>NC_135340.1:58125237-58750237 GCF_023851605.1 Tamandua tetradactyla
CATACTTATTTGTTAAACCCGACTTTCTCTGTATAACTTTTTCCCACCCTTTAAGGGTATTGGGCTATGCCCATTCTAACTTTTTCATATTGGAAGGGGCTGTTGATAATATGGGATAGGGGGATGGAACTAGCTGATGTTCTAGAGAGTCTAGGCCATCTGCATTTCAGCACTTATCTGGTTCAGGGACCTATCTGGAGGTTGTAGGTTTTGGAAAGTTACCCTAGTGTGTGGAACCTTTGCAGAATCTTAGATAATGTCCTAGGTGGGATGAATCTTATATATGAAAAAAAGACCATAGAGAAATTCATCACGTAATGGTACTATATAATATATACCTCAAACTTTTTGCCTGTAATATAACATGGAAACTACAAAATTTGGTTTTGTGCCAGTTAAGACATCATGTCTTATATATCGTATATATTTATCTTTATGGTAAAGAAATTAGTTCAGTTGTTTTTTTCTGGTTAATTAAGAATATCCTATAATTATACTCTGGCAATGAATGGACACACCCAGGGGATTTATTCAGAACACCCTAGGCCAAGTTTATTCATAATAACCTCTTAAGGTTAAGATCTTTTCTTGGTCTGGTTTAACCCCCACAAGACGAAATTAAGTTCAAGTTTGTTTAAGAATAATTGAAAGATTTTGGGCACTCATACTCCTGAATATCCATCCTTCCAGATACACTCTAGTTAGATCACCAGGCTTCTCCTGGAAGAATTTTTGGTCAGTCTGATATCTAGTAGGGCAGGGCAGAATCTTCTAAAGGCCCTAGCAGTTCTCACTGTATTGGATTCTGTTGCTTATTTTTTGGTCTACTTTTTTAATGCTTACAACAGACATTTCATTTGAGATGTGCTTTCAGATTTGTTTTACCATATCAGATTTCCCCAATAAGAGAATTCTTTTAAAAATAAACTCTTTTTTTAAATTTTAATATAGATGTAGATTTTTATCTTTCATCTTGTTTTAAATAGAGCTTTTAAAGTTTTTAGAGATCTTCAGTATAAGAGCAATTTAAATGTGATAAATAATGAAGAGTACAGGGTACTTATCACTGAAGTTGCTTTGTAAATACTGATTGATGACCCAATTTTATGCCTTAATTTTTTTTAATTAAAAAAATTTTTTAAACATAACATCATACAAAAGCAAACATTCTTACCATGTGATCATTCTATTCTTAGTATATAATCAATAACTCACAATATCATCACATAGTTGTATATTCATCACCGTGATCATTTCTTAGAATGTTTGTATCAATTCAGAAAAAGAAATAAAAAGAAAAAAGAAAAAAAACTCATGCATACCGTATCCCTTACCTCTCCCTCTCATTGATTGCTAGTATTTCCATCTACCCAATATATTTTAGCCTTTGTTTCCCCTATTTTTTATATACCCTTATCACTCCCTTTCATTGATCACTAGCATTTCAATCTGCTAAATTTATTTTAACATTTGTTCTCCCTATTATTTATTTATTTTTAATCCCTATGTTTTACCCATCTGTCCATACCATAGATAAAAGGAGCATGAAACACAAGGTTTTCACAATCACACAGTCACATTGCAAAAGCTGTATCATTATACAGTCATCTTCAAGAAACATGGCTACTGGAATACAGCTGTACAGTTTCAGGCATTTCCCTCCAGCCTCTCCAATATATCTTAACTAAAAAGGTGGTATCTATATAATGCATAAAAATAACCTCCAGGATAACCTCTTGACTCTGTTTGAAATCTCTCAGCCATTCACACTTTATTTTGTCTCATTTCTCTCTTCCCCTTTTTGGTCTGAAGTTTTTCACAATCCTTTGATGCTGAGTCCCAGCTCATTCTACGATTTCTGTCCCATATTGCCAGTAAGGTTTACACCCCTGGGAGTCATGTCCCACGTAGAGAGGGGGAGGACAGTGAGTTTGCTTGTTGTGTTGGCTGAGAGAGAGAGTATGCCTTAATTTTTTATAGAAGTGAATACTCAAACGTGAACAAATTCTGATGTTTTGTAATTATTCCAAATATTTCATGTACAAATGATTCTTAATTATTTTAATAATTATTGCATCATACGTAACTGCTTTTGTTTTTTTCTTCACTGAATTACTAAATTACTTTCTTACAGTTGGGGAGGCTTTTTCTCCTTGCTGAGGGATAATAGTTTTTGGTTTTTCTTTTAAGAGTGAGAATGTTTAGTCCCTGTAGGCATGTTTAGGTCTGTTTCTAACCATGTTTAAAAAAAATGATTTTCAAGACTATTAATGCTGTGTTACTAGTCAGACTTTGATTTCTTACTTACTGAGAATTAGAAGAAGCAGATACAATTTCTTCTGTACTTTGCTATTTTTTTTGTTTTGATTTCTATTTCTTTTTTTTTTTTTTTTTTGGTGTGCTGTATGGTGGGGATCATATTTCTTTCTTTTTCCATGTGAGTATCCCATTATTGTAGCACCATTTGTTGAATTTTTGTTTGTGGTATTTTATTTGTTGTTTGTTTTGCTTGTTTGTTTGTTTTTGGGGAAGTGCATGGACCCGGAATCAAACCCAGGTCTCCTGCATGGCAGGCGAGAATTCTACCATTGAACTACCCTTGAAACCCTCTGTTTTTCCTGTTTTAAAGATTGGTTTTTAAAATCATTGATATTTCAAATCTTTATTGATAGTAGACGGGCTGCAAATTGTGAATTAAATGAGGTAAAATTTGTGAAAAGCCCTCTTATAAATTGTTAAGTGGTGGGATTTCAGGGTTTTTTTACAATAGTTAATATTTATTTAGCATGAGGAAAATCAGAAAAATTACAAATTTGAAAAATCTGATGTCACTAATATCAAAACCCATAAAGAAATATAATACTTTTATTAAGTAACAATAAAGGTTAACTTTAAAATTAAAAGAAATTTTTTTTTACTTTAGGGAAGTTTTTTTTGCTTTTATTTGTCAGATCTATATATTCTTTTCCCTCTCTTTCTTTTTTTACTTATTTATTTTTATTATTATTATTATTTTTACATGGGCAGGCATCGGGAATCAAACCCGGGTCCTTGGACTTGTCAGGCAAGCATTCTTACCTGCTGAGCCACTGTGGCCCGCCCTAGGGAAGTTTTATTCAGTTCGTACTTACCATTTTTTTTTTATGGAGATATAGTCATACACCATCCAGTCTATCTGAAGTATATAATCATTGCTCCCAGTATCATCACATAGTTGTGCATTCATCAGCATGATTGTTTATAACATTCATTACTCCAGAAAAAGAAATAAAAATAAGAAGGAAAATCTAAAACATCCCATATTCCTTATGCTCCCCATTATTGACACCTACTATTGGTGTGGTACTTTTGTTACTGTTGATGAAAGATTATTAAGATATTTCTATTAATTATAGTCTGTACTTTGCATTAGGTACATTTTTTCTCATTTACCCCTCTGTTAACTCCCTGTAATGTTGTACATTTGTTCTAGTTCATGAAAGAACTTTTTTATATTTGTACAGTTCATCACAGCCATTGTCCAACACAAGATTCACTGTGTTATACATTCCCATGTTTTAACTTCCAGCTTTCCTTTTGATGACATTCATGACTCTAAACATCCCCTTTCCACCACATTCAACCACAATTCACCACTGTTAATTATACCCATAATACCATACTACTGTCACCTCTATTCATTTCCAAATGTTTAAGTTCAACCTAGTTAAAAATTCTGCACCTATTAAGCAACTGCTCTAGCCTCATTCTATATCCTTATAACCTATATTCTAGATTTTGTCTGTGAGTTTACATATTATAATTAGTTCATGTTGGTGAGATCATACAGTATTTGTCCTTTTATGTCTGACTTATTTCACTTAACATAATGTCCTCAAGGCTCATTTATGTTGCATGCTTCGGGACTTCATTCCTTCTTACCGTTGGATAATGTTACATCATATGTACATACTACATTTTGCTTATACATTCATCTGTTGATGGATACTTGGGTTGCTTCTGCCTTTTGGCGATTATGAATAATGCTGCTGTGAACCTTGGTGTGCAAATGTCTGTGTTCCTGCTTTCACATCTTCTGCATATAGACTGAGTAGCAGGATTGCCAGGTAGTAAGGCAGCTCTATACTTAGCTTTCTGAGGAACTGCCAAACCGTCCTCCACAACAGCTGCTTCATTTTACATTCCTACCAGCAGTGAATAAGTGTTCCAATTTCTCCGCATCCTCTCCAACACTTGTTGTTTCCTGTTGGTTTAATAGCAGCTATTCTAGTAGGGGTGAGATGATATCTCATTATGGTTTTGATTTGCATTTCCCTAATAGCTAGTGAAGTTGAGCACCATTTCTTGTGCTTTTTTTTTTTTTTATTAATTAAAAAAAGAATTAACAAAACAATTAGAAATCATTCCAATCTACATGTACAATCAGTAATTCTTAATAACGTCACATAGTTGCATATTCATCATTTCTTAGTACATTTGCATCGATTTAGAAAAAGAAATAAAAAGACAACAGAATAAGAATTAAAACAATAATAGAAAGAAAAAAAACAAAAACAAAAACAAAAAAAACCTATACCTCACATGCAGCTTCATTCAGTATTTTAACATAATTGCATTACAATTGGGTAGTATTGTGCTGTCCATTTCTGAGTTTTTATATCCAGTCCCGTTGTACAGTCTGTATCGCTTCAGCTCCAATTATCCCTTATCTTTTTTTTTTTTAATTAACGGAAAAAAAGAAATTAACCCTACATTTAGAGATCATACCATTCTACATATGCAATCATTAATTCTTAACATCATCACATAGATGCATGATCATCATTTCTTAGTACATATGCATTGGTTTAGAAGAACTAGCAACATAACCGTAAAAGATATAGAATGTTAATATAGAGACAAAAATAAAAGTAATAATAGTAAAATCAAAACAAAACAAAACAAAACAAAACAAAAACCTATAGCTCAGATGCAGCTTCATTCAGTGTTTTAACATGATTACTTTACGATTAGGTATTATTGTGCTGTCCATTTTTGAGTTTTTGTATCTAGTCCTGTTACACCGTCTGTTCTTGTGCTTTTTTAGTCATTTGTATTTGCTCTTTGGAAAAATATCTATTCATGTCTTTTGCCCAGTTGTAGGATTTCTTTATATATTCTGAATATTAAACCCTTGTTGGATTTGTGGTTTCCAAATATTTTCTCACAGTGAGTAGGCTACTTTTCACCTTCTTGGCAAAGTCCTTTGAAGCACAAAAGTATTCAGTTTTGAGGAGGTCCTGTTTATCCCATTTTTCTTTCGTAGCTTGTGATTTGGGTGTAAGGTCTAAGAAACCACCTCCTACCTCAAGATCTTTTTTTTTTTTTAACTTGGGCAATTTACTTTATTTTTATTTTTTGCTCTGTAGTTATATAATGATTATCAAAGATCAGAGCTGCTGGATTACAGTTCAGCCAATGTCAGTTACTTCCTTCTGGCATTCTAAAACACTAGACTGTAAAAAGAAGTCTCTCTATAATGAGTCAGTAGTTATAGTCATTTGTTAAATCCTAATTTCTCAGTGACACCTCCTTCCTCTTATTTGATCTTTCTCTGAATCTCTGAGGATATCTGGGCAATGACCATTTTAACTTCATTGTGCCGGAAAGGGATGTTGATGTTCTGGAGTAGAGGAATGAACTTGGTGGTTGTTCTTGGAAAGACTGGTACCTCTAGGTTCCAGAATGTGCCTGGCCCAGGCTCAATCTGGAGGCCTAAGGTTTCTGAGAAAACAAACTTACTAAACAAAACTTTATTAGAGACTGACTTAGAGCCCAGTTTTCAGTACCTCAAGATCTTGAAGGTGCTTCCCTACATTTTCTTCTAGGAGTTTTATGGTCCTGGCTCTTAACGTTTAGGTTTTTGATCCATTTTAGGTTAATTTTTGTATAAAGGGTGATTAAGTGCATAAATATTTATGATTGTTATTTCTTCTTGGTGAATTGTCCCTTTTATTAATATATAGTCCCCTTCTTTGCCTCTCATAACATCTTTCCACTTATAGTCTATTTTGTCTGATATTAGTATAGCTACCTGTGTTAATTTGTAAGCTGCCGAATATGATATACCTGAAATGGAATGGCTTTTTTTTTTTTTTGAGCACATGGTCCGGGAATCGAACCTGGGTCTCCCGCATGGAAGGTGAGTATTCTACCACTGAACCACCTGTGCACCCTGGAATGGCTTTTAAGAAAGGAAATTTATTGAATTGCAAATTTACAGTTCTAAGGCTGTGAAAATGTCCAAATTAAGGCATCCAGAGAAAGATACCTTGGTTCAAGAAAGCCAGTGATGTTTGGAGTTTTTCTCTCAGTTGTAAAGGCACTTGACAATGTCTGCTAGCTTTCTCTGCAGGCTTCTTCAATGGTTTCCCCAGGGCTCTGTCTGTTCCATTGGTTCTGTGGGTTCTGGTGGCTCTAAAGTTTTTGCAGAACGGTTCCTTCTTAAAGGACTCCAGTAAGCAACCCCACCTTGAATGGGTGGAGACACATCGCCATGGAAATCATCTAATCAGAAGTTACCACCCAGAGTTGGGTAGGTCATATCTCCATGAAAACAATAAAAAAGATTCCACCCAGCAATACCGAGTGAGGATTAAAGGGCATGGCTTTTCTGGGGTACATAATAGCTTCAAACAGCACACAACCCTAACTTTTTTTTTTTTTTCCATTATTGCTTGTGTGGAATATCTTTTTTCATCATTTCACTTTCAACCTACTTGTATCTTTGGCTGAAAATGAATCTTTTAAACAGCATATAGGTGGATCATATCTTTTCATCCATTCTGTCAATTTGTGTCTTTTGATAGGGAAGTTTAATCCATTAATATTCAATGTTATTACTGTAAAGGCAGTATTTAACTCAGTTTTATCCTTTGGCTTTTATTTGTCAGATAAAATAAAAGTTTATTTTATCCTTTTAGTTATTCTTACTAATACTCTTCATTGCTATACCCTTCTTCAAGCCTCTTTCTCTTGTCTTTTCAACTGGCAGGATTTGTTTTTGTATTTCTTATAGATTTGGTCTCTTGTTAACAAACTCTCTCAGCTTCTGTTTATCTATGAATATTTTAAACTCTCCCACATTTTTTCTTTGGCTTTTAAAAAGGGAATCAATTTATTAAGTTACAGATTTATAGTTTTAAGGCTATAATTCAGAAAAGATACCTTGACTCAAGAACGGACAGTATTTGTCACATGGGAAGGCATATGGCTGACATCTGCTGGTCCTTGTTCCTGTTTGTGATGCCAGTGGTTTCCTCTCTAAGCATGTGTGGGCCTCCATTTAGCTCCTCCAGGAAACAATTCTTGGTTCTGTTTTACTTAGCATCTCATGGGAGGGCACGTGATAACATCTGCAGGGCTCTGCATCTCCAAACTTCTGTGTCTAAGTGTTATAGTTTGCAAGCTCCTGGAATGCAATATACCAGAACTAGAATGGCTTTTAAAAGGGGGAATTTAGTAACTTACATGCTTACAGTTCTAAGCCTATAAAAATGTCCAAATTAAGGTATCCAACAAAAGATACATTAATTCAAGGAAGGCCTATGGGTCAATAACCTCTGTCAGCTGAGTAGTCATGAAGCAGGCATCTTATCCCTCATTTTTGGACAGCTTTGCTGGATAGAGAAATCTTGGCTGACAATTTTTCTTTTTCAATATCTTAAATACACCACTGCCTTCTCTACTCCATGGTGTCTGGTGAGAAATCAGCATTTAATCTTATTGGTGAATAAACTTTTCTTTTATGGTAGTGAATCACTTTCCTTTTGCTGCTTTCAGAATTTCCCCTTCTCTTTGGCATTTACTGGTCTAATTAGTATGTGTCTTGGAGTGGTTCTCTTCGGATTTATTCTCTTGGGACTACATTGGGCTTCTTGATTCTGCATATTTGTCCTTTATAAGGTTGGGAAATTTTCAGCTATTATTTCCTTGGATAGTCTTCCTGGCCCTTTTCCCTTCTCTTCTCCTTCTGGGATACCATAATACATATGTTTGTGTGCTTTGTGTTGGCAATCATTTTTCTGAGATCCTGCTCAAATTTTCCCATTTTTTCTTCTCTTCGAATTTGGTTGCTCTGTCTTCTAGCTCGCTGATCCGTTCTTCTGCCTCTTCAGACCTGCTGTTGTGTGTCTCTAGTATATTTTAAATTTCATCTACAATGTCTTTCGTTTCCATAATGCCTGTTATTTTTCTATGTATTCTTTCAAATTCTTCTTCATGCTCTCCCAGTGTATTAATATCCTTTTATCTCTTTTGGCACATTTTCCTTCATTCTCTGAATCAGTTTAGATTTGTTTGAACATCATAGATCAGTTGTTCCAGATTCTGTGTCTCTACCAGCTAGTCGTCTGATTATCTTGATGGGTCTATTCTGAAGGTCAATTATTTCTCTGTTGTCTAGGATTTAGTTGTTGCCTGGGTTTGTTTTAGGGCACTGCTTTGACAGTTGGATGGTATTTCCCAGCCAACCCCTGTACTTTCTGGCCTGCCCAGCAGATGGTGCTCTTTAGTTACATATTCATCCTCAGCTGTTTGACTCGCATACAGTGTCTGACCAGGCAGAGCTGAAACTATGGGGATCTCACTTCGCTGGCCAATATCTGGCTCAGTGTTGTGTTGTGTCCCCCTCTGTACTTGGGGCAGATGACTCCTGCAGCCACCCCAGTTCTTAGCCATCCTCCAGGCAAGAATTGGAGCTCCCACTGCTGCTTCCCCCAAGAGTGGGGGATGGATGCCAGGAGTTATGGCTGGAATTGTAGTCTCTGCCCTCATTTTCCGTCTCTTTGTCCTGCACTGACCTGGGTGTTCAAATGTTCTCCATTGTCTCCTGGGTCCCCAACAGTTGATTTGGACAGTTACTACCTGGTTACTTGCTGCTTTTGGAAGCCCCTTCCTGGTGCCCTTTTGTATTCTGGACTCCCCAGCAGCTTGAGTCTTGCTGTGGGTTGCTGTGGACTTGGGTCCTTGTGTCTGGATATAGGTAGGGATCTGTCTCACTGCTGTGAGGGATTTTATAGTCTATGTCTCTGGAGGGAGGTGAGAGAGATCCTGGATGCTGCCTTTGGATACTTAACAAGTTGTGTGGGACTGAGTGAGGGGGAGGGGAGTGGACTGGCAGCCTAGGATGGAAATTTCCTATCTGATAACATCTTCTTTCTTCTATTCAGTATTTGTGAGATCTATCTCCAGTCCTTACCTTCCCCCAGATTTCTGAGCAAATGAGATTTGTCTTTTTTTTTTCTTCTGACTCTCTGGGGAGAGGTTTCAGTAGATGTAGAAGTTTTTGTCATCATGTTGATGATGCCACTGAATATTTCAGTTTTTAATGTTCCGCTATGTACTTATACATGCTAGTCACATCCTTTTTTGTATTTGTTTCTGTTCTTGCAGAAATGTTGGAGTTTGAATTTTGAAGGTCCATCTATGTTTATAAGCCACTTAGTAATAACTGATTCTACTCTTTTTTTTTTTTTTTTTGCATGGGCAGGCACTGGGAATTGAACCCGGGTCTCCAGCATGGCAGGCAAAAACTCTGCCTGCTGAGCCACCGTGGCCCACCCTCTACTCATTTCTTGAAACAGCTTTACTGAGATATAATTCACATACCATACAAATCACCTATGTAAAGTATACAACTCACTGGTTTTAGTATATTTATAGAGTTGTGCTGCCATTACCACAATCAATTACAGTCAATTTAAAACATTTTCGTCACCTCAAAAAGAAATTCTGTACCCCTTAGCCATCTTATCCACAACACCCCTCCCCCCAGCCAAGGCAACCACTAATCTATTTTCTGTCTCTATAAATTTACCTATTTTGGATATTTCACATAAGTGGAACTATACAATATGTGGTCTTCTGTGACTGGTTTCTTCTACTTAACATGCTTTCAAGGTACATCCTTGTTGTAGCAGAAATCAGTAGTACTTCATTCCTTCTAAAGGAATAATTTTCTTTTATATGAATATTCTACATTTTATTCATCTACTTGTCAGCTGAACATTTGGGTTGTTTTCTCTTTTTGGCTGTTGTGAATAATGCTGCTATAAACATTCACATACATGTACTTATGTTTTCGTTTCTCTTGGGTAGAGATCTAAGAATGGAATTACTGGTAGCACTGCATCTACCATTTTGAGAAAACTGCTGCTTTCAGAATCTTTATCTTTGGCATTCGACAGTCTGATTAGTAGGTGTCTTGGAGTGGGTATATTTGTATTTATTCAGTTTGGAGCATGTTGTGCTTCTTGGACATGCATATTTGCATTTTTTATAAGAGTTAGGAGTTTTGTGTTTTTTTTAGTTAGGAGTTTTTAGGTTTTTTTTTTTTTGGCATGGGCAGGCACCAAGAATTGAACCTGGGTCTCTGGCATGGCAGGCGAGAACTCTGCCACTAAGCCACTGTTGCACTGCCCTGACTTAGGAGGTTTTGACCATTATTTCCTCAAATATTCTTCCTGTCCCTTTTCCCTTTTCTTTTTCTCTGGAACATCCATGATGCATATGTTTTTGCACTTCATGCTATCATTCAAATCCCTGAGACCCTACTCCATTTTTTCCGTTTTTTTCTTTATCTGTTATTTTGTCTGTTCTATTTCAAATGTCCTATGTTTAGCTCACTGATCTTTTTTTCTGCCTGTTCAAATCTGCTGTCATATGCCTTGAGTGTATTTTTAATGTCATTTCTTATGCCTTTCATTTCCATAAGATTGGTCATTTTCCTTTGCAAGCTTTACAATTCTTATTTATGTTCACCCAGTGTCTTCTTAATATCCCTTATCTCTTTAGCCATATTTTCCTTCATCTCCTTGAATTGATATAGGAGATTTGTTGAACATTTTTCATTAGTTGTTCCAAATTCTCTAGCTCCTCTACTTTTTAAGAATTATTTATTTTTTCCTCTACTTTTTAATTTGTTTCTTTGACTGGTCCATATCTCCCTTTCTTAATATGGCTTGTAAGTTTTTGCTGATGCTGGGCATCTGATAATTTTGATGGGTTGATTCTGCAAGTTGGTTTTTCTCTCTAGTCTGGAATTTTGTTGTTAATTGGGTTTGTGTTCCAGCTCTTCTTTGACAGTTGTTTGTTCAGTATTTCCTAGCCCAAACAGGGCCAGGTACCTGTGCAAGATGTGCAGACCAGATTCATAGAGTCCAAGGGAGAGGGTAGGAAGGACTCAAAAAAGCCTTTTTTTCTTTCAACTTTCCAAGGTTGTGTTTTCCTGGCCTGCCCAGCAGATGGTGCTGTTTGACAACCTATTCCCCTCAGCCCTATGAGGGCAGCATATTTTTAGCCCTTTGTCAGCTCAGCCTCTGACCTGGGTGGAAACAAAGGCCCAGTGACACTTGACCAGGAAGTACCAGAACAGTGGGATCCAACCATCTAGATTTGCCAGCAAATTAAGCTGACTCAGTACTAGGCCTTGTTCTCCTCTGTTCTTAGGGTTGAGGACTGCTGTGGCCCTCACAGTCCACAGCAACTCACTTGGTAGGGGTTGGACTGCCTGAAGCTGCTTGCCTTGAGGGTGGGGTAGGTGCCCAAAGCCACGGCCTAGTCACACAGTCTCTTACCACAGTTTCTCAGTCTTTTTGTCCCGCACTTCCCTGGATGCTGCTCAGTACTCCCTTGACCTCTGGAGCCCCAGATCAGTTGATTTGGACAGTTTCTCCCTATCCACTTGCTGTTTTGGGGAGAAGAGTGAGCCCTGCAACTCCCTCCCTATTCTGTCATCTTCCTGGAACACTTCTCCCCTGTATACTAATGGCTTTATGCCATATATACCTATATAGCTCTATCTATCTATTATCTGTCTATATACTCTTGGATCTTGCCTTTTTTCACTTATTAGTATATCTTGGACAGTTAGTAATACAAATCTACCTCAGTTTTTTTTTTCACAGTGCATGGTATTTCACGGTAGAGGTGTTCCATCACTGATTTAACCAGATTCCAACATTTATGTTGTTTCTTACTGGTATTATAAACAACTTTGCAGTGAACATCCTTATATAAATATTAGAGAAATTACTGGGTCAATGACTATATAGAAACATGAAAATTTTGGTAGATATGGCTTAACTGTCAAAAATTTGTACCTATTTAGGTCCCACCAAGAGTAGATGAGCATTCAGCCATATATGTTGGACTTTGTTGGCAGTTACTTGGTCTATTAAGGTATAATTTCAATTGAGTAGAATTTAGATTGAGTCCACCCTGGTAGGTTTCACAGGCTAGATTTAGAACTGAGGTTTATTGGGTTGTAAGAGATTTGGGATGACATCCTGACATGGATCGATGGACCGTTGATTGTAGTCTCACTTCTGATCAGTGCCTTTGTTTCCATCTCTGTGAAAGAGGTGATTGTTGTGCCCTGTGCTTCCTATGGGGATGATGGAAGGATAAATACATTTATTTGGGTAAATTAAAGTATTTTATAACTCTTTTATCAAAGAAATTGTGGCTTGGCATGCTTTAAAAGGAGAATGTTATATAAATATAAGCTAATTTTTACTTATGTCTTTAGGTGTATAGAAATGAAAGAAGTAGCTTTTCCTCGTTTGACTTCTTGGCAGAAGATGCCTCCACTTTAATTGTAGGACATTGGGATGGAAGTATATCCCTAGTGGATAGACGGACACCTGGAACATCTTATGAGAAACTTGTCCAGTCTGCTTTGAACAAAATAAGAACTGTCCATGTCCACCCAGTGTATAGACAGTATTTCATTGCTGCAGGATTGAGGTATGTTCTTCATAAAACTTTTTTTTTTAACTTATTTTATTAATTAAAAAAAATTAACAAACGAAACATTTAGAAATCATTCCATTCTACATATATAATCAGTAATTCTTAATATGATCCCATAGTTGCATATTCATCATTTCTTAGTACATTTGCATCGATTTAGAAAAAGAAATAAAAAGACAACAAAAAAAGAAATAAAATGATAATAGAAAAAAACTATTGTACCATACCCCTTACCCCTCGCTTTCATTTACCACTATTTCAAACTGAATTTATTTTAACATTTGTTCCCCCTATTCTTCATAAAACTTTTTGACTTAGGCCTTTTATTGTCAGGAATACATGTTTAGTTTGGTTGTCAAAGACATTTGTGATACCCAAAGGCTAATATTTTTTACTTTCTACACTGATTGAGGTTTTTTTTTTTCCATGTGTGATTTTTATAAAAACAAGATTTTTTTTGTTTGTTTTAATAAATGGTGAAACTGTTGAAACATTTTTGTTGTCTTTGGCAACATATGCATTTACTTTTAGAGTTTTGAGAAGAACATTAATCATTTTGGAGAAAAACGCACTTTATGTGGTGTATAACTTGTTGGTCTGTGCTAACTTTTTCTATGGAAAGGTTGGGAAACCAACTAGAAACTTGTCTCTCTTTACCCACTGGTTACATATATCTGAAATAGTTTTGGAATTTTTCTAGTATTTTTATATACCATTAAAATTAATACAGAAGAGAAGTGGGTTCTGATTTAAATGGTCTACAGTGTAGTAAGTATTTGAGTGTATAATTTATGCCCGGCTATATTCTAGAGGCTAATAACTGCATATACTGTGGGAACATTGATAATTATTCCTCTCATTACAGGGATGCTCATATTTATGATACAAGGCACCTGAAACCCAGGGGAAGCCAGCCTTTGATTTCTTTGACTGAACATACAAAGAGCATTGCCTCTGCCTATTTTTCACCTATGACTGGTAACAGAGTGGTAACAACATGTGCCGATTGTAAGCTGAGGTAAATAGGGAAGGCAGACATGTTTTTAAGGAATCTAAAGTCCGTAAACCAATTCAATCACTAGTTTTATTGCTTAGGCCACCAAAGACCTGTGACCCATGCTTAATGACTTTTCAGCAGTTCCTGGGTCCTAGAAAATTCCTTGGAACTATATGATCTGGCAAGGAAGGCTTATAGCTTCCAGGCTTCTCTTTCAGCACTGAAGATTCCCAGAAATCCCAATAAAATCAGTATTCATGGTATCTTGGAAGGGAGATAATTTTAATATAGAGAGAAGTTTGTGCTTTGGGAAAGGTGGGGTCTACCCTACCCAGTAGAGCGGTTGGATGGAAGCTGCAGAGCCCCAGACCATAGGCAGGGAGAATACATTTGGTTGTTTTCTATAACTACTTCCTAAAAATAGGTTTAAAAATTTAATATAAACCAATTGAACTCAAAATAGAAAATCACACCAATTAAAAAAGATGTGGGGGAGGCGGGCCATTGTGCCTTAGCAAGCAGAGTTCTTCCCTGCCATGCCAGAGACCCGGGTTCGATTCCTGGTGCCTGCCCATGTTAAAAAAAAGGGGGAATGTTAGTATAACCACAAAGTAAAATTATTTTGTTTTCTTTTAGAATCCTCCTAATTTTGCTTGAAATTACGAGCACTTCTCAGATTATTAGAGTTAACCTTAAGTGATATTGGATTTCATTCATTATTCATTCAACAAGTATCTATTGAATATATATTGTGGGCCAGTTTCTAGAATGGCACCTAATTTCTGCTTAGACCCACCTATTGGGAAGAGCCTGGTCTGCGTGTGTGACAGGTCCCGCATCAGTTTTTAGCAAAGTCTGTAAGCATTACCCTTTGCCTCAAGAGCTACCTATTTGTCCTGTTCCCGTTCATTTGCTCTGCAAAGTTTACTTTTGCAACCATAACCATTAGTGGTTTGGCTTTCTAGTAATTGAATTAGTGTCAAGCAACTGTACTGGGATAGCTAGGCTTAAGGAGAATGTGGTGGTGGTGATGTGCCTGGCTTCCTTTTGTCAGGGTACCCAGTGGAGGCTGCTGGATTCCTCTCCAGCTGCCACACAAGAACACCTTCCCTGGTTGCTGGCCAGTTGCAGGCTCCATTGATAACCTGGAAATGACACTGTCAACCTTCAACTGATGAATCTTACGGGGAAATTGCTGTTGATAAGTGCAATGTTAGGTGTTCTAGTTTGCTAGCTGCTGGAATGCAATATGCCAGAAATGGAATGGCATTTAAAAAGAGGAATTTAATAAGTTGCCAGTTTACAGTTGTAAGGCTGAGAAAATGTCCCAGTTAAAACAAGTGTATAGAAATGTCCAATCGAAGGCATCCAGGGAAAGATACCTTGGTTCAAGAAGGCCATTGAAGTTCAGGGTTTCTCTCTCAAGTGGAAGGGCACACGGTGAACACAGCCAGGGTTTCTCTCTCAAGTGGAAAGGCCATGGCAAACACGGTCAGGGTTCCTCTGTCATCTGGAAGGGCACATGGCGAACAGGGCATCATCTGTTAGCTTCTTCTCCTGGCTTCCTGTTTCATGAAGCTCCCTGGGAGGCATTTTCCTTCTTCATCTCCAAAGGTCACTGGCTGGTGGACTCTGCTTCTCATGGCTATGTCATTCTGCTCTGTTCTCTCTGAATCTCTCATTCTCCAAAATGTTTCCTCTTTTATAGGACTTCAGAAACTAATCAAGACCCACCCAAATGGGTGGAGACATGTCGTCACCTAATGCAGTTTAACAACCACTCTCGATTATATCACATCTCCAGGGAGATAATTTATTTACAGTTTCAAACATACAATGCTGAATAGGGATTAGAAGAAACGGCTGCCTTTACAAAATGGGATTAGGATTAAAACATGGCTTTTCTAGGGTACATACATCATTTCAAACCAGCACATTAGGTTGTTTCTGAATCTGAATATAGTTTTAGATGCCATATTACCACTTTAGAACATAATTCATTTAAATACTGTATTTGGATTAAAATATAGTACTTCCACACTAAACTATAAGCACTATGTTTCATAAAGTCCTTGTAACTTTCTATTGGGGTGGTAAATTTATTAGGTGAGATTTGTTGTAGTTTGAGCCTATATATATATATATTTTTTTTTTTTTTTTGCATGGGTAGGCACCAGAAATCGAACCCGAGTCTCAGGCATGGCAGGTGAGAACTCTGCCTGCTGAGCCACCGTGGCCCGCCCACCCCTCTATGTTTTAAATAACAATCATATTTGTTATCATGAACCAATGAGAAGTTTAAGTACACAGAGGTTATTTCAGATTTTCAAGAAACAATAAAAAAAATTGTTGTTCTTTATTTTTGATATGCAGAATCTTTGACAGCAGCTGTTTATCCTCTCAAGTTCCTCTCCTCACCACCATCAGGTAGGTTTCCATATTCCAAATAATGGAGACCCTGGATTAACATGAGCTAATTGTTGGAGTGCATACATTAGATATCTGATTGTCAGAGATATGATGGGCCTGATTTTTTTATTACATTGCTTAAGTGTCCCATTTTGCTATTCCCTACCCAGAAAGTTTCTTGCTTCCAGGTTCTCTTTGTCTACAAAGAAGGCTCAATTCAATCTCTTTTTGTCAATAGTTATTCTCTGCAGCTGAGAATATTTGGTTAAGGTTGATAACTATACAGAATTGAATTATTCATGTTACCTTATCAGAGAAGACTGTAACTATTCTCCCATGGATGGGGCTATATGAAGCTTTATTTGTGCCTGTTTGTTATGAGCTTAGAGGGCTTCCCTACTGTTTCAGTTTGTAAGCTGCCAGAATGCAATATACCAGAAACAGAACGACTTTTAAAAAGGGAACTTCTTAAGATCAAGTTGACAGTTTTAAGGCCATGAAAATGTCCAAATTAAGGCATCCAGAGAAAGATACCTTAACTCCAAAGAAAGGGCCAATGAAGTTTGGGGTTTCTCTTGGCTGGCAGGGCATATGGGACCACTGCTAGCTTTCTCTCCTCATTTCAGAAGGCTTCCCCTGGGCGTTTTCCTTCCACATCTCCAAAGACCTCTGGCTGTGTGGGCTCTGTTGGCACTGCTGTCTCTAAAGCTTTTTCCAAAATGGTTCCTTCTTAAAAGACTCCAGTAAGCAGCCCCACCTTGAATGGGTGAACACACTTCTCCATGGAAACCATCTAATCAAAAGTTACCACTCACAGTTGGGTGGATCACATCTCCATGGAAACAATAAAAAAGATCCCACCCAGCAATATTGAATGAGGATTAAAGGACATGGCTTTTCTGGGGTACACAACAACCTCAAACCTATATTCCCACTTTATTTTTTCTAGTCAACCTCTTTTTGCATATGGTGCTTTGCATGTGTGTATGTATGCATGATTTATATCAAACTTTACTTAATGCCTTTTTCTTGGATATCCCTCTTTATCAAATTTATGAAGTTGGAGACAGGGAATGTGATATGCTTTTTTTTGTTGATATGCATATTGATTGTTGCTTCATGAATTTTGTAATCTATGGAGGTATGTTAGTTTCCCTTATCAGAAGTTTTCCCTTCCTCATTTCCTTTTTTCAAACTTTATTCATTCAAATCTATTGTTAACTAATTTTAAAATTAAAAAAAAATCTGTCTAGGGTGACAGTTGTGTTCAGTAGGAATTTTCATTAAAGATAGAGCCATTGAGTGGCAATGGGAAAAGTGATTTTCCATAATCCTTACTTCTTTACTAAGAAAGGATTGTTAGTGATATTAAGATTTAGAGAATAAAAAGGGCAGCACTTTTCTTTTTGCTTTGGAGAGCTGTAAAGGGCCCCAAATGTTTTTTGGGATTTTCAAGTTGTATGTAATATAAAATGGGTTTAGGGTTCATCATCAGGGAAATAAAAAATCTGAGAAATACCAGATCCCCTGTTAAAATCTATAACCTAGATTACAGAATGCACATTTTTAGATGTGCTAGAAAAGGAATTTTCTGGGGGGAAATCCTCTGCCCAACTTTGTCCATTGAGCTTGGAAACATGGAGCCAAAGATGTACCATTTCATTAGATGCTTTGCAAACATTCACTGAGCATAAATCATGGTGCTGGACACATAAGATTCAAACCTGAGCAAGCCATTTTCTCTGTCCTAAGTTTCAGTCTTGTAAGGAGGATGAGATGAGGTTGATGCTAACTCAGGAACTTTAGGAGACAAAAGTTGTCAGAGAAAAGCAGCACCTTGAGTTATATAACATTTGCTTCTTTGAAAACTATTGTCTTTTTACCAGGCATAACACCTTCACTGGGCGATGGCTGACCAGGTTCCAAGCTGTGTGGGACCCCAAACAAGAAGACTGTGTCATAGTTGGCAGCATGGACTATCCACGACGGATAGAAATCTTCCACGAGACTGGAAAGGGGGTGCATTCTTTTTTTGGTGGAGAATACCTTGCCTCCGTTTGTTCCATCAATGCCATGCACCCAAATCGATATATTTTGGCTGGAGGTAATTCCAGTGGGAAGATACATGTTTTTATGAATTAGGAAAACTGCTGAGTTTTTGGTTTATTGATGCCAATTTATTCAAATTAATCAGTGTCTAAGAAATCTGGAAAGACAAAGTTTAATCCATGTGGCTTAGTCTGTTTATTTGTTAATAAGTTATACTTAGCAAATGTAAAGTTGTTTGAGAAGAGCAGAATGTACTTTTAGTAATGGAGAAGACTTGGAGGATGTTTCTACAGGTTGGGGAAAGAATTTCAGGGGAGGCTGTGATAAAGCACTTTTACTCAGGCAATATGTTGAAGAGTTCTAACATTATAAATCATAAAACTTTGAATGATCAATGCTAAAAGTTTTTGTGATATACTGTGGTTTTGATTCCCTAGTGATATTTAGACCTGTAGTTTATTTTTTAGTTTGGAATGAGTATTAATTCTACAGTCACACAACTGGAAGGGGTCCTGAAAGGTCATACAGGTCAGTGATTTTGAAACTTTTAATTTTTTTACCCAAGAACTCCCTCTTTTTCCTGCCTCTAAATAAAATCTTATGTGAAATTCCAGTATAACTGCTGAGTAGCTTTGGTTGATTTGGGACAAGGCCGGGTTGTGTGTGTGTGAGCCTTTTCTTCCCCCTCCACTGAGACATTACCAAGGAATCCCAGACTCCTTGGCACACATTTTGTATCTACCTTCTCCTTGCACTCCAGGGTGGGACTGTCCTTAGAGCAGTGTTTTCCAAACAGTGGGTTGCAGCCATTAACATGATATCAGTTTAATGGCAATTATCAGCATTTAAAACATGAAAAGGAAAGAAATAGTGAAGAGTAGAGAACAATTAGAATAGGTATTGTCCTGTGAAATTTAGTTACTAAATATGTATGTATCTGTATATTCTGATGTAAAATGCATTCTTGTACTATGGGTCATGGTTAAACAAGGGAAAGCTACTGCCTTAGAGTGTCCCAGACTGCCCTAAATGCTCCTTTCTCTCAGACTCTGCAGAGAATTCAGTAGCTTGTTAATTATTACTGCATGTGAAAGTTAGGTTCAGGTGTCAGCATGGCTAGGTGATGGTGTAAGTTCTGTTGCTGTGAACTTGAATCATTAGCATGTGAAATTCATTTATGGTTGAATCTGCACCTGCAGTCAGCTAAGCGCCGTGCCTTCCACAATGAGTGAGGTTTAATTTAATTAGCTGGAGGCTTAAAAGAGAGGGGTCAGAAGAGAGCTCAACGCAGTACAGCCTAAGCAGCTCAGTATACCTCATGTCAGCACTCGCAGCTCAACCCAGACGTTTAGAGATTTAGAAAGGAGTCGCCCTGGGGAAAGCCATTGGAACCCAGAGGTCAGGAGATAAGGCCAGCAGACATTGCTCTGTGCCCTCCCGCGTGACAGAGAATCGCAGATAAAAGTTAGCTGCCTTTCCTCTGAAGAACTGTAAATTTTTAACTAAATAAATCCCTTTTTCTTAAAAGCCAATCCATCTCTGGTGTGTTGCATTCTGGCAGCTTTGGCAGACTAAAACACTGTATAGCATTATCCAACTTTTTCATTGTTCTTCATCACCAGACTATGGAAAGAATTCTAAGAGGAAATATCATTTCCTAACTGTATACTACAGAAATAAAATAACATGTGTTTTCCTTGAGGAACAACTATTTTTCTAAATAATTTTCTCTTTGTAACTAAAATCTAAGTATTTTGAGGGCTTAGTTTATTTAATTGGTTGTGGGTGTTTATAGGAATAGGTATTCTGTATTCTCCAGATGATGCGAGAATACCACTTGATAAGCAAGACGAAGTAAAGTTTAGTAAGGTTGAGTTATGTTTGCACTGTGCAGGATATAGTAAAGGAAGCTTTTAGACTCCCTTTCCCTTTCTGTGCCACTTAATTTCAAGGTTCGGGAGCAGCTAGTTCCACGGGAATTGTTCTCTTTTTAAGATGCTGAAAATGACTCAGAATCAAATTAGTACCATTGGTTAAGCTTTGAATACCTGGTGGTAATTGCCTGGTCTCTACAGTGAACTTTAGCAAGTTCTTGATGTTTCTGACTTCTGTGGTTTCTTTTTCCATTGTAGCTTTATAAACGGTGCTACATAGATCCGATTTCACTTAGTAGAGTTTATATTTTTTTGAGGCAATACAGGAAGGAAGGAGAGTGAGTAGGAACTTGTTTCTTTGTGATAAGCTTTATAATGGAATAGTTGTTTAAATTTAGAAAGCACATAAAGGAAAATTGTTTCCTTTAGGACATCTTTAAACTATAATCTGTCATCTATAGTGAATGGTACTTCTTTCCAGAGATTCACTCAAAGGTGTGTGGCTTCTGTAATTATGCATGTTTTATGACTGTTCCCTCCCTTTGTAAGTTTGGCCTTCATCATATCTCTTAAGATTATAAGCGCTGAATTCCACTTGAGTTATTCTCTTTGAGATGCCTGGCCTTCTTTAATATATGACTTTAAGGCAGAAGAAGACAGTTCTAATTTTGGGAAGATAGAGATTCAGTCAGACAAAGAGGGACCACAGATAATTAGGAGTTAATAGACCTGAGTTGCTTAAGTCCCAGTTTATTATTCTGGCCTTTGAGTTTCCTTTCCACAGAGAGTACTTTGCAAAGGTACTTCTCCAGGAAAGCAGGGAGCCGTAGGGCTGTGGATATAACATTTTATATCTTTTTAGCCAGCACACAGTACATGGGGGAAGGTGGGTAGGAGAGAGAGAGGAGAGGAAAACACACATGTGTCTTCTGTATTGAACCTGAGAAGTAGAAATATATGCCTTCTAACTTAAGTTTCCAAAAACTTTGGCATCTTGTTGGGCTGTCCCTTTGGACTTAGTATTTTTTTTCCCCCTGTTTCTTTTTAGTGTGGTATTGATGGTCTATAATGAGTGAGTCTAACCATAGTTTTAGTTCTAAGATAACACCAAGACCCGTGTTCTGGATCATGTGGCTGTAAATGTTTGGATTTTCAAATGAACAGGTACAATTTTGTAAGGAAGATCCATTTAGCACAGTTATACAGAGCTGAGGAGTAAAACATTTTAAGATACTTTTCTCAAAAAGAAAGCTGTACAAGAGGAAATGTGTTTAAAGTGTTTCACCTGTTTTACCCCTCTCAGCTAGTTGCAGGGTGTGTGAAGGAAGCCTGTTCATGAACTTTATAAAGCCAGAAGTGTGGTGTAGGCACAGAGGGGCTTGGTTGTGATTGAGGAGCCCAAAGCAGAGGGGATGGTTGCTAGAACCCTAAGAGGGTATGTGCATCACTAGTTAAGTTCTTGGTCAGGTATCAGCCAAAGGGCACATGCTGTAAATCTGCAGAATCATGTGAAACTGTTTATGGCCAGTGGCACTTATCTTTTTTGCTCTTAAGATCACTTCAGGCAGAAATTTTGTCATTTAAGAAAAAATGATAAAAAAAATCGGGGTCTGGATATCATTTTATAGTTGATAAGAAATACTGAAAATTTTGAGTGGCACTACCTGATCTGTGTTTTAGGATGATGACTCTGGAAGTCCATATGGAGGATTGATCAGAGGGCAGGTACAATAGAGAATCGGATATAGGAAGTGGGCCAGGCCCCGAGTTTCATCTTTTATCCTCTTAGAATTTAGAAGACAATTACTGGCCACAGAGTGGTGAATATGTAGTCAGATGAGATAATGTTTTAGGAATATATTTTGTAAATTGTAATCATGAGGCTTATTATGGTGGGGATGATATCATTCTAGTCCCCTCATAAGAAGTGATTTCTTTTCTCCCTCTTACTCCAGGCCTGAGGAGGAACACTGGACTAGAAGCTGGGCCATCTAGGTTCTAGTTTGGGCTCTTAAGACCATGCAACCTTGAGAAAATCACTTACTTTCTTCATTTTCATCAGAGAAATGAGGCCCAATTTGTCTCTAAAATTATTGCACATCTATAGCTACTTGGTTGCTAATAGAATTTATTTTGGGAGGAGGGAGAAGGGGAGTAGATATGATATAAGCAAAATGATTATTCTAAAATCCCGGTTGTGAACAGTAGTCAGCTGTGTAATTCTCACTGGTATCCTTTTAGCTATGTGTTGGTAGCTTTAAGGGGTGAAAGAGAGGCAGGTTGTAAATTAAAAAAGAAAGAGCCCATTCTTTTCTGTGGTATTTAAATAATTTATTTAAGTTTAAAAATAATCTTCATGGCACCAATGATTTTATGTTAATAACTACATACTGCATATGTAGAAAAAAGTACATTGGTTTGAAGGAAAATGTAACTTAGAATTTTTGGCACATGAAATGTTAACAACTATATATATTTTAATGAAACTAAGAAATTCACATTTGCAGGTAGTTTACCCTCTACTGCTTAAAGATGCAGTGCACTATTCTTAGAGTTTTATTTCCTTTGATGGATGAAGCTAAGGAAATCGTTGCTTTTCCTACAATGAGATCAAACTAATTTTGAGAGAAAGTGGGAGACATATTGGAGCACAGTAAAACCAGGTTGAAAACTTGAATAATTTTAAATGCTGGGGAGACATCAACAAAGACTGATCAACAAAGGGAGTTTTCCAAGCACTATTTTAAAAGCAAATCGAAGGAAGCTTTTCCATCCACATTTTCTGGGATAAGCCCTGGAAAAAAACAAATAACTCGAAAGTTTCTGTTCAGAGAGCAAAATTCAGCTGTTGGAAGTGGCACGGGACTACTGTACTGTTAGAACTCTAGACACAGGTAACATATCAGGAAATGGAATACTGCATCTTTCTTTAATGTGGACATGAAAGGTCAGAGTCAAGGCTATCACTGCATAGAAACACCATATTCTACAGACTGAGGTAGGATCACTACGCTAAAAGGTAATCTGCTATGTTGCATAAGACAGTAGATATCCAGGTTAAAATTAGCCCTCTATCTCTTGACAGCCTTTTCATCTCTGAGTCTACCTTTTACTTTAGTCCTGTGCTGAATAAAGCCTATCCTATGTAATGACAAGTGGCAGTGGTTAGTTGGTTTTAAGTGATCCCTAATCTTTCCAGGCTCTCCCTCAGTTTGCCTTATCACTTGATAAGCAGATTTTGTAACTCTGCCCCAATCGTTGCTGGTATGGAGGTGATCAGATAGGCCCACTTCCACTCTTCAGCTCCAGTCACGTTTTAGCATATTCCAATTTGTGATCTTGCTAGTGTTGGTCATCAGACACCTCTTTGCTGGTTGGTTGTTCGAGCACCCTTTAAACAAGCAACCCCAGTGCCTCTACTGGGAAATGTTCCTAAATCTTTAATACATGTCAGGACTTGGAACAGAACTGACCCGCTCTCTGCTAAGCTATTGGTAAGGAGCAGTTTTTCTGTCTAGATTGGGGTTGGCAATTTATGGCGTGTGGGTCAAATTCAGCTCACCATCTGTTTTCGTGAACAAAGTTTTATTGGAACACATCCATACTCATTCATTTCGGTATTACTATGGCTGCTTTTATGCTACAGTGGTAGAGTTGAGTAGCTGCGACAGCATATGGCCCTCAAAGTCAAAATCAAAATATGTATTTGGCATTTTACAGAAGAAATCTGGCGATCCCTGGTCTAGGTAAAAGGGCATCTTTCTTTAAAATTATGCAAACTCCCCTCCCCCACAACAACAACAATAAAATCCCATCTCTTCCACGGTGTTTTATTGCAAATGTGGACAAGGTTCTACCATCTCAGGGACAAGCTAGGGGAGATCAAATCTACAAATGGTTCATTCTATTCTGCATTTGGCTGTCCAACATCATAGGGCGTCACCAGTTCTGTTGTGTGGGTCCCAGGAATATGTCCACTGACAGTCCTTAAATAAGTCATCAGGCCCCAGATGACTTAGAAATCTCTCCCTGAGATGAAAACAAAATCTTGTGATTTTTGTTGCAGAGCTTGGGCCCTAGGACCTCACACCACCCTTCACATGCCATGCCTGTGCTTCTAAATGCCTTCCTCAGCAAGACGGCAAGGGTTTCGCTGGAACTTATTTTCCTGATGCAGAGGATGACGCTAGGGGGCAGTGTTTCTACACTTAAGTGTTGGTCTCTTTGCCATGTTACCTTCTTTCTGTCGTAGGTATCATAATCTATTTAAAGAGATTCTTTTCCTGGTCCCTTCCAAGGCTGTTGATCTTGGAAGCTTTTCATTCTCAGGATCAGTTTCTTTCTTGCACGTTTAGTTGATCGGGTTCTATTTTCTTAATCCATAAAGTAAAAGCAAAATATGAATTGATAAGAAAATAACATTTGTTTTTAAAATATAAATTGAAATAGTCTTTTGGGGTTGGTGGTAGTGTACAAAATAAGTACTGCTCTCTGAATTTCAACAGTCTCTCAGATAATTTAGCTCTGGTTTCTGTTAACTATACTTTGTCAAACCTTTCTGATAGTGCTATCTCTGGTACCACTGCATCCGTTTACTGCCTCTGGAGCACTATAAAAATCTTGAGGTTCTTTCAGAAAAAATCATGGAAATCTCAGTTCTTTATACAAAACTTATGGTGATGCCCACTAGGCTCTAGTCTAAGGGGACAGACTTACCCACCCCTGCTGCTGCTGTTGCTGTAGTGGTGGTGCCTTCAGATGCCCATTCTCCTCAGATTAAAAAAAGAAAAGAAAAAAAAGGAAAAGGAAAAGAAAATCCAACTCAGACCATCATAAGAAGCAACTTTCCATTTAATCATTCTACATGGATTTCACTTCTTAAAAAGATCTGCCTGGCAAGAAACCTAAACATTGTCCATTGTCCAAGACCCCTGGGCTGCCGGCTGAGGCTGTAGTGATGAGTCTACTGGAACCTGGTAGCACCAGTAGGAAAGTGCCTGCAGAATACAGAAGACAGCAGCTTTCTAGTCTTCATCTAGTGCCCCGTCTGCTAGGTGACACTACTGTGATCATCGGTAATATTAAAATAAATTATTTTTATTTGGTACTTTCAAAATAATACACATCTATGAAAAAAATCAAAATTTAAAACCAAAAGTTATCCTGCAAATTGGAAGGATGAGGAAGAAGTTGCTGAGCCTGTCTTGCAAGAACCTCTGAAGAAAATGAGTTTTCCCAGTTTGTTTAGACAGGGCATGAGCCTATCCCTGTTTTCTTCTGGGAAACACTCCTCCTAGGCTGCAGTGGGCTTTGAGTCATGAGAGGAGGGCTTGGTATATGTGCCGATGGTTCCGCGATGGGTCCCATTGCTGGGTGTGGGTAGCCGGGCTCCTGGATCCACCTGGCTAGTTATTGGGAGGAGTCATGCCTTCTCAGGTGTCAATGAGCAGGCTCACCATTGAGCGGATTTTGCAGGCAAACCATCGCCTGAGGGGACAAAAGTATTGATAGTGGAACTGTTCAAACTCGGGGGTCTGGCGGATATCGCGGAAAAAGGCAATGTCAAGGTCAGACTCGGTAAGGATGATCAGGAGGAGGAGCAAAACAAAAAGGAGTCCCATGGTCACAAAGAGCAAACGGAGGACACTTAAAACAAACTTATTCACCTGTTCCTCCTCTGGCCTGCTGTGCCCCTGACACAGGGCCCTCAGCCCTCCCCCAAGGGCCTCCACCTCTGCGGCAGTTGGGGTGCTAGCCTCAGACTCCTTCTCCTCCTTGATGCTGCAGGTGGCCCCATTGATCTGCCGGGAGAGCAGCATCAGCTCCAGGCTGTGCTCAGCCACAGGGGTGGGCAGCACGCTGTCTGCAGGGCTGTAGGCCTCATCTGCAATCACAGCTACTCGCTCATTGCTGTCTGCCCGGCTGCTTCTCACATGGGGCAGGAAGGTGTCGCCATGGGAAGAGGAACGCACCGGGGTGGAGTGGGCACTGTCCCGTAAGGACTCGAGGCCTGGAGAGGCAAAAGGCATGTGAGTAGGTTTTCTGCATCACAGCGCATACTGTGCTGCCCAGCAGTAGTAATGCTCACTCTGTTTTTGTTTGGCTCATAGATCTGAACAGGAAGTCCCTCTGCACATCTCTGAATGCATTCCAGTATCAAGTCTAGGACAGTAGAAATCAAAAGTGTATCAAGTCTAGGACAGTAGAAATCAAAAGTGGCCATGGTTGGAAGATTTTTCATTTTCCTTTGGCTTCTGGTTTTGGCCTGACATGTTAAGGATTCTGCCTCTCCTGCCTTTGGTGTCCTGGGCCCAGTTTTAGCCCCCACTTGAAAGAGAATCTGAACCACAGACTCTCCTCCATCCAGAGCTGGGGTCACAGTTCAGGGAGCTAAAGTCTGCCTCTTGAGAGGCAGGAAAGGGAAGAGGAGCATGTGATTTGCCTAACTGGGCTTCGTCCAATACTAGCTGGTTCCGGAGCTGAGTGTCCTTCTAACAATCCAGCAGGCAGCTCCTCGAGCTCAGGAAATCACCTCTGGATTTGGGCAATTGCTGTCAGCTTCAGTCTCCTAGGTCCAGCTGTCTTGACCTTGTGGGATGGTAAAAATCCTATCTGCCCTCCCTTAACGCTGCCTGATGAAAAAGGGGGTTGTCCCTAGTCCGCTCCCTCTCTTTCTACCTCAGAATGAGCAGGCCCCCTGCTAGTTTTAGACTAAGCTGACAGTTCCCCTATCTTTAGATAAAGAGCCTTCTGGGAAGATCTTGTGAATCAAGGGGGAAATTATCTTCCATTTGCTAGGAGAAAGGGTGTGCCCTAGAGGGTCTTAAAAGCTACCCATTCATTTCTTTTCTTTCTCAGATGGAACATTTCTCTTTTTACAGGGCTCTCACAGGGCTCAGGCTCTGGCAGAGAAAAAAAGGAGCTGGTTATATCCTCAACCCCACAGCAGCCACACAGGCTAGAGAGTTTGGGCTTAGAGTTCCTACATGTGGCCACACCACAGTACTCCTGAAGAAATGGCTTCTTGTTTCAGGTTCAGCGTCTGCATCTTCCACTTAAGGCCATCTCTGTGGTGCCCTTGGGGCCTATGACAAGAGAAGCCAGTTCCCTGCTCTTGCTCTGAAATAGACCCTGACAGTCCTACACTGAACCAGATTCCCAGGCTTAGGAAAGGTTAATTTAATCAGAGCTGCTCAGGTTGGTCACAGTTCATCTTTGTTCCAGTTCAGGGCTACTTATCTAGAAGTCCAAAGTTCTCCTTTAAAAGGGTGCCAATAGGCTTTCAGAATAGTGTGCTGCGTCTTCCTTGGCTCCCTTGTTGGATGGCCATTTGCCCCCAGCACCGTTCCTGACTAGCCTTGCGGTACCCATCTCAGCAAAGGCTTAATTAAGGATTCTCCAGAGGAAGGAAGCCCTGAGAGTCTGGGTTATAAATGAGTAATGGAGGAAGGTTGGTGATGGGCAGGACACCTGCTATCAGCCTTCACTCTCCATCACCTTGTCATTGGGTATATCTCTTCAGCTTCTGCTTTCAGAAGCCCACTGTCATCCTAGCAGTATGCTGTTTGTCCCACTGCAAAAACCTTTAATTTGTATGTTTTAAACTTTTTAAATCCCTTTGATTTATTTTTCAACGCTCCATGATGTGGTAAGGGCAAGAGGTTACGAAAATTGTCTAAAGATAGGAGGTTGGTTGTTAATGGCAAAGCCAGGGCTAGAATCCAAGCTTCTTTCTATTTTATGGTGTTACTGACCAAGTAGTTACATTCTGGGGAACGGGGCAATGCTACAGGATAGATTAAGTCAGCAGCCCGCATCTGTCTTAGATTTAGTTCACAATTGCTCAAGAGATGGTTGTGAAACAACATGAAGAGCTTCTATCTCTTATTCCAGAGGTCTTGATGTTTCTTTGACTCCCCCCCCCCACCCCCTAAATATTCCTCCCTGACTCCCTCATTTGTACACACAGCAGGAGGAATACGTAACTTGTATATGGGTCATTGATAAACCAGAAACCTTAAGGCCCTGACCGTAGTATATTATTGGCTCTGCTCCCTTCCCAAGCAGTCTTCCAGCCCCCGTCCATCGGGCACTTCAGCCCTACTGCATAGGAACCTGATTCCCTTCCAAGGACCTGTCCCCTCAAGGACAGCTCTGACTGCTCAGATCTTCCAAGGTATGACCAGCTTAGCCTCCAGCAGCCATTATACTGTTGGTTTGGCTTGACATACAACTAAGCCCTAAGATGGCTAGGGAGGGAGAAGGGCAGGGGTTATGATATCAGAATAAGCCAGAGGGACAGAAGCCACAACTATATTGTGGGTTGGTGGTGCTTTCAGTGAATAAGTAAAGGATATGTGTGTATTTCTCATAGAGTGCCTGACAGATAGAATTACTCAGTAAATGTTAGTCTTCTGTCCCCTTGACAGAAATCCTTGCTTGTAAGGTTATCATTCCCATGTCAGGTTAGTCCTGGAAAGAAGTTCAGTTTGCACTATTGTAGAAGCTGCCACCTTGGCAGACCTGTTATTCTGGGATGGGGGTGGGTGGGTGGGATGCTGTAGGTGGGACCTGGGCTGAGTGGCACAGCAAGACAGGAAAGGATCTTTTTACCTTGGACATGCTCCAGCCGATTCCCTTGCCCAGAGTTGGCCCCCGCAGGGTCAGAGGACAGAGCAGTGAGGACCCTACCCTGGAGCCGGGCCCCCATCCTCAGGACGCGCACACTCAGGGGCCGAAAGCAGTGATTGGTCAACCGGAGCTGAACGCGGACTCTGGTGTGAATCTTAATCAGACTCTTCCCCATGGTGGCAGACACGTCTTCATGTGGTTCTTTTCATGGAGACCAGCCAGGCATGGGAGGTGTAGCGAGGAAAATGGTGGAAAACCAACTAGGGACAAAGGATTTTTGTAGCTCTCACGCCATGGCAGCCCCTTAGCAGTGCCTCCCTTGCTGGAGAGAGAAGCTCCTCCCGAGCCTCGGATCAGGCTGAGCTGCAGAGAAGGAGCAGCTCCGAGAGGCCCACGTTATCAAGGGTCTGGATTTAGTAAGAAACACTTGGAGCCATAAAAGGTCATGCTTTCTCAGCCTGCAGTTATTTGCCTGGGGCCCATATAAGGGACCCAGACCTTTCAGAGGGTGAAGGACAGAGAGGGCATGGAACAGTCCCATGGGACATGGGAAATCAGGACTGTCCCAAGGAGAAGCCAGGAAAATTACAAGGACATTGGACTTTATCCAGGCCACATGCAGTGCAGGCAGGGGGCCTGGTGCCAGTGAAGCCACAATGAACACTAGCTTTGGGCTCAGTGGCTCCCAAGTGTGAGGAGGTAGCTCTGGGGCTGGACATGGGCTGTGTTTCATCCTCCCTGGGCTGTACACTGTTTGACCCCTGGCTGCTGAACGATGGGATGGAGCACAAGGCACGAAAGAAGCTGGCATTTCTGAGCATCCGCTTTGGGTCAGGCTTATGCTGATAACCATGTTATCTTGACATTCCTAAGATCAGAGGACAGGGCCAACCCTAAGATCAGTGGTAGTCATTTTATTTAGGATCCCAGTTCATTGGGAGTGTATGGTTTTATTCAAACTAATACATTAACTATTCATTTTTCCTCCCACTGTTCCTGGAGAGAGCAATTAAAGCTTTCCCCCAGGAAAAGTCAAATGGCCTCGGTGATAATAATTTATGGGCTGTATAGACTCTAGGAGAGAGTCCAATGGAACATGAACCAGTTTTCAAATGTCTAAGTTTCTACAGTTGTGGTTGGTTGTGTCCTCCTGAGACTCTCACCACATCCCTAACACGCACTCCCCACCCAGTTGGGGTAGATAATTAGGATCAGTTTTGTTTTCTTATGCCTAGAGGCAAAAACCCTTTCTTGTGAGATAGGACAGCTGAAGGGTGGCACAGCTGAAAACAGTCCATTCCACAGGCTTGGTAATCCCTGCTAGTCATTTAACTCTACCCCCACCCAAACAAGACAATTCTCTCTCTACTTCTATCTGCCTTTCTTCACCTGGAGCCTTCGAGGTTCATTCCTGTCAGATTAGTTCTTAGCTTCTTTTACCAATCCCTCCTGAGTCTGATGGGTCCTGGGGTGGGGACCATGGCTGGGGATGTAAACTGTGCTTGTTTGCAGGCAGCCTTGGGTATAGGCAGTGAGGAGCTGTTTGGCTTGGTGAGTAGTAATACCCATAATCTGCCAAGTGTGAATTTCTATGATGCCGAGATTTGGAAGGAATGCCCTGGCCCCAGGGAGTCTATACACTAATAGCTTCCTCAAAAGCCTCTACCCACTGCAGCTTCCCCTGGCATTTTGCAAGTAAGGGTGTATGTCTTGGGGTCTTGAATTTGAGGAGTCTGCTGCTGCTGCTGCTGCTGCAGTGGGAGAAGATGGGTTCTTGAAGGAGGCTAGAGACAAAGACAGAGCTGGACCAGGAACTGAGGCAGCCTCCCAGCTTGTCTTGGGGAGCATGTGGACTGCTCTCCCCATCTCTGAGTTGTCTAACCCTATTTGGCAGGGACAATAAATGAGTTGTATCCTCACATTGACAGCCCCAGTCTTCCCTCTGCTGAGAATGCTCGTTGTAGTGGACATTCTTCTATATTCTGGGAAGCAAAAATGAATGAGGCTCTTTTTCTGTTTTACACCCTGCATTACTGCCAGCTTTCCTCAGGGATTAGCTTTTTCTCTAGGAGGACTAGATCCAACATTCTGTAGGCTCTTTGGGATGGTAACTTCAGGTTGGGTGGGGAGAAAGGGCCACACAGAGGGAGAAAGTGAAGTTTTCTCAAAAGAGAAGAGACTTCTTCTACATTCTTGAGATGAACACCCCAAAAGGAGGACATGCTCAGTTCTCCATCTCAGCCTGAGACAGTAGGAAAAGCTGGAGGCTGTCTAATGACAGCCAAATTTCAATAATTTTGATAACCTTGTGTAGCCACTGCACTTGATAACTTACAAGCCACTCTCCCACTCCTTGCTGAGAGGTAGGTAATACTCCATTCCTCAATGGGGGTAATAAACTCAGAGAGATTAAGCAATATGCCCGAGAAAGTACTGGCAGAGGTTGGATTTGAACTTCATCTTTGTCTTCCTGACATCTTTGTACTGTACTCGCTGCCTGCCTAGAAAATGCCTTAATCTCTTTAAAGTACTTATATGTAAGTTCGCTTCTTTGCAACCCATAGGGTAGGCAAGAAAGATGTCCCTGTTTCATAAATGAAGCAATTAAAATACTCAAACAATTAAGTATCTTAATGGTGATTGCCTAGCCAGGCTTCCCAACCCCTAGGATGTTTAAAGCTATATACCATACACAGGTGATCTGGAATCTCAAGCTCATAGTGACATAAAATCCTAAACACATACCAGATATCCTCCCAGGGTAATAGTAGAGAGATATCCTTCCTAACCTGAGCAATTCTTCATTTCCATTAATAAGTAGCATTTCCATAGAAAGGGTAAAAGGCACTCACTTCCCATCCTACACCCCATTAATCCCAGGAGTGGGGCAGGTTTGAAGCAATCCTGCTGCTGTGTCCTACCACTTGAGATCTGAGGTTTTATAAAAACACCAATGTAGTGACAGCACTCAACTTTACACCTGTATTCTGCCTGCAGGGCATGTGGGCTGGTGACAACAGCTAGAGAGCAATATTCAGGAGAGTGTCCAAAGGGAATTAACTACCCCAAGAGTAGAGAGGTCTTGGCCTCAGTAATCTGAGAATCTAGTTCAGTGAAGATACACAGACTTTCTCTTCTCACCTCTGCTCCTCCAAAGGGAGGGAAGGCTGGAGAGAGATGGATGGAGCATATTGGATTTCCTGAGCCAATAGTAAGGAATTCAGATATCTCGAGGATAGATTTCTACAACTGAAGTAGAAGGTGGTGGCAGCTACTAGGATGCTTCAGGACCAAGGGTTATCATTTTTTGGTTAACTGCGTCAGTCACCTTGGTCATTTAAGCTATGATTTATCAGATCCAGAAAAGAAATGAAAAATTATTGATGGAAAACAGTTTCAGAATTGTTGCCTGACAATTCCATATATACAAGTCTCCAGACTATTGGTCTAACCCAGTACTTTCAGATCTACAGCCTCCTGTGTCTGAGCTCCAGCACAGCAGGGCTGGGTTGGCTCTTCACCTGGTAGAATGTTACCTGACACTTAGCTGGTGTCCCAGCCACTGGGTGAAACCCTTTCCCTATCATTGGAAGCTCTTTCCTATGAGAAACTTGCAAATTAGCTTCTTTTCAAGTCCCTGAAGAGGACCTTGGCCAGGTCAAAAGGGACAAACCCAGCTGTCATCTCCAAGAGGTAAAGCTCACCTTCCATGATGGAAATGTGAACAGCTCTCCTGCGGGTCCTGGGGACACTGCTCAGCCTTGGACCATGGGTTATGGAAGGACAGCTCCGACTGGGAACCATCCCTGCTCTAAGGTTAAAGAAAAAGAGAATTCAGTTAACTCAATGCACAGACAAATGTAGTAGGGACTTAGATTTGAGCCCCAGGTGCTAGAATTGCTGCCTGTGTTAAGTGAGTGTTGGTCTATGTTCTCTTTGCCTCTGGTCCCTGGATTCCAGTCAGAGACACTGTTTCATGCCCCTTCACCTCCTCATACCTAAGATGACCTGAACCTTTCTTTAGTAAGGCGTCAGTGCTACCAGTTTCTGGGGACAGGACTGTCAGGGAGGAGAGCTTCAGGATGAATGGACGATGTCAGCAGTCTCCTTTTACTTCCAACAGAGGTTGCTGGTGGTAGGGGGCTCTGTGTGAGGGGGCGTGAGGTAATGTGCCCATTTCCAGAAGTGAAGACAGGTTAGGGAATCCTTGCCTTCTTGGTTAGCCATATTTTTTCTGGGTCCTGTCAGATTCTAGGAGATGGGCTTCTGGAAATGGATGATTTATAGTTGTACATGAAGCCCAGATCTCTAAACTGTTTTAGACCCAATGTGGCAGGGCTGTGAAACTATCCCTGGCATAATGTACTGATTTCAGACACAGTGATATACTGCTGCTTGAACTTGTAGAAATGGACAAGTCTTCCATGGTCTGTGATCAGTGTCAGGACCTGGAAAGCAGAAGTTAATTACCCAGATGGTGTCTATCTGCAAATATCTGTAAGTAACTATCTGCATGTAGCCCTCCCCTCCTTTTCTCTGTCAAGGCTCAGGGATACCAGGGTCAAAGACTTCTCCCCACACCTTCAGTGAGGCGGGCATCCCGTTCATTTTCCTCTCCTGGTGGCCATGGTAGCAAGGATGTTCACAGGGTTCAAACTGATGGCTCTTTTGATATTCTGGGGTCTTAGCTGGAACTGCTTTTGGGGAAAACCTTTGGCAACCTACCTGTGTATTTCTGGTGGCTCCCGTTTGATCTTGGCACTAGATTCCATCACTTCCTTTGCAACTCGGCCACTGTAAGTAGTATAATTTTAAAACAAAAGGAGCGAGAAATGAGAGAGTATTCCAGGATTGGGCTCCTCTCCAAGATATCTTTGCTTTGGCTGAATCAGGAAATGGCCTCTTTGGCCTACCATTTCCTGAATGTTCTGGTCACTGAGAAAGGCTTGAATGTTGGGGTAGAGAGTTCTAAAAGAAATAGCCTATCTTAGAGGGCTCTTTCTATCTCTGGAGTTTTTGGAAATCTGCCATTCCCACTTAGGAATGATTCCTCATTGTCCATGGTCCAGTAACACCGCGAAAAAAAAAAATTCTTTAGACAATGAGACATGAAAAGAATCACAGTTACAGTTCTTATTCTGCTGCTGTTGTAAGGGAAGGAGAAGATAAAAATTTTAAAACCCTACAGACAAACAGCTGTAGGAAAGGAAAGAAATAGTAAAAGGGTTAGGAGACAGGAGAATTGGTTGGAAACCTCAGGCTTTTCTGGGAGTTCAGTTTCTTTGTTCTCAAAGGTAAAGACCATTGAGTAACTTCTTCAGAGAAGGGTCTGAAAGTAGATCCATAATGGTTACTTACTGTCACTATTTACCTGTATCGGAACCGGCTCCCTTTAAAGAATAAATTGCTGCTGGACACTGTGCGGACTTGGCTTGACTTCTCCAGCCTGCAGCAAGGCAAAGTCCAGTGTGACAGATGGCCTGAAACTGACTCTCACAGGCTAAGGCCATGTATTCCCAGCTCCTTGAAGAGGCTACTTTAGGAAACTATTCAGGAAAAAGCCCTTCATAGCCCACGCTTGTTTCTGACTCCATTCTAAAACCTGAGCGCTGTTACGCCTGCCTCAGTGCCTGGGGACCATCATATTGAAACCCATTTTGATATCAGCAGAATTGAAGCCCCACAAGAATTCTTAATGGGGTTCACCAGCAGGACTGAGAGAATAAACATTAGGGATGATGGTTTGGTGGAATAATGGAATACCACCCATTTAATCTTAGCTGGGCTGCTTATTAGTTGTATGACCTTGGGCAATTTTTTTCCCTCTTATTCTCAGTCTTCTTATGTATAAGATATTACAGCTGGCACACCTTGACCTCAGGGGTCCCTTTCATTCCTAGTAGTTGATGATTCATGTCCATACCTGGAAGGAGAAAATGGCAGGGGCTTCCCTTCCTACTCTATTCTCCCTGTTGGGAAGTCCTAAGATATATTAGCAAATCAAAGGCTTTAGGAAGTTCTGCAATGATGAAACTAGCTTAATTTAACAAAAGTTCCATAATTTATTTGAACTTGGAACCATCCCTCCTTCCCCCAGAATACCTATTGATATCATTTTAGAGGCTGCAGAGATCTGATGTGGATACTGTGTCCACTCCTGGTCTAAGTAGAAGCCCACAGACATTGTAAAGCATTCTCTTGGGTGACTTCTCTGATCCCATTAGTGCTCTTGCATTTTGAAAAGGAAGCTTGGGCTGAGCTGCCCAGAGAGAGGTTTCTTAAGACCTGATTTGCCCTGCAACATGCCCAGGGTTCTTTTAGTGCTACTCCAGCCAGGAATCAATCTGGCCCTGAAAGCTTTGACATGATGAGTGAACAGTGAGTATTTAGGGGGCTGCACCACATCTGTAAACAGCATTTCTGGGGAGACACCATGCCCACCTGTCTTGGGCTCTAAGCCCACTCACCCTCCTACCAGACCTGAGTCTGACCTAGTTCCCTTCAAGGACTGGGCCAAAGGGCAGGGCTAGGGATCTGCACATGAGAGATGTTAGAGTGAGGCCAAAGTGGCTGCTGCCAGAGACTTGGTGTAATTGGGGACATGACCCAGGCTAGAGGCTTTTAACAATTAGACTATTAAATAGTCAACTGCAAACATTGAAAAATGACCTAAATTTCCAGTGTGGGTGCTGGTAAGACCAGCTATGTGTGGGACTCTCAGAAATTAAGTTTGGTCACTAGTTCAGAAGGACACTTCTGTCCCCATGATACAGATGGGAATATAAAGGCCTTAAGAAGTGGTGCTGGAGGCATGAAAATACAGGAGATGGTTGTGCCTTCCATTTGTGTTAGACCGTTTAGCAGAGAGAAAGAGAACATTTCCAAATATACCCAGTGTGCAGCAGACCCCTGTCTGCCAGTGCCTTCCTTTCTGACAGATTCAGGGGACGCCATCCTTGCTGGGCTGTGCCTTATTCCCACAAATCTTAAAGTCTCTATCTCAGGTTGTATATCTTCAGGTACATGTGCCTGGTTGAACCTGGGCCCTATCCTTCCTGGCAAAGGGAAGGAAGTAGCAAGATAAATATTTTCTTGGCTTTTCCTGTGCCATAGGGACTACCAAGAAGGAAATCTGACCATGCCCAAAAGCCAGCTCATGTTAGAATGCAGGCTGCCTATTCAGGTCATCCCTGATTCTGGTATCAGATGCATTGAGATTAGTAAGCAATTCAGAAAACCTGCCCCCAAAACAGCCTCTGGACCTGTGGCCCTGGACAATGGGAAGAGACTGGTTCTGCCAGCTGGCCTCCTGTAGCAGCCAGCAGAAAGCAGAGTCTGTTCACTGGGGAGGTCAGTGGTACCCACCCAGCCCAGAGCAATTCTGCTTTCTCTAGGACCCTTCAGGCAGCTGGAGGGAGGAAGATGACTTGGCAGGGGTATCTGGTGATGGCAGGGCTCACCCTGACAGAGTATACCACATGCTTGGTCCTGTGTTGATTAGACTAAGATACAGCTTGTTAAAGCATAAGCCATTACATTCTATTTTTAAAATAAGACCAAGATGTTTAGTGAAACATACTTTATCTGGCATCACCCCAGTTTCTTGTTGGGCCATCTTGTTACTAGTGTTTTTATAACCACTCTAAAATCAAAGAACACTGAACACAAAAGCCTCATATTCTTTACAAAATTCTTTGGTGAGCAATCTTGCCTTTGGCCCAAACCTCACTTCTTAGTAACAGATAAGCTCTCACCCCTTCAAGCTACTCTATCCTTGGCTCCAGGGCACTTGGCCTGTCACTGGTGACATACCAGGAGGGGCCGGTATCAACCTCCACTCAGCACCAGTTCACCCACTTCACCCACTGGGAAGCAGACCCCAGACTCCAGGGCATAGGACTGGGATTGCCACCAGGGAGCCTATTCTGTCTTGTGCCTGGCCCTCTATGGAGCTGATGTATTCCAGGCTTCCCAGGTCGCTGATTGGCTCCACAGATTTGGCACCCATGAATTTCTTAGGGCCCACGTCTTACCCTGGAAATACTCAGAACTACTCTGCCTCTGTGGGCTGTCCAAGGATATCCCAAGGCTAGCTCCCTGGGCAACAAACATGTTCCAGACCTTGACTTTGTACCTCCAGGGGGGACAGATGGAGACCCAGAAAGGGACCTGAGTTTGACAAGGGAGCCAAGCCTTGTCATCTCACGTCTCCTTTCTCAGGTCAGTCTCCCTGCTCATCATTCCTCTAAAAGTAGCCTGTATGTCTTTGGCTCCGATAAAGACATCCCCTGTCATATATGTCCACTCACTTGTAGAAGGCCTGGTTTTCGATTCCACATTTCCAGAGGTGCTTGCAGGCTTCTGGAGTTGGAGCAAAATATGTGAGAATGATTTTCTTTTCCTACAAAAAAATTCCACATAGAAACAGCTGAATGTGGATAGAGATGTGCAGGGTGAAGTAGGCCACTACTGACTCTGAGCTATGTGAAGGCTCTCCAAAAACTCTCAGTGAGGGGCTGCAGATGGGGAAGGGGCTACCCAGCAGCCAGCTAGATGGAAGGAAGGCTTGCAGGGCCCTCTGGGCAGGGCTCAATTCAGTACATAAATCCACACCTGGTAAATCCAATCAAAGTAAATCTTAGTTGGCACAAATTGAATCAAGAGAGCCCTTGGCTAGAAAGTGGCACACTCATTGGAATTTTCACATGACAGAAAAAGAATCTTTGTTTTTCCTGGTGGTGGAGATTTCTTGGGTATCATCAGTATCACTGAGGAAGTCCTGTGCTCCAGGGTCTAGCCACCCCTCTATACCTTACCTCCATGTCTTGCCCTTGGTCTTAGCTTAGCATGCAGGTGGTTTAGTTCTACCTAGGCCACTTAGACTCAGCCCCAGCCTTCCCTGAAGAGGAAGAAGCCAGCACTCACCTCTTTCTGACTTACATATAAATAGAAAGTCTTCCCTTCAAATTTCAGCTTGGCCACCTCATTCCTAGAAGCACAAAGAGAGCGCCTATTACCTCATTGTAGGCTGCTTGTTCACAGCTAAGTCTTACAGATGCACAGCCCACCCAGACTGGAGGGGACTCCAGGCACAGACACAATTTTAGCCAAAGTCAGAACTGAAACAAGACAGCAGTGCAGTGGCCTTAGAGAACAGTTGTTGGAACAATTCAACCCACAGTTTTCTGGTCAATCATACTTATAGTAATAGGGTGATAGGAGAATTTCAGGCTCATCAACAGTGGCTGTAAAAGGGAAACATCTGCATGGAAAGTGAGTCTAGGTCGAGTGTCCAGGGTCATTTCAGGATTTGGTTCATAACACAGGTGCATTATCTGGATGGGACTGTCAAATGTAAGATGCCACAGGTAGCTGATGAGGCCAAAGTTCAAGATACAGCAAATAATGAAAAACAATGCAACCAGGTTCTGAGGGAGTTGAGTCTTTCAGGTGACTGTGCCACTGGATGGAAAATGCAGTTTAATGCAGACGAATGTCATAACAATCTCAGGGAGGGGGGTAGGGCAACATATCAAAGAGAGAGAACAGATTACATGGAACAGTCATGCAGCGTACTGACCAGGAAAGGGGCTTAGGGGTTATTGTAGAAAAATCCTTGAAGCCACCAGCCCAGTGAATGGCTGCAGTAAAAGAGGCAAACAGGATACTGGGGTACATCACCCGCGGGACAGACACAAATCAGAAGTGACATGGTTACTGAACATGGCACAGCTTAGACCTCACCTCCACACACTGCTTACAGCCTTGGTTACATTTATAAAATGGAAAGATTAACAGGGTCTTAGGTGGATGTCCCTGAGAGGCAGAGAACTAGACCTCAGCATCAGTCACTTACTCCCCTTCCATCTGACACAAATAGCTACTCTCTGGAGCCTCAGGCTCTCCCTAACTCAGTGGGGACAGTCCTTATTTTTTCTATCCAATGGGGAACCCCAAGGAGGTCTGATGATGCACATCTTCCTTTACTTGGCTTCTTCCTCTTTGTAATTTGTAGGGAGATTATCTCAATATCCTGGGAACTAGCATAAAGGTAGTGAGAACCACATACCCAGTTTAGTGAGGGATAATACTCAAGGTCTGTCAGAGGAAGGTCACTCATTCTCTGTGGTCCCCGGCACCACGGCTGGGTCAGATGAGAGTTCACAACCTCTGATCACCAGTTCTGACCTAATACAAATCACATGGTATTCCTTCCCTGGCTCATTCCCTCTCAGTCAATCAATCAATCATCCTTTCTCATGTACACACAGGATACAATAAATATCAATATATTAATATATAGACAAATATCTGGATCATCTAGGCTCCAACAAACAAGACAGGCAAGTAAAAGGTGGTCTTGAAAGTGAGATTGGGTTTACATTTATTATAAAGTTTAGACAGACTGAAGAGATAAGATTTCCTGAAGAAGTGGGACTTGAGAGAAGTCACCAAATGAAGAATGTTTGAGAAAACCAGGTGAGTATCATTACTTGTGGTTGGGTAGGGAGAATTCAGGGACTGTAGGTCCTTGAAATAGGTGTCCTACTTATTTCTATCTAAACATGTCCCCTATCATGAGATAATACCCCAGTCTAAATGTGGCTCAGGAGGCAGGTTCTCTATGGAACATAAAATAACCCAGATGCCTCCAGGCAGCCAGCACTCCTCACTAGGAGAGCTGTGGCCTGGACTTGCTCATTGTCTTTTTATGAAAGGTATTTTGTTGGACAAGAGACTTTAACCCCTTACCATCTTCCCCAGAGGAAGCAGTGAAGTGGGCCAACTTGAGAAAGCCTAGGACATGGATGTGTTGTGTACACCGGTAACTCCAGTGCAACGATCTGCCTTGTGAGGTGACTTTTCCTGGGGAATGGAACCTGGATGTTCGTGCCTGAGGAGCAATTTTACTACAACTCTGGTTGATCATCATACTGCTGGTCTTCTCAAAAGCAATAAGGTTTGGCAGGGAAGCTGAAGAGGGAGGGCACTGGGAGACAGATGCCCTTCAGTACTCCCAGTTGAGAGCTCACCAGGAAGCAACTCTGCTCAGAATTCCCATAAATGTTTCTGGAGAAGGCAAAGCCTGAAGAGCAGGCATCCTGCTGAGGTTCTGCTGGGCCGAGGGCAGCACCCATTTAAGCCCACGGAAGGAACTGGTCAACTGAGACTTCATAACCTGAGACCCAAGAAGGTATAGAAATCACCAGAGCTTAATATGCAAAATGTTCCCATGAGGCTGAAAGATATTTACATGGGCCAACAGAAGGATCTCTAGGATAGCCAAATGTCAAGGAACAAATATGTCTGTGTTGCATCAGCTCCCAGGAGCCACCCAATAGAATAGACCCTCACAAAGGCAGGAGCAGGGGAGGAAACTGCTCACAGTAGCTACAGCCAAGGCAGTGGCTCTTGTCTGCTGGAGGTGGGAGAGGAGGGAAAGAAGAAAGGGGGTATGACAGGAATTGGGGTTTGGTCTGAGGAGAGTGTTTTCTAGAGCAAGAGGGGACTTCTATCTGCCCAAGGGTCATTGTCTGTGAGCGCTTCCCTGATTAGAAGAGTGGGTAAAGGAGTTGGGTCATCCACAGAGATGCCCCAGTAAAGCCAGCTTAATAGTGCTGGCTATGGCTCTAAGTGGATGATAGACCCAAGGACTCAGTTCTCATGGGAACTTTGCTTCCCTGACATTGACTCTAGCCCCAGGCTTTCACTCTTCTCAACAATCAAGCTGTCATACCTTTTCTCTTTCTGGAGAGGCTGCTGGCTCTTAGGAACCCCCCTTTGGATGACTAGGATCTCTAGGGAGAGACTATTACCTTCACCAGTAACTGTTATCAACACAAGTTGCAGAGGGCTCAGAAATGCAACTGCTCAATCACAGGCAAAGGGCTTGGGAACCATGGCCCCTCTCTAGTTGGTGAGTTTTAAAGAGCCTAGTTTAGAAATGATACTCACCATTTAATGAAGTGGACCCTCTTATTTCCTTGCAGAACAACAAACCCAAAAGGAGTGAAAGCCAGAAATGCAGCATTTCCTGATACATCCTGCAACACATGAGAAATACACTTGTTTCTAGATGATACAGGATTGAATACTTGGAATAGGTCATAGAGGGAAGATCATTTCCTTTGGAATTGCAAGACGATGGTTTGTCTCAGCCTTGCCACAGCCTTGCCAGCTATGTGCCTACAGGCAAGTTATCTTCAGTTTACAAACCTAATCTGTAAACTGTACATTATAATGATACCAACCTTGGAAAGTTATTGTGTACATCAAAGAAGAATGGCAAATCCTTGCATGTTGCTGGTGGGATTGTAAGTGGTACAGCTATTTTGAAAAACAGTTTGGCAGTTCCTCAAAATGTTAAACATAGTATTATGAATATGACCCAGCAATTTGCCCACACAACAACTTGTACATAATATTCATATCAGCATTATTCACACTAGCCAAAAAAAGTAGAGACAACCCAAGGGGCCATCAATGGATAAACAAAATGTGGAACGGTATTTGACAGTAAGAAGGAATGAAGTTCCGACATATGCTACAACATGGATGAACCTTGAAAACATTATGCTAAGTTATAAAAGTCCACATATATTGTATAGTTCCATGTATGCAGTGTTCAGAAGAGGCAAATTCACAGACAAAAAAGTAGATTAGTGGTTGACAGGGATTAGAGGAAAGGGAAATGGGGAGTGATGGTTAATGGGTACCGACTTTTCTTTTTTGGGGTGAAGAAAATGTCCTAAAATTAGATAATGGCAATTGTTGAACAACCCTGTGAATATACTAAAAACTGCTGAATTACACATTTAAAAGGGTGAATTTTATGGTAAGTGAATTATAACTCAATAAGATGTTATTTTTTTAAAAAAAAGAAAGAATGATGGTTATGGCTTTTGACCCTGGGCTTCCTCAGGAAAACTTAGCTGAAGAAACATTAAGAAGTAACTGGCCAAGTGAAACAGTAGTCATCAGCCTTGTGCCAGATCCAACAGCCAGGGCCTCCCAGTTACCTGTCACCATCAGTTTGTAAAGACAAGGTATGTGAGTAGGGCCCTGAAGTTTGGCTCTCCATTGCTCCCACCTTCAGGGTTTGCCTCCTGGGCATGGAACTTAAGCCTGATTGTTCCTAAGAGCAGGTGGGCCTCTTCAGAGCCTCCTGAGCCTTGCCTTAAGGCAAGATACAGTTTTGCCTTGAAAATGTCTCATTGAGTCAGGGCCACAGGTGTAAACATCTGGGTCCTTGGAATAAACTAAGTATATGTTTTGCGAACACTGCCAATGAATATATTTGTTATTATTCTTTCCTTGGGGTCTGTTGTGACCCAGAGACCTGGCTGTAAGCACAGTGTCATTCAACCCTGGGCACAGCAAAAAGCTGTTTAAAAATAATCTGGGGTGGGCCACGATGGCTCAGCAGGCAGAGTTCTTGCCTGCCATGCCAGAGACCTGGGTTCGATTCCTGGTGCCTGCCCATGCAAAAATAATAATGATAATAATAACCTGAATAGAAGAAGCTAGGATTTAACAAATGAATATGAATGCTGAGTCATTAAATTGCTGTCTCTTTTAGTCTCCAGTATTTTAGAACAGCTAGAAGTAAAAACCTAAAATTGTGGAGTTGCAACCCATGTCAAAGTCTGAAATATGTTCTACAACTAATTGTGGTGCTGTGCTTTGAAATGTGTAGCTGTTTTGTATATATGTTATTGCTCACAAAAAAAAGAAGGAAAAAAAGTTGATTGTGATGATGAAAAAATATTTAAGCCCTCTAACCTCCTATATTCTGGAGCAGCTAGAAGGAAAAATCTGAGAGGATCATATGGTAGCCCGTGACAAACTCTGGGATCTGTCCTGTAAGTACTTGTTGGAGAATGCTTTGAAACTATTGCTTTTTTTTACTTCTTTGCTTTGTATACATGTTATACTTTACAATAAAAAAAAAGTTAAAAAAAAAAAAAATCTGAATGGAGACACTGCAAAACCACGGGGCTGGGACTCCCCCTGACCTTCAGCAGTGCTTCATGATGGTGATTAATATCTGAGCACCAGGTACTGTACACAGACATCGTTGCTACCAGGAGCACCGAGGCTAAGCTGGCAGACTTGGCAGAGATGTAGATCAGGGCCATTTTGGGGAAGGGAGGGCTTTGCTTTCTGGGCAGCCTGCCTCAGAGGGGAGGGGAGGCACCTGGGAGCCTCACTCACTGCACGGGCAGGAGGCAAGTGGGTGCTAAGACTGCAGGCTTAGAAAGACAGAGATGTGAGGGTGGAGACCTTACCTTATATGAACTGATAAAGAACAGGCCTGCGGGGAATATTATCAGATGAATGCTCAGGAAAAGGAGGTAGGTCTGAGAGGCCAGTTCGGCTGCAGTGGGGGAAGTACACACCTAAGGAAAAATGAGGGGAAGGCCCAAGGGGGGCAGGAGTAGGGGGGATCTTACAGTGCTCTCTGAGACAGAAGAAAGCCCTAGAAGGGAGGATAGTTGGAAGGACAGAAATGAAGGATAGGGCATTCAGGAGGGTATGGCTTGGATTAATGGGGGAAAGAAGTGGGGAAGGGAAGAAGGGGAGGTAGGGAAGTGCTCCTTCTGCTTCTTGCATGCCTGATGCCTGCGGTCAGTGATAGAACCAGACAGCACCCGCGTGATAATGCTACTTACTGCCTGCGTCACATTGACCAGGTCCCTCAAGATGGTTGTGCTTAGGAAGTACCCAATAAGCACTAGTGGTGAGTTGTTAATATTATTATAGCTGCTGCTAATTAGTGGAATTTGTTGAACTTGATACAAGATCTTTTTAAAAAACCACCATTTTACTATTTTTCTGGATGTTGACAGATTTCAATTTCACTAGCTAGGAAATGACATGGGAAGTTGGGGTCAAAAAGGAGAAATCATTCATTGTTAAGGGATCATAGAGGAAGGGGATTTGGGTGATGCGTGAAAGTGATGTCAGAGGAGGCTGTGATGCAGTTAGAGATCCACCTGTGTTATCCCAACAGTAGGCCTCCTGGCCAAAGCAAAGGGAAGAGAAGCTTCTTCCATGACGGGGATGGTGCTGGCCCAGCTGCCCAGAAACCTCGGGGTGGGCTCTAAGTGGAGGCAAAGTTGGATTGAGAGGAAAACAGCCTCTCTTGACCAGACCATTTGATTTAGAACAGGGTGCAAACTTAGAATAAACCCCTAGTAGAAGTTACATCATTCCAATTATGAGACCTTACATACGAAGAGAGCAATTCTCCAAACTTTCAAGCCTCAAATGCAACACACACAGTTGAAAAATGCTGTAAGATTTTGGCAGCTAAGCGTCCATTAGGGGAGGCAAACAGCTGGAATGTGTGCTACTTGTCTCTGGCACGAGAGGCGCAGCAAGCAGCGAGGAGCTTGGCATTATAGTAAGAAATCTCACCTCTGCACCAACATGAAAATACAACAGGCAGACACACTGACACTTTCTCTGGCACATTTCCAGTTTCTTCTATCTAACATGGCATTCTTGTTGTGAGCCTGCCCTTGGGATTTGTGTGCAAAAATAAGTCACAAAAGGAGGAGGAAATGAGGACAAGGCGAGAAGTGACACCGAGGGTAGTAACCTGTTCCTCAGATCTCCTGTCTTATCAAGTTGGAGTCTCTCATTCCTCCCTGTTTCCTTCCCTCCCTGATGAAACCAGTGCCCATAAGACTGAGACATTAATGGATTTGGGGGTGGAATAAAAACTCAGGCCTTGATAGCTACACAGCAGATTTTGCCAGCCTACTCTAAATCAGATAACAGTGAAAAGAATCTAGTTCATTTCTGTAGTTGTAAAGTAAAAAATTTGTTTTCAATTTTTCATCCTTACAAAAAAAGCCCGAGTGTTGATTTGGGGGCCTGTGCTGGTTTGAAGCTATTATGAACCCCAGAAAAGCCATGTCCTTTAATCCTCATTCATTATTGCTGGGTGGGATTTTTCTGATTGTTTCCATGGAGATGTGACCCACCAAATTGTGAGTGGTAACTTTTGATTAGGTGGTTTCCATGGAGATGTGTCTCGACCCATTCAAGGTAGGGTTGCTTACTGGAGCCCTTTAAGAAGGAACCATTTTGGGTGCTCGCTTTGGCAGCACATATACTAAAATTGGAGCGATACAGAGAAGATTAGCATGGCCCCTGCTCGGGGATGACACACAAATTCGTGAAGCATTCCATATTAAAAAAAAAACAAAAACAAACAAAAAAGAAGGAACCATTTTGGGAAAGAGTCAACAGAATAGACAGAGCCCTGGGGAAGCCACTGAAGAAGCCTGTAGAGAAAGCTAGCAGACATCACCACGTGCCTGGCCGCCTGAGAGGGTAATCCCAAACATTAGCAGCCTTTGTGAACCAAGGTATCTTTCCCTGGATGCCTTAATTTGGACATTTTTTATAGCCTTATCTTAATTTGGACATTTTCACAGTCTCAGAACTGTAAATTTGCAACTTAATAAATTTCCCTTTTAAAAAGCTGCTCCATTTCTGGTATATCGCATTCTGACAGCTTTCGAACTAAAACAGATTTTGGTACTGGAGAAGTGGAGTGCTGCTGCAGTCTGCAAATACCAAACATGCTGGAACAGCTTTTTAAATGGATAGGTGGAAGATTCTGGAAGAGTTGTGAGGAGCTTGATAGAGAAGACCTAGAATGCTTTGAAGAGGTTGTTGGTAGAAATGTGGACTTTAAAGATAACTCTGATTAGGCCTTAGACAGAAATATACACGTGTTATTGCAAACTGGAAGGAAGGCGATCCTTGTTTTAAAGTGGCAAAGAATCCGGCAAAATTGACCACTGGCTTTAGATGGAAGGCAGATTTTAAAAGCCACGAACTTGGATATTTAGCAGAAGAGATTTCCAAATTAAATGTGGAAAGTGTGGCCTGGTGTCTCCTTGCAGCTTAAAGTGAAATGCGACAGGAAGGAGATAAGCTGAGAACTGAACTCTTGAGTACAAAGAAACCAGAAATTGATGGTCTGGAAAATTCTGGGTTTCCAGAAAGGGAGACCCTGGAGAATAGTGCTCCAGACAAGGATTTAACCAAACATGGAACCTGTCATTTCAGACCAAGCCAGGATTGGAGATAGAGTTATCCAGGAAGGATATCTGAAAAGTTCTTTTGTCTGATGTGCATGATCCTTGCCTACTACAAAGAAAGCCAACAAGAGTGTTGCGGGATCTGTATAAACAGAACCATTGCCGGTCTGGACCAAAAGGGAAGAGGAGGGGCAAAGTGAAGGAAAAATGTCTTCAGAGGCAGAACCATGGGAGCTAAGGTCTGGAGCCAGGAAACCTCAGGCCAGGACAGCAGACTGACCCATACACGTGGACAGGGTGAGTCTGCTCCGGAAGCAGAGGGCAGGCCTTCCACTTCATTGTTCAGGAAGAGTCGTGCCACCTCAGGCCTCGGAGAGGATGAAGCACATTCCTTGGGGATTGGGGAGAGCCTGGCTGCCACCCCACTGTTCTGGAGGGGTTGGCAGTACGCTCCGGAGTTGGCAGAGAGCTTGGACACAGCACCAACACTTGGAGAGGGTGGAGCTGAGAAAAAGGTGGTCTCCTCAGTGTCCCCCAAGGTTGCAAACTCCACACCAGCATTTGGAGAGATCAAGGCTACTGCATAGGCCGTTGGAAAGGGTGGGGCTGTTGTTCGCTAAAGCCCCGAGGATAAATGACTCTCAGACTTTGAAATCTAATGTAGTTTACCCTGCAGGTTTTCAGAACTGTATGGGTCCTGTGACCCCTGTTTACCTTTCGATTTCTCCCTATAACAATGGAAACATGCATCCTGTGAGTGTCTCTCATTTGTATTCTGGCAGCAGATAACTTGTTCTGAGTTTTTACAGGTCCGGAGCCAGAGGAGAATTTTTGCATTAGAACAGACCATGCCTGTAACTGACTTGATGAAGATTTTGTACTGGTTTTAACTTTGTATTGCTACTGAAATGTTTTAAGGCTTTGCGATATTATAATGGAGTGAATGTATATTGTATGTGGAGAAAACATGTCTTTTTGGGGTCCAAAGGGTGGAATGTGCCAGTTTGAAAATATTATGTAGACCAGAAAAGGTATGTTTTAATTCTGAGCCAATCTTGTGGGGGCAGCTGTTTCTTTTGATCCTAACCCAATACTGTAGGTTGGAATCATTCGATTAGATTAACTTCATGGAGATGTGATACACTGAATTGTGGGTGTGAACGTTGATTAGGTAGAGCTGTGACTCCACTCATTCCAGGTGGGTCTTGATTAGTTTACTGGAATCCTTTAAAATAGGAAACATTTTGGAGAGAGCCACAAACTACAGAAACGACAAGTCTCAGAGCCAACAGAAACTTCAGAGCAGAGCTGACACAGATGCAGACATGTGGAGAACAGAGACACAGATGTTTAGAGATGCTTGGAGCCCAGCAGGCATTACCATGAGACGTTAAGCAAGCCGGAATCTGGAGAAGCCAAGAGATGAAAGTCAGCCCCAGGAAAGCAAAGTGAGGAACGTCCACAGGAACAGAAGCTGAAAGCAACGCGAGATGCCAGCCACATGACTCCCCAGCTGACAGGTGTTCCTGACACATCGGCCTTTTCTGAGTGAAGGTAACCTCTTGGTGGTGTCTTAATGTGGACGCTTTCACTTCCTTAGAACTGTAAACTTGTAACTTATTAAATTCCCCTTTATAAAAGCCATTCCATTTCTGGTACATCGCATACCAGCAGCTTGCCAACTAACACAGGTCCTGAAGAAATCTTTGCTTTGTGACTTACTTAACTTCTCCAAACATGTTTCCTCATTTATAAAATAAGGATAACACACAGCTTGAGAAATAATACTTCCATCTGATTTTACGGAGATGGCCCAAATGTCTTTCTGCCCAGACATGGACAAGGGTGTTTTCTTAGAGAGGGGACGGATTTTCACTGAGTCATCCATATGTTCATTTGGAATTCACCATCAACAAACTTAGCCTGCATTCACTTAACACCATCAAAGATTTGTCCTAAGATTTTTGGAAATTGCAGCACTGATTGGTTCTTGAAAGTCGGGTTCCCTGGCCACCTTTGCCCAGTCCCCACAGGTTCCACCTCTAGAGACAAATGAAGTAGGCTTCTGTCTGCTGCTGTCTCCGAGGACACCCCGGGTGGGATTGAGTCTGGACCACAGTGTTGGGGATTGTTGGGTCTCTCAGTCATTCAGTTCCTCTCTGGGGCAGGACTCACACAAAGTCAATCTGGGTGGATAAAATCTCTATTATTCTTACAAATCCTTAGGGAAGGAAGATCTTCCAGGCACATATACCTGGAAGAGCTCACAGCTGGTAATCTTTACATTAATAATATAAGTCAATCATGAAAATCATCCAGATTAATCTACCTAAACACGGCCACAAGAAACTGGAGTGGAAACCTTGGAGGGACTATGTCATCCGAGTGACTCTGGCCAAGCTCTGCAGCCTAGAGTGGCTCACCTGAGGATGCAGAAGAGTCATCACTGATCCTTCTTATTCTGTTTCTCTGCGGTCAGAGGCAACTTTTCAAAATGGGTGTCGAGAGAATGTCCTATTTAGAGACGGGGCTAAGTGGCAGGATTATGATAGTTATGCTCTTATTTTAAGGCAGCAGAATGAACCCTGTAATTTTATGTCTATGGTTGGTCTAACCTAGATCCTGCTTAAATCAGTTTTCTTCTGGTGAGACACGGGTGAACTTATATTAAATTTTTATGTGGTGATTTTAATAATCTTGTAGGCCTTTTGTCCTTTCTGCATCAAAACTGGTAGCAAGTCCTGCTTTGTTTCTAAATAAATGTCATCTCTCCAGAAGGAAGACCCCATACAATAAATGAAAGAACACAGCATTGAGAGTCAGACAGTTTTGGGTTTCAGTCCCAGTACGGACCTTACCAGTAGCTTTGAACACATTAGCTAGTCCCTTGGAGGCTCAGTGTTTTTTATCTTAAAACAAGTTAAAGAATATATTCTTAGCAGAATATAAAGGTTATAAAGGTTCCTGTAAAGGTTAAGTGAGAAAATATGTCTAAGTACCTGGCAGTACAGGCTCTCAATAAATGGCTCCATCCAAATGATAAAAAGGCTCATAATAAAAAGGCTGAGTGCAGGCTGGGTACCTGTGACAGGTCTGATAGCTCCCTGAACCCTGAGAGGGCAGCTCCATCAGTTGGGGCCAGTGGAGGACTGTATGTGGCCACAGTTAGGCCTGTAGGAGACACAGGGCAAATGGCTAGTTTCAGGGTCAGTGGGATGCAATAAAATGATGGCTCCTGAAGTTGGAAAGTTGTCAGGGTTGGGGAACAGATGCAACAGTGGGCCACCGGTGGTTTGCTTCATTCCCCTCAACCTGTTCTAGGCTTGGTCTGCTGGGGGCTCCTGAGGGAGTTGAGGGGGAGGGAGAGGGCACAGGACAGCCTTTTGCAAGTTCAGGGTTTGGACACTGTTGCAAGCCAGCTAGCTAGAGGAGCCCTGTGGCTGTCCTACCAAGGGTGTGTAGGATCTGCTCTTCCTGGCCCCAGGGCCAGACAAGGACATTTTGAGGGGAAAGAAATCATCAATGTGCACAGGAAGAGCAGCAGCTTCTTAATCAGCCCAGAAGAACGGAGCCCAGCTGAAGCATTGTTCTGCTCTCTTTTAATTATCAAGATGATTCCTCTTTTTCTGGCCTCCCTAGGGCTGTGTGCCCCAGATTCCTTGGATCCAGTAATTGCCTCTCTGTTAATAGAAATCATCAGTATTTATTATACCAAGCGTTCCAACTTATTTCAGCTCTCCTCATAGCAACATTAAGGCAAATGCTTCGTAGCATATCACTAAAGTGACTCTACTTAATGACAAGAGTAAAAGCTCCCAAACTCTTCTCTTTGCTCAGGAGGGCTGAGGAAATCATGAGCTGGAGCCCTGTGAGATGAGCTGTGGGGCTGCCATGGACCTGGATGAGCAGGAGGCCCAGGGCCCAGGCAGGTTCAGGGGCTGGAAGCCCAGTGAGATGACTGCTCCCGCCCTCTCCCCAAAGTCAGTCTCTTGGGGGCCTCTGTCCCATATAGGGCACATGGGAACAGGAAGTGAATTAAGTCTTGCTCTCTCACTCAGGGCTTTGTGAACTTTAGCCTGCTGGAACTTCTTATCTACAAAACAGAGGACATAATATCTACCCCCCAGGACTCGTGTGAGGATTAAATGAGAAAATAATGTGAAAGGACTCCGGGCCTGCCATGGAAGGCTTGCCACAAATGTCTCTTCCTCCCTTGCTTCCTCCTGCCTTCTAGGAGTTGCTACTGTGGGGATGAAATGATAAGGGGTTGGGCCTTGCAATGACCTGGGATGAATGCTGGTTCTTTCTGCAGTCTCCTCAACCTCCTCAGTGTCTGAAAATGAACAAACTCATGAAGACAGGGCTGAGTCCTGAGTCCCACAGTGCAGAGGTGCATGCAGATTTGGACTACACACCAGACTGGCTGCCACTACAGCTTCCGGACCCCCAAGGGCAACACGGGGGAGCCCCCCACCCACCTCCATCCAGGTCACTGTCCACCCACCACTACATGCCCTGCCCAGGGCCCCATCTCTCTGAAGAAGCAGGTACTGCATGTGGCCTCCAGGGGATTATGCAGTTTGGGGTTGTGGTAGTTAGATTCAGTTGTCAACTTGGCCAGATGAGCGTACCTAGTTTGTTGCTGCGGACCTGAGCCAATGGTACGTGAACCTAATCTGTTGCTGATTTACATCTGCAGTCGGCTAGGAGGCGTGCCTGCTGCAATGAAGGACGTGTGACTTAATTGGCTGATGCTTAAATGAGAGAGCGCAACATAGCACAGCCTAAGCAGCTCGGCATTCCTCATCTCAGCACTCGCAGCTCAGCCCAGGCCTTTGGAGATGCAGTAAGAATTTACCCGGGGAAAGTTGTTGAAACCCAGGGGCCTGGAGAGAAGGCCAGCAGAGACCATCCTGTGCCTTCCCACGTAAGAAAGAACCACAGTGGAAAGTTAGCTGCCTTTCCTCTGAAGAACTAACAAAATAAATCCCCTTTCATTAAAAGCCAATCCGTTTCTGGTGTGTTGCATTCCAGCAGCTAGCAAACTAGAACAGAAGTCAAACCCAGATGGAACCTTAGCACCTTCTGATATCCACACCTATCTTTAGGCATCTCTGTCTTAAGATACTGGAGTGACTCAGCAGTTCAGGGAGCAAGTTATTGAGCATCTACTGGGTGCTTTTATACAGGTTTGGAAGGTGAGGCTCAGAGACGTTTCCCATGACCCAGTAAGTCCAGGAGACCAGGACTGGAGCTAATTCAGCTGACTGTCATGCTCTCGTCACTCCTTTGGGGATGCCCTGCTGATAGGATCTGGGCACTTTACAGAGGGGCTTACACTACATTGTTAGGAAGCTTTGCTAAGTCATTGTGGACCTCCAGATGTTAATTCTTCTGTAGAAACAGGCAGGAACGTGTTTGCTGCCACTCCCACCCCCTCCAAAAAATGCAGGAGTTATTTAGAAGCAGGATGTGCTGGTGGATAGAGCTCTGGGGCAGGGAAGGCGACTAGGGTTTCTGAGTACCAGAATGTACCAAAGTACATATTAGAAGTTTCAGCATTGAATCCTGGGCAAGTATAAATCCCCATCACCTCACCAAGGGGCCAAAGAACACACCACTCTGAATCCACATCACTGGATTCCTCACTTTCTTTTCTATTCCTTTGATTTTTGTTTGAAACTCATGTAGCCCCTTGCTTATTACTAAGACAAGGCTGGTGTTCTCCTGCTCCCATCTCATACTGTCTCCCTTCACAGTGATTTGACAGTTGGTCTTTCTGGTGGTGCAGGAGCCTCTCCAGTAATGTAAAGAGTGAGAGGCAAAAATGTGTAGAAGCCGAGGTGAGACCGGGAATGTGGAAGCAGTAGGGACATGGAGATGAAGTAGAGGGACACGGCCACAGAGAGAGGCAGGAAGGGGCCACGGCCTTCACTGCTCTCTCAGGATGCTGTGGCTGCCAGAGCTCATCTCCAAAATGCCAGACACATGTGAGTAATTACAGAAGTTTTCTCTGGGTAAACCCTCTCCGGCTGGTTCCCTTCTTACCCTCATAGGCACATAATGGAATTATATGTGACTCCGCTGCAGTTCTGTGCAGTGACTCAGGACTCTGCAGTCAGTTCTCTTAGAGAGAAACTAGATTACAGGTCAGAGAAGGGTGGGCAGTCTGCTAACCACCTCCAGTCATCTCCTATAGGGGGCTTTCCATGTTCCTCCCTCTTCATTTCCACCAAATTACCCACTGCTGCCAAAGTGGGGCCCCAGTTCCAGATTTGCTATTTAGATTGACTTTGCCTCGGATCCTCCAACACTGATGTGGCATCACAAGATGAAGCAGGAGAGAATCCAGAATGAGACATTTTCTTTGTCATCTGTCACTGAATGGGCCAATCATTCAGATAAATAAGGGGGCTGACATGGTCCCATGCAGCCTGTTGCCCTCTATAGAGGAGGTAAGTTCAATGCTGTTTCCAGCCGGGGGAACTTTACCTTACATGGGTGAGGATCTACTCCATATGTCTCCAGTGTCTGTGCTTTTCTTAAAAAGTTCAGCTCTGATGTTGCTGGTGTCTGACCACTGAAATAAAGAATATAAGATGACTGATGGGTTTTCTGTTCTCACAGTTTCCACCGAGGCACACACTCTATTAAGAAGTGCTCAGGGAGAGTCACATACTCTCGTTTTTCCTTCGGGTATGCTCCCTGCTCTGTTCCAGGACCAACTTCATAGACTCCTGTCTAGGAATATCAGGTGACTTCAAGGAAGAGGACTACATAATGAGTGACCTGGGCTGAGTGTAAGGCAATAGGGAGTGGTGGGGTCTGTGGGAAACTGGGGAGTACCTCACCCATCTAACAGGGACAGTTGCTTCTCAGCCCCAAGACATGTGGACCCAGCATTGCTAGAAGTTCTGATTTTCAAAGAGAACTCAGAGATACTTCTATGTAGTATTTCATGATTTTAAAAACTATAGAGGCAAACAGAACACATCTGTAGGCTGGCTGCAGCCCATGAGTTTCTTATCTGTGATCTGATCTTGTCTATAGACTGAAATATAAAGAAGGGCCTGTGTATTCTGCTGGTGCCACCGAACCCTTTTTGTTTACCAAAAGGGAATACAGAAATGTAAGTGAGGAGAAGCAGTAGGAGAAAGCACTGCTCCTCAGACTCCCACAACAGCCTGGTCTGTTCATAGGGTGACAACTGTGGAAAGGAAACAAGCAGAAAAAGGAAAAGCCATTGCCGGCTCCACACCATTTGAAGAAGAGGACTTCAGCATCATACCCCTCCTGGCTACTTCCTTAGCAGCTGTTTAATGAACTCAAATCAGAACCAGGGGCAGTATCACCTTCAGGCACCTGGTGAAGGAGATGTACTTCTATGGACATGGGACTGGTTTCAGTGTGAGGAGGGGTGGGCCATGTATGAAGTCATGGCTGGTGGGCAGGACTGTAAGCTGCTCATTTCTAAGCTCAACCTTTGCCTCAAGCAATATGGCAGGGCAAGAAGATAAGCCAGCCCCAGAGAGGGGCAGGCCAGGTTCCCTCTGAAGTCCCTTTTGGAGGCGTCAATTAGTCAGCACCTTTATATGCCAGTCTATGCTATTTGCCGTAAAACGTACAAAGAAATACAGTGCACAATCTTGGCTCTCAAGAAACTCAGAGTTGTAGAAAGGAAATTCAGACATGCTTTTTGACATCATGAAGATGTGACTGAATCTGTATAAGGTATTGCAAATGCAGACAACTGTTGCCACTAGACCACTCAAGACACAGGGAAGCTCTTTAGAAAATGCTTGTAGGATGCAAGCAGGCTGCCACTGTGAGCTTCATCGCCCGGCAGGCACATCGCCCGGCAGGCACAGGAGCACCGGGTGCCTCTCTCAGGGAGCTTCCCTAGTGGTGGGAGCAGCTCTGCCTGGAGGATAGGTGGCCTGGTGGGCTCCATTCACTGCTCGAGGCTGCCTAAACTTCCAGGGCCCTCAAAGCGGGCATCATTTCCTAGGGGTTCCCTGCCTTGAATGAAATTTCTGGAGTTCTCACTGCTGTGACATCTCAAATCCTCCAGGGAGAAAAAAAAAATCCTCCAGGCAGCGCCTTCAGTCCAAGCCCAGCCCAGATCTCTCCTTCGTACGGCCAGACCCCCACCCCACAGGTCTGTGTTTATTCTTATTTTTACGACAAGGGGTCGCCTTTCCCCTAGCAGAGCCATGAAATGTGAAATCTTTGAGTGAAGGTGAAGGTTTTTTGGTTTTTTGTGTTGGTGGAGAGAGGGAGTTGGGGCAGGAACTAGTTTAAACTTAGTTTTATTCTTAGAATATCTTTTCTTTTTTTTTTTTCATAATCCTTCCCCAGAAAGGTAGTTAAACAAACATTTAAAAAGATTTTTTAAAAGCTGTAATATATTAAAATGATGACATTTTTAATTCTATAACACTACACTGTATATAACTGCTTTCTTCATAGTTGGATAGTTTGGGGAATCCGTGTTCCAGCATGCCACATGAAGTGGACCTCAAACACCCTACCCTTGTTTTTTTAGATTTTTAGATAAATCTAAAAAATCCTATGTCATATGGGTGAAAGGCTGTATTAACACTATTTTATGGGATTCACAATATCCCGGGTGACCTAAGAGAGGCTGAGGAAAACAAGCCTTCATGCTTCAAGCTGCTTCTCCACTTTCTTCCGTGCAGGGTCAGGGACTCCAGGTAGGGTGTGTGTGTGCGTGTGTGTGCGCATGTGCGTGTATAGGGGCTGTGGGGGATGTTAGGCCGTGCTGAAGACCCAGCCCCCAAAGCAAAGTGCTCTAAGGGCCCCCATAGCATTCCTGCGTCAGTGCCAGCCCTGTGACCCAGCCACTGGCCCTAAGTCACTCGTCTCACTGTCACAGAGAGCACAGGCTTGCCCGCCTTTCACATCTCCACTCAACCTCTGCTTTCTTTTATCTTTTTTCTCTTCTGCTCTTTCTTTTGTTTTTTTTCCCCTCCATCTTATCATTCTACCTCATTGTCTTTTCACTTATCTTAGTGAAACAAATACCTTTCAAAGGCCAACCTCCCTCAGTTTTTTTTTTTTTTTGCCTTTGCAAAAAAAATGCAACTTCTCTTTTGCCTTTAAGTCCAGCTCAAACCACTCTTTTCGGAACATGAGCCTTCAGGGCTTGCGGTTGTGTTGTCAGTGGCTCACTGATAACGCTACACCCGAGTCAAGAAGAGTGGGCGGCCTCCTCTGGGTCAGTCAGTGGTCTGTGCGACCAGAATGCAGAACACCAGAGCCTGGGGGCTCAGGCGTGTGTGTGTGTGTGTGTGTGTGTGTGTGTGTGTGTGTGTGTGTGTGGTGGGTAGAGGCAGTAGCTGGGGCCAGGGCTCAGGCGTGTGTGTGTGTGTGTGTGTGTGTGTGTGTGTGTGTGTGTGGTGGGTAGAGGCAGTAGCTGGGGCCAGGGCTCAGGCGTGTGTGTGTGTGTGTGTGTGTGTGTGTGTGTGTGTGTGTGTGGTGGGTGGAGGCAGTAGCTGGGGCCAGAATCGAAGTCACGCACCTGAGTTCGGTCTTGTGAATCTCAGCAATTTTCCTTTCCAGCTTCTCTGAATGTTTAGGGAAAAATTGGAACTTGGAGCTGTAGCCTTCAGGATGTTTCCCTGGATCATAATCCCCAATCTCCGCTTTACAAGGAAGGTGGAGGAAAACAATCGTAGGTATAGGTAAATCAGCACTGCCAAAGCAATCAAGAGACTAACACAGAACAAAGCCAAAGCATGAGTCAGATTTACAAAGAACAGTGGATTAGGCAGGGGGCTTGGGCCTCCGGAACGCGCCCAGCCCATAGTTTGTCTTCCCAGATGTGCGCTCTGGGTTGACATTCAAGTCTAAGCAGAGAGCAAAGGTGAGCCTATATCCTGAGGTCACCACAAGTAAGTACATTTGCAATAAAACAGCTGAAGACTGAAACACAGTCCTCCTCCATCCAGCCAAGAGAAGAGGGCCTGGGAGCAGTGCTCTCTGTGGCAGCACAGGAGACCGTGAGCTTGATCAGGAAGACAGAGCTTCTTGGCCTGAGCCCAAATTTCATTCTGAGGTTTTAGCAGAGATATGGCAAATTGGTGGATGAGCCATGATCCCAACTCAGAATTCAACTCTCACTCCAAATCAAATCGAATGCATATATTTGAATAAATATATTCACTGAGGGCTGACCTTTGAGAAGCCTATGGAGCAGGAAGACTGGCTATACCCAGAAACATTTTCAATCATTGAATTCACGAGCACCAAGTTCTAAGGCTGATGTCTCAGTTCCCTGCCAGGGGTGAGGCTTTCTCCTCTGGCCATTCACAGGGAGAGACCAACGTGACAACCCCTAGAGCTGCTGAGATCTCAGCTCAGCGGCCCTCTGGAGGGCAGCAGACCCATGGTGCTCTCCACCATGCATTCCCAAGCCAGTATCCAGCTTTTTCTCTGTAAAGTGCTAGAAGGGGGCATTGTGGGTATGCTGAGAGGAAGGGGGAGGTTCCAGCTGCTTTGTGGTTACCCTCTTTCCTTCCCTTGTGGGAGCCACAACCACTTCATACGAGAAGTCTTGAGGGAGGAGTACGTATTAAGAAAACTTACCCTCCTCTCACAACCAAATGTTGTGCTTGTGGTTTGTACTCATTCACCACAAATCTGCTCAGCACCTTCCAAATTACTTGGAAATCTCTATCATTTTGTGAGAGACTGAAGGCTTCCCTGAGCTGAAATCTAAGAGAGTGACCCTGAGCCATGGAGTCATTTATCATGATTTTATTTAGAAAGCCTCAAGTGGAAAACATCCATGTTGAACATCAGCACTTCTTTAAAGAAAAATTCAATATGATTATCAGGGTAAAACTGAAGGCGAGACTAGAGTTTATGATTTCACTTCTATCACTTAGATAAGGGTTCTCTTTAAAATATGTAAGGGGCATCTTTGGTTACCTTAGAGTTAGCAAGCATCCTCTAGACACTTCCCATTTAGGGGATTTTAAAAACAGAGGTCTCAGAAGTCAAGGTTGCAATGGACTTACTTTTACATTCTTAACATAGCTGTGGTATTTCTTTTGCCAGAGGGACTTTAGTTTCTTATTGGCAAAAACTTCCCAGTCTCTCTTCACAAAGTAGCTTCTGGGAGTTCACAGATTTCCAATTAAGAGTTCAGATTCTTTGGTGGAAACTTCATGATTTTAGTGCTATGGTCTGAAATGATGCAGTTTAATGACAGTTTTAGGCCTAGGGACTAAGGAAGGGGAAGAGATCCCCTGTGAAGAGTGCATATCACTGTTTTACCAAACAAAAAAAAAAGAGCCAGTCTGGGCACCAGCTGGGTACAACTTCAACCCTTTAGGAAATATGCTTGTTACTTGGAAACATTTTCAACTTTGAGGGCTCTGAACTAAATGATCTCTAAAATTGACACCAGAATTCCAAGATGCTTCACATCTTAGAGATGTGCATGAAAGGGTAGGAAAAGACTGATTCAGATTGCTTTCTGGAGTTGCAGTAACTTTATCAACCAAAGGTGTAGGGCAAATGCCTAAAATAGAGTCAGAAGAACTTTAAGTAAGACCTTACATAGGGTGTAGAATTGAGTGTTCAGTGCCTCCTCTAACTCGGATTTTCCTTTCAGTTAAGTACTGTTTATATACAAGAAGTCATCCTCTGTGTAACTGAAATAATGTAATCAGTACTTCGGATGAAAAGCAAATTTGTCCTGTCAAAAACTGTTACCTTGAAGGATATAGGCTGCTAACAAGGCAGCATCCGATGTTTTACAGAGGAGGCGGCCATGGTAGAGATCCCTTTTGATCTGTAGGAAGACTAAATACCTGGAGAGAAAACAGAGAATGAACTATAAAAGATTTCTTTGATTGCTTTAAAGGCATAAATATGTAATATGAGCTATCAAAATCTTTGTCAGGCCACTTTTACTACATTAAAAGAAATCTCAAAACAAACCACAGAACAAACACATTTTCCATTTCCCTGGAGACTCTTTCAAGTATTTTGCCCTGAACTGATGTGAGTTCCATTCAAAACAACTTGTCAATTTCCTGCTGTAGCTCAAAACAGAAAATGGCATTTCCTGGTAAAGGCATAGTCTCCCAGCACTGGGCTCTGGAAGGGGCCTGCCCCTGTCAATCCAGTGCAGAAAAGAAAAACAAAAACCAAACAACTGTCATCAGAGAGGGGCAAACTGGGCCTCTCTCCACCTTGGACTTATGTTCCTTCATAAGACATGGAATGGTGGATGAAGGGACTAACTCAAGGAAGGTTTCAGCCTTGGTGTGCCATGAGGATCTGTCTATACCAGGAAATAACCTTTAATTATTTGGCAGAAGTCAACCAGATCTCTCCGAATTTTAATAAGGTGTAAGAAGAGGCGTTGGTGAAGGAAGAACAAAAGTTAAGCAGCAACTTGTATCCAGCATTTCTTCAAATACGAAAGCTCTCACCATAGTGGAAGCAGAATATTAAGAATAACAACTAATAGTAGCTAATGCGTACTGAGCATTTACTATCTGCCAGTCCAGGTATTACACACTTTACATGCAATATCTCATTTAATTCTCACATAACCCTTTGGGATGGGTACTATTAATATCCCCATTTTCCCCATAACGAAGATGAGGCTTAAATGATTTTCTCATGGACACACAACTAGTAAGTGGTGGATTCCAATTCAGGAGCTTGGTTCCTAATCACTATGCCATACTGCCTTTCTTGCCCTATAATTGCTTTGTAATTTCACAAGTAGTTGGGTGGACGCTGTCACAGTGGAATGGAATTGTTGACTTTCCTTTTAGAGATATCATCACAAGGAGTGGGGCGTCTGATGTTCATAATCTCACAGGTCCCCTAAGAAAAGCAAAAACCAAAGTATCACACCCTCGAGTGAGTCAGCGACCACACTGGCTGCTTGGCTAAGGTGGTTTAGAAATATGCTGCAAATTATTTGATACTCATTTCAAGAAGTAGAGCTTAATTCCCTCCCTTTGAATGTGGACATAGTCACTTGCTTCTAACAAACAGACTAAGGCAGACGTGATAGTGTCTGATTTCTGAGACTAGGTCACAAAGACATCGCAGCTTCCTCTTTGTTCTCTCTTTTCTTGAATTGCCCTGAGGACAAAGTAGAGATGGCCCATGTGGCAAGGAACTAAGGTCTTTTGCCAACAGCCAGCAAGGAACTGATGCTTTCTGCCAGCAGCCATGTGAATGAGCCATCTTGGAAGAAAATCCTCCGGTACCAGTCAAGTCTTCAGATGACTGCAGCCCTGCCAACCTCTTGACTGGCAACCTCATGAGAGGTTGTTAAGCCAGAACCACCCAGCTCGGTCATGCCTGAATTCCTGGTCCACAGAAATGGTGAGATAGTAAATGTTTGTTATTTAAGCTAAGTTTTGGGGTAATTTGCTATGCAGCCATAGATAATAGCAGCATCCCTAGTAGAGTAATGGAAATAAAATTTCCTTAAATTCCACCGGTTTGAAGCAAAAAACAAACCGGGCCCTCCCTAGAAAACTGGAAGTGTCCATTGATTCTCTTTTTAGGATGAAGAATAAGGTGGGGGATTCCATAACCACTTGATCATGTGAAAATGCCCAAGAGAAAGAGAACCATTGACGTGCAACTTCTAGCAGGAGGTGGGGAGGGGTGCCAGCAGATGATCCTGAAAGCCTTGGGGTTGGTGACTTAAATCACCAATAAAGAAAAATGAAGCAACCTTGTTCTCTCTAAGGCCCACATACAGGAGCATCGGGGTCACCTGGAGCTTGTTGAAAATACAGAATATTAGGCCCATCCTAGATCTACTGTACTGTAATCTCCCTTTAAACAAGATCCTGGTGATTTGGATATACAGTAACGTTTGAGAATCACTGTTCTTAGAAAATTTGAAAGCATCCTTCTAATCACATGAGGGTGGACTGACCTTGAACTAAAGGGAAAGTGAATAATTTAGCCTAGAGGCTAATGATAACCTCAACTCCTCAACTTCTGCCCCAATGTCTGCCAAGAAAAGCTAAAGGAAAAGGCATCATGTAAAGTGAATAACTAAGATGAATCTACCAAATCAACTTGTCTTCATTCTGCTCTCCACCATGAAATGCCACACGGTGTGTGGGAGAGGGTAAGTGAACACTTCTCTGCCTCTCCCAGTTCTAGCTCCCACCTTCCACAGGCTTTGGCAGGATGTAGATGCAAACTTTTTTTTTCATCACATAGTTGTATATTCATCATCATGATCATTTCTTAGAACATTTTCATCAATTCAGAAAAAGAAATAAAAAAGAAAATGGAAAAAAAATTCATACATACCATACCCCTTACCCCTCCCTTTCATTGATCACTACTAAATCTACTAAATTTATTTTAACCTTTGTTCCCCCTATTTATTTTTATTCCATATGTTTTACTCATCTGTTGATGAGGTAGATAAAAGGAGCATCAGACACAAGGTTTTCACAATCACACAGTCACACTGCAAAAGCTATATCACATACAATCATCTTCAAGAAACATGGCTACAGCAACACAACTCTACATTTTCAGGCAGTTCCCTCCAGCCTCTCCATTACACCTTGACTAAAAAGGTGATATCAGTATAATGCATAAGAATAACCTCCAGGATAACCTCTTGACGCTGTTTGGACTCTCTCAGCCATTGACACTTTACTTTGTCTCATTTCACTCTTTCCCCTTTCAGTTGAGAAGTTTTTCTCAATCCCTTGGTGCTGAGTCCCAGCTCATTCTAGGATTTCTGTCCTGTGTTACCAGGATGGTCCACAACCCTGGGAGTCATGACCCACATAGAGATGAGGAGGGCGGTGAGTTTGCTTGTCATATTGACTGAGAGAGAGAGACCACATCTGAGCAACAAAAGAGGCTCTTTTGGGGGTGACCCTTAGGCCTAATTTTAAGTAGGCTTGACCTATCCTTTGTGGAGTTAAGTTTCATATGAACAAACCCCAAGATTGAGGGCTCAGCCTATTGCTTTGGTTGTCCCCACAGTTTGTGAGAATATCAGGAATTCTCCACTTGGGGAAGTTGAATTTTCCCCCTTTTTCACCATCCCCCCAAGGGGACTTGGATGCAAACATTTTGCTCCTTACTCACAGATCACTCCCTGGGCATGGGTTCATGCATCATTCCTCCTCCATCTCTCTGTTTGTATGTGTCCAAAATTCAGAGACAGTATTTACTGGGCTAGAGATACTTCAATGGGATAGCAAGGCTCTGAGCAGTATTTCTCACTGGGTATTGAGGAGACTGAACCATTGGGAGAGCGTGTCAGAATATGTGGGGGGTATTATGTTTGAAAATGCCTCTCTACAGCTTCTGTTTTGTCCCCTTTCCTAAGGGGATATGCTCCTCTTCACACTAAGAACTGCTGGTTGGTTTTTTTTTTTTTTAAAAAAAACACTTTTATTCACACACCATACAATCCGTCCAAAATGTACAATCAGTGGCTCTCAGTATAACCACAGAGCTGTGCATTCACCACCACAATCAATTTGAGAACATTTTCATTGATCCAAAAAGAAAAATCCCATATCCCTTATACCCCCCTATTACTGATACTTAGCACTGGTGAGGTACTTTTAGTACAACTGATGGAAGAACATTAAGAGATTACTGTTTCTCTAGTTTGTACTAGTTATATTTTCCCCATATACCATCCTATTTATTAACACCTTATAACAGTGATGTACACTTATTCTAGTTCATAGAAGAACCTCCTTATATTTGTACAATCATCCACAACAAGAAAACGGCTATTTTTTGTGGCATCATTGATGGGCACACATGGCAGGTGCCTCAGGGAAGCTACGATGGTGAGGAGGCTGGCCACGGTGGGTTGGAGCTCTTCTGGACTTTGGTAGTACAGCTACGTAGAGATCAAGGGTAAGGCTACAGGAGCATTCTCAGGCCATGGCATTAAAAAATAATGAATGAGAGCATGACAGACGACCAGGAAAATTTGAGTTCTCTGTAACTCAGACATTTCTCCAAGGTTTTGGCTTGGCATGGTGCTTTCTGATACAGGAGGATGGGGATGAATCCATAGACATTCCCAGAGTTAAAGGTTCTGAACTTCAGAAGGTATTGGAGGCTCCTGAAAAGTTTCTTCTAGAAGATTCTTTGGTCCTATCTTCCTTTCAATAGATTCTTTGCCCATGGCTTCCATTTTCCTGACTATCATCATGTTTAGTTTATTTTTCTTTCCCATACTAGACCAAGAGTCTATACACTCTATGTCCAGCTCGTTCATTCATCCATCCATCCAGCTATCCAGCCAGCCAGCCAGCCAGCCAGCCAGCCAGCCATTTCCAAGTACTTACTATATGTACCAGGCACTGCCATAGGTGCAGGGAATACAGCAGTGAACAAAACAGATTCCTTACTTTCATGGAGTTTACATTCCAGTAGGGGAAAGACAGATGACAAAATAATAACAAAACAAAATAATAATAATGGTGACACACATTTACTGAGGGTATGCTATGCTGTGCACCACACACTGTACTAAGTGTTTAACATGTATTCTCTCATTTAATCCTAAAGACAACTCTATGAGGTGACTACTATTTTTACCCCAGTTTCATCAGTGAGGAAACTGAATGGTTAAAGATCCTGCTGCTTGCCCTGTCATGTAGCTAGTTAAAGAATGATCTACAACTTGAACCCAGGTCTTTCTGCTTTCTTAGCCCATGGATTGGCAAACTACAGCTTGCTGCCATGGTTTCCAATAAAATAATATAGAATTTTATTTGGAATACAGCCATGCTCATTCACTTATGTATCATTTATGTCTCCTTTCTCATTATAATGGCAAGAGTTGAGTAGTTTTACCATAGACTGCATGGCTCACAAAGTATATCATAGTTACCAGCTAGTCCTTACAGAAAACGTTTGCCAACCCTATCATAGCCCAAGCTTTTACCCTTACAGTAGGATCAACTGATGTTGACTGAAGGAACAAATGACCTAGCACCTCCATTCATTCATACGTGTAGTCATTCATTCAATTAACATTTTTTGAGTAGCTGCTGGGAGTGAGACATTTTGCTCCTTGGAAGGTGGGGCCCCACTGGCACCGAGTTTCCTTCTATTGCTTGATCTTTCCAAAGAGTTCATTCACCTGCAGTGCCTGTTAAAAGCTAAATCTGGTGCCTAATCCTCATTTTCTCTGCCTTGTCTCTACTCCAGACAAGAAAATCTATTTATTACTTTAAAAAATGACAAAAGAGATTAATCAGGATTTGGCAACTAAATTTATCAACTGGGAAGAGTCCAAAAAATAAATTGTAGCACAGGTCTTTACTCCCTACTTCATCCCCTCCCCTCAGCTGGGTTTTATGGGAATGGCTGAGACAGCAGTGAAATTTAGGGCCAAGATTGCCAGGAAAAAACCACTCTGACAGCTAAATTAGTTTGGCAGTAAGGTGGTGGTGGAGGGCTCTAGGCCAGGAATGAATTATGGGTATTGAATGGAACTGGGGCCGGTGCCCGCTCTCTTTAAGATCGTAGAGATTTAAGTGAAGAGAAACATGCAGCTAATCCCATCGTCTGGACAGAACGCCACAGGGCGGGAGAGATACAAAGACTTCGAATGAGCCCCAGGCACCCCATGGTACATACTCCTGAGAATGCACAGCCTGGAAATTGTACTTGATGGAGGAAAAGCTCTTGAGATGGAGGGCAAGACGGAAATAGTCCGAGATGGCCAGCACATACACTTGCAGACGGGGGAGGAGCACACGCCTGGGCATGTCCCTGAGGGTCGCTGACTTGGTGAGAGACCTGGGCAAGGTCACAGCACTGTGCTTATCAGGGCGGGGTCATTACCTGTGTGCTTTGTCTCTCCGTCCTCAAAAGTCAGATGCTTTATACACAAGGACAAATAGTGTATGATTCCACTTACATGAAATAATCTACAGTGAACAAATTCATAGAGACAGAAAGTAGATTAAGGATTACCAGGGGCCACAGAGAGGAGGGAATGGGGAGTTATTGCTTAATGGGTGCAGGGTTGCTGTTTTGGTGATGAAAAAACGTTAGTGATGGAAGCAAGTGATGATAGCACAATATTGTAACAGTAATTAGTGACACTTAAATATGGTTAAAATGGAATTGTTATGTTATATATGTTACCACAGTAAGAGAAAAATTAAATTAAATTAAAAAAAAGTTAGCTGCTTAAGTTTAAGGACTCTAGCTGGTGGGGAGAGAGGATAGAGGTAAAGTGGGGATTATTAGAAAAGAGGTAACTCTTCACATAGACAAAGGATAAAAGCCAGTGCTAATTGCACCGTGCCCTGTGCAGAACCGTTGGGGCTCATGGGCCAGCAAACACAGACAGAGCCTTAGGGTAGGGCAAGGCTCGCTGAGGGTGTATTAAGAAGTTGAGGACCCTACTAGAGTTGTTAACACTCCCAAAGTTCTATGAGGTACGTATTATTGTCTCCATTGCATAAATGAGAAATCTGAAGACTAGAGAGATTAAATATCTTGTCCAAAACCACACAGTCAAGAAGTGGCAGAGTAAGATCTGTGCTCCCAGGTCCATGCTGCTTCTTGGGTAAGAGATAGGTTTGTACAGGAATACTATGTGATGACCTTTGATTTAGAAAATTGTATTATTAAGGGCTTCTCCTAAGATCCAAGACAAGCATATATTTTTGTTCTTTAAACAAACCAGAAAGCCATGTGTCTGTGGCGCTCCCACTGACAGCTCACTGAGCTGGGTCAGACCATCCCCATTCATCCCCACTGTTGGTCCAGTGAGGTGGAGACCAGGCAATTCTGATGGATGGTGTCAGGAGGTGAGGTGCTAGGTTCTCAATCAAGAGGTGTTAGTTTACCCTGACATGTGGACAGGAGCTAGGGGTGGGGAACTTCTTAGTCTGCTCTAGCACTTCTCTCTTCCAACAGAGAGCAAAGCTCAGAGTTAAGGCAAATACTCTGGAGGTCATGACTGGCCTAGTGCTTTGCCTAAACTCTTCTCTGTTTAAGTTGTTAAATGAAGCAGTTCTACCCTCACTCACCTGCATGGCGCTCCAGGGCCCCTCATTAATATGGGTTTGGTTTTCAGAAGCAAAGGGAAAGTCACATCTAACTCTAGGTGCAGCAGAGCTGCAGTGTCTACGTCCAGTGAGCAACATGAGTAGTGGGTCTAGATATACCCCTCACCATCATCTATGCTTCAAAGTAGGAGAGTGTACCCTGCCCTGGGCATCTGGAGGATGCTTTCCTGATCCCTCTGATGCTTCTAAAGAAGAGTACCTTGATCCCTACGGGGGCCCATGTGATGAAGCTACTACCCTCCTCCCTGCACTTCCCCTTTCACCCAGTCCCACTTCTCTGCTCCCTTTGTACTATTTATTCCTGTTTCTTGCCCTTTTCTCTTCACATATTATAGTTTCCCTTCTTAAATAAACTTGTGCTCCACTGGGCTGATAAAAATCTAGTGGAACACTTTACGGACCAGAAAATGAAAATAACTCCACATTCTTTTTTTTTCTTCCCTCTTTGCTTCCTTTGGGGTTTTTCCAAGCAGCTCAGGATCTAGAAGCAGTAGATCTCAAAGCCTCAAAGGACAGAGTCTATATGACCAGTGGTGGTCATATCTCCAAGCTGGCTGTTTCAAATGTATTAGGGAGGGGGTTATAGCTGGCGGTGCTGTCTCCTCCTCAGCTCCAAGATTCCCTGGCATCAGCTCTTCACATATGGCCCCACCCTCTACAAGGTAACATCAACGTTTGGTTATGTTAAAATTAAGTTTTTCAGGGTGCATGGGTGGTTCAGTGGTAGAATGCTCACTTTCCACGCGGGAGACCCAGGTTCAATTCCCAGATCATGGACCCCACCCCCCCCAAAATTAAGTCTTAGATTACCAGTTACCAGGGGCCAGAGGGAGGGGCAATAGAAAGATTTTACTTATGGGTATAGAGTTTCTGTTTGGGGTGGAGAAAGGTTTTGGTAATGGAAGCTGTTGGTAGCACAACACTGTATATGTAAGTAATGACACTGAATCGTACACTTGAAGATGATTAGAGTGGCAAATTTTATGTTACACATATGTTACCACTATAAACAAATTAGGTCTTTCTAATATAAAAATTAAGGACCCCTAGTACAGAGAGACCTGAAAATCTCAGAGGCAAGATTTTCAGAGTGAGTTTGGCACAGTTATATAAAATCCTGGGGAAGCTTTAGAATTCCCATTCATTGACCCGCCTGTAAAATGGTTGTGGGCACAGAAGTCTTTCTCATTCTCAAGTGGTACTGGATGAGACAGAATTCATTCTGTGCAGGTACCTGCCTGCCGCAGAACATGATCCCCACAATAAAGGATTTATCACGAGCCGCATCTATCAGCACATCGCAGTTTAACCATTCGGATTTAAAATCTTCAGTATTTCCCAGATTGTCCTGGTGTCAAGTATATCCATTAGGCTACTGGAGTCTATTTTCAACTCCCAAATAAACAGTAACATAGCCTTCTCCCAAGACAACCAGTGGCCACATCATGGAAAAAAAGAAAAAAATGCTTTTGGTTAATTACTTCAGACCCTCTTGAGGGTGACTGGTTTGAGATGAAGTATTTCTGCTTTTCAAAGGTAAGAAGTCCCTCTGCTGCAGGTTTACTTAGTGGGGTGAGCGAAGAAAGCATGTAGAAATAAAATACAGAAGAAGTAAGGTTACATTTAGGAAGAATTTCTTGCCTATAAAAGCTAGGCGCTTCCTAATTAGAGGATTTCAGAGGTCACAGTCCCCCTTTCCTGTTCCCTGGACGTGTCTTCAGGGCTGTGTGGAGGGTATCTGCCTCACCTGGTTATCTCCTCTTTCAAGGCAGCAGGGTCTGCAGGGTAAAACTTCACGCGAAAACACATGGTGAATGGAGGCTGGGCTGCAGAGAAAAAGAGGCGCCCATGAGGGAAGACCCTCCCCCAGATGACACCCCACCCCCCATCCCCAGGATACGCAGGCCTCTGGATCCATCAGAAGTCAACTTATTCTCAGAATAGTGGTAAATTCCACGTGTAAACCAAGACTTATCACATGTGGGAGATTTCATCCCACCCTCCCCAGGGTGAGGCTTTGGTCTTTTCATGGCAAATACTTACATCTCAGTTGCTTCACAACAGACTTGGTAAACTCCAACCAGTGCTGAAACAGAGAACACAGAACAAGAAAACCCTAATGAGAAGCAGTGTTGAATATAACTTGCTTTATCCAATTTAAATAACTAGACAGATTGTAGCCCAGGGTGAAAGACGCCCCACAGCATATGACATGTAGGTTTGGAGAGTAGGGAGTGACATGATTTTCTGAAATAAGTGCCCTGTGGAACCAGCTGTGAAGTGCAGGATGGTTCCAGCTTCAGATGCCATTTTTGGGTTTCCCTAGAAATGCCACCTTTCAAAACTGGGTGCCAAGGTTCTGAACCATGTTTCTGACATGCCAGTCGGCATGAGTGGTTGCACCTATCTGTGATGGGGACAAACCCCACATGGGAAATGCTGACTTTGATGGGTCATGTATATTTGTGTTATGCGTCAACTTTTTTGGGCAGGGATTGGGGACAGTGGCTTTTGGTAGCAGCTCTAGAAAGTATTGACAGGTGGAATTTTATAAATGGTAAGAAGGCAGGTCTGAAGATGGCTACTGTATTTTCCATCTTTCTTTCAGTAGCATCAATTTTTAACCCTTGTGTTAGAGAATACATACTCGGGATTTCTTGGCACCAAGGGATGTTTAAAATCTAAGTCTCAATAAGTAAACAACCAATGCATATGATAGGTGAATAATAAGCTTCCCGTTTCCCTTGGATTTTCAGAGGCAGGGTCCAGTAGCAGTATATTTTTCCCCACAATATTTAAGCTTGGGGGAAGGAGGCAACGAGGCCACCCTATATAGTCTAGTTCTATCTAGGTGCTTCATAAAATTCATTATTGATGATTGTGGCTTTTACACTAATCAGGAATGCCACCAATTTGCAGAGGGCTAAAGCTGCTATGATTTGGGGTTTGATTATCTAGAGGTAGCTTAAAGCCAATAGATGTAAGTTCTGTGAGGGTAGAAAACTTATCTGTCTTGTTTACTCCCGTGCCTAACAGAGTGTTCAATATGCAGCTGTTGAATGGACAAAGCGACCGGCTCCATGCCTCCCTCTTTTCTGGCTAGTTGTATTTAGTGTAATGTCTTGGCAGAGCCTTCTCTCTGGAAGGAAAGCAGCCAGGGCCATGCGGGCGGCATCCTGCCCTCCCTCAATTCCCAGCTCTCACCTTCTGGGCTGGGCATGGGTTATGCAGTTAATGGACCCACTAAGAGCCAGTTCTTCCATCAGCTCTACATAGATAATCTGGGTTGACATTCTGCTCTCTTGCTTCCTCTGATCTGAGTTCCCACAAGGCCAGCAGCTCATTATAGCCACTCAGTGTGGTTAAGAGGTCCTTCTCACGTTACACGGACCACCGCAGCTAGGCTTCACAGGGAAGCAAAGGCAAGAGATGAAATTGCATGGAAACAACTGGGGTTCCAGGCGGCGCCTGTGCAGGCGGAGGAGGCCTTTCTGTTCAATGCACACTGGAATTGTGTACAGTGAGGAGAACATAGCAAATCTCTGGGACTCAGTGAACAGAACGTCCCTAGACGTTAGACAGATGGATTAAAATAAATAAACAAAGGGAGGCAGAAAATAAAAGGAATGACTGTGAGATGCATTATCAGCACAGGGCAGATGGAGCTGAGCGACAAAAGGGCTATTCCCTTTGGCAATAGCTGGAGACAAAACAGCACTTTATATAGGAGTGAGAGTTTAAGAAAGGACTGAGTCTAGAGATTGGGAAGGGGGTAGGAGTGAGTGGAAAGCTGTCATAACCTGTCCAAAATATTTTAAGGATCTGGTAGAGAAATCTTGATTCCAAGAATATAGCAATGGTCAGATCTGCGTTTCGCCACTGTCTGGCTAAATCTGGGTTCCAGAGTCACTAGCAAACTGATAACGTAGGGTTGGGGGGCAGGAGGGTCAGGAAGAGGAAAAGATGATTTAGGGGGGGGAGTTTCTTTCAGTATTGGGTGAATGAGCACCATGTTCAGACTCTGGAGGCTTGAAAGGGTATGAAGAAGAGGCTGAGAGCATCCTGAGGCCCCTGGGCCTGAGCTGAGAACAACGAAGGGGTGGTAAGTGAGGGCAATTCCACCAGGAGGAACAGGAAGGTTCCCAGACACCCTGAAGATGCCTGCAGAGTAAGGAGTGATGTGGGGATGGATGTAGTGGATGGTTCAGACCACCTGGTGACTGAGGCTTACTTTAGGCCTTCATTCCTTGGAATAGCTGGGGAACCCACCTCCTCCATCCCTCCCATGAAGGAGTGGCTCTAGGACTACAACTCCTGTAAAGGCCCATCTCCCCCTGTCCCTCAGAGATGCGTTCAAGCACCACTCTCCTTAGCCTCTCCCTTGAGGTACAGAATCACATGACTTTCAGAGACTACTGGGTATAAATCCAGCATGCAATCTTAGGAATCACATAGGCTCTCGAGTCAGACTTTGCCAAGTTCCTTGGGCAAGTTCCTTAACCTGTCTGGGCCTTTGTTTTCTCATGTAGAAAATGGATGTCATTTTGGGCACCCATCTCATTTGTGCTAAGGACTAAATGAAGTCACACATGATAACACAGTGTTCAATCAACAGCTGAAATAATCATGTGTTCCATAAATGTTTTTTTCTCCTCTTGACTATTTTCTAATCTGCCTCTAGCTCCTTCTCCTTTTAATCCTTATCAGTTCCACATATTCGCTTATTCTCCTCAAGCACACTCCAACCTGACTAAAAAACCATCAACAGGACACATTTTGCCCTTATATCTTCATGCACTACCCCTTCTGGGGGATGAAGAAATCTGGGGGGTAGCTGCTTTCTTCTTAAAGGGAGATATCTGAGACTGAAAAAAAAAACCAAACCATCTGTAAAAATAGTCCATCATTCTATCACTGTTACATAACACATGGGCACCTGCAGCATGTAAGGACATGTACCTTCCGGGTATCATGCCAGTTTTTGGTCTTGTGTTTGTTGGAGCGAAGGAGAGTCTTTATGTCAGGACATGGGAGCCTTTACGAGGGGAGGAACTGACCTCATCACTACTTCTTAAACACTGATGATACCCAAAAGTCTTTGCTGAACCAGGAGGAATGAAATTTATCACTGAAGTTGGTAAAGGGTATCAAAGGAAACTGACACAGTCCTTTTGATTCTTTTCTAAAGCTCATGTGTTTAGCATAAAACTGTAGATGTGACCTGGAGGACAAAGTGGCTGAGAAAATCAAAGAACAAAAGAGCACAGGACTCTGGCACCATAAGGGGTCTGTCCATTTGGTATCTATGATCCTGAGCATGGCTGGAAGGCTATACCTGCAGAGCCCCTGGGGCTCTAAGGTGCCTGGTGATGACAGATATGAAGCCTAAGTTTGCTGCTGTAAAGAAAATTAGTAGATCCATCCAAGGAGAGCCTTCTAGGATTCATGGTAATGTTTATGGAGGGTGGTAGACCAGAGTAGATGGAGGGCAGTGGGATAGGGAAGGGAAAGATAGAGGTCTGAATGCTTCTGCATGCTTTACCACTTCAAACAGTATGCCCACGAGTACACCCCCCACGGAGAGCAAAAGGCTGATGAAAAGTTATAGAAACAGCAGGTGACTGTGGGCCTGGCAGCTGGGCCAAGGGAGATAGAGCAATAAGGCACTATAAACCATTCCTCACTCTTTCACTCATTCAGCAAATATCTATAGAGTAACAATTACATGCTAGGCCTGTGGCAGTTATGTGAGATACAGTGATGAGTGAGATAAAGTCCATTCCATTATAGGACATAGGTAATCAAACAGGTAATTACAGCATGGTATAATGAATACCATGACAGGGGTAGGTAATACAGATGCATGGTAGCACATGGGAGGGGGCCCTAGTCCAGAGTGGGGGCTAGGGAAGACTTCCTGGAAGAAGCAGCAGTCCAAATGAGACCTTAAGCATGATAAGCAGTTAGCAGAAGAAAAATACGGAGTGTAGGAAGAGAAGAGAGGAAAAAGAAATGATCCAGGTAGAGGGAGCCATGTAGGTAAAGGTTCTGAAAAATAGTGAAGGCATGACATTGTCTGGAGAGCCACAGTTATGTCTGGCTGGACACAGCAGGGAGGAGATGGGTCAGGGAAGATGAAGCTAGGAAAGTAGGCAGGGGTCTGAGGATAAAGGATTTGGTCCTGCACCTGTCTGGGATATCACAGTTCTCGTTAATGCGCTGTGTTTGTACAGCTGCCCATGTTTTGTAGCACAGAGCAAGAACTGCAGAATTTGATACATGCTGAAAGGCCCATACCAATTTGGCTCTATTTCTGTCCTGCCCAGAGGTGTGTGGCCTGATTGGGTTGGTGTGGCATCTCAGGTGAGGCCCTTTGTAACCAGAACAATGCAGACCAGCCCATTTACTAGAAAGCAGGGAAGAGAGACTCAGCCAGTGATCTGACCTCAGTGCCCATAGCACTAGCCCAGCTGCTCTGTCTCCAACTGTGCAACTTTGGGCAAGTCACTTTGGCTCTCTAGGCTGTCATTTCAGCATCTGTAAAATGATGATCTGTGCTAGGTGAATTCTAGTGGTGAGGTGCCTTCCAGGTCTAATAAACTGTGATGTGAAGAGAGGACACTCAATTGCAGGGTCTGGCTAGTCCCTGATTCCTGAGGTTAACACCTGAATCTGAGTAAGTGCCAATTCAAGGTGTCACACTTATTGACTAACCCTGTCCTTGCCTATATTTTGAATATTGACTTACCCGCTGCTTATCTGGGTCCACAAAGCGGATGCCAAAATAGTCTTTCTCAAGTAGGTTCAGGTGGTGGCAAAGAAGATCAAACAGGTACTGGCCTTTGGCATCTCTCTGAAAAGAAAGCAAGCTCCATTGAGAAATGAGTGGTCTTCTACAGTGTATTTTTTTTTTTTTGCATGGGCAGGCTCTGGGAACCAAACCCGGGTCTCTGGCATGCAAGCAGGTGAGAATTCTGCCACCGAGCCACCGTTGCACTGCCCTAATTTTGTTTTTATAGTCATTAAAATTATTTATAACCACTGCCTGTAGATATTAAAGAGGCACTTGTCCAGAACTATGTCTTCCATATTGCAATACATTAGAGTTGGGTTTCTCTGGAATTCTGAGGCTTTTAGCACCTGGAAGGAGCCCAAGAACCTTCTCCTCCAAAAAAAGATCTCAGAGAACTCAGAGTAGAGTCAGGCAAGCCCAGTTCCAATCCTAAAGCACAAAAATTTCTTAAGTTAGTGGGAGTGAGAATGTCAATGTGGAGTACAGCAGCAATTCTACCTAGTTCATTGGCTTTGCTTTTAAAGTATATCTTAATCCATCCACTTTGCTCCTTCTCCATTACCAACTCCGTAGGTTAAGCCACCACCATCTTTTGCTTTGGACCACTGCTAAAGTCTTCTAACTGATCATCTGCTTCCACTCCTGTTTTCTTACAATCCAGTCTCTTCGTAGAAGAGTGACCACAAAAGTTTTCGGACATGATGTCTTTTTAAAAATTAGTTAACAGGTAGAGTAAAATATCAAAACAGTACAAAAGCATATACTATGACAGGCAAGCCTCCCTACCACCCAAGTTGTCCTGTGCCCAAGTTCTCCTCCCCAGAAGCAACCCCTGTTACCAGATTTTTTTTTTTTTTTGCATGGGCAGGCACCGGGAATCAAACCCGGGTCTCCGGCATGGCAGGTGAGAACTCTCTGCCTGCTGAGCCACCATGGCCCGCCCTGTTACCAGCTTTTTATGTATACTTTATGTGATGTCCTATATACATGTAAGCCTATATATGTATGCATCTCTTTGTAAAATACAAATGGTAGCATGTTATATACTCTATTCTGTTTCCTTTTTTCCCACTTAGTATTTCTTGGAAACCCTTCTATAGCAGTACATATAGATATGCCTCACAGCTTTTTTTTTTTTACATGGGCAGGCACCAGGAATCAAACCCAGGTCCTCTGGCATCACAGGCAAGCATTCCTGCCTGCTGAGCCACCATGGCCCACCCTGCCTCACAGCTTTTAACTGCTGCATACCATTCTAATGAACCTAAATTTATCCCCCCAGTTCCATATCAATGGAATGTGTTTCCAATTTGGCTATTACAAACAATGTAACAGTGAACAACACAGTGATCTTGAATTATGTAACCACCCCTACTTAACACCATTAGTGACTTCCCACTGCTCTCAGAATAAGGTCCAAATTCTGTTCGTGACCTCCAAGGCACGACATGACCTGGATTTTGCCTCCTCACTGTATCTGGGCTACAGTCTTTCTGTTCCTGAACACAATGGGGCTTTTCTGCCTCTGTGCTCTTCCTCTAGCTCTTCCCATGGCTGGCTTCTCCTAACCTTCAAGTCTCAATTTAAATGCTCCTTCCATAGAGAGGTCTTTCCTACACAGAATGGTTTTTCCCCGTTACTTTCTATCTCATTCTCCTGTTTATCTCATTGATAGCACTTACAAAAATTTGTAACTTGTTGGCTTGTTCCCTTATTTATTGTCTTTCCCTTTTTTAAAATTGTAGTTTCTATGAGGATGGGAACCTTCCCAGAACACAGTACAGAGCCTAATTATTTGTTGAATGAATGAATGACTGGACAAATAGAAGGTCTGGGTAAAAGGTTTCACAAAATATTAAGAAACTAGGTTGTTTCTAACCCATGACCTTCACCTTCAAAGGCCTGTTGAGATACTCAGAATGAGCTGGGAAGAGAATGACTTGTAGGAAACTGTCAGAATGTCTTGAGTTCTGCAAGGCATCAATCAGTCTTGGGCCTGTCCCCAGTGGATTCTATAGGTTAGCTCAGATGATCCTCTATGGTCGGTCCATGTCTAATACTGCATCCAAATGGAAACTGTTTTATTAGGTCCAAAGTAGTCCGCATTGTGCCATGGCCATGGGTAATCACAGAAGGGCCTGGCTCTGCTCCAAGAATGGGCACATTTTTATGACCTGTATGAATGATTTATACCTCACCTTTTCCCCTTCTGCTTTTTCACCCTATACTATCCAAGGAAAATCAAGGCAGAATAACAGATCTCTCACTAAATAGCTTTATAATGCAATTTTATTGAAATACATTCACATTACCATATAATCATTCAAAGTATTCAATCACTGGCTCACAGTATCATCATATAGTTGTGCATTCATCATCACAATAGATTCGTGAACATTTTCATTTCTCCATAAACAGTAAGAATAAAAATAAACATAAAAAGAATGTCCAGAACATCCCATCCCACCTATACCCTCTCTGATTTATTCATTTTTTTGTTTTTATTTTTTTATTCATCTTTCCAGACAGTGGATAAAGGGAGTGTCAGTCACAAGGTTTTCACAATCACATGGTCACACCATAAAAGCTGTATAGTTACACAATCATCCTCAAGAATCCCGGCTGGATTACCATTCGACAGTTTCAGGAATTTCAGACTAGCTACTCCAATACACCAAAAACTATCTCCATACTGCATAAGAGTAACCTCCAGAATGACCTCTCAGCTTTATTGAAATCTCTTAGCCAAGGAAACTCTATTTATTTACTTATTTTTAAATTTTTGTATGCTGAATGGCGGGGTCACATTTCATTATTTTTCCACGTGAGTATCCCATTACCACAGCAGCATTTGTTGAATTTTTGTTTGTTTGTTTTTGGGGAAGTGCATGGACTAGGAATTGAACCACTTGGCAGGTGAGAATTCTATCACTGATCTACCCTTGCACCCCAGGGAAACTTTATTTTGTTTCATTTCTCTTCCCCTTTTTGGTCAAGAAGTCTTTCCCAATCCCGTGATGCCGGGGCCACGCTCATCCCTGGGAGTTCTGTCTCACATTGCTAGGGAGATTTATACCCCTGGGAGTTCATATCCCACGCAGTGGGGAGGACAGTGAGTTCACCTGCCAGTTGACTTAGAGAGAGAGAGGCCACATCTGAGCAACAAAAGAGGTTATCAGGGGACTTGGATGTAATTATAAGTAGATTTAGCTTCTTCTTTGCAGGAATGAGTTTTATGAATGGCAAGCTTCAAGATTGAGGGTTTGGCCTACTAAATTAGTACTCCCCAATGCTTGTGAGAATAGCAGGAATTCCCCAGCTGGGAAGTTTAATGTTTCCACTTCTTTCCCCAGTCCCTAAAGGGGACTTTGCAATACTTTTTAAAATCTTCTACCCAATCTGGGATATATTTGGGCATCACACTAACCTGTACAAACCAACAAGATCTCAATACCTAATCAAGGTTCCAAGTAATTATGGTATTTGAATAAACTGACCATGCAAGTTAAATTAGATAGTGTGCTATAGAAAATATAAACTTTGCACCAAATAAACATCTCTTCCTTTGGTCTCACATAGAAGTTGAAGTTTTAAAACACAGTCAGTATCATTCTTCACCCTTTAGTCTGATTTACCTTAGCCCTAAGGTACCAGGTCAGCTTCATTCATATCTCTAATTGAAGTCTGATCTCTTTTTCAGCTTTTGAAAACAGTTGCTCTATGGGGTAATGCTGACTTTCATAACTGCAGGGCTCTAGCTCTGAGTCTCAGATGTCATACAGATACCCAATGCTCCAGGGAATGACTAGGTTATACACAATCTCAGAATTTAAAAATAACAATTCTAACTCCAGAATAGATGTGACTGCTGTTAAGAGCTTACAATCTAGGAACCTTTACAATAGCATTCCCCTGATAACCTATGCTCTCGAATTCAATACTCAGAGTTTGTACATTGTAGTTCGTCCATATTAGTGAGACATTTTAATACATGTCTGTTTAGTTCCTGATTTATTTAAGTCAACATACCGTCTTCAAGGTTCATTCACCTAATTGCATGCCTCACAACTTCAATCCTTCTTGCAGCCACTCAATATTCCATTGTATGTATGCACCACAGTTCATCCTTTCAGTTCACCAGCTGATGTACCCTTAGGCCACCTAAATCCAATGCAAATAATGAATACTGCTACAATAAACACCAGTGTGCCAATGTCCATTCATGTATATGGACATAGCAGTTCTTCTAAGTATATACCTAATGATGGGGTTGCAGGATCAGACAGCAACCCTCTACTTGCTTCCTGTATGGACCCACCACACTGCTCTCCAGTGGGGCTGCACCATTCTACTTCCTTACCAACAGTGAATAGGTACATCTCTCTCTCCGTATCTTCTCCAGGATACCTATATTTCTGTTTATTTTTAAACGGTTTTATTCACACACCACACAATCCATCTTAAGTAAACAATCGTTTCTGGTATAATCACATAGTTTTGCATTCACCACCACAATCTATATGAGAACATTTCCATTTCTACCACAAAGAAAGAGGGAAAAAACAAAGATGAAAAAATTTAAAAAGAATAATAAAATAAAATAAAAAGGAGAAATAATACCACCACTGAGAATACATCCTCTTATTGACATTTGGCTTTGGTATGTTGCCTTTGTTACCCATAATGGAAGTATATTACAATGTTACTGTTAACTACAGGCCCTACTTTGCATTGATTGTATTTTTTCTGTATACCATCCCATTTTCAACACAGCAAGGTGTTGTTCATTTGTTCTTCCTCAGGTAAAACATTATTATATTTGTACATTTAATTGCCATCATTGTCCACTCCAGGTTTTGCTAAGTTTTACAGTTCCAGACTTCATTTTTATCTTTCCTTCTGGTGTCATACATGCCCCTAATCTTCCTCTTTCAATCATACTCACTCTCAGCTTTGTTTAGTGTATTTACAATATTGTGCTACCATCAGAGAGTATTGTGCTATCCATTTCTGGATATTTACAATCAATCCTGCTGAACATGCTGTATTCCTTCAGCATCAAATGTCCAATCTCTACCCTCTTTCTACCTCCTGATAACTTATGCTTTCATCTTTAACTCTCAAAGTTCACTAATTAATGTTAGTTGGTATTAATGAGGTCATACAGTATCTGTCCTTTTGTTTCTGGCTAATTTCATTCAACATAATATCCTCAAGGTTCATTCACATTGTTGTAAGTGTCATGTCTTTATTCTGTACCCTTCATGACAGTCTTCATTTCTAAAAATTTCTCCAAACTTCTCACTCTTTTCCTATCTGCCTGTGGTGCTCCTTTTAGTATTTCTTGCAGAACAGGTCTCTTGTTCACAAATTCTCTCAGTGTCAATTTATCCAAAAATATTATCTGATTTTTTTTTTTTTTTTTTGGCATGGGCAGGACTGGCAATCGAAGCTGGGTCCCTGGCATGGCAGGTGAGAATTTTGCCACTGAGCCACTGTGGCCCGCCCTATCCAAAAATGGTTTAAATTCTCCACTTTTGAAAGACAGTTTTGCTGGGTATAGAATTCTAGGTTGGTAGTTTTTCTCTTTCAGTGTCTTACATATATCAATCACTGCCTTCTCGCTTCCATGGTTTCTGCTGAGAAATCTGCACAGTCTAATCAAGCTTCCCTTGTATGCGATGGATTGCTTTTCTCTTACTACTTTCAGAATTCTTTGTCTTTGATACCTGACAATCTGATTAGTAAGTGTCTTGGAGTAGGTCTATTTGTATCTATTCTGTTTGGGGTGTGCTACACTTCTTGGATCTGTAATTTAACATCTTTCATAAGAGAGGACATTTTCAGTGATTATTTCTTCCAATATTCTTTCTGCCCCTTTTCCCTTCTCTTCTCCTTCTGGGACACCCATAACACTTAAATATTCAAGGGCTTCATGTTGTCATTCAATTCCCTGAGACCCTACTCATATTTTCCCATTCTTTTCCCTGGCTGTTCTTTTGAGTTTAGGATTTCCGATATGTCCTGTCCTTTAATTCTCTAATCCTTTCTTCTGCCTCTTCCAATCTGCTGTTTTAATTCTCCATTGCTTTTCACCTCTTCTATTGTGCCTTTCATTCCCATAAATTCTGCTATTTGTTTTTTTGCAAGCTTTTGAGTTCTTCTTTATGGTTGCCCAGTGTCTTCTTTATATTCTTCATCTCTTTTGCCATATCTTCCCTGAACTGGTTGATTTGATTTTTGACATGATTTAGCATGTTTGTTTGAACATCTCTAATACTCCTGGCATCTCATTTGAAGTGTTTGTTTGTTCCTTTGACTGGGCCATATCTTTGATTTTTCTAGTATGACTCATAAATTTTTGCTGGTGTCTAGGCATCTGATTTCCTTGATTACTTTTTCCTTGATTACTTATCAAAGGTTTTCTTGTGTTTGACCTTGTTCTCTATCTGTTCTTTTGCATTTGGTTCAACTTATTCTAGAACTCAAGCACAGATAACTTCTGTTTACCTATCAGATTTTTCAACTTTTGTTTTTCTGGTTCTTTCCCTGCCTATATAGAATCTTTTTTTTTTTTTTGAGGAGGGTCTCCCCAGATATGATTGACCCTATCAGATTTTCCCAGACAAGGCAGATCCAGGTCTTACATTAAGGTTCCCTGGAGATGAGACCCAGTAAGTTATCAGATTTTCCTGCGAAGTCTCTAGGCACTGTGCTTTTCCTATCCTGCCCAGCAAGTGGTGCTTATTAGCCCATAGCTCCCCACCAGCATAATGTGATGTGGAACCTTTAATTTTCAGCCTGCCAGGGGCATGGTTGAGACAGAAGCTGATGTGGAAGGCAAGCTTAAGCTGTTTCTGATTCCCAGCCCCTGGGGTCTGAATTCTCCGAAGGAGGGTGGCCAATTTACCTGGACCAAACCCCCCTCTTCTTGGGAAGATACACCTTTTAGGGAGTTATCTCCTTCATTTGACTTTGTTACTTTGTCTCCCAGACCTATTCTCACTCCAACCTTGCCCTCATCAGCACTGACAATTGAAAATGTCTGAGGCTTTCTCTAACGAACTACTTAGAATACTTTTTAAAAAGAAAAAAAAAAGAGAGAGAGAAAGAAAATAAAATAAAGTAAAATCCCTTTTCAGTTCAGTCTCCCTAGCCTCCAAGATTTGACAGTCAAGAGCTAGACTTGGTACCTGGCACTATGTGCCTCTTTTCTTGGAACTCAGCCCAAGAAAATGCTTTTCCAGTATTCTGAGCTTGGCTGACTCCAGAAGCCTCTAGTTTTTTCCTTTTGTCCTCAGGGTTATTTTCCTGCTTTCTCTGGGCTTATCTTTGCTCAGAGCTTTTATTCAGCAGTCTAAATTTGTTAATTAAAACTGCAATTGGAGCTTGATTGTGCTACCTTCCCTTGCTTGTAGTAGAGAGGGCTTATTTTTCCTACTGGGGGGAGATTCCAATCAGCCTGCTGTCCAGTGGGAGAGGGGCACCAGTTACTTAGAAGATCGACTTACAGTTCTGTGCAGTGATCTCAGCCCTTCTATCCATTCCAGACTGGTATGCAATGTGCGTTCTATCACAGTTGTCCCAGACAGTTCCTGGTTAATTACTAGCTGCCCTAGAGGACTAATTAAATTCCACACCTCCCTATGCTGCCATCTTGCCCCATCTCTCCGTGACTTTTTAAAACTCTCAGTAAATAATTTAAGAAGTTTCTCCTTGCAGGATCTGAAGGATGAATGAGTGGACAGATCAACTAAGAAAGGAGGCACCATGAGGGCATGTCTCACTGTTTTTCTCCTGCCTCATATTCTCATTCACAACATGGCAAGCCCAATTCCCACTCCCTTTAGTCTCCCACTAGAAATAAATGCCCTCAGGAAACAGATTTTTTAGAGGCAAAGGATTTATGAATCACACTGGGATCTCTGGGTAGTGGGTCACAAATTAGGTCTTTCAAAAGACTTCATCAATTGTCTTTTTGGGAAAGGGCTGTCAACTACAGCCAGAGTTTGTCTCGCTGGAACAGTATTCCTAATGCTCACCATAGAAAGAGCATAAACTCATTTAAAAAATTATTTTTTCTTTTTTTTAGTTTTTTTATTTTTTATTTTGCTCTGGTTCTATCATAAACTCAGTTTTAAAGTTCTGGAAGCAGGAATATGTTTCACTCCAACCCAAGCAGGATGTCCTAGACTATTATCTCTCTCAGATCAATTGAAATGGAATAGTAAGAGAAAGTTGCATACAGTAGCTATTTTTCTCTACAATTTTGACATTGTACCATGCTGGCTATAGCACTGTGATCAGCTGGAGTGAGTTTTATGTGACTGAAGTTCCCTTCAATCATACAACAACCATGTTGGCATGAGCCTGAGGTAGAGCTAGCCATAGGAAAACATGCTTCTGTGACAGAAATCATATGGGCTGTTTTTGCTGTTGTTAGAGGTGTTGTAGGTTTACAGAAAAATAATGCTGAAAATACAGAGTTCCCATAAACCCCCCTTCACACATACACTTTCTCCTATTATTAACACATTGACTGGCAAAGACCACTCAATTGGGAAAGAATAATAGCTTCAACAAATGGTACTGAGAAAACTGGATCTCTATATGCAAAACAATGAAGGTGAACCCATACCTCACACCATGTACAAAAAGTAACTGAAATTGGATCAAAGATCTAAATATAAGAACCCAAACCATAAAACTCCTAGAAGAAAACATAGGGAAGAAACTTCAAGACCTTGTATTAGGCCATGGTTTCTTAGACTTTACCCCCAAAGCCAAACAACAATACTGTAGTTAATAGTATAACTGAATATTGTTTTCTCAGCAAGTATCATGCTGTTTGATTACTGTGGCCTTGTAATAAGTTCTAAGATCAGTCAGTGTGAGCTCTCCATCTTCATTCTTCTTTTTCAAGACAACCTTGGCTATCTGGGGGCCCTACACTTCCACATAAATGTGATGATTGTCTTTTCCATTTCCTTAAAGAAGGCTGTTAGAATTTTGATTGGGATAGCATTGAATCTCTAAATTTCTTTGCGAAGAATTATCTTAACAATATTTAGTCTTCCAGTCAATGACATGGAATGTCTTTCCATTTATTTAGGTCTTTAATTATTTTTAGCAATGCTTTGTAGTTTCCTGTGTACAACAAGTCCTTTATATCCTCGGCTAGATTTATTTTTAGATATTTGATTCTTTTAATTGCTAGAGTAGAGTAGAATAGTTTCCTTTACTGATTGTTCATTACCAGTGTATAGAAACACTACTGATTTTTGGGTGGTGATCTTGTACCCCAACACTTTGCTGAATCCATCTATTAGCTCTGGGAACTTTGTTGTGGATTTTTCAGAATTTTCTGTATATAGGATCATGTCATTTGCAAACAGGAAAGTTTAACTTCTTCCTTTCCAATTTGGCTGCCTTTTTCTTTTCTTTTTTCCCCTCTATTTGCTCTGGCTAGAAGTTTCAATACAATGCTCAATAACAGTGGTGACAATAGGCATCCTCATCTTATTCTTGATCTTAGGGGGAAAGCGCTCAGTCTTTCACCATTGAATATGATGTTAGTTGTGGGTTTTTCACATATGTTCTTTAGCATGTTGAGGAGGTTTCCTTCTATTCCTAAGTATTTTTATCATGAAGGGGTACAGGATTTTGCCAAATGCCTTTTCTGTATCAATTGAAATGATCACTTTTTTTTTTCACCTTTGTTCTAGTAATGTCGTGTATTACATTAACTTATTCATTAATGTAGTAATTAAAACTAAATCTCAGTTGATGATGGTGTAATTGTTTTAATGTGCTGCTGGATTTGATTTGCTAATATTTTGTTAAGGATTTTTGTACCTAAATTGATAAATGTTATTGGTCTGTAATTTTATTTTCTTTCAGGATCTTTATCTGGCTTTAGTATAAGAGTGATATTGGCCTCATTGAATTAGTTAGGTAGTGTTTCCTCTTCCTTAATTTCTGGAAGCATTTGATCAGCATTGGTATTAATTCTCAGGTAGAATTCACCTGTAAATCTATCTATGCTGTGTAGTTTTCTGTGTACAAGTCCTTATGTTCCTAATTAAGTTCATTCCTAAGTACTTGATTCTTTTAGTTGCTATTTTGAATGGAATTTTTTCCTTGACTGACTCCTCAGCTAGGTCATTGCTTGTGTATAGAAATGTTACTGATTTTTGCACATTAATTTCATATCCCGCCACCTTGCTGAATTTGCTTATTAGCTCAAGTAACTTTGCTGTTGATTTCTCAGAAGCTTCCAAGTATAGTATCATATCATCTGCAAATAATGAGAGTTTTAATTCTTCCTTTCCATTTTTTTTGAAAAGATGCATTTTATTTCTTTGTCCTGCCTGATTGCTCTAACTAGAACTTCTAGCACAATGTTGAATAATAGTGGTGACAGTGGGCATCCTTGTCTTGCACCTGATCTTAAAGGGAAAGCTTTCAGTCTGTCTCCATTGAGTATGATGCTGGCTATCGGTTTTTCATATATTCCCTTCATCATATTGAGGTAGTTATCTTTGATTCCTATTTTTTGGAGTATCTTTTATCATAAAAGGATGCTGAATTTTGTTGAATGCTTCAGTATCAATCGAGATGATCATGTGATTTTTCCCTTTTGATTTGCTAATGTGTTACATTACATTAATTGATTTTCTTGTGTTGAAACATCCTTGCATTCTTGGTATAAACCCCACTTGGTCATGGCGTGTAATTCTTTTAATGTGCTGTTGGACTCAATTTGCTAATTTTTTTTTTTTCAGAATTTTTGCTTTTATGTTCATTAGAGAGATTGGCCTGTAGTTTTCCTTTCTTATAACATCTTTTGGTTTTGGTATTAAAATGATATTAGCTTCATAAAATGAGTTAGGTAGAGTTCCGTTTTCCTCAATTTTTTGGATAAGTTTGAGTAGGATTAGTGTTAATTCTTTGTGGAATGTTTGATAAAATTCTCCTATGAAGCCTTATAATGCCTTTACATTTAAAGTCTATTTTGTCTGATATTAGTATCGCTACTCCTGCTTTCTTTTGGTTACAATTTGTGTGGGAAATCTTTTTCCATCCTTTCACTTTCATTCTATTTGTATCCTTGTGTCTAAGATGAGTCTCTTGTAAGCAGCACATAGCTGAATTGTGTTTCTTAATCCGTTTTGCCAATCTGTATCTTTTAATTGGTAAGTTAGTCTGTTAACATTCAAAGTTATTACTGAAAAGGCATTTCTGGATTCCACCATCTTATCTTTTTAGTTTTATCTGTCAGATTTATATATTCTTTTCCCTCTTTCTCTTTGTATTGTTTAAATTTCCCTTACTGGTACTCTTCAATTCTGTGCCCTCCTCCAGACCTCCCTCTCCTGTCTTTTTTTTTTTTTTTCAGCCAGCAGAACTCCTTTTAGTATTTGTTGTAGGGCCAGTCTCTTGTTGACAAAATCTTTGAGGACTTCTCTGACTGTGAAAACTTTAATCTCTCCCTCAATTTTGAGGGACAATTTGGCTGGGCACAGAATTCTTAGCTGGAAGTCTCTCTTTCTGGATATTGAATATATCATACCACTGCCTTCTTGCCACCAGGGAGATAGTTGAGTAGTCCAAACTCAGTCTTATTTGAACTTCCTTGTATGTCATAGATTGTTTCTCTCTTGCCACTTTCAGGATTTTCTGCTTCTCTTCAACGTTTGACAGACTGATTAGTGTGTGCCCTGGGGAAGGCCTATTTGGATTTATTGTTTGGAGTTTTTTGGGCTTCTTTGCCTTGCATATTTATGTCCTTTATGAGGGTTGGGAAGTTTTCCCCCATTATATCCTCAACTACTCTTCCTAGCCCTTTACTCTTTTCTTCTTCTGAGACACCAATGATTCTTATATTTGTGTGTTTTGTTTTGTCTATCATTTCCCTGAGTTCCCATTTAATTTTTTCCATCTTTTTTTGCCATTTGCTGTTTTAAGTCTTCAAAGTCAATCATCCTGTAGTCTATATCACTTGTTCTTTCTTCTGTCTCTTCAAATCTGATGTTGTGTGCCTCTAGTATTTTTTTATTTGGTCAACAGAGTCTTTAATCTCTGTGATATCATCTATTTTTCTATTTATTCTTTCAAATTCCTCTTTATGCTCTTCTACTGTCTTCTTGATCTCCTTTATGTCATTTGATGAACATCGTTGATTAGTTGTTTCAGCATCTGTGACTCCTCTGGTGTTTTAATTTGGTCATTAGGCAGGGCTACATCCATCTGCATTGCGATATGCTTAGTGATCTTCTGCTGTCTTTGTGGCATGTAACATCTTGATTGACTTACTGTGGGAGCTGATTTCTTTCAGTAGTCTAAGGCCATGTGTTTGTGGGATGGTTGTACAGCAGTGAGGAGGATATGGGGTGGGGCACTCAGTGCAGTGATTTGTTTCAGGGCAGGAACAGTCACAGATTTGGGATGTTACGCTGATGCTTGTGAGCATGGGTGTCCAGCGGCCAAAGAGGAAATACCTGTGTGGGTGCACCAGTCTGGGAGGCGTATCCCTGGTGTGTGGTCTAAGGCATGGGGCCTTTTGTGTGCATGTGTAGAGCTGTGGCAGCAGGTCAGCGTTATGTCTTCATGGACTGGGGGCAGATGTGACCCAGCTGCGCAGGCCGGTACTTTCTCAGAGCTGGGAAGTGAGGTTGAGGGCTGTGTGCATGGGCAGTTCTGGGGCTGCTGTAAAGTGTAGTTCCCAGAGCTGAATGACGTGATTGGGGGCCCATGTGCATGCACGGGCCTGGGAGTGGCGTAAACGGATGTGCAGAGCTCAGGCGGGGCAGAATGAGGTTGTGTGACCTTCCTAATTCCAGCCTCCGTGCACTCCCACACATGCCTCTGTGCCAGGCTCCAGCTTTCTGCCTCTCAGCTCCTCAGCCTCTGCAACCAGGGCTGCCACATGTGGTGCAGAAGGCTCTTCCAGGTCAGCTGCATTCCCCAATTGCCATCTCAGTCACCCTCCTGTCCCTTCTCTAACTTCCCATGGAGCAGGGCTAATCTCGAGCTAGTCTATTTGGCCATCTTCCCGCAAGTCCTCACTCTCTTCACTCTTTAAAATTATTTTTTATTTCCTACTCCACAGACTAATTACTTCAATTGGATTGTCTATGAGTTCATTGAATCTTTCTTCTGCCAGCTCCTCTCTGTTGTTGAAACACTCTAGGAAAGTTTTCATTTCAGTTATGGTCTTTAAATCCCATTTCTTTAAAAATATTTCTCTTTATTGAGATTCTCATATTGTTCATTCGTAGTTTTCCTAATTTTTTTAAGTTCTTTCTCCATGTCTTTCTTTATCTCCTTGAGCATACTGAGGATCATTTTTTAAAAATGTCCTTGTCCCATATGTCCTGAGTCTGGTCTTTGTTGATGTTTCCTGGGTTTTTATCTTGTGCCCTTGGATGGGCCATCATTTTCTGTTTCTTTGACTTGTAATCTTTTTTTTTTACACGCTGTACATTTTAATGTGTTAAATCTGTGATTTAGTCCCAGAGCTGTCTGGTCCTTAAGTTTTTATGCAGTCAGCTATATGACAGAGATGTCTTTGAATGCCAGGATTTAACAAAAACAAATAAACCGATGTACAAAACACTATTCACAGTGGTTCTGTGTTGGCTGGTGCTCTCTGTCAGAGTTTAGCTCTCCCATCAAGAGCAGCCTGAGGCAAAAGTGAAGTGCAGGGTCCTGAGTCTTCTCTTCGGTGTGTGCTTACTCATGGCCTTAGGTATTTTCCCATTTACAGGAATCAAAATGGATTCCAAAATCTATTACCTAAGAAATAGGTTTTCCTTCTCCTGGGTGCTTTATTGTATGCCTTAAAGCTGGTAGTCCTTTTCCCTAGGCCTCTTTGACTTAACTGTTTCTTCTACAGCTTTAGCTTTTTGTATGCTGCTTTTAGGCAAGTTCTGGGAGGGTGAGCCAGAGACAAGATTCCTGGTTCAGACTTTCACATTGCTATGAGATAGACTTTAGGGTGCCACCAACATATAAATTCCCCCAGAATGCACATAGAGGTTACTCTGCTTCCTCCAGAACAGGGCCACAGACCTGCAATGGGAGTGCTGGCTGGCTCCATGCTGTGTTGGGGAGGGAAAAGGGCCAGCAAGTGTGCCACAAGTTTCTCCTACTGTTTTTAAAGGTGCATTTTATTGATTTGGCACTCACCCAGTTTCACTAACCCTTCAAATATCTTCTGGAATTTTAAGGAAGATGACTCTGCTTGTTTTTGCAACTTGTTCAAAGATTCAGTGGGAGAGTGGCACTCTGAGTATCCTATGCTACCATCTTGGTCCTGGCCATCCATATGGACTTTTAATGAGAATTATGCCTTCCATAAAAACAACTCATCCCTATAGGCGGACAGCTCAAATGCACTTGTAAGGTTCTTAGATGGTAAGAGCCTTAAATTCACCAAACCAACTTTGGAGTTCTTCCACTTCAAGGGAAGGAAAAGGAAATGTGGATTTTCTTTTGCAGTAGTTATGTAAACAGGACATATCCCATTACAAATTCTCTATTTCTATTTAAAAAATCTTCTGTTTCTTGTTATTTCTCAGCATCTGGTGAAACCTCCTGTTCCCCATCATGAAGTCATAATTCCCTTAGCTTCCAGTGGTTTTGAGCTATAAGCCTCTTGTGCAGACTAATGAAGAGAAGCATCTTTCTTTTCTTTGTCTCCGGGGCTGGGGGGTTGGGAACAGGCAGGAAGTGAGTGACTCTTTGCAGCAGAATTCCATGAAGCTCAAATTCTCAGCAGAGGCATATAGGCAGAATCAACTCAGAGCACTACTGTGCACCTTCCACAAAGGATTGCAATGTATCCCTCTTGGGCTACTCACACTTAGGGCTGGTGGAGTAGTTTGAGGCAGCCTTCAGGGGAAGTCACATGCAGCTGTACCAACATGGTGGGTTCCCTACAGCAAGCTGCTGCTAGGGGCAAGGTTTTAGGAATTTCATGCATTCCTTTCTTTGTGGGTCCCTGTATAAATCAGGGTTCTCCAGAAAACTTACATTAATATATATATTAATTGTAAATATAAATATATATATAATGTAAATATTATGAGATTTATTATAGAAATTATCTCACATGAATATGAGAATAGGCAAGTCTAAGTGGGCACTCCAATGAAGGTTTTCAATGAATTCCTAGGAGAAGCTGGCTGGCTGAAGTAGAGATGGAAATTCTTCCTTCTGACTGTTGAAATTATCAGTTCTCCTTTTAAGGCCTTCTACTGATTCGCTTATTGCTGAAGGCAATCTCTTTAGTTGATTATAGATGTAATCAGCCACAAATGCAGTCAACTTACTGATGATTTAAATCCACTAAATATCCTCACAGCAACAATCAGGCCAGTGCTTGCTTAACCAAACAACTGGACACTATAACTCGGCCATGGTGACACATGAACTTAATCATCATGGTGCCCTTATACTTCCAGATGCCAAATGTGCCATGTCCCAGTATACACTCTCCTAAGTCTGGGGGATTCTGGAATATTCTGTGGCAGCTATTCTGTTTCTCTGGTAGGATGGCAAAGTCCAGCAACTTCCATCTTCTCTTTTTTTTTTTTTTTTTTTGCTGCAGTTACCCTGATGCAGTGGCTAAACCGTGTGTTGTACACGGAATGTCGTGCCATTGATTATACTGGAGAAACAGGCACTTACGCTGACAGGTGATTACTGTTTAGTCACTAAGTCAGAGCGCTAGGCCTGAGGACATTTATCTTCAGGACAAGTGAGCTGAGGCAGAGCACCCAAATCCTTACCTCCAGATGAACCTCTGAGGTTATTCTCTCCTCAAAGACATTAGACGTTACTGGGTCAAAATAACTTATTAAGCAACTGTTTAAGAATAAATTCATATTTTATGAACACAACCGTATCTGCACATTTTAATAGGTAGAAAATAGTGCATATGAGTACAACCTATTTATTCTCTCTATATGGTGCACAGAATGATTCACGAACCCCCTAGAATTACACTGCACCTCTGGGAGAAGTCCTACTCTTGCGTCTCCCTGAAGCTCCTGGTTCTGGTTCTCGATGGTTTGCCGAATCTTTAGAGAAAGAGCTGAGACGGCATGCAATACGCATTGGGCCAGTGACCTGAACTTTTCAAGGTTAATTGCATTTTCAGTATCACAGTTAATGCCTTTAGGGAGAGGAGGAACTTTCTTCATTTTAACCCACCACGGGGTCAAACACTGGGGATTCTGGCATGGTGTATCCTGGTGAGAGGAATAATACGTAGAAAGTCCCCATTCAGTAGGCCTCACTTTATTCAATCCTGCTTAACCTGTGAAGCAGGCAGATTTTTAGAGCAAACTAAGTGAGGCTTAGAGAGGTTGCACTTCACTGAAGATCACAGGGCAAGAGTGAACAAACTTTCTCAGATACTGGGCCATGCATGCTACACGAGAAGGCAGAGGTGAGATGAAGGGGTAGGAGAAAGTGACCATCTGCGGCACCAAAGCACAGGACTAACAGGGTGGAAGAAGGCCACACTAGGAACTGGGGGATTTGGGAAGAAAGACCAAGAGCTGAACAATGTGTTCTCAGGCAGGGAAGGACTAGGCACGAGGGATGGAATGGCATCTCAGGCCCCACTCTAGCTCAGTATTATATATAGATTTATTGTAGGCCAAAGACTTTCTTGCTTTCCTTCCAGTGTCCTCTAAGCATGTGTGTGCTGGCGATGTCTGCCAGGTTCAGGAGCAGATGCTGTGTAAAAGCACTTTAATGTCACAGAGGAAAAGCCACGTTAGCTCATCTTCTCAGGGTCACGGCATGAATGAGCCAAGCAGAAAGTGTGAATCAATTCCTGGGGGTGTGGTCCCTGCCCCTGTGTTCACATGCCACACCCAGCCCAGCTTTTGGAGGCAGAGGGAAGGTTACTGACAGAAGAGCTAACAGCAGGATCCCAGATCCCTAGACTTCAGCGCCTTCCACACTAATTTACATTTTCTTTGAAGGGAGGGAACCCCTGCCAGCTTCTGGCCCAGGAGCCCACTTTTCTTGCTTAGTTGTAAACCAACAAAATCTGTCCTGGAATTGCTGAGGCGGCAGCAAGAAGAGCAGCCAGCTTGCTTAAGGAGAGGGTCAGGCAGCTCATTCCAGGGGAAATGCAGAGATGTCCATGTGCAAGCAAGCCATACTCTCTGTGTAGTAGGTCCCCATAAATGCACGAATGCCCAGGCACTCACTCCGTTTCCCACTCTCAAAGGAGATGAACTCCAGAACTCAGCAGTTGGGCTGGGAAGTAGGGGACCTGAGCAGGTATTTGGTATCCAGATGGTAGTGCCAGAAGGCTGCCTTGGGGTCAGGTGGCCAGGTGGCTCCTGAGGGAGAGGCTAAGCCCTGAAAAAGGGGAAATCATGGTTCAGAGAGAGAGGGAATCAGTGCTGACTCAGTCGTCTGCAGCGACTGGCCTCACCTAATCCTTAATAAATGCAGCAACTTCTCTGCCCAAACAACCTCCATTCTACATCTGAACTGGGGAGCCTGGGTGGGTTTTACAGTGCCTAATACATAACTGTAGGTTCAGATGCCAGGCATGACATCTCGGGGAGGCCTGTAGGCAGTTCCTCCCTGCTCAGGTCAGAGAGCTGGCTCAGCTCCCCACCATGTGGTACTGCATAGAGGATGTGCATGTGGGGCAGGCAAATCAGCTACAGTCTGGAACTTGGAGGTCACTGCGGGCAAGTAAATGTCACAGGAGGGAGGACTACATGGCCTGTGAGCACAGATGGCCCATACCAGATGCAACAAGGGCAATTAAGACCCTCTGAGCAGAACCTTCCAACTTGCTGTTGTTCAGCTGATAAGGGCAAGGCTAACTAAGAGGGCTAGATCTATTGAAATATTGATGATGCGGATTCCTTGTACCCATAAAATTACAGAAATGAGAAAAGCCAAAACTGGGCTTGAAGAAAAGCAGACTACTTGTCTCTTCTTCCCATGGTGAGGCCACTTTTACAGTAAGGTAACTCTTTCCTGCTTTTGATTGAACGAATTTTGGTTGCATTTTTCCAGGCAGTGCTGAATATCTCAGTGAACTAGTCATAGCTGCAGAGTTACTGAAAACTCAGCTAGGCTTGTTACAGAAAAACTCCTTACTTTGTGTGAATCAATAAATTTCTCTCTCTCTCTCTCTCCCACATACACGTGTATAAGCTCTCACATATAACTATGCCTCACATACAGATAACTTGTGAAAAGAAAGATAACTTTCTTCAGATAACTTGTGAAAGAAGTCCAGAACTTTTGGGCATATAGACTTTTACTTGCCCCAATCCTAAGGATAATGTTACAACTCATTTTATTGCCTTTTTTTTTGCAAAGGGAAAATGCACGTTATTTAGTAAGTTTGGCAATTTCTGAGGTTATAAGGAATGGCCTAGATAGTCAGAGTTGGGAGAAATCGTCCTCACTGGTTGTCATATTTTGCAACTATTACCCCACTTGCTATAGCCTCAGCACTTTCTATAATTGGTGAATACAGAGGCAGAAAACGGTTTACTGGCCAGTACCAGCATATATGATGAATTCTGAGCTGGACATTCTCATAAATGAAAGAGTACAGGTATTTTGAGACCTGCAACAGCCTCCTTTTCAACTAATCTATCAAGTCACTTATGTTTCTGTGGAAGCTGAGAGGCAGGCACAGGGAGCAGAGGGGAAGGGATCTGGGAAGAGGAAGGCATTGAGGAAGAACCCTGGACTTGGAGTCAAGTTCCTGCTCTGCCACTTCCTAGCTTGTGCCCTCAAACCGGTCCCTTAATCTCTCTGAGCTTCAGTTTCATGATCTGTAAAACTATATGGTAATGCTGCATTTCTCAATGAGGCACAAAACAAGAAACATAATAAACATAAAAACCTGGTAACTTTCTCCTATCAACTTCTCTTACCTCCTGTAACTTTTTCATTTAGGCTAAATGGCCTTTAACATGATAAATCTTCAGTGATGAGATATGCACTGAAGCCAGTTCTCCCTGGACAAGAATACACAGGTGGATCCTCACATGTCCAAGAGTGGCATGTCCCCAAGCTTACGGAAATGGCCACTGTGATGGTTAGGTTCCAATGTCAACTTGGCCAAGTGATTATGCCCAGCTGTCTGGTCAGGCAAGCACTGGCCTGACCATTGCTGCAAGGATATTTCATGGTTGATAAACCAGAGGGCTGATGTATTAAATCATCAATCAATTGATTGCATCTGTGGCTGATTACATCTGCGATCAACTAAGGCGCGTCTCCCACAATGAAATAATCCAGTCAATTGAAGGCTTTTAAGGAAGAGAGACTCTTTCACTGCTTTTTTCAGCCAGTGAGCCTCTCCTGTGGAGTTTGTCCAGACCCTTCATCAAAGCTGCCAGCTTCACACCCTGTTCCACAGACTGCAGACTCTTCCATCCCCAAGGCTGCATGAGACACCTTTATAAATCTCATATTTACAGATCTCTCCTGTTGGTTCTGTTTCTCTAGAGAACTCTAATACAGCCACCATTTTGGAAATCTGCCCCAAGGGCTCTCAAAGCAGTTCTCCACACCACTTGGATATTTGCTCCAGACCAGGTTAGAAGAATATTGGAAAAAATCAAATACATGCCATCAATCCAAACCCCTTAGAGGTCTGGCAGCTTCTACTCGGTGACACAGAGACAAAGGCAGAGCTTCTATGATCCCAACCCGACATCCTCCTAACACTCGGGAAGGAGGAGCTGAGTGAGGTGGAGGATGAGATAAAACACAGTTTCATGATATCTTTTAATGTCTCAATATTGGTTAGAATAAAAGGAAAAAAGCATTTGGCAAAATGCACTTCATTAAATTAACTCAGAGGCTCGATCTCTCTGGAATTAAAGCTGTACGTGCTAACTGTAGCCTCCTGCTCTTCCCCCTGGAATCCCCAGGTGACTGTTCATCGTGTTGGCAAGTAAAGCGGGGAGGAATGGGCAAGCAGAGCTCTGGCTGACTACTCAGAGTCCTCAGTTCCCTGGAATATGCTCAATCACTCACAGCTACTGTATCCCTACCTGGTATGAGACTGGCTCAATTTCACCTCTTCTCCTGAGAAGGACGGCCAGGGCCCGTCATGAAAAGTCCTCATCACAGCAGACAGGTCTGAGGTAGGATTCCAGGGCCCGCTGGTGGTACAGAGCCATGCTGATGAATGCGTCCCGTCCCAGCACTAAGCAGAAACAACCTCACTGGAGCCATAAAATTGGGAGTTCCAGAAGCAGAGTGAGATAGCTGGGGTCGGGAGCCAAACAGACGGCCAGAGAGATAGTTTTTTCTTTAAATGCTGAGGCCTGGAAAAGTAACAGGATGAACTCCAAATCTTCCAGTAATGGCTGCCCCAGTGGTGAAGGCAAGGTAGGAGGCAGGCAGCCAGCTTGGGCAGAAGGTAGTTTCCTTAATAAATATCCAATTCAGAACCAAGCATGATACCATACTCTGTATAAGATTCTCAAACTTGAGCCAGCATCAAAACCACATGGAGGATGTTAAAACACGGATTGCCAGGCCCCTCCCCTGGAGTTTCTGGTTAGATGGGTCTGGGGTGGGGCCTAGGAATTAGCATTTCTAACAAGTTCCCAAGTAATGCCAACACTACTAGTCTGGGACTCACTGGACCAGCTCACACCTTCTCCAGGGCCTGCTGGTAGGTGACAGCTATCAGACCAAAGACTGCTGTGATAAGGGCTGAGGGGGTGGGGAGAAGTGGATGTTTGAATCCCACCACAGTCCAGCTCTACCAACACAATTCTCACTGTCATTCATCTTTCACGGTTTCACATACCAAGAGTACCAACCTTAGAGCATTAGGCTTGAATTAAATACTACAGAGAAACTCTGCTCCTTTCTGTCAGGTTTTCAAATTCTGCCTTTCATGACAGCAGGCAGCTGCCTGATTCTGGTTGAGTAACTAGAAACTCACTGTACTTTTGCTGTGAACTAGATCATCAGAAAGTTATCATCAAACCCAATAAGAGAAGGTACTCTTCTTGTCACGGTACTTCTGCTGTTTGCAGGGAGTGGGGCTACTCAGGCACATTGCCTCTCCCAGCCCCTAGCCCTCCAGTCTAGGAGGTGGTGCTGGGAGCTGTCCCAGACCACCACCTGCTGTTGCCACCTCCCTGCAACTGCTCCCTTGGCTGCTGCAACCAGCTTTCTCCTTTCCCTTTTCCTAACAGAGGATGCAGCTGTCCCTCCAAAAGGGGGTGGAGGTGGTTCAGGAGACATGCCTGAGTCTATCCCTGCTTAGTACAATTCCATACCAGAGAGGCAAGTCTTCCATGTTCAGCTTTGATCAGGGAGTTTGTGGCAGTAGAGAAGTGACAGGAGTAAGGAAAGGCAGATTCTGATGGCAATTGCTTAGGCAAGTCATCTTCCCTCTCTGGGCCTCATTTCCCTCTGTATAAATGATCTCATGTCCACTTATGTGCTAAAAGTCTGATTCTGATATTAGTTACCCAGAGTAATCACACCCCAGGTCCATCTTCAACTAATGGAGAATTAAAAAAGAAGAAAAAAAGCTAATCAGGTAGCTTTTACAAGGTGGATGTTTATTAAGATGTTTATTGCTGGCTTAATTAATTTAAAAAACTCAGGGCCATTGCTCAAAGTAAATGGAAAGAATAACTAAACAGAATCCATTCAATTCTAAAAATGGCCTCTAACAGGCCTGAGACACTGCTGACCATTACATGAAAGTATCACCCTGCTCTGAGTCTGGTCTTTTTACATTTCATTTTCAGTGATGGAAAAATCCTATTGTATCACCCAATGCTCACTTTCAGTCACTTACAGTGAGGATGGTTACAGGATCTCCTTCTCAGAATGGGTCCTGAGATTAATATTTCCCTCTGCCCTCCGCGATTCCATTATTTTCTTGACTGCAACCCATGTTGCAGTGGGGCTCCAGAATTTCTATTTGGAAGGTGCCTCAGGGGTGGCAATCTGGCTGAGGTGGGGGTGGGGGTGAGGGTATGAAGTTTTATTGTATGACCTGTATGTAGGATTGAGAACTCTTCACAGTCCAGATAATAGAGGATGCAGACTGAGAGCGATAGGAAGGGGCTGATAAGGTATCTCCTCCCACTTCATTGTGTACCACCCCAGACTCAACCAGAGGCAAAGCCTTCAAACCCAGGCTGACGTAAAAGCTGAGGGTATGCAGTGAGGCGACTGCGCTTGGGTCCCTGAACTTGTTAGTTTCTGAGGGGCTCTCTCCCAGATGTGGTGCTTCCGTGGCTGAGCAGTAGCAGGTGCCTCTCGGTATAGAAATAATTCTTGGGCTTGGAAATGCATCTCCTGATGGGCATTCATGGGGATGGGGGGAGTGACCAGGCCCCAAAATGCATCAGGCAGGACACAGGACCAAGATGTGATGAAGGCAAACAGAGGAGGCGAGACTTCTGGAAGCCTGAGACTGTTCTCTCCTGTAGGGGCGAGTGCAGGAGAGGCCAGAGCCTAAAGTCCAGCAGGGCCCCGAGGCCTGCAGCATGTCCTGTCGACTCAGCCTCACACATCAAGCCACCGATGCAGAGATCAGGAGATGCCTCTGGGCTGCACAATGGCCCTGATCAAGATGTTGCCACTGAAAATATCTTGCACATGTACTGCCAAACGAATATTGTGTTATTTGAAGGCCAGTAAAAATGAACGACAAACCACTAGGAAAGACACTATTTAATTTGCATCTAACAAGGACCTCCCCAGTGCAAGATTGTCTGAGCCTTCTCAGGATTGCAAAGATCCAAGGTTTAGAGATATCTGAAAAAGTGACTTGGGAAAAGCAAGAATGAATGAAATCAAGAGTTAATACTGACAACTGGAAAGAGCCAGACTACCCAAGGACTATAGCCACCAAACCCCCCCAAACTTCAGGCCCTAGGCAGAGATTATGAGAAGGGGCATGAGACATGTTTGACGCTTCTCCCTTTCCTTTCACCCTCTTGTAAGAGTGCCAAAAGCTAAGCTCCCATTAATCACATCTGGGGCAGAAAAGAGGGTGAGAGTCAAAGGGTTGATTCTGTATCTGCATAGCCCCAAAATGAAAGAAGTCATCTGTGATACTCCTCCCTGTTCAGCTCTAATTGAAAGGATTCTCAGGAGTATAGAGAGGTTAAGAGTGAACTCCACACTTCTTAACTCTGTTCATCCCCAAAGTCTCTGCCTTGAAAGCTGAAAGGCACCTGGGAGATCACGTAGTTCCCCCAGAGGCAGGGAGTCTTTGGACAGGGCTGTACCTGAAACAGGGACGGAGCGAGGGAGGGCACAGCTCCTGGGCAACCTATTCCCACTGTCTACCTGGCTTCAACACCCACAGTTCTTCACATATCTAATCTGCAGCCTTTGTGCTGCAATTCACTCCCACACCTCACTGCTATAGTTTGTGAGGCATCATGTCTCGACATAACAGTTGAGCTGGTTTGAAAGGATTATGCACCCTAGAAAAGCCACATTTTAATCCTAATCCATCATGTGGAGGCATGTTTCTTTTAATCCCTATTCAGTACCGTAGGTTGGAAACTCAATTAGATTATCTCCACAGAGATGTGACACACCCAATTGTGGGTAGTAGCTTTTGATTAGATGATTTCCACAGAGGTGTGTCTCCACCCATTGAAGGTGGGATTGCTTACTAGAGCCCTTTAAGAGGGAACCATTTTGGAAAAACCAGCAGAGCCATGACAGCCACGAGAACTGCAAGCGCCCATGCTGCCAGAGCTCTTTGGAGATGAAGAAGAAAAATGTCCCCGGGGGAGCTTCATGAAACAAGAAACCTAGAGAAAGCTAGCAAACGTCACCATGTTCACCATGTGCCTTTCCAGTTGAGAGAGAAACCCTGAACGTCATCGGCCTTTCTTGAGTGCAGGTAACCTCTTGTTGGTGTCTTAATTTGGACATCTTTATAGCCTTGCTTTAATTTGGACACTATCACAGCCTTAGAACGGTTAACTTGCAACTTAATAAATTCCCCCTTTTAAAAGCAGTTCTGTCTCTGGTGTATCACATTCTGGCAGCTAGGAAACAAGAACAACACTACAACTGAATGAAGCATTCAGGTAAAACAATATGAAGTGGTCCTTTTTTTTTCAGAATCAGATTTATGACAACTAAATGAACATGTTCCATTTACTAAAAGATGAAATCATTTGAAGAGTGATTAACTTTTAGAGATACAGCCTGATACTTTGAGGGTACTTTAAAGATACTTTAGATAGAGCCTGATACTTTATCAAAGCCAAGCACAGCTTATATAAAATGTGTAAGTTCAATTTCAAAGGTCTATGAGATTTGAAGACCATTAAGGAGTTTTGGGAAAATGTGTTATTTCTCATAAATGTGCATAGATCGGACTATGTCATGTCCATAAAATAAGTGAGACAAATCTCCATGATAGCATCACAGTTTCGGGGAACTGGTGCTGGTAGAGGAGTTCTATTGAGTAGAACAATTCCAGAAAGTCTCTGACTCACACTACCTGAATGGTCTTGGACAGTTTATTTAATCTTCTTGAGACTCAATTTTATTATAGGTAAATTCGGGCTAATAATAAACAAAGCCTCACAGGGTTATTGTGGGATTGTTTACATATTACTGTATACCTATGGATAAAACAAATGTTAGCTTCCTACCCCCTCCCTACCTGGTTCTCAGAATTTGGGAAATCTGCCATATTTCTCCTTCCTTTTTCTAACCCCATGGCCCTCACTGTCTGTACTACTTAACTGTCCTGGTGCTAACCCTCCTTGAGTTTGTGTCCACTCTCCTCCCCATTACCGAGAGAGACAGAAGCATGGTATCCAGGGCTTGCTCTCATGGTACACAGCCCAGTGCTTGGAACATGGACCTCAGGAAATATTTAGGTGGCAGAATAAACAGTGTTTCCGGGTTTAAGTGACCATTTTGAAGTGGTACGTGAAAGAGAAGTAGGAATGGAGGGAGACTTCCACTGTTTCAGTTAGGCAAGGAGGCTTGGAGGAGAGGTTGAAAAGCTATCTCTAAATTCAGCATTATCATGGTGACTTTGGTGAATGGATCATTAATTTTTTTATGGCTCAGATCCTAGAATTGATTAAGGAAATAACTAAGATGTCTTAGATTGGTCATTCCATTGAATTATTTTTAGAGCACACTATTTTGGCAAAGCCTATCTTTAAAAAATGTTTGCTAGAACACATTTCCTTTTTGTAGGTTCAGAGTTGAATTCAATGTCAGAGCATAGAAATTAGGTTTGTATACAGCCTTGTATATTTCTTTTAATTTTTTTTTTTGCATGGGTAGGCACCGGGAATTGAACCTGGATCTCCAGCATGGCAGGCAGGAACTCTGCCTGCTGAGCCACCATGGCCCACCCTGTATGTTTCTTTAAAGAAGTTTTAGGTGTCCTCCTCTGAGCTTCTACACCATTCTGGGCACACACTCTCAGCACACGTGGGTGGCACAGGGACCTCGTCTTATTTCTTTTGGTATCTCCAATCCTTGAAACATAGTGGGCACTCAAGAAATGACTCTTTACTGAATAAAAGCCATAAAAATAAAAATAGTAAAGTATGTCTAAAAAAAATCCCATTCTTTTCCCAGACTGGCCAACAGAATTGAAACTGCACAGAAAACTGAGGAGATATTTCTGTTGACTCAGCTGAGTTCTCGACACTTACTTCAACTTGTATATTGGTGATAACTCCTACACCAAAGAAAGGCCATTCCAGACATATAAAATACAATACATCTGATGATTTAGCCCATCAGCCGGAGCTTTAGAGGCAGTATTTTTTCAAACCTGATTCTTATCTGAGAGATAGATTAAGAAAATTACTGGCGTTCATATTTATTGTCAATTTGCCATGACAGCTGCAAAATGTTTCCGCTTTAAGTTGAAACTCAAAAGCTTCATTTGCCTTTCCTCCAATTTAGGCATATTGTTAGAAAAAAGCCAGGTTTGCAGGGATGGTGGTGGTAGGAAGGGGGAATAAGGGGAGGAGGCAGAGAATGTTTCATCTTTAGGTCTTCTGAATTAAATATTTGAAATTAATCAACTGATCTGTCATTAGGGGATTTGTCCATATGTTTTTTTTTTATGAATTAGAGCTGCTAGGAATTTACCAATTTAAGACTGTATGAAGGTCAGGAATGTGGAATTTCAACTTAAATCTGAAATGACAGCCTTAAAGACACAAATCCCTCAAACATCTGCCCCCTCCCTCTTCTAGAGCAATCTAGTACAAAGGCTACTGCGGAGATGAAGACATTTTCAAATGAGGCATCGCTGGAACTCATTATGAGTTTTAACAACTTGCTTTTCAGAGTCTATTGGGCTTTGACAATCTAAATTTAGGTCTGTTTAATGGAATGGCTTTGCTTTAGAAAATAGAATTTGTTCAGGACCTTATAACCCTACTCTCCCGCAAATGCATTGATTCTTACTCATTTGGAACAATGGAAGGGAAGAAAAGACAGGGAGGGGGCCAGGTTTAATTAGTGATGTCTTAATTTTAAGTGTTTATAATGCAATGAAGTTTGTGTTACTTTTGGTGACAACATATATAAAAGTCAAAATATAAACGAGACATGAATAATTAAGCATTAATAATCATAACACACATTACACTCTCACAAATAATGTTCCATAAAACTTGAACCTTAAAGGATTAACTAGCCCCAGAACTTTAAGACCGCAGATACTTCACAACACTCTTTACTCACCCCTCCTTCAGGGCAAAAGTAAAATTCCCTTTTGAACAGGAAACCTTTCCTCACTCAATCTGGTCATTATGACCTCTCTTTCTACTCAGAGAAAAGTACAGACCTTCTTACATTTCACTTGGGCCGCTCTATGATTTATCACTTACTTATCTTTTCAACACCATCTCCCATTAGTCACTCCCCCGACCCCCGTGCTGCCGCACACTCATTGTTAAAGTCAAATCTGGCTACTATGATGTCCCCTAATCCATCTCTGTACATTCCCACCTCTGTGCCTTTTGTCATGCTGTTCCCTCTGCCTGGAACACTCCCCTCTTCCGTCTCTACTTGTCAAAATTCTAGCCAGCTTCCAATGCCTAGACAAAACAGCACCAATTCCATGGAGCATGCTTGTATTTCCCACCTGAGTTAATTTTTCCTTTATTATTTTATTATTTACCACATTCCACCTTGTTACCATGCTACTATTTGAACACCCAGGTTCCCAGTAAACTTCTGAGCACAAGGGCTATCTTAACTACTTTAGTAGTCACCAAGCATGCATACTGATTTCTCTTCTTTCCTATGGCATGAACTGCAGATGGCAGTTCTTTTTACTGAAAGTAGCCTTGTGTTATCAAAGGTTTCCTGTATGCATATGTGCTAGCCTTCCAATGACATGTAACCTCCCTAGCACACAGCTGGTCACCAAGAAAGCACACAATAAGCCAGCCCTGAAATGGCACCTTCAAGTTCTAGAGCTGCTAATAATTAAGGGTTCTTGGTTAACAAATCCAGAAGTTCCAGCTATGAATGCAAAAAATATTTTTTCAAATTAAATGTTCAATAAACCAATAGTTTATTTGCCATCATTTAAAAAATGGATGCCGCCTGGAAAAGAAGCAAACATAATTCAGAAGTATTAGCTTTTTAAAGCTTAGCTGGGTTCCTTGGGGTCTGTCCCTTGCATGCATAGTTATGGGGTCAGCCAGACATTTGGGCAGAATTTATATACAGAATTTGGAGCTCCTCCCATCTGCCTCTCTTCTTTCTGAGATTTTCTTCTTCACTGTCCAGCTTCTGTGGTTACCCCAGACACTGACTCTGGGTTCTATAGTTTTAACTGCCTATGTGACACCCAAGGGGACATGCCCTCAAGCTAAGAGTCATAAAAGAACAGGATGCTCGCCCACTGCCACTCCTTCCCTTGTTTCAAGCACAGACCCTGCTTCAGTTTCTACCTGGCTTTTCATCATGCTGCCGTGGCATTAGGTGTTTGTTTTTTAAATTTTGTCCAGCATAAACAACTTTAGTTATCAAAAGAGGTGGTTCAATAGGAAGTATTCAGACATTCCAGGAAGTGGACATCCCCTTTACTAAAAATTTTGATGTCATTTTGTAACATAAAAATCTTTCCTGACTTCAAAGAATTAGAATGAGAGCTCAACGAAAACCAAAGTCATTGTCAGTTGTGAGCACAGGGGAATGAATTTAAATTACTACGCAAGAAGTCTCGATTTTTTTTTTTTGGCATGGGCAGGCTCCAGGAATTGAACCCAGATTTCTGGCCTGACAGGTGAGAATTCTGCCACTGAGCCACCATTGCACTAATTTTTTTAAATGTGAACTTACTTGTGGTTGTAACATTACAATATCACAATGGGTGAAGTGAATACTGGGTCCCTGACCCACAATTCTGTCCTGTCCCCACTATGGGGACACCAAACAAAACAGCACATGCAGCCTCATGCACATACAACCACAAACATACAACTTCAAGCATACTGAAGAGTAATGGAACTCTTTGTGCAGATGTCTTAGGGCTATGGGGGGGGGAGTATGCTGCACAACATAGAGCAAAACTTCCCCAATTATTTTTTAAACATCTTCCCCAAAGTCTAACTTTCTCTGGCAGCTACCCAGATCTCTGGTCCCTCTCAGGTCTTCCTCTGCTAATGCCCCCTTTGCATCATGTAGCCCCCATCCAGCACCCTGTGCTCCTCTTTAAAATCATATTTTTTCTTTAAGCAAAGCAATCTAGTCTCTTGGCTGCTCCAAATCTGCTGCTCTATCCATTTCTTTGCTCATTACAAGAAAGTTAGAGTAGTTGGGCAGTGCAAACAAAGGATTCTTCTTCCTTATAGCATATATGGCCGGGAGGGTGTGTGCGTGTGTGAGTAGCATGCTTGGAAATACTTCTATTGGAATAGTTTTCTACTACCATATTTTTATATTCATATGCACGTGGAAATACACAGGAAGGAAAGGGATGTATTTCAGTATGGCAGATTCAGAGTGCCAACTATATGACAGCCACTTTATTTACATACATTATTTCTAATTCTCTCCATTTTCCAGGTGAAGAAATTCAGGCTCAGAGCCACTGTTCATTCTCTTTCCACCCAAAAACACTGCCTCTGGGGTGAATCTAATATATTAATATAAAATGGGTTAGAAAACATGAAAGATATGCCTGAGCGTCTTGGAGGAGAGGAAGGGAGAACAGAGGGAACCTTGAAGTAAGGGTTGTAGTTGGCTCAGGAGAGAAATGTTTGGGGCTGGGCTGGGCGAGGGGAGTGGTTTAAAGGAGGTGTCCTGCTATGGAGCAGAGATGGGAGTCAGGGATGGAAGGAGGTCTGCGACCTTATCTTGCTTTCTTCTCTCCTCTTGTTCTCTGCCCCATGGCCACACAGCCTCCTCTTGTTCCTCAGACATGCCACGCTCATTTTTAAGAGAGCCACACTCTGAATGATGACTTGGGTAATTTATTTACTAAAGCTAATTAACGTAGACACTTTGTACATCTTATATATCTTATTTCAGGCTTTAAAATATTGGGTCACACCATTTCAAACAGTAAACTACTTGCTCTGGAAAAGTACCAGCTTTTAAGTACCCAAATGACTTGCCAATTTGAGATGAACTGATGCAAAAAGAAAAAAATAAAACACCCCCCCCCCCCCAAAAAGTGCTTTTCTCCCACATGGTAGAAGTGGCTGCTTTTAAAGTTATCACTTGAATAGACTTTAATGACTACTGGTATTTAAATAACTTTGTTTCATTGTATGATATCCTTTAAAATCTAAATTTCCTGGCATAAATCTCTTGAATGGTTCACTTTCAGCCAGCATTACACAGGGATGGCTGCTGGATATTTATATTATAGTCTATAATTATGCCTAATCTAAGAGTATGTGAAGAATACTAGCTAGGAAATATACTATTAGTGGATTACAAAGAGCCATGCATGGCTACAAAAATTTCCACTTATACTGTGTTCCATAGACATAGAAGCTATCATCTCAACTTCACACAGATAATTTTGAGTTAGGCAAAAAAGACAGTTAAAACTGTAGGGTTTAGGTATTATTTTTATAAAAAGCAATTTACAAGAGAAAATCCAGTTGAAATGTAAAATTTTGATTTAAAAATGATGACTTTTATGAGCCTTGGTTTAAAGGAGGCTTCAAGGAATGGGAAGGCATGAACCTGTAATGAAAGAAGATAGAGAAGGAGGCAAGGGAACGAGTGAGCTGAATCAGTGACAGAGGGAGAGGCACAAACAGAGAAATAAAGACAGCAGAAGCACCACATTCAGGGGGATAGCACAGCTGCACCTTACGTCAGATAGAGAGAGTAGGGTCCTGAGAAAATTTAAGTTTTGATAAATTCAATTTCCCTGTTTACCGAGGCAGAGCTCCTGGGATACATGAAAATTAACAGGTAATTCAAACTGCCACCACATTTTAAACTCCCCCAGTATCTAAAAATTTTTATCACAGTAGTTAACAAAAGCTAACAAATGGCCAAGCTGATGGTTTTTAAATAGTTACCCCTAGCTCCTATTCTCCCTAAGGTAGAGATACCAAGTACGTAAGATGGGAAGAGAAGGGAAAAGAAAGCTAACCATGATTGAATGCTAACTACTCATTAGGCACTGTGTTAAGCATTTTTCATGTATTTTTTAATTCTCAGAACAACTCTATGAGATAGGGACTATTATTATTAATATGCCATTTTATAGATGGAAAAACTGAAGCACAGACAAGGTAGGTAAATTGCCCATTGTCACACAGTCAGTAAATGCGTGAGCCGGGAACTGAACTCAAGCAGTTTTACCGTGGAAACTAACCACATAATCACTATGCCATATGACATTTTCCAAAATAACCAAGTTGACAGTAGAAAAGGGATGGAAAGTGTACTGCATTATAACTCCTAGTTGCTGCTTGGGAAATCAATTAAGATAGAGAGGTAGATGTCTGGAGTCCTCTTCAGTGTTAGTCTTTGCCACCCACTGTTATTTTTAAGCAAGGAAAAAAAATTACCTGAAGCCATCTGTATTAGTCAGGGTTCTCTACAGAAACAGAACCAACAGGAGATATCTGTAAATATGAGATTTATAAAAGTGTCTCACGCAAATGTGGATATGCAAACATCGAAAATCTACAGGGCAGGTTGGGAAGCTGGCAACTCTGACAAAGTTCCTTCAAGAACTCTACAATAGACACTGGCTAGCTGAAGAAGCAGTGAAAAATTCTCTCTTCTCCCCATGAAAACCTTCAACTGGCTGATTAAATTCAATTGTTGGATTCTCTTGTTGCAGAAGACACACCCTTAGTTGATTGCAGATGTAATCAGTCACAGCTGCAATCAATTGAATGATGATTTAATACGCCAGCCTTCTGTTTTATCAACCAACCATGAAATATCCTTGCAATAATGGTTAGGCCAGTGCTTACCTGACCAGACAACTGGGCCCCATCACCTGGCCAAGTTGACACCTGAACCTAATCATCACACCATCCTTTCTTCTAAATTCAAATGTGGATAAACTAAAGAATTAACAGTCTGTTTGGATTTTTGACATATTCACTTCACATTAAAATTTGTATTAAATCTCAAATACTCCTTGAGGGGTTGACATGTAGCCATTATGAGCCTAACTTCTAAAGTAGTTTCCATAAGGTGTAATTTTTTTCAAAATACGTATAAATACACACAAACACCAATACTTTCTCTCTATAAAAGATATCTTCAAGCCAAGTTACTATTTTTCAGACTCTATTTTTATGCTGCTAGTTTAAAGAATTCTCACAAAAAGACAGACCTGACACGTCCCCTCACTGCCACCCATCAGAGCAAATGTCCTCATCCATTTTTCAGGAATGATCCACTTAAAGGGTTCAGACTGTGATGAGTCACATGCAAATCTTCTAAGAACCTTGATGGGTTGCAAATGAGATGAAATGGAAATGTCTAAAATGTTCAGAGTCAGCCACCTTAGTTTCTTTTTCCTGTTGGCCACCTGTCCATTCAGGTGTCATTTGTTGAAACAGGTGATTCAACAAATCACCTGTTTGTGCATCAAAATCTAGAATTTGGGGACCTCTTCATGGGGCACTTCTGCTTCACAGCTCTACAGGCTGATAGGACTCCACTGGTTCATAGGCAAAGACCAGAGCAAAAGAGTTCAACAAAGCTCACAGATGGGGCACTGCTGGCACCCAACCATCATTTTGGTGGTCTGTACAGATGAGAGATGATTTAAATGACTCTGAAAGGCCTTGCAAAACCTCTGCAAAGCTCCTGACACCCCCAGAAGTAAGTGCATGCCCTTTACTCACTGCCTTCTGTTCAGCTACATCCACTCCCGTTTACACTCACTGTCCATGTCATGCCCATTCCTTCCTTTACAATGGGCTTTCCATCCTGTTTCTAAATCAGTCTTAAGGCCCTCCTAAGTTATGATTATTCATAAACATATTCTATTTCCTAATAGACTGTAAACTCCCTTCAGGTAGGGCCCATATCAAATTCCCCTTCCTGAAACTCATGGAGCCTTGCCTAGAATAGATGCTCAACAAACAGCAAATTAAATGGACAGTTCTGGGATTCAGTCTTTGAAAACTGAGGCTCTATATGCAGCTCAGTTGAAACCAGAGGATCGGACACACGTCACATGAACCTTGGATTGTTTAGTCCAGGCACAATACTGGACTTCGTTGGATCATTCTTTTTATACAGATGGTTTCTCTTAAGTCAGATTTATGTCCTTACCAGTTTCCCAAAGGTGATGCCTCCAATTAGGCAATGACTGTTTAAACACAGATTAATCATGCGTTAAGAGTATTAAAATTGAGTAGCGCATCAGGCAGGAAAATACCTTGGACACAAGGCATCCATTACAGAGAGAAGTGATTTCTTGCATCCCGCTGTGTACCTATTTGAAGAGTAAGTGCACTTCAGGGAGCTCTGCTTATTTAAAAATAATAAAAAAAAAAGGATGAAAAAAGAAAAGAAAACATTTGCATGGAGACTTCATGGCTTGGGAGGGGTACTTGTCAGGCAGCCAGGGGCTCTGCAACTTGTATTGGTATTTATGATGGATGAGATGCTCAACACGAGCCTGCCTCACTTTCTCGAACTACTTCCTTCTTCCTTCTTGGTGTGCAAGAAGGCTAGGAGGTCATTCCACACTGCATCTGCTTACAAATACAGGCCTTGTGCAAAGAGAGCTCAGCCCTCCCAGCTAAGGCACAGTGGTTGGTGCAGCCCCTGAAGAAGTCCAGTCAGACCTCTGACCTATAGGCCCAGTGTGTTGGATATGTTTCTGGAGAATGGAGCGGTTGAAAGGTAAAGCTGGGAGGAGAAGTTGACCAGGGAGAGATATTTACTTCCTCTGATGAGATCCGAAATCCACCCCTGTTCTCAGAAATAAGAGGAGGGCGGCCTAGCAGGTGGAGGAAATCGGCTTCACCCTTCAAAATGTGCATTTACACAGATGGATACCCCTGTTTGAACTCCACTAGGGTGAAAGCTGACATAAGATCCCCAAGGATAATGATTTTGCTTCCTTTCTCTGTCGGCTGTCTCCGGCATGCTTGGATACCTGCATACTTTCTCCCCCTGTGCTGCAAACCCCCATCTCACGCCACACAGGCGCCCCACCCCCCATCTCTCTCTTGCTCTCTCACAACACACACACACTACTCTGAGCAGAATCTCATTAAGCAAGGCACCACCTGAGTCTCTCTTCACCTCAGTTTCACCCATGGCTCCTAAGTGATGCAGGCAGAGGCCAAGCATTCCCATTCGACAGATCTGAGTCCCCAGAGGGAGCTCAGCTCAGGACCTGGCATCCTGAGATGATGAAGAGATCTTGAACAATAGAGCACCACCAGGATATACTTATCAGCAACAGCAATATCTAGATTCTCAAATGGTTTTCTCCAGCTGCCTTACTCAGCTGTTTAATAACCATAGAGAGAGATTACGTGTTCAACAAAATGAATGACCCTCCTTTGCCCCGCCCCCAATCACTGCCACTACCATTTTGATACTTTGATTATGGGCAAAGTGACACTGATGTCTGACGAGAATAAATATAATGCATTTAAACAGAGGTTGATTAATCTTGTTTTCTTTCCTGTAAGTATGGTATAAGTACAAAGAAAATTCAGATGGGGTAGTCTGAAGGTCTACAGAGGAAAAGCACTTAAAAATGTATAATATTATGGTTACATGTATAAAAAATTCATATGAAAAAATGGTAGAAGGAAATAAGACCAAATGATATCATGTATTAAGATTATGTTAAGGTTAAGAAGGTTTTTCTCCTAGCTTCTAAATGTCCTGTATTATGATATTTCTTTCATAATGTAAATATTTATAAATAAAATAATTCATGGTGTTCTTAGACTTCAAGTATCAAACAGTCTGTGCTCTGGATAATAAAACATAGATTACTGAATTTTCCACAGACCAGATAAGATAATGTGTATGAAAGCACCTCATACACACTAAAGAGGTATAGATGTATTAGATATCATTGTACCTCAATGTTTTGGGTATTAGGCTGCCATATCAGCAAATTCTTTAGAACATTTGCTGGGGTGAGTGATGATTAGAATGGCTGAAGGGACAACTCACATGCCATCAACCAAAAAGATCCTTATATTAAAAAAGAGTTTGTCCATTACCTCTGTTGAAAATAAAGGAACAATAACCTATGACAAATTTTCCTCTGGCCAGGCTGGAAGGCTAAACTTGCTAAGACGGCTGAGTCTACGTGTGCATCTGTGTGTGTGTTTCAGAGTTGCCATGTGATTGACTGCCATTGAGTGTCCAGTACAAGCTGGCCACGTGGCTCTCCCAGGAGGAGTAAGATGAAACCACTATCTGCTCAGCACTGCAAGCAGCTTTCTCACCAGGTGAGAAAATGTGGAGCTGCCCTACAGTGACTTTTTATCATGCCCCACATAAGCAAATGCTGCACTAAATATATTTCCCAGATATATTATACTGGGAAGCCAGCACAATACCAACATTTATGCTCAGGCTACTGTTCTATTATATAGATTATATAGTCAACTGGAATAGAACAAATATTCACCACCACAACTCAATTGTTCTTTATACAGTTTTTAATGAGATTCTGCCCAGTGTCATAGCAATACTTATGTAATTACTCGGTATAACTCTGCCAGCAAGGAGGGAATGAAATCTCCTTATTGGGGGCATTGCAAACCAAAACACCTCAGCAGACTGTCTCTCTTGGTGCACTGCTGCATTCTGGAGAGTCTGGGCACATGGCCATTATGCAGAGGGAATGCTTGGGTGACTGAGGTTTTGGCTCTGCAAACTAGCTTCCAGGGGTGAGGGCTGCACTTTCTTGAAATTTCTCAAGAAATAATTATATGAAAAGAAATGGAGCCTGTAGCTTCTGACCATCCTTTAAATGGGATGGCCACAGGGACACGTGTGGCCAGTGTGCAGCCACGCTGCCAGACTGCAGTCTTAGTTGGAGGCTGCTGAAGGCAGCCCTGCTGGCATGCTGGGACAACCCATCACGGAAAGGTAGGGCAGGAGAGCAGGTGGTAGAGATGAAAAATTGTTTCTTTGGCTTCTTGAGGAAAACTGCAGGTCATCAGAAAGCAAAACAAAGAAAAAATGTACAGCTGAGAAAGAAGCTAAATCTGGTCTTGAGGCAGTTATCTACATTAGAAAATGGGCCTCTGCCCTCCACTGCTGGGGAAACCCCAGAAGCCAAGGCCTAGGCCTTGAAAAGTTCCACTGAGCTTTGTCCTACAGTCCTAAGAAGTCTTGGTTGGATCTCAGCAGAACACAGGTGGAGAAGCTAAGATTACACTGACCAAAACCTTAGCACAAGCGCTTGGCTCTTTAGTCCCTGCCCCGAGGAGCTTCCAACCTCTTACCCACCTCCCTCACATTTCATTTCCAACCTCCCCCACCAATAACAACCACCACAACACCACAACCTCACACCTTAGCTACAATTTACACTCCTTGTGAAAACAGAAAGGATACTGTTTTGGTTTGCTGAAGCTGACGAAATACAGTATACCAGGAATGGATTTGCTTTTAATGATGGGATTTTTTACCTTACAGTTTAAAGAATTTACAGTTTTTTAGGCCGTGAAAATGTCCAATTCAAGGCATCAACGGGACAACACCTGGGCCCTGAAGACAGGCTGCCGGCATCCAGGGTTCCTGTGTCACATGGGAAGGCATGTGGCCGGCATCTGCTGGTCCTTGGCTGCCCGGGTTTCATTGCTTCCAGCTTCTGGCGTCAGTGGCTTGATCTCTGAGCTTCTGTGGGGGTGTCCTTATCTCTCAGCTTCTCTGGGTCCTTTTCCATGAGCTTCTCTGAATTCATCTCTTAGCTTCTATATGTTATATCCTCTTATAAATGACTCAAGTAAAAGGATTAAGACCTGCTTTGAATGAAGTGGGTCACATCTCAGTTGAAATAATCTAATCAAAAGGTCCCACCTACAACAGGTCTAGACCCACAGGAACGGATGAAAAGAATATGAACTTTTCTGGGGTACGTAACAGCGTCAAACTACCACAGATTCTTAGCAAGTTTTCATATTTGTACTTCCATAGGCAGTATTATTTACACTTAGGTGTGTAAATATTAAGACTCTAGTAACAATAATACTTAGCATATTTTGTTTGTTTTATATTTGTTTTTTTAATTAATTTTTTATTTTTTTAAAAACATATAACAACAGACACAAACATTCTTAATATATGATCATTCCATTCCACATACATAATCAGTAATTCACAATATCATCACATAGTTGCATATTCATCATCATGATCATTTCTTAGAACATTTGCATTAATTCAGAAAAAGAAATAAAAAGACAATAGAAAAAAATTCAAACACACCATACCCCTTACCTCTCCCTTTCACTGATCACTAGCATTTCAATCTACTAAATTTATTTGAACATGTGTTCCACCTATTATTTATTTTTATGCCATATGTTCTACTCATCTGTTGATAAGGTAGATAAAAGGAGCATCAGACACAAGGTTTTCACAATCACACAGTCAGTCACATTGTGAAAGCTATATCATTATACAATCATCTTCAAGAAACATGGTTACTGGAACAGAGCTCTACATTTTCAGGCAGTCCCCTCCAGCCTCTCCATTACCTCTTGACTAACAAGGTGATACCTATTTAATGTGTAAGAATAACCTCCAGGATAACCTCTCAACTCTGGAATCTCTCAGCCATTGACACTTGATTCTGTCTCATTTCTCTCTTCCCCCTTTTGGTCAAGAAGATTTTCTCAATCCTTGATGCTGAGTCTCAGCTCATTCTAGGATTTCTGTCCCATGTCGCCAGGAAGATCCACACCCCTGGGAGTCATGTCCCACATAGACAGGGGGAGGGTGGTGAGTCTGCTTGTCGTGTTGGCTGACAGAGTGAGGCCACATCTGAGCAACAAAAGAGGTTCTCTTGGGGGTGACTCTTAGGCCTAATTTTAAGTAGGCTTAGCCTATCCTTTGCAGGGTTAAGTTTCATATGAACAAACCCCAACATTGGGGACTCAGCCTATTGCTTTGGTTGTCCACACTGCTTGTGAGAATATCAAGAATTCTCCACTTGGGGAAGTGGAATTTTCCCCCTTTCTCACCATTCCCCGAAGGGGACTTTTAGTATATATTTTAACCCTTCAAAGGGTATTCTCAGGCGTTATACAACACAAAATTCACAGACGGGTAAGATGGGCATTCTTTCTCGTTTGTAAATGAGGAAAATGTAACTCACAGATATTAAGGTTTACAGCACAGTTGAATCCAGGTCTCAGCTTTCTTTCAATCCTTATCCCAGGGCTCATTCTATGAAAAGTTCTGGGCTACCTGGGTGGAATGATCATTACAGAAGAGATTTGGCAGAGCTGAGCTGCACGTGATGGGAAGAAAGCTACTCAGCCAAATCTTGGCAGTGCCCAGATTCAATTAAATATCATCAGGAAAAGGGCTATTCACTCCAAGCACATCTCTTCTCTTCCTGCTCTCATGCTGCCACTAGGAACTGGCACGGAACCATACAGCATCCTGTGCCAGGGCATTCTTCTGGGCAGAGAAGCCTCGGTCTGAAGGCTCACCTAGGAGATGGAGTTAGCCCAAAGCATTCGGCACTGCCCTGGGCTCACTGAAACATGGGGAGAGACAGTGACTAAAGACTATGTTTACAACCCCCAAATCATTCAGTTACCTCTATGTGCTTCCCTACCCCAAATACAGGAACTGAATGAGAAGACAAAGGTAGAGTTTGGGGGCCAAAGTAAGATGACAAATATTAAAGGGGAGGATTAAGAATGATTCAACAAAGGTAAACGGGGTTGTTTTTTTACTCACCCTGACGCCATCCCAAAATGAGTGTCAGGAAGGGCACTGACTCATCCTGGCTTGCCATATCTGAACAACAACCCTGACATTTTACTTCGCATTTCCGGACCATCTCTTTCTACAGAGACTGGCACTTGCCACATGCAACCGCTCTTGACCTAGTGAAACAGCTGTATCTGACAGGGAACGAGAGGCCCTTTAAGAGGCCAGCTCCCTACCCCCAACCCCAGTTCCCCCACATTGCCACAAGGCCTAAGGTGAAATTTGCTTTTCTTCATCAAGTCCTTCCTGACTCCCTCCAATTAATTGTGATATTTCCTTTCTTTAAATGCCCAAAGCATTTGTCTCTAAACTCATGCTTTTTTTTTTTTTTTTTTTTTTTTGCAGTTATTTGTGCAGTAGGCCCATCCCCCTACAGCCTTTTAGACTATATTCCTTGGGGGCAGGGGTTATGTTCCACCCATTTACCGGCCCTAAGGCCTGGCAACACTTACCTGAGCACTCCATAAATCCTAAACAGACATGATTTATTTCCTCCCCACACTCAGTGCCTAGGCCTCTCACAGGCCCTCCCTGGCGTTCTCCCAGGTGGTCTTGAGCAGGACTGCCTACCTCCATGGAGATCAAGAAGCAGAGACAGAACCTTCATCTCTCAGGGGGCTGGTGCAAGGGAAGTTGGCAACAGGACTGGGAGGTGCGATTAGGTGATGGCTGAGGTTTGTTCTAACTCTAAAATTACGTCTGAAATGTTGACTGAATGAAAGGAAGAGGTTGGTGAATTTGTAGGAGGAATTCAAGAAAAGGGAGTTGGGCATGTTGTAGGCCCGGGGAAAGTTCTCTATCAAATACTCAGGGAAGGTTGTCTAAGGATGATACAATTTAAGATACTCTATGAATAATGGGAAGAAGAACATTTCCCAGATAAAGAGGGGTATTTTTAGCACACGGGGTCTGGTTTAGGCAATGTCTTCAAATGAAATAAGCAGCTGAATATGATGTTGAGTAAAGCTGACAAGGAGAGTGCAGTAAGGGCAATGGGGGTAGTCTAAAACAAGTGACAATCTGAAAAGAGAGTGAGCTCAAAGACTGCGTGTGTGTATGTGTGTGTGTGTAGGTGGATATGGTAGTATGGAGTGCACGCTTTGAAATCAGACAGATGAGTATAGAATCCCCATTGCCATACTTACTACTGTGTGACCTTGGACAAGTAATTTAACTCAGGTCTCAGTTTCTTCATGTATATCAGGTGGACAGTAATGCATCTTCATATGAGATTAAATGAGATGAATGATATAAAGTGCTTGGCAAAGCACCTAGCACTCATTCATTTAACAGATATTTATTATCTCTTACATGCTGGATAAACATCCTTAGCATTTTACATGGAAAACAGTCAGAAAATGGATGCTATTATAATCATTATTAGCTACAGGGATTGTCCCTCCCATCCCCACATCTCCCCTCCAAATTATATCCCTTTTGATTCTGGGACTTAGAGGAAGAAATATTTTATTATATATGTAAGTTCATTTATCTGCTTTTAAACACCAAAAATTTGTCCTCAGCTCTAGGTGCCATGTAAATGCAAATTTAAAAAAAGGAAAACAAGGATTTTCCTAAAGTTCAACTCTCTAACACACTCACACACTCTTTCATTTGTGCATAGAGGTATAATCAAAAGGCAAAAAAAGGCCAAACATAGAATTTCCCCTCTCCTTGGAAAGTCATTTCCTGACTTGGTACCCAAGGAGACATTTTGAAAGGGACATGCACAGTTATGTGTCCCTCCTCCAGGGACATTATTCTCCCATGGATGTGAAACAGGCTTTGGCAGCTGCTCAGTATCATTAGACCAAAGGCAAGTCAATTGCTCTCTCAGGCTGAAAATAAAGTTATCATCTCAAACCAAAAATAATCAGCACTGACCAAGAAAAGAAAGCCAATGGAGATCCAGCTATCATGAGGGAGTTCTTGTTCATCTTTACACCAAGAACCTGAAAGTTTGATTTGTATGTATGTTGGTATGTATGTTTAATGAAGAAATTGCTGAAAGGCACCAGACCAGCTCTAAAAAAAGGCCATTTCTGTGTGTGTAGACCAGCAAACCATCACACTTAAATAAGGTTTATTTTTGCTAAGCACACAACTTCCTAATACATTTCATGAGTAATCAATATGTGGGGGAAATATTTTAGCATCTGATAAAGGAGAAAATTACTCTTCTATATGTTGTATATATTTTTCCAATGAGCTGTCTCTAATCTGATTATAGCCAGGATAAAGGTACCAACTTCAGGCACCATTTTCTTGAGTAAATGGTCCTTGGTTGTATGACAGAACCCAAGTGTTTTCAGAATTTCAGATGGATAATTTGGGGTCCACTCGGGGTTTGCGCATTTTGGTGGGATGTTCCCCATTGATGAGGCTAACATATAAGGGTAAGTATCTAGCATTTGCAAATAAAAACTGTTTAGAAAATCACTCACAACTGCACTTATTCAAACCCTGGATCAGGGAGGACTCACGTGCACTATTCTACTTAATAATTTGAATGTGTTTCCATTGACCTAGAGAAGATCCATTTTCAAACTAAATCTTGGTTTTTTTCTAATCCTGTTTTTTTATTAATTGACACAATAATCTCTAGCCAGGATAAGGTATTTCTCTAATATGTTTATAAACCTTTACAAAGGAAATTACTTTGGAACATTACTTCAAACGTCAAGTAACTTGGGGACTTAATCTTGGAATTTACATTTCTATTTTTAATGTTTTAATCCAGATGCAATTTTTTTCTTAAGTCCCTTCAAGTATCAAAAGCACTAAACCAGCTCTTATAGAGACAGCTCATCAAAAGGGAAGTCAGAATTTTCCTTCTAACTTAGTTATTTTAAATTCAGTTACTTTGTGGAAGGATGTAAAAGAAATAATATTAAACCAATTAAAATACACACAGTGTGAGATGACATTTTCTGCTCCAAAGTATTCCAACATTGCAGTTACTTAGAAACATCTTCTCAACCAAAAAAAAAAGATAGCTAGAAGGAATCTCAACAAGTCCTTCAGTCTATGATCCTTCATCTGGGCCATATGTCAACTAAAATATCCCCCCAAATGTAATTACCTATAGTAGAATTTCTTAACCTTAACTTTGCAACACTCCAAGGTGTAAAAAAAATTTTTTTAAATCACTTTTCACTTGTTAAAAGATGTTACATAGCACTTTCCACATGTGTGGTCTGAGTGTCTCTGTGTCTGTGTGACCAAAAAGGCTGGAAGTTACAAGTTTATGAATTTCAGAAAAAAAACAAGCAAAGAAGAGACTGCTAATGTGCATTAATGGCTGACCTTTGTTTAGACAACTTCATATTTAGGATATTTCTTTTTTGTCTCTGCAACATTTAGCCTTTTGTAACCCTAACTAGGGTTACAAAATTAGGTGTTACAGTTAGAACTATTATTCTAACTGTATTTACAGTTAGAACTATTATTCTAACTGTAACACCTAAGAAAATGAAGAACTATCATCTCCTTTAGTCATCATTTTATCTATAATATCTGGAGCAAGTTAAGTCAACCTTTTTGACATCACATCACCCCATAAAAAAACTAATTCATATAGTGTTTGGCAATTTGCAAAGTGCCTATTTTCCAAAATTCTGAGAAATTAAAAATTTATTCCTTATCTTTTTACAGAAAATTGCATGAAGTTATGTGCCATTTATTAAAGTATTTGTAATTATTTCTAGTTACATGGCAGAAAATGGTAGGCAGGGGCTCAATTTCAGTTCTCTACTCCAAATCCTTGACTTCACTGTTCCTTATTGTCCTCTCAAAAGGCATTCAGTCATTTGTATTATTTGCTCTAGCTTTTCTCTCACTGCTTTTAAGTCTCACAGTCCCAAAGTGAAGTAATGCTTCAGTGACGTACAGCAAAGCATAATATTGTGATACTGGATGTCATGCTCTTGACAAATAGCCTTTTAAAATAGTCTCTTCAGTTGATTATTAATTCTGCAACCAGTCTGCTTTGATTCCTAAGGATTTTTGTGTGGTTCCTTGCAATAGCAAGCAAATCAGCAGCATCTCCTACTTTCATTTTTTATTTTCCCATCTAAACACAGCGACCATTTATTGAATTCTCACTGTGAGTAAGAAAGACATTCTGCTTATTCATTTCATTTAATTATCAAATTTTACTTAATTATATACACCCTGAGTTAGATATTATCCCAATCCACAGATGAAGAAACTGAGGCTCAGAGAGTTAAGTATACACCACCTATTAAACTACTTGTGATTATTGCTGGAATCTATCTAAGACTATTTGAGTTTTGTCTTTCAGGTTTCCCAAAATAAAGAAGAACTACATACCATTCAGATGAATAATTCACTTGTGTACCACCAGGACCGAGACTAGCAGACTAACTCCTCAGACAGCTAGATAGAGCTGGCACATAGATACCGAACAACGCTGTACTAAGGAGCCACTCATGCCTTAGACTACCACTGGTGAACCTAAAGAAAACGGCATAGAAAAACAAGCTAAAAGGAAAAAGGAAAGAAAGAGGAGAAACAAGAGGGAGATGTCTTTGCATGTTCCATTTGTCTCCGAGGTGAATGCTTTTTGTAAAAGAGGGCTCTTTGCTTTATATTTGACACTCAGTGAGCTCTTATTGGCACTACCGCTGCTCAAGCTCCTCTTTCTTTCCTTATGTGGTGGTCTCTGTGACTACAGAGTCACCAGGATGACAGACTCCATAGAAAGAGAAACATCCTAGTATTCCATTTTGTACTCTGTGCTGGCCACTTGTGTCATTCCAACTCATACCAGGCACACAGTAACACTGGACACCAACTCTTCTAGAAAAAATGTCCTTTACTAATGTCAATACAAAGACTAAATCCCCACCACAGACTATTGTGCTTTCTTATAAATTCAGACAATCTCTAGTGACTAATTATGTAAGAAGACTCTCTTTGGACTTCATAGCTTACTGCCTCAATTCCTCTAAACAGAGCCATCTGTTAGCCAAGGACTCAACATCAAAACATTCTTTGATGAGTCACAATTAATGACAAGTACAATGTGAGTACTGCCAGAATGATAAATTTAACACTACTCAAATATTCATCATGGACTATATAAAGAGCCTTTTAGGTTTTGAAAATGAAATATTTTAAGGTTTAAAACACTGCTTGGCTTTAAAAATAAACCAAATACAATCTTGATAGTTCTAAAGAAGTCAATTGGAACTGAGGTGCTGTTAGCAGAGCTGACATTATGTATCTGAAAATAATCACAATTGATTTTGATAGTTGATTTGGAAAATTTTACAAATACAGTAATCAGATGAGCACAATGCACTGGGAGATGAGACACAAGAGCTCTGGCTCTAGTTCGTATCCCAGCTACTTTACATCTCCAGACCAGATGGTCACCAAAATCCCTTCCAGGGCAAATACACAATCATCCTATGAGTAGATGATTTAAACCCATAGACATATGGCTGTCGTGCAGATTCCAAGAAAACCTGACTCCACTGACAATGACATTTTCTGTGGTGAGAGTCCTGGCATCTCCAAGATTTCTTCTGGACATTCTTGCTTGTTAAAAGACTAGAAAATATGGTGAGTAGATTTAGTCAGTATTTATTTTTCCTTCTAATGGGTCCTGATTGGCAAGACCCATTGCTTGGTACTACTGAAAGAGTGAATTTCACACTCACTAAACTTCCTCAGTAAGATGACTATTATTTTTAAAAAATGAAATCCATTTAATGGAAACTAATAGCTCTCCTTACATCAGTTTTGCAGATAAGAAATAGCTCAGCAAAAATGAGCAGTGGAAAAAACAAATATAATTTAGAATTTGAGTTCCTTTTTATGATTCAAGGCTGAGTAGTAAAAGTAGACAAACTGAAGTCTAACCTTGTGTCTTGAAAAATTTAACCTACATAGGACTGTATTCTTAAAAGCATTTGCAAATGCAACTTCTGTTATCACCATAGATTAAATATGCTTATAAATCAACTTTAAGAAGATTAGCACAAGGGAGTCATCTCAGAAATGGCCCTGAAATAGTGGGTTAGACTCACAATCAAAAGTCCTTACATATAATAATTTGATAACCCCGTGATTTTCCTTGATCATTTCTTTTGTTACTAATACTTTTGTGGCTATTTCTCCTGATACATATTTTTTTCTTTTTCAAGCATGAAAACAATATAGCATTAGATGTTGGGGAAAATGCCTATAATGTCAAAATCCTGACAAATAAGGTTTTGAATTTTGACATATTAGATTTTGTCCTCTTTCACATGCTGATGCTTTTTCTTATGTGCAAGCAATGTCCAAAAGCCTGTCTTCAATGGAGAAAAGATATTACCTACAGGACAATTCTAGGTGATGATAATTCTCTTTTGACCTTGCATTCTGTCCAGTTTTATGTCCTCAAGTATTGACAAAGTTGTGCTTTATGTCTGCAGTCAGTCTATACCGTTGCTGCAGGGTCTTGCTTTGAAGAGGCAACCTTGATCGCTAAATAAATGAAAACATTATGATTTACAGCCCACGGTCCAGAAGACTCAGGCAATCCCAACATGACTGCAGGCAGGAGACTGCAGAGAAAGTAAGGACAATTGTGTTGCTGGCAAATAAAAAGCAAGCAAAGAAAGAACTTGACTGAGGTATCGTCTGGGTTGGGGGCGGATTGGGGGCTGGGATTCCTCCAAAGAAGTAGTAAGGGAATTTACCTAGCATAGAAAAGAATGAATAAGGGCTTGGGGAATCTAGTAGTTTAAAAATTGACAGGGATCCCAGCTATATTAAGCCCATAACCCTTATGGTAAGGTTGCACAAAAGTACAGAGGTAGCACTTGAGAAGTGGTTAGAGACTTCTATATTTATTGTATTCTAACCCAAAGAGTTGGGCAGAACCATGATCTTTCAGTCTGCCAACCTGTCTAAATCATATGATGCATGCTAAGATAATAATCCCTATATTTTGATGATGTGCCAACAAGCACTACACATTTATCATGTCTAAATGTGTAAAGCAAGTTTTTCTTTTCTTTCTTTTTTTTTTTTTTTTACTATATTTCCATTCTATAATTGAAGAAGCTAAGGAACAAAGAGGTCAACTAAATTGCCAGGATTTAGCATAGATAATTTTCTACATTGGGATTTGAACCCAGGTCTGTGTGATACTTAAGACTAAACTTTGTATCCACTATACTGCTCTATAAGATACTATGTAAAGTTAAAATGTAACAAAATTATTTTTAAGATTAAAAGAGGTACAAATGAGGATAGTGTTAATATGCTAAGTATTGCTAGCAAGGACCACAAAGTTCCAGCTCAGTTTAGGTAATATTTACTTATAATGTCAATGATAGTGCCTGCTGTGTGCAAACATGGGGCCATGAGGTAGAAAGACATGGAAGTTACAATTCTTGCTTTCAAAGAGTTTGCAATCTAATTGAGCAGGATAGGAAAAAGTTAAGTAACAATAGGGATAATTCACTGTTTAATATAACAATGAAAACGATATCACCCTGTTCTAGTTTGCTAGCTGCTGGAATGCAGTATACCAAAAACAGAATGGCTTTTAAAAAGAGGAATTTAATCAGTTGCTAGTTTACAGTTCCAAATCTGAGAAAATGTCCCAATTAAAACAAGTCTACAGAAATGTCCAATCTAAGGCATCCAGGGAAAAATACCTTGGTTCAAGAAGGCCGATGAAGTTCAGGGTTTCTTTCTCAAGTGGAAGGGCACATGGCAAACACAGTCAGAGCTTCTCTCTCATCTGGAAAGCATGGTGAACATGGTCAGGGTTCCTCTCTCATTTGGAAGGGCACATGGCAAGCACAGTGTCATCTGCTAGCTTCTTCTGGCTTCCTGTTTCATGAAGCTCCCCGGGAGGCATGTTCCTTCTTCATCTCTAAAGGTCGCTCGCTGGTGGACTCTGCTTCTCGTGGCTATGTTGTTCTGCTCTGCTCTCTCTGAATCTCTTTCATTTTCCAAAATGTTTCCTCTTTTATAAGTCTTCAGAAGCTAATCAAGACCCACCCAAATGGGTGGAGACACACCTCCAGCTAAACCATCTTAACAACCACTCTTGATTAAATCATACCACCAGAGAGATGATCTAATTAGTTTCAAACATGCAATACTGAATAGGAATTAGAAGAAACGGCTGCCTTTACAAAATGGGATTAGGATTGAAACATGGCTTTGCTAGGGTACACACATCCTTTCAAACCAGCAAACACTCTAATAAAGAAAAAAAGTGATATCACAAAGGAATACATGATTAATAGCTAAATTAATCATAATTAAAACTGGGAAAAGGGAGAGAATATGTGGTCAGTGGAAGTTTAAGAAGGCTTCTTGGAGGAGGAGGGATCAAAGCTGATTCTTCAAGGATTAATAAAACCTGGACAGGCAGGGAGGAAAGAGATACTATAGTCCAAGAGGAGAAATAAGGAACAAAATATCACAGAGTAAGCCTCTTGCTTGGAGCTGAAGATTTGAAAACATCAGTTGGAAAGGTAGGCTGGAGACCAAATGTTGGACACTGAATGGGTGGGCTAATTAAACTGGATTTAAACCTGTAGGCAACGAGGATCCAGGAATGTTTTTGAGCAAGGGAGTCACATCATCCAAGTGGTGTTCTAGAAAGATCTCTTTGGCAGGTTGTAAAAACACTAGGGAGGACAGGAAGGTCAGTTGGGAGTTGACTACAGAGCAACCTAGAGAGCCAATGGAAGCAGACTGAAAGTAGAGGAAGATACTTTTGATTCATTCTGATGCTGTAGGCTCAGAAAGATAAGGCTTGGCTCTGGTTGGAACTGGTTTAATTAAGTATAAATTTGGGGAAAATAAAGCACAGACATCTTTGGATTGGTTTACAGCTCAATTAAAAACATTACACTTTGCCGTTGTATAAGTTTATGTTATACCCATACTTTCAGAAATATTCACTTATTCATCCTCCTAACACCCATTGTTTCCATTTTTTTAGACACTGAAACTGAGGATTAAAGATCGGAACTAACACAATATCACACAATGCTATTTACTTTACTAATCTCAAAAAAATGAGAATTTTTTTCTTTCCATTGTGGGTTCCATGATTCAGAAAATTTTTTTCACAGAAACCTTCAAATATATATAGAAGTAGAGAGAATACCAGAGTGAAATCCCATGTGCCCATCATCCAGCTTCAACAATGAAAATCCCAACCAATCTTGTTTCATCTGTACCCCACCTCTCAATTACTTGAAGGAGTTCCTCCAAATTATTTCATATTTTTTTTTAATTCAAGGCCCAGATGATATTTTAAAGAATTTAAAATCAGCTGCATTTCTGATGAATGGAATATTTCCTATTTCTAGCGTTAATTAAAAAACTGAGGGGAAATCTATGTTGCCCTGTAGGCATTCCTTTTATCATGATGTGAAAAAGTGAGGAAGAAAGCAATTGACTTCTATTCTCAGCCCAATTTCCTGGGAATTTCATTTTTTTTTTTAAAGCTACCTCCAGTACAAGAAAAATGAAATATATTTCCTTTGTTCTCATGATTCCTATTCTGTATGTTTCTTTTTTTCTAAGCTGGAGCACTGACAGTCCATTTACTGTTCATGAGGTGCTTGCAGCTTTTCTAAAGTGGGTTTTAACCTTTAAGATACCTTGTATCTATCTCCCTTATTCTACTGTGTGTGCACGTATGCTGAATATTCAGGATGACTCCACTGGCTAGTCTAAAGGCAATGTCTTTTTCTTCTCTGTAATTTAGGGAAAAATGCACTCCCTTGTTAAAACCGGCTTTTCGTTAATTGCAAAGATACTTTTTGCTAAGGACACTAAGTATCATGGCACAATCATTTCTTCCTACATTGCTCAGGAAAATCACTTCTACTTAGAATTTTTAAGTTTTTAAGTAAGAGACATTGAAAAATCTTGGCTTTCACCAAATTCCTGTAAATTGTCTTTTATTCTGAATTTATACTTAAAGTAATACAATCTGTTTCAGAAGGCAAGACAGGGCTATTTGGGTGAATGAGAGCTGATTATATCCAGAGGCCTTAACACAGATGAAAGGAAAGGATACAGTGTGTAACCAATATCCCAAAGACAGGCTTAAATTACCTTGATTCTTTAATCACTCAGAATTTTATAGCCATGCACATTCATTCATTCAACAAATATTTACTCAACACCTACGATGCACAAGCTTTGTGTGAGGTTCTGGGGACAAGTTGAGGGGCAAGACAGATACGATTCCTTCCTCTTGGGTGGAATTTCTCCATATAAATTACTGAAATTTTCTGCATATAAATAATGTGAACTTTGGATTCTGAAACTTGTCACATATACTCAAAAATACTGAAAGATCTTAAAAAGGACTTACGAAAAATAAAAAAGGACTTACATTGAACACCTTAGCTGATAAATAACTGTAACTGAGTCCTGCGAGGACTGCATGTTGGGTGTACTGAAATTCATAAGACCTTCCAGACAGTACTATATGTCATTGATAACCCTCTGACTGTGGGAATAACTGTATGTTTCCTGTTTAGAAGAGATAAATGACACCATCCCTCTTCCTAAGATTTTCTGGAGGTATGAACTATAATGGTTCTAAATATGCTTTTGTTCAAGCTGTACAGTTTTATTTCTTCTGCTTCCTAATATAAGCATCCTCTTTTCTCGGCCTGTCTTTCATTACGAAACCTGCCAACTGGTTTTCATTGCTGCCAGTTTTTCTATCCCTTCCCTACAGAGAGGTCCTTTTTCAGTAGGAACCTGCAGGAATTTGTGGCAAATTTCTGTCCTGCAATGTCTTCGCAATTGGAACATACCCTTTAGCTGGTACGGTGCCTGGATCCTGCACAAGAACAAAAGTCAAAGCAGACTATTGCATACACACGGCGTCACAGAGCATCTACAGAGGCACAAACTGCATTTGACAAAATGCACATAACAAAAGGGAGGGTAAATAAAAAGGAGGAAATTGGAGTCCACATTTAACCTTCCACAATTACTACACTGCAATGTGATTGATGAACTAAAAAGAGTTCTAAATTTAAAACTAGAACCAGGTGGAGATTTCTTTTAGGAAAAATCTCTATTCCCAGAAACAGCAGAGGACAACCCAGCCTGCTGGCCTGCTGCTCACTGCCTGGCTGCTGCCAGCATTTCCGATTATTTATTCTCACTCACTGCTCCACGCTTTCATTCTTTGTCTTTGAAGTGATCTTTTCCCAACATTCCTTGGATTGGAGACAGAACACAGCTAAGGAGTCGAGAGCACTGCATCAGATGTTTGTTTTCAGTTTACGCCTTCTCCTGCTTCAACATGTATGGTAACAGGGAAACTCACTCTTCTTGGATGTAGCATTTACCCCGTCTGTTCTGAAGCTCATTTCCAGGAGCATTTCTTTAGTAAATGAGGTGTCTTTTTCCCACCCCACCCAAAAGACGTTCTTTTAAAAATAATCATTGTCCATTTTTAAGTGTAAAATTCGGTGGTATTAATTATATTTACAATGTTCCACAACCATCACCACTGTCTGTGACCAAAATTTCAACAAAGGTTTTAATTGTACTCAATTTTTTTTCCAGTTTGTTTTGATAGCATATGGTAGTAATGTGATAATAGAAATGAGAATGTAAAAGGAAGAAATCCTATTGGTCAGTAAGCTGCTGACAGGGTGCAGGATGAATCTGGGTCCTTTAGAAATCTGAATTCTTTTGTGTTCCTAGGATACAACTAGGAACAAAGAATGCAAAGAATGACCGAGACATACCAAGGATAACTTACTGAACGATCCCAATTTATTACCTCATTATTAACAAATTTAGATCATGTGAAGTTAAAAAAAGAAGAGGAAGAGGGTATTTTCCTCCCTATGTCCCATGTGGAGGCCTAACGAAAAGTGAAACATTTAAAAATGTTTTTTCATGGTAAAGGGAAGATAAATATTTAAAAATTAAATATTGAAATTAAAAAAAGGGAAATAAATACTTAAAAATATTTATTTTCTGTTTATAAAAGTGATACATGAAAGTCACGTATAATCTCATCCTTCAGAGATTAGGTCTCTGTAAGTATTTTGTTGTCTTTTGCTCAAGAACATTTTCTATGTAACATGGTTGAAATATTATATGCCCAATTTTATATCTTTTTTAAGCTTCACATTTAAATACAAGATTTTTCAGTGGAAAACATTTTAATGGTGTTTTGTCTTCAAAGGCACTGAATATGCCTCAGATGTATAAGAGCTTACATCTCATTATCAAAAAAGCTCATCAAGCAAGCTCATCAAGCATGGAAGATCACCCAGCCCCATCTTTCTCATCCCCTCCTTTTAGCACATAGCAGGATATCACGTAGGATGGAGCTAAGGAAGCCTTCTAATGCCTCAGTACACTGAAAGGCATAATTAAATTGTGTACCTTTGAGTTAAATGGAATCTGTTGGATGGATATTACTCTTCAATTTATTTTCTTGAGTTTTAATTATATGTAACTATAATCATAGACTAATGGATAATAACAGTTGGCAGAGAGTTATTGGTTACTGACATGATCTCTCACCTGATGAGGAAATCTTCTTACATCTCACCAAGAGCTGCTGGTAGACCTGGGGGCACCTTTTAGTGAACTATAAAAAGCCCCTTTCTCTGGTTGACCCATGCTAGAATGTATGATTGCATGATGTAGTTTCTGCAGTGCTGGCTGAATTTCAGGCCTACTAGCCCTGTGGCCAGATAACCTTCTGTACCAACCAATCTGCACACCTACCTGGAAAGCCCTGATCTCAGGACTAAGGTTTCCAGTCCACATCAGTGACAGTGCACAACCCCACCCCCACCCCCACCCAGGTAGTCCATTCCACCTCTGATGAGCTCTGATTGTTGCAAGTTCTTAATAATGAGAAGAAATGTTTTCCTATAACTTCTGATCACTGATCCTAGCTCTGGCCCCTGATGGAACTAAGATCAACTCTGCCAAAGATTTCTCATGATTGCCCTTCAGAGAGTTGATAATATATTCCACTATGTCTTCCAGTCTCCTCTTCCCTAGGCTGAATACCTAATTCTTATAACTACATCTTCACATGATTTATTTCCAGATCTTTGTCAATATCCTGCCTTCTTCTCTGGTTTGCTAATATTCTTCAACTCATAGGATTATATAGAACAGGATACTCCAAGCATATTACAAGTTTACAATACAGTAAAACTATTAAATCTTCATCTGAACGTTATATTTCCTTTAACATAACCTATATCTACATTTGATTTCAGGGAAGCTAAGCTATACTGTTCTCTAATACTCAATTTATGGATCTACAACTCCATTTGAAACATTCTCCTACTAAATCTGGCCTCCCCATTCCTCCAACATATGCAACTGACTATTGGAACTAAATGCAGGACTTACTATGCCTGGTACAAATCTTTTTGTTGATTTCAGCCCACTGTTTCAGGTTGTTGAGATTCTGCTCAAACATACAAAAAAAATTTTTTTTTTTTTTTGAGAAGGTGACTCCAAAGCTAAGCAAGGGGAAGGTCATAGTTATGGGTATGAACAAGGCACTTCATAAAGATGGAGAATTGTCACTTGAATGAGTTCGATTCACAGCTATTTGAACAACCACTTCTGAAGGATGCTGTTTAATAGATCAATACAATCTAGAAAGGAGGCCTATGTCCTTGACCCACTCTGTTCAGTAGTCTTATCACTTAGATAACTACAGAAGGCAGCAGTCTGATCTGTAAATGCTCTGATGGCAGAGACCATAACTCCCAACTCACCTAAAACATAACTAGATACATAACTAGTTTTTGATAATCCTTGTTAAGTCCTTAACCTGAGCCATGGAGGAGACTGAAGCCAACAATAATGTTGTATAAAGAAAATGAGATACTCCTCCAATTTCTCTCTTCTTTCTCCTCTCTTCTCTCTCTCTGATGGTATTTATTCTTTGCAGCCACAGATTCCAGCCTGTTGAGCCTGTTATTGTTATTTTTAGGCCTTTTCTTTCTCTGGTCTAATGCTCTCCCTCCCTCACCCCTGACCCCCTATTTGTCATCTGTTCATTTGTTTATTCACTTTTTTCGTCAGATTTTACTGAGTGCCTACCATGTCCAACCACATCACTCAGCACTGGCTATAATGATGAGTAAGATAAGTCTGTGGTCTACCAAAAGGAGATAGACAAGGAAATAGGAACTTTCAATGCAGCCTGAGAGTACAACAATAGGCTAAGTGGTACGAAGCTATGAAATCTCACAAGAGGGTTCTCTAGCCAAAGTTAGAGGTAAGGAGGAAAATTCACTCATAGGGAGGAAAGTTTTCTCATAGGAAAGAAAATCAGGTGAGTCCTTTAGAATGAGTGGGAATTGGCGGAATGAAATGAGTCATGGAAGGCATTCTAGGCAAAAAACAATATGAGCAAGGGTTTGGGGGTATCAGAAATCTCTGTCACTTCTTTGGTATCTTTTTTTGGTCTCTTGTCCAGTTGTCCAGAAATCACCCACTGTAGGCATTCATTTAATTTCCTAGCTCTATTCCTCCAGGTCAAGTTTCCACAAGCAAAGATTATACTCTTTTGTGCCTTAGAATTAACCCACTCCTTCCTCCATCTTCTCTCTTTTTTTTTTTTTCTGTTTTTGAGAATGCCTTGGTGTTAGTTAATTCCTACCTACACCCTAACTTCCGTAAGCCTTTTGGGAGAGGGGCATGCTTTATTCATCTTGACAATCTAAGTCCCTAACTCAGTGCCGGGCATGCAGTAATCACTCAACAAATGTTTGAAGCGTTAAATGCAAAACTTAACTACTTATAAATTCCAATATGCATAAAGAATATTCTACAAAACACAACCAGATTCATGTAGCTCACTGACTCAGAAATCACAGAAAGAGATTTTGGAGCCAAAAGAAATCAAAGGCCTACTTTTTAATCAATCAACATTTTTTTTAAAGAAGCTGTTACATGCAAATCCTTTTAATTGTGCAAAGCAGGTGCACAGAACAATGCTTGAGTCTCTTGTGCCTTCTGACAACTATCTCCTGGAGTTACTAAACCAGCTTTGCCAAAGCTCCTACTGGCTCAAAGTTAAGAACCCCAGGTTCCCAAGCTCTGCTTCAGTGACATGGAAATGTCTCTCTCCTCTAATATGCTCAGTTGGAACAGAACTGCGGAATGTCCAGAGTGGTGAACCATGAGGAATGAGAGCAGATTAGCTGAGCAAAGAGCTAAAGTAGGCATTGCCCAAGGGACAGTAACAAATGAGGTGACCTCATGCTGCGCTCTTAAATCAGAGTACTCAAAAGTCAACTAAGCTAGAACATGCCAGAACACATAAGAAGGATCAGAACTTCTTACTGTGCTGTTCCTCTTTTAACTAAATTAAAATATATAATTCAGTGCTGTAAATTACACTCACAGAAAGTGGGAGAGGATAAAATTAACAAGGAATGAAAAGATGTAAAGAGGTATTTGCTTCAAGGTCTAAATTACCATTTCAGAATTCAAGAGCTAAAAAGACAGAAAAATTTCAATTATCAACAACAAAAAAGATGAAAAAAAGGAGAGTGTAAGATCATCCCAACATAAATACTCTGGGAAAATTAAATGCAGGGTCATGGGATTGAGAAAACCTTCTTGACCAAAAGGGAGAAGTGAGAAACGAGATAAAGTTTCAGTAGCTGAGAGATTTCAAACAGAGTCAAGAGGTTATCCTGGAGGTTCTTCTTATGCATTATATAGATATCCCTTTTTAGTTTATGGTATATTAGAGTGGCTGGAGGGAAGTACCTGAAACTGTCTAGTTGAGTTCCAGTAGCCTTGATTCTTGAAGATAACTGTATAACTATATAGGTATTACAATGTGATCATGTGATTGTGAAAACCTTGTGTCTGGTGTTTCTTTCACCCAGGGTAAAAGAAGGAGTAAAAAAATAAGAAAAATAAATAAATAAGTAATGGGGATAATAAAGGGTCAAAAATTGGGTAGATTGAAATACCAGTGTTCAATGAGAGGGAGGGGTAAGGGGTAGGGAATATGAGTTTTTCTTTTTATTTCTTTTTCTGGAGTGATGCAAGTGTTGTAAAATTGATCATGGGTATATGGGTGGTTCAGTGGTAGAATGCTCACCTTTCATGCAGGAGACCCAGGTTTGATTCCCGAACCTTGCACACCCCCCCCCACCAAAATCATGGTGATGAATATACAACTATGTGATGATACTGTGAGCCACTGAGTATATACTATATAAGACTATTTGTGTGTGAGGATTTCTCAATATAAATATCTTTTTAAAAAATTAGATGCAGGGCCAATTTTAAGGCAATCCAGAGAAGAGGAAACCTGAAAAGCTGACACACACTTGAAAGATGATCATTGTCACTGGTAATCAGGGAACTGCACACTAAAATCAGGATGCAATTTATATCCAAATGATTAGCAAATACTAAAAACTCTAACCATTACACTTAAGACCACAAAACATTTTCAAGAGAATTCAAAGAAGACCTAAGAAAATGTTCATGGTTAATACTGTTAAGAATGCAAATATCCCCATGTTGATCTAGAGATTTAATGTAATCCTAATCAAAATCCCAGAATGCATCTTTTTTTGGTAGAAATTAGCAAACTGATTCAGAAGTTCACGTGGAAATACAAAGTACCTAAACAGGCAAAACAACCTTAAAAAAAGGGACAATTTAGAAGACTAACACTACCTATTTTTTTTATTGCAAAATATAATGTATATACAAAAAAGCAATAAATTCCAAAGTATATTTTAACAAATAGTCAATGTTTGGTATGGACTATAGTTCCACAATTTCAGGTTTTTCCTTTTATCTCCTCCAAGACACTGGAGACTAAAAAGAAATATCAATGATTCAGTAGTCATACTCAATTGTTAAATCTTAACTTTTCTGTTATAATTTCTCCTTAGTTCCTTCTCCCAATCTTTAGCAATGTTTGGATTATGCCCATTTTAACTTTTTTCATGTTGAAAAGGAGTGTCAACAATACAGGATGGGGGATGGAACAGACTGATATTCTTGGAGATACTGGTACCTCTAGATTTCAGGAATATGACCTAATTTTAAGATTTATTGTAAAGTTACAAGAATAAGACGGTGTAGTAACAGTAAAAAAGAAAGACAAATAGATGAATGGAACAGAATGGAGAGTCCACAAATAGACCAATACATCTAAGGACAATTGATTTTCAACAAAGACGTAAAGGGAATTCAGTGGAGAAAGGACAGCCATCTCAACAAATGGTGCTGGAACAATTGGATATCCATATGCAAAACAAATAAACGAATTGCAATCCATACCTTGCTCTGTATAAAATGATTCACAAATAAACGAATTGCAATCCATACCTTGCTCTGTATAAAATGATTCGTAGACCAAAATGTAAAAGTGACACAAAAAATCTAGAAGAAAAGATAGCCCACAAAACATTTGTGACCTATGGTTAGGCAAAGACTTTTTAAATAAAACAACAAAAGCACTATCCATAAATGTAAATACCTTTTTGAAAATGTCCAGAAACTTACTTCAGAATCACTGTAAAAATTTACATTAATTTCATCCTCCATCCATATCATCCTCCAACAGCCTACATTTCATTAAGCACCATTTTCAAAATAAATACAAACTATTCGATTTTGGTTTCATTTTTATAACCTGTACTGTAATTATTTGTATTTCTGCTATTTTTCATTGCATAAGTACAGTTTATCAGTTATACCATAACTTAAATGATATTTTGTAGGCTAACCTAAAAACCTCATCATCACTTACAGTATTATTTCTATGGAGAAATACAGTCCAGGTCTCTATGAACCAATTTAGAATAAACTTTTGGAATAAACTCTAAGCATAAGCTGGGGGAATTCCTGTCCTTTTAAGTGCTGTGGAGCTTTATGGTATTTGTTATTATATCTAACTTCAACTGAATATGTTATTCAACTTGAGCTTTATGAACTATCCTTTATCTATCTATCTATATAGATTATCCCTAACCAATCTACTCACTTGGTGATGCTATTTCATTTTAGTCTTGACTTTTCAGACTAACTTTTCATACTAAGATGGCAACTAAATGAGCAGGTATTGAAGCCAACACTTAAATATACTTAAGAATCTCTGAATATAAATGGTTTATTTGGTATATTTCAAAATTAAATGCTAAAAATGGAAAGGACACTGGTACAGGATGGAATCTAATTCTTTATTTCAAAGAAAGTTTTTGATGAGAGCAGAAGAAATGGTATACTGACAGAGCTGAAATATAGGCTAAGTCTTCCTTTTAATGGCACCATCAACATGAATTTATACAGTGGCTGTCTTTCAAATTCCTCAAGGCAAGTTTATTCTTCTGTATAATTTATATTGATCATCTGCCTTTGAAATGAGGGTGGGGGAATGATATTGCAATGACTACCTCCTGACTTCTAGTCCTATCTTTCATCTACCACTTTTCCTACTACAAGATTTATACTTTCTAGAATTCAGTGAGTCTAAGCAAATTGAGAACATGTAGGATATGACACTAGCATCCTTTCTCCCTCCTCTCCTTTGCTGCATCTGCTGTGAGAATGAAGACCTTTCCCAGCAACCAGACTGTTGACATTCCAGAAGATGTCAACATCGAGCTGAAGGGACACACAGTTATGGTGAAGAGCCCCAGGGGAGACTGTGGAGGAGTTTCTATCGCACCAGTGTAGAACTCAGCCTTCTTGGGAAGAAAAAGAAGAGGCTTCAGATTGACAAATGGTGGGGAAATTGAAAGGAACTGACCATTGCTTGCACTAACTGTGTCATGTACAAACCATAGTCAAGGGTATTACCCTGGGCTTCCATTATGAGAGAGGTCTGTATGCTCACTTCCTTATCAAAAATGTTATTATTCAGGAGAGTGGGTCTCTTGTTGAAATCTGAAATTTCTTGAGTGAAAAATACATCCAGAGGGTTCAGATGAGGCCAGGCATTGCTTGTTCATTATCTCAAGCCCAGAAAGATGAGTTAATTCTTGAAGGAAATGACATTGAACTGTATCAATTTCAGCAGGCCACAACAGTTATAAATAAGGATATCAGAAAAATTTTGGATGGTATCTATGTCTCTGAAAAAGGAACAGTTCAGTAGGCTGATGAATACAATCTAAGAGTTGTCTAGCTATGGAAACGAGATGACAGATTTATTTGTGATATTTTAACGATGCAATAAAATTCATCTGTTGAAGAAAAAACTGTACTAAGGAGTTTTGTTTTTAGATGAAACATGCATTAACTTATCTTTCTTTTAAAACAAGAAGTCCTTTAGCCTTCAGGCTATTGGATAAAAAAGGATCTTGCATGTTACGGAAGATGGACCCATGCTGGCAAAAATTCTGTTCTCCAAATCTCCAGTATACAAGCCTGTGCTTTTGAGGACAACATACTTTATTTTGACACTGTCGAAACTGCATACTCGAAGGGTTCAACTTATTTCCCATGGCATGTTCACCCAGCTCCAGTGGCCCTAGACTCTCATAGGTAGATATTACCCCATAATGATTCAGATTCTATTCCCAGGGACAGGAGTAGTCCACTGGAATCAATTGGTGAGGCAAGGGGCTGGGATTTGAACTCAGCTATCTAAGGCTTAAAAGTGACAACTTTCTCTGAGATTCAAAATATACTCCCCATGGATTGGGAGGGGGGAAGGGGGGGGAGAAATCTAGAGACAACACCACCATTATTGAACAGAAAGATACCTAGATAGCAATATGCAAAACTATTGGGTGATTTTTTTTCTCTTTAGTCCAAAAAAGTCCAAACGGATTGTGACAAAGCAGTAGTAGAGACATTATGAATATTTTTCTGTATTTTCTGTTTCATTAAGTATTTCCACAGTGATGTTTGCTCACTTTTACCTTCTGTCCTTCACAAATGCTAGATAAGCCTGGGAGGAATTCTGAAATGGTCAAATAGTGAGATAAGGCAAAATGTTTCATATTTGAATGAAAAAAAAGGTAACAGGAGTTGGCAATACTGTGAGAATCAAGACCTAGAGAACAGGGGTAATTGCCAATTGGAGAACAGCATATTTAGGGTAAGAAAACCAGGGCATATCAGATTATGGATGAATTCCAAGTCCAAAACAGCTACTTAAAATCCCAGATGTTCCATTTGAATTACTCTAGTTGCCGTTTTGAAACACTAGTCTATAAATTTAATTGGTTATAAGCATGATTTCCCAAGATGCTTGTTTATGCTTTTAATATAGTATCACATTGCTTTTAATAAGGTATTCAGGCCTACAAAGTATGCTTCCAAAAAATATATATATATCCAAGTTAATTCATGACACTTAGCATTTAAGTACTTCATTCTCTAAATCAATAAAACTAGGCTCTGCTTAAATATAACCAGGACCTCAACTATCTCAGCTCTTGTAGCAGAGGACTCTCCCTTCCCTCTGTTCAAGTCCTTCGGGAAATGGATAGCAATAGTTGGGTATAAGAGATAACTGTTAGGTCACTGCTGCTCTTTAGAGAGAATTAGTAGTAGGGAAAATAACTCAATACTTTCAATGCAACATACTCTAGTAAGTCTTTTAATGCACAATTTCCTCTTTATCTCCGAATGTCTTTTCTGCTACCATTTAAGTCATTTCTTTGCCCCTGATTTTAATTAGAATTTGGTCCCTGGCTGTCTTTCAAAACTCCTCAGCTTCTGCTGTTCTGTTTTTCTATTCTGTCACCCCTCTTGTCTCTTGACAACTTTTCTTGCTCACATATGAAACTGAGTAATCACTGAAAATATAAACACCCAAACCACACACCAGAAATCAGAGTCTTCTTGATCTTAAAACTGGTTCCCAGTTGGAAGCATCATAGCAGATTGAAGACATATGTTATTTTAATGGAGGAGAGGGTTACAGTAAAGTTTAGGTTGAAGCTCATTCCGGCCAGACACAGTGGGTTGCTGTGGAGGCTGCTCATTTTCATGTATTCATTAAATATTACATGTAAGAGGCATTTATTTATGTATTCATTCAAAAATATTTATTTAGCACCTACTTTGCCAGGTATGATGTTTGGTGGCTGCAGAAAGAGCCATATAATACTGCTCTCTTTGAACTTATAATAGTACACAAATTTACAAATTCTGAAATCTGCTGTGTTAGTTTTTAGGGAAAACTGCAGGGATGCTAAAAAAAATTGCATAATGAGGGAAACCTGATATAACCTAGGGGCATGTGTTATTCAAGATTCTCTAGAGAAACAGAACCAACAGGAGAGATCTGTAAATACAAGATTTATAAAGGTGCTTCATGCAACCATGGGAATGGAAGAGTCCAAAATCCATAGGGCAGGTTGTGAAGCTCATGGCTCTGATGAAAGTTCTGGACAAACTACAGGAGAGGTTCACTGGCTGAAGAAGCAGTGAAAGAGTCTCTCTTCTCTGGGAGATACATCTTAGTTGATAGTAGATGTAATCAGCCACAGATGCAATCACCTGACAGATGATTTAATACACCAGCCTTCTGGTTTATCAATCAGCCACAAAATATCCTTGTAGCAATGGTCAGGCCAGTGCTTGCCTGACCAGACAACTAGGAATAATCACTTGGCCAAGGTGACACCAGAACCTAACCATCACAGGCATCAGAGGAAGTGCTATAAGGTGATGGAAGAGTAGAAGTGGAGGACAGTGGAGGGTAGAGCCCTCCAGACATAAAGAACAGCTTTGTTAAAGCCTTGAATCAGAAGAGATTAAGGCACATTCAAGGAACTGAAAGAAGAGCAGGATTGTTGGGTCCACAGAGGGGCAGATGTAGGGTATGATGAAGGAGCGAGAAGCCCAGATGGACACAATGTTAAGGATCTGAATTTTATCCTAAGAACAACAGGAAGTCAGCAAAGAGTTTTAAGTAAGGGAATAGGGGGGACAGACTGTGAGTGACTGGAAGGAGACAAGAGCGGGGGGGATGAGTCTAGTTAGGAGGCTCTTTCAATGACCTTGGCAAGAGATGAAAGAAGAGATGAGGATGGATATGTTAGCTCTTTAGGAGATAAACGGATAGGACTTGGTGATGGATAGACTATGAGGGTGATGAAGAGGGAGGCATTGGGAAGGCTTGGATTCTGACTTGTCCACCTGACAAATGGAAATTCCATTTACTGATATAGGGCTTACATTGGTTTTGACTAAGAACACTTCTATAGAGAAGAGAGGAAAAAACACATTTTCCCATTTTTGTAGGAATAGAATCTCTAACATATATACAACAAGTTTTAATGAATTTCAGTTTTTACTTTAGCGAAAAGACTGGGGGAGCTCTTAGAATCATCTTCTGTTAGGGTAAGGAAAGAGAAAAATATCTTATAGTAGGAGAAAAATAATCTGATAAGGATGTCAGAGAACTTTATAAAAAGCCATATAATCCTACTTATTAAAGGAAGCATGGATCTTAAGAACTTAAAGTAGTGAAGAAAAGGTTTTAGTTAAAGCAGAATTAAATGCTTTCATTTAGAATGAAAGTAGGACACCATGGCTTTAATCCTTTTTAAAATTTATTATTGTTTTTCTTTGGAGGATCTTTAAATTGAAAGGTCCAATTTAAAGTTTCACTGGAAAGGCATCACATATAGGTAAACCTAGTAAAATTAATCTTGGTTCTCACTAAGTGTTATGAAGAAAGTCCCCGACACACAAGTTTTATAACTCTTGAATGAGTGGGTTCTGATTAGGCCAAGTCATGTCCTGGAAAATGATGGAAAACTTTGGCATCCAACTATAGCATGCAGACTACAGAATATTTAAGACAGGATTATTAAGGATTGTGTAGAATTCAGAGAGCAGGAAAAATTTTTAAAAGACCTGATTCCTAGTTCTACACACAGGGAACCCTTCAACAACCCTTACTTTATGTTTGGAGGACTTCATTTTTTATACTTTTTTAGGGAAGAAATGGAACTCAGCAATCCAACTAAGAAATTCTTAAAGAATACTTTGAGTATTCTTAAACCATATTACATTTTTTAAAGAAAATACTTTAAATGGTTAAAATGGCAAATTTCTCTCTATATTTTACATGATGATTTTTGTTTTACAAAAAGGAAAGCAAATAGAAAAGAAAAAGAAAACTAATTACCAAAAAAAAAAAAAAAAAAAAAAAAGACTTTTGGTATGGTTTCCGAAGCACATAGGTAAGTTTCCTTGATGTCAGGGTATAAAATATAATGCTTAAAATATTTATTAATTGAGGCTAATGTGAATTTTCACTTGGAAAGGAAGAAAAAAACTGGGCATTCACTTGCAAACTAAATTTCCCCAGGTTCCTTTTACAAATCCTCTAGATTTTTAAGACAGTTTCTCCCTTTTCATTATCCTGAGATCTGGCGGATCTACACATAAGCGAAGAGGTGTGCTCTGTACATTTTTAACTCAGCCATTACAGTAAACATTAACTTAAATCAGTAATAGAACCTTTTTTGCCTCCACACAGCAAGGCCAATGAACATTTCAAAAACAGTATACTATTGTGAAAAGTACTAGTGGATAATTCTTTTTTTCCAGGCTATTGCCTAGATAGGACCATCCTGATCTTTTAAAAGTACTTTCTGAAACCCTGAAACATGTAAAAGAATAGAAAGGGTAGGGCCTGGCATTTTAACAGCTCCAAAGGCATCAGCCTGTAATCATGACTGATTAAGCTGGTGTGGTTAGAATAAATCAGTGATGAAAACACATCAGGAATGTGGAGATGACACCGCAGGACGGATTAATAAGAACCCACAATGACAGGTTCCCTACAGAGAGCTCTCAGGGAAGTTGGGTGTGCTTGTAGAAAATGAACTGTATTTACTCATCAGTTATGGTGAAAGTTAGAAAGAAGAAGAAACTAGTTAAAAAGAGGAAAATCACCATCACCAAAGAACACTCAATTGGTTCAAATCTATGATTTGCCTGCTAAATCAGCTGCAGACACATGACATTAGAAGTAAATACACCTGCAGAAAATCAATTGTATGATGAAGAATCTCCTTCCCAATGTCTTGTTCATAAGAATTCTGTCTTCATCTCTTGGAACATTTTACGCATACTTATTTTAAAGTTCCTTTCAGATTGCTCTATTATCTGCAGTTTCTTGGTTCTTCTATCTGTGGATTTGTAGATGGCTTTTGTTGTTTCCTGTGAGCTCAGCCTCAGTGGAAGCTGCCTGTGGGACTCTTGCTGGTGCCCCACGTTAAAAAGTTATTATGTCACCCCCAGAGAACGTCTTTTGTTGCTCCTCTCTCTCTAAGTCAACTCAGCAGGTAAACTCACTGTTGTCCCTCCTATGTGGGACGTGACTTCTAGGGGTGTAAATCTCCCTGGCAACGTGGGACAGAAATCCTGGGATGAGCCGGGACCCAGTATCAAAGGATTGAGAAAGCCTTTCTGACAAAAGGGGGCAAGAGAGAAATGAGACAAAATAAAGTTTCTGCAGCTGAGAGATTTCAAACAGAGCCAAGAGATTATCCTGCAGGTTATTTTTATGCATTATATAGAGATCCCTTTTTAGTTTATAGTGTGCTGGAGTGGCTGGAGGGAAGTACCTGAAACTGTTGAGCTGTGTTCCAGTAGCCTTGATTCTTGAAGATGATTATATAAAGATATAAATTTTACAATGTGACTGTGTAATTGTGAAAACTTTGTGTGTGACGCTCCTTTATGCAGGGTATGGACAGATGAGTAAAAAAAATATGGATAGAGAAATGTATAAATAATAGGGGGGACAAAGGTTAAAATAAATTGGGTAGCTTGAGACACTAGCGGTCAATGAGCAGGAGGGGTAAAGTGTATGATATGTATGAGGGTTTTTTTTTTAAATTTCTTTATGTGGAGTGATGCAAATGTTCTAAAAAATGATCATGGTGATGAATACACAACTATATGATGATACTGTGAGCCAGTGATTTTACACCACATACGGAATGTATGTATGTGAAGATTTCTCTATAAAAATATTTAAAAACTGAAAACAAAAGTTATTATAATGGAAGGCTGTGAGGATGCTTTTTCTTGTTTTTTTATTGGTTTCCTTGGCTTGTGGCTTTCACACTTTGAAGGTAATATAACTTTGGGTCCCAACCCCAGATGTAACTCAGAACAGGACTCTGATTTTTGAAGGATGACTTTTGCAGCCCCTGCCCACCTGAGCTGCCCATATGTGCCATGTTTGCTGGACAATGAGTGAACTCTTCGCACAGCCTAGACAGCTCCTTTCCGGCCCATGCCTTTAGGCAAGGAGCCCAGGTCCATCTCCCATCCACTCACAGGAACTTACTGTCTTAACTCCATCCACTGAGGGTACATTTCAAATCCCATCTCCTCTTCATAGAAAAGTATTGAACTGGTTTTCCCAAGCATAAGAATGCAGCCATATCTCCTCCAAAGTCTGTCATAGCCAACAAAATTCACAACTGCCTAATTACTCAGATTTCATGTCATTCAAAGCAGTCTAAAAATGTTTTTTATGGACAATATGATGCAGACAAAATCACAATGGCTTTGGCTCTCTGTCCAGCCCCTAACAAACTATGGAATTGTAACTAATTTTGTTGATAATTTTAGTGACCATCTCAACTTGACCATCTCAATGGAGCAAACTAAAATTCCAGAATTGAAACAGAAGAGTGCTAAGGTCTCTTTTAGCTCTAAAATGCTAGGATTCTATGAAATACAGTCTTTCATCTTCTGGAGCCTCGTGGCAGACTGAGGGTTAGGGAGGGGGAAGCTTGTGCTTGGGAGAAGGTAAGGATCATTTACAAGGAAATCCCTTGATCCCAGCTTCCTGGATTATGCAGCCTCTCCTTCTTTAGAATGTTACAAGCCATATTAGCATTTCAAACACTAATATTGCCTGTGACAGGTAAACTCAGATTAGGAGGTAACAAAATTCCATTTTTGTTTTTTCAAGCCAGGCTCAGTACATAAACGTGGACTGTTTATACACATTGTTCAATGTTTCCCATTCATTTTTCATGAGTTCATATGACATATCAAATGGATGGATGCTTCACTCCTTAGTGCTTCTCTCAGAATCACAGACAGAATCATTTTACTATTTCAGCAAACCTGAAGGCCAGAGTCTTAGTTTAGCTGTGAAAATATGTCATGGAAATAGAAAAAGCTTTACAGAATAGTATATTTTCCTCTCCTTTCACAGGCTGTATATTTAGTCACACAAATAGCATCTGGAAACAAGCTGTGGACACAAGTTAAACAGATATCTAAGCACATAAATGAAAACAGCTTGGACACCAGTGAGCAGACACTGAGAAGCGGAGGGAAAGCACAGGAGCAGAAATGACTTGAGGTTCCCAGAGCCACGCCACAGTCCAAGCACCTGTACCCCAAAAGTCCTTGCCACACAAAGTCCCTTGAGGGAGGGGAGAAAAAATATGAAACTATTAAACTTTACCATCAGGGAATCCCCTGACACTGTGCCAAACATTAGGGACACCCAAATCAATAGATCAAGCCCTTGATCTTGAGGCTTACTCTTTTTTTTTTTTTTTATTAAATTAAAAATTTTTTTAAAAAGTATAACAACTCAAACATTCTCAACATATCATTCCATTTTACATATATAATCAGTAATTCACAATATCATCATAGTTGCATATTCATCATGATCATTTCTTAGAACATTTGTATCAATTCAGAAAAAGAAATAAAAAGACAGAAAAAAATTTGTACATAACATATCCCTTACCACTCCCTTTCACTGATCACTAGCATTTCAATCTACTAAATTTATTTTAACATTTCTTCCCCCTATTATTTATTTTTGTGCCATATGTTTACTCGTCTGTTGATAAGGTAGATAAAAGGAGCATCAGACACAAGGTTTTCACAATCACACAGTTACACTGCAAAAGCTATATTATTATACAATCATCTTCAAGAAATGTGGCTACTGGAACACAGCTCTACAGTAAGGCAGTTCCCTCCAGTTGAGGCTTACTCTTGTGAAGCTTACGTAGGTAGCAGAGAAGCTTGGACTACCTATAGGTATGCCTAAGAGTTACTTCTGGAGGACCTCTGTTGGTGCTCAAATGTGACCTCACTTTCTCTAAGTTCAACTCTGCAAGTGAAATCATTGCCTTGCCCTCTACGTGGGACATGGCATCCAAGGGTGAAAGTCTCCCTGGCAACATGGGAGATGACTCCCAGGGATGAGTCTAGCCCTGGCACCATGGGATCAACAATTCTATCCTGACCAAATGGGGGAAAATAAATCTAACTAATAAAGTACCAGTGGCTGGGAGAGTTCAAATAAAGTTGAGAGGCTACTTTGGAGATCACTCTTACACAAGCTTCAGTTAGACATTGCAAACTATCATAACTTGCCAAATCCCAACCAAAGCCAGTCCAGCCAATCTTGAAGAACACCTACGGCAATATATAGGATTCTGCAAGGGCTTCAAGCACTGGGGTAACTTTCCAGAGACCTACGGCCTCTGGACGTGTCCCTGGACCAGATAAGTCCTGAAATCTAGAGGGCCCAGCCTCTCCAGAACATCAGCTAGTTCAATCTCCCTACCCCATATTATAGACAGCCCCTTCCAATATGAAAAATTTAGAATGGCCATAGCCCAAATACCCCTAAAGAGTGGGATAGAAAGATCAAAGGTGATGATGGAGTTCTACAGAGAAGGTAGGGTTTAACAGATGAGTATGACTGCTGAACCATTATATTGATATTTTCTTTACTCTCCAGTATCTTAGAGCAGCTAGGAGTAAAAACCTAAAATTGTGGAACTGTAACCCATCCAAACTCTGAAATGCCATTGTGCTGGAAATAAAATTCCAATAGAATATAAACAGATAGAAGAAAAAATAGATGCCCATGAGATTGTTGACACTGCTGCTATTCAAGAGACTCTAGATGTGTAGCCAGAGGCACTTAGTAAAGGCAAACTAATCAACATAAATGAGGAAAGTGGCTGTAAAGAAAAGAATGAAGACATCCCAGAGATAGTGAGCCAGCAAAAACTTCACATAAAAGCTGAGATATTTCACGACAGTGAAAAAACAAAGGACAAAATGTTGCAAGCTGATCCATACTTAGAAAGGAAAGAGTGACAACACCAAGGAGAGAAAGGATACTTGCTCAGTGTAAGTTATATGAAGAAAAGAAGGCTACCCCTGTTCAAACTACTCTGGATAATTTTTTTATAAAGAAAGAATACACTAATTCTCAATGTCTATAATGTTTTAAGCTACAGCATATTAAATAAATATTTTCTCTCTATATTTTTCATATTTCTATACATTTATAACCAAAATAAGAAAGTCTAAATGTTTCCAAAAAAAAAAAAGTTTTAAAGGTCACAGAAAAACTGAATTTTTTTCCCATTGATGATTAAGATTGCATTGTACCGTCTCAGCTTGCAGGGTCAATTTTACAGCCTCACACTACCCTGCAAAACAAGAACTGCAGGTATTTAGGAATCATGAGGTGAGTTTCCCATTATACTGAACACTAGTCTGATATTTTCATAGCTCGGGACTCAGTTTAGACTTTACAACCAAAGGTGGTATGGTGAACTTGAAGGAAAAGATGAAATTAGTGATAAATTGGAGGCTGAAAACCCACGCCAAGGAAAAATGCTTGAAGAAATGGAGAGATTTTAGCCACTGAAAAGAAAGTTTGGGGGGTAATATAATTATGACTGATCTTTAATGACATTTACATAAAGGATCCTGACTAGACAATACACATCTCTATTAAAGACTGAACAAATTAAAAACAACTTTAACTGTGACATGATGGATCATCGAAGAATAAACTTAAAAACAGTGAGACTCTGCGTGGGACATGACTCCCAGGGGTGTGGACCTTCCTGGCAACGTGGGACAGAGATCCTGGAATGAGCTGAGACTCAGCATCAACGGACTGAGAAAAACCCTAGAATGAGCTGAGAATTAACATCAAGGGATTGAGAGAACCTTCTCGACCAAAAGGGGGAAGAGTAAAATAAGACAAAGTGTCAATGGCTGAGAGATTCCAAACAGAGTAGAGAGGTTATCCTGGAGGTTATTCTTATGCATTAAGTAGATATCACCTTGTTGTTCAAGATGTAGTGGAGAGGCTGGAGGGAACTGCCTGAAAATGTAGTGCTGTGTTCCAGTAGCCATGTTTCTTGATGATGATTGAACAATGATATAGCTTTCACAACGAGACTCTGTGAATGTGAAAACCTTATGTCTGATGCTCTCTTTAGCTACTATATCAACAGAAGAGTAGAACATATGGAATAAAAATAAATAATAGGGGGAACAAATGTTAAAATAAATTCAGTTTGAAATAGTGGTAAATGAAAGCGAGGGGTAAGGGGTATAGTATGTATAGTCTTTTTTCTCTCTATTATCATTTTATTTCTTTTACCATTGTCTTTTTATTTCTTTTTCTAAATCGATGCAAATGTACTAAGATATGATGAATATGCAACTATGTGATGATATTAAGAATTACTGATTATATATGTAGAATGGAATGATATCTAAATGGTTTGTTTGTTAATTTTTTTATTAATAAAAAAAGTTTAAAAAAAACAGTGAGAGAGGTACTATATATCAGAACAGGTTTCAAAGGAGCTGTGTAATTTTCTTTCTGGAAGTTCTAAAATGGAGAATTGATTCTTATCCATCTGGAAAGGTTTAAGTTTTAAAGATAGGCAGGGGAAGATGAACTGTATGACCTTTCAAGGTTTCTGCCAGAGATCTTTTTTTTACCATCATAAGACTTTATCTTATCCAAAGCTGCCAATTATTTCTGGGGACTGTACTTAAATTGTTCTTTGCTCTGTATATTCAGCTTTCTTTGTCCCAGATCCTCTCTAGTCAAAGGGCATTAGATTATGGAGTGGAACTCTGATGGGAAAGCAAAGCTGCAGAACAATCCTGTTTCAATGAGGTTCTGTGATGAGAACGGCAGTGGCTTTGATGTACGTAGGTCCCAAAGCATCAGCACATCCATACAAATAAGCCCTAAATGCCTGGGAGAGGTCCTTTCTGCTGCTGCTGCTGCTGCAGTGCTCTGTGCTTTGAGTAGCACTGCTCCAGAGAAACTGCTTGGGTTTGAAGGATGAAATTCAGAGAAGGACAACACATTACAAAATTCATTGCCAAACCAGGCTTATTAACATCCTCCCAGGACAAGGCATCTACAGTGAGGACAAATATGGAGACTCCAACCTTATTATTAATTTTTTTTTGAGCTCCTTCACTACTGGCAATTACTGAATTATAATCCAGACAATTCTTTTTCTTTCTTTTTTTTTGCACCAGCTACTTTAATTAAAAATTAAATTAAATTTTATTGTGGTAGTATATGTAACAGAAAACTTCCCATTTTAACTGTTTTAAGGGTACACTTCAGTGATATTAACTATAATTACAATGCTGTGCTACCATCCCCACCTTCTATTACCAAGTCTATGGAGTTACCAAGAAACTCCAAACCCATTAAGCAAAAACTCCCATTCTCCTCTCCCAGCCTGGTAACCTCCAGTCTACTTTTGGTCTCTATGAATTTGTCTATAATCCAGACAATTCTGGCCGCAAGAAATACACAGTCTCTTCTCCATTGAGAACCATCAGGCCTATCAGATGAGGGAATACTTCATATTTCTTAACGGGATACTGACCTGTTCTCTATTCTCCTATTCACTGACCTCAATTTATGTTTTCATCCTGCTAAACTTTAGACTCCCTCCAATAATCTTCACCAGATAGCTCAATGAAATCTATAATTCATTGCAATGTCCTAGTCCTGCATCCTTCTTCCAATCACTAGTTTTCTAGGGGAAAAACATGTGATGGACAAAAATCAAACCTTGACTGTCCACAGCTCTCAGCCAGATGAAGGATGAAAGATATTTAAGGTCCTTACACTACAGGTCACTTGAGGATAAGGTGTCTCCTTCAACAGAAAAAGACTACTGGAAATATAATATTTGCTTTCTGTTATAAATTTGAATTTATAAATGGAGAATAAAAAAATTGTCCAAAATCGGTTTTATAGCAGAACTGAAATTTATTCTTTCAGTAGATCTCCAAGTAGAAACTGTTCTGAGATTTTTTTGTTTGTTTTGATTTATTTATTGGCTTGTTTTAATCTGACTTGGAACCCAGACTTGAGAATTGTTTCTACAACAAAAATATTCAATTTTGGTTGAACAATCTTGCATATGTCCAATTATTTATTTGAGGGGATGATTATGAATTCTCAAAAAAAAAACCCACCTAAAATTACAGATAATTTTTTCATTTATTGACATTAATAAACCCAACTTTTTAAACACTTTGAGAGTTAGAAAAGAGATGTTCCTGCCCCTTCCCTACCACACATAATTGTGCTTCACCTTCTGATACTGTGCTTCACTTTCTGATACAGGTGACCTCTACTTATAAAGACTGACATCACTGTTCAACTAAGTCGTTCTCTCACAAGTCCACAGAAAATTCTGCTAGGAATTATTGTAAACTAAAAATAGCAGCTAGCATATGCTGTCCCCCTTTGGATCACATTTGATTGATCTTAACTAAGAGAACAGAATCTAATGGTCTTCACAAATAAGAAAAACTTTCCTTTGGGGGGAGTGTCTGTTCTGTAGAGTTGCTCTAGATTTTATAGTGTTGACCAATAGAATTTTTGGCAATAATGGAAATATTCTATATCTGCACTGCCTAATATGGAAGCCACCAACCATTCATGCCTCCCTTGAAATGGAGCTAATGCAACCGAAGAACTGAATTGTAAACCTTATTTAATTAAAAAAAAAAAGCCACATGGTTAGTGGCTACCATATTGGATACTGCAGATCTAGAACCAAATTTCCCAATCCTTACTACACAGTGGAATCACCAGGACAGCCTAAAAGTACCTATGCTTGGACCTTATCTCCTACAGATTCTGACTTAAATGGTCTGAAACACATTGGTAGTGTTTTTTAAAAAAGCTCCCCAGGTGATTTGTGTGTATGTGTGTGTACGTGTGTGTAGGCAGAGTTTGAGAACCATTCTAGAACTTCGCTGCTCAGAGTGTTCTGCATCACCTGGGAACTTGTTAAAAATGCAGAATCTCAGGTTCTACTCTGCACCTACTGAACTCAGAATCTACATTTTAACAAGATCCCCAGATGATTCATTTGCACATTGAAGTTTGAGAAGCACTGCTCTTGAACAATATTCTCAACCTTGGCTACACATTAGAATCATGTGAGATGCTTAAAAAATGATACGTGCATCAGAATTTCTTTAAAACTTCCCAGTGATTCCAATGTGGAGCTATGGTTGAGAACCACTAAACTAAACAGGTACAAATACCAATAATAACTACTCAGGTATACTCTGGTGTCCTGGTGGGCAGCAGGAAAAGAGCTGGCTGAGCTCCCATTTTCAAGGGGAGAGACACAGGGGACCTACCTTGCCAGAAGAGTGCTGCTGGCAATTAGAAGGAAAATGACTGCATGATAAAGGCCCGGAGGGCAAATCTTAAATTTTTATCTCCTTTTTACCCAAATCGGGATACTTTAATAGCTTAAACCCTTTGCTCTAAGGTTCTAAAAACAACCTTCATTGTGGTCCTGATTTCTGTCCACTCCTCTCCCTAAACGAAACCCAAAGATTCCACTCTTGAGACTCCTCAAGAAAACATATCATTTGTTCCAGGGGAGTAGAACGGATCAAGCTCAAAAGAAATTGCACATTCTACAGTGAGATTGTAAAGTAGTTATTCCTCCCAACACAGTCTCTGGTGGTTCATCACATCCCCTCCAGGGTGCCTCTTGGCAGCAAACTAGGATGCTAGAATTGCTGATGGAACCTAGTCTTTCACCATATGAGGAACTGTCTCCTTGCTGATTGTCTTCCTTCCCCTGAGTTTTCTTGATGTATTTCTGCTGCCAAAGTGGGTAACTTTTTTCCCGTAGGCTTGCTTTCTAGTGTTAAGTCTTTATACTGCTGGAGTTTTAACAGTGATAGTTTACACCCTAGAATCTAGAAGATGCTTGCGAATGATGACAAGAAAACGTATTCCCCTTCCTCCACTCTTTTACTCAGAATGATCATACACAGCACAAGAAACATGTAAGAAATTAATCGTTTCTGTCCATATGATTTCTGCTGTTTCCAAATAACAGCAAAACAAGTTCTTCAGGCTCATGAGACTGAGACTTCTTGTCTGCCTCCAGTAGGTCTTTTTTATTTTTTTCCTTTGTCTTTCATGTTAGGTATTTTCTAGATCATGAAGAGAAACTTTACTGGATGCTGTGATTAAGAAAACTACATTTCTTCAACTGATTCAACAGGGGAACTCAGGTACTGCCCACACTAATTCAACATGAAAAAGGGAGGTTTTAAAGGAGATTCCAATCTCACCATAGCTGCTTACTGGTAGTATATGATCTTGAGCTAGCTGCTTTAACCTGAGTATATTTCCTTATCTATAAAACTGGGATAAGACTATCTCCTTTTAAATTCTGTTGTGAAGATTAAATGAGATAATGGATATACAAGTGCTTGTAACTGCAGTGTTCTGCAAGATTTTGACATGTTTATTATTAATTGGTAGGAGAGAGTGATGCTTCTTGCAAGATGAGGAGAGAAACCATTACCAGAACAGCAGTAAAGGTATCAAAAGGCAGATTGAGTTCTCTGATGGCAAAGCTCTGTACTTTGAAAAAGAGTTCTGTTTCTAGTTTCTTGATAAAGGTTAGCCAACACTACATGTGACCTTTGACATTAGTTTTAAACAGGCAGACTAACCAGAGGCAATGCACATTTGATCCAAGATTTCCATCATCGGACTCTGTCACGACTGGTACACTCTCTGGCTATCTGAAGTGCAAACTTCCAAACTCCACTGCCATTCACACCTGCAGACACTAAGGCTTGCGAACTGAAGGGAGAACAAAGGGTGCTTTTTTAGTTCTAATAAGGCAAGCCAAGATTACTATCCCTGGCAACACAGCTGTTTTCCACCAGGAAGCTGATGAGATGAGCTCATGGGATGGTGCTGATTGCAGCATTAGGAAGCTTGGCTGTGACTGGAATGAAAGACTTTGCACTCCAAGGTTCCGCCTGATCCAAAGACAGCTAGGGCCATTTCTATCCAGCTGTTATCTGCCATGCAAGATGACTTCACTTTCCAGCACACAAATAATCTCTGCGGACAACCCACTGGCAACCAGTCACCAAAACTTTTTTTATTTTTATTTTTAAGTTTTTTATTGTATAGTATAACATATATACAAAGCAAAGAAATAGTTTTCAAAGCATTCTCTAACAAATAGTTGCAGAACAGATCCCAGAGTTTGTCATGGGCTACCAAATGATCCTCTCAGGTTTTTCCTTCTAGCTGCTTCAGAATATAGGAGGTTAGAGGGCTTAAATACTCTTTTATAACTACAAATGATGATTTTTTTCTTCTTTTTTTGTGAACAATAACATATATACAAAAAAGCTATAAATTTCAAAGCACAGCACCACAGTTAGCTGTAGAACATATTTCAGACTTTGACATGGGTTACAATTTCACAATTTTAGGTTTTTACTTCTAGCTGCTCTAAAATACTGGAGACTAAAAGAGATGGCAATTTAATGATTCAGCATTCATATTCATTTGTTAAACCCTATCTTCTATGCATAACTCCACCATCACCCATGATCTTTCCATCCCTCTCTCTGGGGTTGTTGGGCTATGGCAATTCTTAATTTTTGCTATTGGAAGGGTCCGTCACTAATATGGGGTTGGGAGATGGAATTATCTGATGTTCTGGGGAGGCTGGGCTAGGTTTCGGGACTTATCTGGACCAGGGACCCATCTGGAGGTTGTAGGTTTCTGGAAATTTACTTTATGGATGGAACCTTTGTGGAATCTTATATATTGCCCTAGGTGTTCTTTAGGATTGGCTGGAATGGTACTGGTTGGGGATTGGCAGGCTATGATAGGTAGCAAGGTCTAACTGACGCTTATGTAAGAGCAACCTCAAGAGTAGCCTCTTGACTCTATTTGAACTCTCTCTGCCTCTGATACTTTATTAATTTCACTTCTTTTTCCCCTTTTGGTCAGGATGTAATTGTTGATCCCACGGTGCCAGGTCTGGATTTCAAAACTTATGAAAAAAAAATATTCTGGAGTCATCAGATACAGGAGACGAGAAAAAAACAGAAGGTAATTCCATTCCTCAGCTGACACAACAGCGTTTTCTCTCTCTTCACAACTTCCTTTTAAACAAATCCCAAATTCTGCCTCTTGGAAAGCTGACTAAAAGTGAAGTCAATAACATTACTGAGAATATTAAGTACTTAATGCTGGATTGCCCTAGGGCTTAATCCTTAGTTCTCTGCTACCTAAACCCAATCCCTTGATAATCTCCTCCAGTCTCACTGCATTATATACCATCTATATGCAGAGTGCAAAATTTATATCTCCAGTCTGAACCTTTATCCCAAACTCCAGAATATTTATGCAACTGCCTGCTTGGCATATGTAGACGTCTGATAGAGATCTTATATTACATGTGTTCAAGATCAAAATTCTTTATGCAAGTTTTCACTTTGAAATAATTTCAGATTCACAGAAAAGTTGCGAGAATGCTACAAAGAATTCCTGCATTCCCTTCACCCAGCTTCCTTCACTGTTAATATTTTCCCATATTGGCTTCATCATTCTCCCTCTGCCCTGCCTTTCTCTATATAATATATCATTATGATGATTTCCTGAGACATCTGAGAGTAAATTGCAGACATGATGACTCTATTTCCTAAGAGCAAGAACATTCTCTAACACAACCAAAGTATAATTATTCAAATTAGGAAATTAACGCTCTTTTAACAATACTATTATCTAATTTACAGATCTCATTCATATTTAAACTAATTGTCTCAATATTTTCCTTTATATATATATATATATTTTTTCTGATCCAGAGTCCAATCCAGAATCACAAGTTGTATTTAGTTGTCCTTTCTCTTTAGGCCCTTTTAATCTGAAAGAGTTCCATCGTCTGTCTTTATCTTTCATGACATTATTGAAGATATTTTGTAGAATGGTCCTTAATTTGGTGTTTCCTTATGAGTAGACTGAGGCTATGCATTCTGGGCAGGAATTCTACAAAACTGATGTTGTGTCTCTCTCAGTGTTTATACAAGGAGATCTGTGATGTCAATTTGTCCCATTACTGGTGATGTTAAATTTGAACACTTTATTTAGGTGACAGCTGCTGGATTTCTCCACCATAAAGTTAGTATTTTTCCTTTTGAAATAAGTACTTTGAGACTATGTAGATATTCCATTCTTCATCAATTTTTCACCTGTTAGTTCAGAACCCACTGACAATTCTTGCATAAATCAAGATATTTTGATATTTGTCAAACGGTAAATTTCTAACTTTGTTATTCCATACTCATTTATTATATGGCATTCTACTCTAAGGAAGAATCTCTTTCTTTCTCCAATTTATTTATTCAATTATTTATGTAAATTAGTGTGGACTTATGGATTTTCATTTTATCCTATGAGTTATAATCTGTTACTATTATTTATTTATTTATTTTTGCATGGACAGGCACTGGGAAACAAACCCAGGTCTCTGGCATGCCAGGCAAGAACTCTGCCTGCTGAGCCACTGTGGCCCATCCACTATCATTTATTTTGATGCTAAAATAGTACTAGATTTGGTCAGCGGGAGTCCATTTAAACTGGATCCTGTGCCCTTGTGACATGTCCTCATCATTTGAGCACTTCCTTACTTTCTAGCACAATAAGATGCCCTGGGCTCATCTTGCACTTCCTCTGCTTCAGTCAGGAATCAGCCATTTCTCCAAGGTGTCCTGGAGAATACCTACATTTGGGTATTGTGTGTTTGTTGTTACTGGGTGTCATATCTTTCAGGCTGTCTCAGACTTAAGAAAATGTGTTTGAAATGTATATGTCTATGTGTGTGCGTGTAAATACAAATAGGCACACACATTTACATCAATTTCTATACTTATCTATCTATATATTAAGTACTGTGGGTTCACATTGATATCTCTAATTCTAATTCTAATCTCACATCACAGGGTTCATTCTATTCTTCACCCCTTCCATACTTGTAACTCCCTTCTCTGACAGTGAGAGACCTGCCTCCTATCATCTCACTTCACTTATATGTTCAAGCCTAGAATATACTAAAAGTAGATTCAGAATTCTCAAGTCATTCAATGGCAGAAGACTGAGCTCTTGATCGATCATTCCAAATGGACTCTACCCAGTTTTTCCATCTCAGTTAATGGAAACTCCATCCTTCTAGTTTCTCAGGCCAGAAACTCTGGAATCATCTTTACCTCTTCCCTCTCTTTCTCATAGCCCACAGCTAATCGGTCAATTCTGCCTTCAAAATATATTTAGAATCTAATCACTTCCCACCACCCCCACCACTACTAACTGGTTTTCCTGCCTTTATCCTTGCCTCCCCATCAGTCTACCATCAACACGGCAACCACAAAACTTTTTTTTCAAACATAAACTTTCTTTAAGTAAATCCTCTGCTCAGATTGCTGCAATGGCTCCCTTTTTTTTCCCTCGGAGTAAAAGCCAAATTTCCTTCAATGGCTTAAGAAGGCACTAAATGATCTGGCCCCCTCTGGACCTTTCTGATCTTCCTTCTTAGTACTCTCTCTATCATCATTCTATAATCTAGCTACAATGGTCTCCTTATTGCTTGTCAAACACTAAGGGCACATTCCCATGTTTAGTCCTTTGCTACGATTCCTCGGCCAGAATACTGCCTCTTCATTTCCTTCAAGTGTTCAGTCTTGCCTTCTCAATGAGGTCCACTCTGACTACTGAATTACCACTGACACTACACCTGCCCCCATCTACTCTAGCACACCCCACTCTCCTTACCCCACTCTAATTTCCCTTTTTCCATAGTACTTATCACATTCAGTTATACCATATAATTTACAGATTTATTATGTTTATTATTTATTGTTTATCCTTCAGTTCTGGCTCTCTGCTAGAAATTTAAGCTCCGTGAAGGCATGGAATTTTATCTTTTTTGTTAACTGATGCATCTCAAATGCTTGAAACAGTGCTTGGCATACAGTAGACATTAAAAAAATATTGGCTCATGTTGAATGAACTGTTTCACCTCCTATTTTGGCAGTATAGTTTGATTAAAAATTTTCTGTAAAACAATTTGATCTTTAACCTATATTAGCAGTATAGGTCAATGCCTCTCATATTTAAACTTCACACTAACATTCTCACAAGGGGGAAGGTGTCTTCACCAGAAATTTAATAACACACCTGTACCCGTCAGCCAAGATGCTTCAAATAAATGTCAAGTCAAAGTTCTAGAGAAAATTCTATAGTTTTTATATAACTTTGTGAACATGTATGTGTGTATGTTTATGTATAGGTGAGATTTGTGCTTTTATCTTCCAAGATAAAGTGCGAGTCTAGAATTTCATTTGGAGTTAATACACATACCTGACAAACTCACCCATTTTGAGAACACTATTTTTAAAAATTGTGGTAACTTATCTATACTATAAAATTAACTATTTTAATCCCTTTCAAGTAAGCAGTTTGTTCATATTAATTATGTTCACAGTGTATGCAGTCATCACCATCAAGCAATAACTTTTCAACACTCCAAACTTTAAGCAATAATTGTACCCATTAAGCAATAACTTTCCATTTCTCTCTCTTCCCCCAGGTCCTGGTAATCTGTAATCTACTTTCTGTATCTATGATTTTCATATTCTAGTTATTTCATATAAGCTAAAAGCATACAATAGTTGTCCTTTTGTGTTTGGCTTATTTCATTCAAGACAATGTTTTCAAGGTTCATCATGTTGTAGCATGTTTCAGAACTTTATTCCTTTTTATGGCTGAGTAATATTCCACTGTACATATGTGCCATATTTTGTTTGGTTGGTTAAATTAGTCACATCTGTTGATGGACTAGGGTTGTTTCCACATTTTGGCTCTTTTAAACAATGCTGCTATGAACACTGGTGTACAAATATCTGAGCTTCCCGATTTTAATTCTTTGGGGTATATAATTAGAAGTAGCATTGTTGGGTCATATAGTAATTCTATATTTCTGAAAACCTGCCAAACTATTTTCCACAGTGGCTGTTTTACATTCCCTTTAACACTGGGAGTCTTAGATTTGACATCAATGCATGAGCAATGAAAGGAAAAATAAATAATAGGACTATATCAATTTGAAACTTTTGTGCATCTAAGGATATTATCAAGAAAGTGAAAAGAATATGAGAAAATATTTGGAAACCACACATCTATATGAGTTTAAGATTCAATTTATATAAAGAACTCATACAATATAACAACAAAAAGACAAAGACCTCAATTTAAAAAATATGCAAAGGACCTGAATAGACATTTCTCCAAAGACGATATACAAATGGCTAATAAGCACATAAGAAGATGCTCAATATTATTAACCATTAGAAAAATGCAAGTCAAATTCACTGTGGGATATTATTTCAAACCCACTACCTTGGCTATTATGAAAAAATAGAGAATAACAAGTGTTGGTGAGGATGTGGAGAAAGAGAACTATGTTTAAACCTTCAAATTCTCTATCTACTGATCAAAATGGAGGTTAATATCCTAACACACTTTGCATTTTCCTAGCACCTATAAGACTAGCTATTTTTAAGCTAGAGTGCACCAATGATTTTTGTACGCAAAATTGTGTTTACACAAAATTGTGTTTACACAAAATTGTGTTTGTATAGCTTTCAGGTTCAGGAAGGGGAGATCATATTTTCATCAGATTCTCAAAGGAGTCTCTGACCTAAAAATGATGAAGAAACGCTGCACTGGACTATTTAATGGAGCACCTACGTTAAGAATAAGCTCCCTGATAATAGGTACCATGTCTTTCCTATCATACAGAATTCTAGTGCCTAACAAGTAGTAAATAATAATCATTTGTTGAATAAATTTAAAAAAGTGAATGAGTACAGCAGTCACACCTATTCTGGAGTTTTACGTGTTATTTCTAAATTCTGAGATGTGGAGCTCTCTGTGTATAACCTGGTCATTCCCTGGAACTTTGGGTATCTGTGGGACACCTGAGACTCAGAGTTAGAGCTCTGTAGCTATGAACCATACGACTGTTAAAGAAGCTGAAAAAGAGATCAAACTTCAATTAGAGATATAAATGAAGCTAATCTGTTTAGAAACAGAATACAGGGTAAAGGATGATATTGTCTGTGTTTTAAAACTTCAGCTTCTGTGTGAGACCAAAGGAAGAGATGTGTAATTGGTACAAAGTTTATATTTTCTGAAGCACACTAATTTAACTTGTATGGTCAGTTTACTCAAACAACATCATTACATGGACACTTGAATAGGGAAATGAGCTCTTGTTATTTTGTATAGATTAATGTTATACCCTGATACATCCCAGAGTAATTTGGGCAGAAAATAAAAAAGTATTTGCAAAGTCCCCTTAGGAAGTGGGGGAAAATATGGAAATATTAAACTTCCCCATTTAGAGAATTTCTGACCTTCTCACAAGCATTAGTGATTACCAATTTAATAAGTCAAGCCCTGGATCTTTGGGCTTGCCCTTAGGAAACTTATTCCTGCAGAAGAGAAGCTAAGCCTACTTGTAATTATGCCTGAGAGTCACCCCCAGAGAACCTGTTTTGTTGCTCACATGTGGCCTCTCTAACCCAACTCTGCAAAAAAACTCACTACCCTCCCCCTCTACATGGGACATGATTCCCAGGGGTGTAAATCTCCCTGGCAACATGGGACAGGGCTCCCAGGGATGAGCATGGCCCTGACATCGTGGGACTAAGAAAGACTTCTTGACCAACAAAGGGAAAGGAACGAAACAAAATGATGTTTCCATGGCTAAGAGATATCAAATAGAGTTGCGAGGTCATTCTGGAGGTTATTCTTATGCATTATATGGATATTCCTTCTTAGCTAGAAGGAAATACCTGAAATTGTTGAACCATAATCCAGTAGCCAGGATTCTTGAAGATGACTATATACCTATATAGCTTTTATGGTGCAAACATGTGGTTGTGAAATCTTGTGACTGACACCCCCTTTATTCAGTGTATGGGCAGATAAGTAAGGAAATAAGGACAAAGAATAAATAATTAATAGCGGGGGACAAGGGGTATGGGATGTTTTAGGTGTTCTTTTTTATTTTTATTCTTCTTGGAGTAATGAAGATGTCCTAAAACTGACTGTGGTGATGAATCCACAACTATATGATGATACTGTGAACCACTGATTGTATACTTTGGGAAATTAAATATGGTATGTGAATATATCTCAAATAAAATTGCATTAAAGGAGTGAATGAGTAAAGAATTAATGCACGGATCATTAATTTATTACCTCAGCTCACACTCTCCTTTCTCCAGCTTTCTAAGGGGATTGACCATCAAGTAGTAGTATATCAAGGACATCTGACTGAAAATGATTCAAAAAGGGCAGAAAAATTGCTCATGCACAGTTGTTATTAAATTTGGGTGGGAGAAACTTCATAGGAGTGGGAAAGAAACTTTTAAGAAGGGAAAAACTTTTAGCTTCCTGAAGCTTTTTCAGTTAAACTCTACTTTATAGAATTTTTGGAGGCATGGGTGCCTGGGAGCTTTGGAGGTTTTGTATCTTTCTGGGTAATAATAAGAGCCAGGAAGAGGCCCATAGTACAGGCTGCTTAGTATTCACTCTAGGTCCTAGGTTCAAGTGGAAAAGGTAAACATTACCTTTAGGTTCCCTTCTAATTTGTCTAGCTCAGTTCAACAGGGTAGGAAAGAAGACAGAAATTCAAATAAGAAATCTACCCAGGAATAAATATCGTGGATTTATGTTGCATCTTTCTGGAACTTGAGTTTATAAATAAGACACAGAGGCTCTCTTCCCTAATAGCGTACACTGAACTTCAAAGGGATTTTGAAATTTTTATTATCTGATTTCTATATCATGCTGGCCATAAGGGATCTTTTCTGTTCATAAGGGAACTTTCCACTGAGAATGATCAGGCTATGGTTGAGGAAAGGTTCACTCTCTGGAATTGGCTGCATCTGCTTTCCTGAAGTAACTTTGTTCCATGGGTGCATCTGCTCTGCTGAGGGAACTTTCTGCCATGGATGGATTGGCTATGAATTGCCAGGAATACACAAGAGGGCAGCAAGTTGCCTTCTGTCCTCACTTTACAGTCAGCAGAAGACACGAGGGGTTACAGAACCATGAAACAATCAGAAACCAGAAGCTCTATAAATCCAGGGTGATGGCTAACCTCAGAGATTAGCCTTGCAGGACCCCATCACTTATCCCGCACTTTCAGTAAACTGTTTTCATAAGTGACCCCAACATCCACAGTGGCATTTCTGCATTTACACTTTCATCCAACCCCTGGAGTGTTGTCCTTCTCTCTTCCTCCTTATCCATGTCCTATTTAAACCAGTTTAATCCCACCACTGTTTTGAGTCTCTAGTGATCTCCACCTCTTCCCAGTTTTCTTTTTCACTTATAGCAGTTACCATATGAACCAGGACTAATCAGGTGTTGTTTTTTCATTATCTTATCTATGTCAGTCTTGGTTTTCCTAGGGAGATTGCAAACTCTTGTGAGGCCAGAAACTAATTTACATACTTCTTTCATGTTCCTTATTGTCTCTAGTGATTGTAAACACTTGTTGAAATAATTAATACCTTGACAACGATAATCCAGTGACATAGTAAAAAGAGATGAAATTTATTGAGCTGTTACTATGGCCTAGGCACCGCATACACTGTCCCATTTAATCCTCACAATAACAACTTCATGAGATGGAAACTATTATTATATATATATTTTTGCAGGGGATACTCACAGAAATCACAAAGCTAGTAAGTGGCAGGGGACGAGGATGTAAACTCAGATCTGTCTAACTTCACAGCTCATGAAAACAAACCACTACATTTTGCTTGTCTTCAGCATATCTTCGCTCAGGGTACAAAATCTGAATAAGCAGTAACCTTTTTAGAAGACTGGGTATTACTAGAGGGGTTTATTCTAAGTTATGTCAGTTTTGTCAGTAACCACAGAATCTTTAAAAATGAAGAGGCTTCAGAAATTTGAGCACAGCAATGAAAGCAGACAGCATAATGCGCTCAGGAAAGAAAAACAAGAGCCAAGCAGTGAAGACAGAAATAGATGCCCACAAATACGAACTGAATAACCCATTTTTGCTCTCTTTAACTCTTGTATTTAAAACCCCTGATTTCTGATCCCACCAGAAATCGAGTAAACAGTTCTCCGAGGTCCACACTGGCATTTTCTCAAGCCCCATCCTCTTTGACCTCTGAGTAGCATTTGACATTGTGACCTCCGATTCTTGCTCAAGCCTCTCTCCATCTTTATTTTGTGTGATAATGTACAGATTGTTGCTTTAACTGCTTTCTTTGGTTTTGTTGTCTGGCTCTTTTTCTTGTCCTAAATACAAGCATTCCCGGAGGTTCTACCCTTGACTCTCTTCTCTTCTCTTTCTAAACTGTCCCTTGTTGATCTCATCCCTTTTCATGGTATCAGCTCTCATTTTCATGCAGAACACTTTCATATCCATAGCTCCAAAAATCAGACCTTTTCCCAGAGCTTCAGTCTCCGTTTCCAACACCCTGTTAGGTAGCTTCACCAGCACTTCAGTATGTCCCAAACCATGCATCACCTGTTTTTCTCAAGCCTCCTCCTCTTTCTGTGCTGGGGACTCTATTTGTGAAAGACATCAGCATTCTCTTGACTTATCCCTCTTGCTGGCCCTCACAAAAGTCTGTCAGTTGCCTGGAAACCTGTTGATTTTATGTTCTAAATATGCTGATGCTTTATCTCTCAGTTCCCATTACCACAAACTCAATACTGCCTAGTTTAATCTCTCCAGAGAACATCTCTGATCATTTTCAGTTTTCTATTTATAACTTTCAAGTAAGGAATATGGTGGGCTAGGAAGCTCTAGGAATCAGTCTCTCTACCAGAACCAGTATAAAACAGGCAGGAACTGTCTGAAACAACTATTTTGAAACTAAGCTCTAGGGTCTGGTAGGACATTGTGCAGCATCCAGGGGAGGGTGGGATGAAGAAGTTGAGAAAATCATAGAAAATATCAATAAACTGCTCTCTCTGCAGTGGTTACTGGTGCCCATCCCCTACTCTGAGTTAGACAACAGTGGGGTCTGGCAAATAGTTATAGACCAGATTTTTTTTTATTAATAAAAAAATTAACTAACAAAACATTTAGAAATCATTCCATTCTACATATACAATCAGTAATTCTTAATATCATCACATAGTTGCATATTCATCATTTCTTAGTACATTTGCATCGATTTAGAAAAAGAAATAAAAAGGCAACAGAAAAAGAAATAAAACGATAAGAGAGAAAAAAAAAACTATACGTACCATACCCCTTACCCCTCGCCTTCACCTACCACTATTTCAAACTGAATTTATTTTAACATTTGTTCCCCCTGTTATTTATTTTTATTCCATATGTTCTACTCTTCTGTTGATATAGTAGCTAAAAGGAGCATCAGACATAAGGTTTTCACATTCACAGAGCAAAATTCACCCTTTTTTTTTTTCCTTTTTAACATGGGCAGGCACCGGGAATCGAACCCGGGTCCTAGGGCATGGCAGGCAAGCACTCTTACCTGCTGAGCCACCATGGCCTGCCCTATAGACCAGATTTTAAAGTTTGGTATGAGTTACAGTTCCACAATTTTTTGTTTTTTCTTCTAGCTGCTCCAAGACATGGAGACCAACAGAAATATCAATATAATGATCGTGCAGTCATACTCATTTGTTAAATTCTATCTTCTCTGTTATACTTCTCCTTCTCTTTAAATAACATATATACATAAAAGCAAAAGTTTCAATGTACATCGCAACAATTAGTTGTAGAACAGATTTCAGAGTTTGGTATGGGCTACAATTCCATAATTTTAGGTGTTTATTTCTAGCTGCTCTAAGGTACTGGAGGCTAAAAGAAATATCAGTATAATGATTTAGCACTCATACTCATTTGTTAAACCCTGCCTTCTCTGTATATATCTCTACCATCACCTTTGATCTCTCTCCCACTCTGTAAGGGTATTTGGGCTATGTCCATTCAAGTGATTTTTGACAATAGGGCAAAGGTCACTCGACTGGGAAAGAAGAGTCTCTTCAACAAATGGTGCTGGCAAAACTGGATGTCCATATGCAAGTGAATGAAGGTGGACCCCTACATCACAACATATACAAAAATCAACTCAAAATGGATGAAACACCTACATATAAGAGCCAGAATTACAAAAATTCCTATAAGAAAATGTAGGGAAACATCTTCAGGACCTTATGGTAGGCAATGGTATCTTAGACTTTGTACTAAAGTACAAGCAACAAAATAATAAAATAAATAAATGGAACATCATCAAAATAAAAAACATTTGCACGCTTATCATGAAAGTAAAACAGCAATCTACCCAATGGGAGAAAATATTTGGAGACCACATATCCAATAATGATTTAGTACCTAGAATATATAAAGAAATAATTCAACAACAAAAAGACAAATAACCCAGTTAAAAATGGGCAAAAGACTTGAATAGACCAATCTCCAAAGAAGATATACAAATGGCCAAAAAGCAGATGAAAAGATGCTCAGCATCATTAGCCATTAGGGAAATGCAAATCAAAAGCATAATGATAATGAGATACCATTTCACACCCAGTAGAATGGCTACTGTTAAAAAATGCAATGGTGGCTCAGTGGCAGAATTCTTGTCTGCTGTGCTGGAGACCCAGGTTCGGTTCCCAATGCCTGCCCATGCAAAAAAAAAAAAGGAAGAAAATTACAAGTGTTGAAGAGAATGTGGAGAAACAGGAATACTCATTCATTGCTGATGGGACTGCAAAATGATGCAGTTTCTATGGAAAACAGTCCGGCAGATCCTCAGGAAGTTAAGTATAGAATTACCATATAACCCAGCAATCCCACTAATAGGTACACACCCAAAAGAATTAAAAGCAAGGACTCTAACAGATATTTGCATATCTATGTTCATAGTGGTATTATTCACAATTGCCAAAAGATGGAAGCAGTCCAAGGGTCTACCAACCAATGAACGGATAAACAAAATATGGTATATACCTCACACACAATGGAATATTATTCAGCCATAAAAAGGAATAAAGTCCTAATACATGTGACAACCTGGATGAACTTTGAAGATATTGTGCTAAGTGAAAGAAGCCAGACACAAAAGGACAAATATTGTATGATCTTACTGAAGTGATATATAGGTTACCAGAGGAAGGAGTCAGGATAGGGAATAGGGAGCTAATTGTACCGAGTTCCTAATCGGGATGATGGAAAAGTTAGTTGATGGATGGTGGTGATAGTAGCACAACATTGTAAATGTAATTAACAGCACTGAAATATATATTTGAATGTGGTTAAAAGGTGAAATTTCAGGTTGTAAATATATTACTAGAACAATTTTTAAAATTTATATTTAAAATTCTATGTACAAACAATAACAATGTTTATGATATGGAAAAAACTTTCAAGGAGGTAATGTGTGAAAAATAAAGAGGGATAGGAAAATAGGAGAAGCTTCCTTAGCTGTTCCCAACTTTCTTTCCTTTCTTCCTTAATCCACCCACCATAGTCAACAGAATGCTACCCCCCCCCAGTCAAATGCTCTACCTCTTCTCGACACATGTGTATCTGTAACTTTCTTCCTTACTTGCATTATAGTTATTTGTATACACAGTTTGTCCGTAGAACTAGAGATCATGGACTCTTGTCTTATTCACATTAGTATCTCATTGCATCTAGCCCTGTGCTTTAAAACACAGTAGGTGCCCAATGAAGTATTTAACGTTGAGTAATGAATTAAGAACTTGATGACTCCTGCCTACAACTTGCTCTTTTCCCCACCATAAAAAGGGTTGGAAAATTTCCTGTATATGTGTGTTTGGTTTACCACCCCCACCCCGCCCCCCTGCTGCTCTCTGTGCCTCAAATACTCCATTCTTTTGTCAGGAACATAGTGTATGGGGTCTGCTTTGGAGGAGAGGCTCTTGCAAGGCTAGCCATCACTCTGGTTTTATAAAGCTTCTGGTAACTAATTGTGTCTGGGCATATCACCATGTTATCTTACTTGGTCTGCTGCTAACTGTAAAGTCAGGCCTGAAGGCAACTTGTTGCCCTGCTGACAACTCATAGCCAAACCATCCAAAAAGTTTATCTGCTCAGCAGAACAGAAGCATCCACGGAACAAAGTTCCTTCAGAAAAACAGATTCAGCCAATTCCAGACATTTGATCTATTCTTAACCATAGCCTGATCAATCTCAGTGGATAGTTCCCTTAGAAATAAAAAAAGATCCCTTATGGCCAGCCTGATATAGACTGGATAGGGCCCTGTGAAGACTTTATCACAGCAATTCTCAGTATTTGATTGAGTCCAAGCTGTTTGTTGTTGGGTAGTCCGTGCAAGAGGCTATCAGAAGCAGAGTTCAGTCTTGGAGAAGGAACTACAGGAGAATGTCAGAGGGGCTACAGTCCTCACAAACAACCAGGAAGGGGGATTCAAGGACCTAAGCAGAAGGCATAGTGGAGTCGGGTAGGCAGACTATAGTCTGATGCTCATGTAGAGGCTTTACATGTTTTATTGAATACCAGTAAAGACTGCAAGCAGATGACTCATTTCAGACTGGACTTGCTTCTAATGAGCCAATAGATCTGATTGTGTGCCTGCAGATAGCAAAGAGTATCTCGGGGAACTAGTGTAGAACTAGGGTAGGTAGAGGCCAGCACCACAACATACGACATGTGCATCAGTGAACAAATGATACGTGTATGTGCACTTCCAAAATCTTCCTTGGCATTGCAGAGACTCTAAGTCCTCCTAAAGACTCTGCAGTTATTACCATTCTTTTGACGCTTTTAGGTGCTGCAAAACTACACACTTTAATAATACTTAGGAGAAAATAGTTTCAGAACTTAAGCTATTTAGCCTTTTCAAGTATGTAACAGAAAATGGCATTAAATGATAAAGTTTCCTTCCCAAATTAAAGTCAAACATTCTATTCATAGATGAAAGAAAAACATACCATATTTTGATATGCCTCTTTCAAAATTGGCCACCAACTTCCCAAACATCTGCACCGAACAGATATAATGTTGAGACGTGTTAGGGGAAAATTATAGATTATGCCCACTAAGGTTATTCACTGACCTCAATAAACAGGATATACAATATAATAATCTTTGGGTTTACTAAAACACTGTTAGTTACTGGCAAGTCATTCTACTCTTAAAAAGCTCACTCTCCATATGAAAAGTACATGTTGATTTCTCAAAGTCAACTTTGTAGCTTACATTTCCAACTTTCAAGTTTTCTCAAATACCTGAAATCAAGAATATCATTACTGGCAATGTCTAAGTTTTGAAAAAGGTGTATTTCCAAAGTTCACCTGTAACCTTGGTGTTAGAAATCGATGGCTGTTTTGTCAAAGATTCAATGCTACAAAAAATGGTTAGGTTCTGAAGTCCCGCCATGGGTTTAATCTATAGTGGTGATTTGTGTTTCTGGGGCCTGGTGTAATCTGGCACATGATGCTCTTTGTAAAAGTTTGGTGAACAAATGACTTAATGAATCAACACATAGATGAAGCCCAGTTCTGTGCTGTTCTGAACTAACTGCCATATATAAAAATGTTCCTTTTGATAATGCTTGGTTGCCAGAAACAACCTCTCCTATGGTTCATCTTCTAACTTTGGTGGTCAGATGGGAATTTTTCCCCAAGCTCTTAAAGAAAACTCTACCAGCCATCTCGACATTTTCTCACAGCTATTGGGGAGATCCTTAGAGGTGTGAAAAGGAGATGAGTAGAGAGAGGAGTGATGCAAGAGTCTGGGGACACTTTCAACAGGGACTGTATCAGGGTTGGTCCAGCCAGTTCTGTCACCACAGGTTCTGCATTAGCCTGACAGAGCAAGATGAGGAGCAAGATTGGAATGGGGACGGGAGCAAAAGGATCTGCTGCTGTGAGCAGACGGGGGGAAAAGTATCCCAAGCAGGGGGCAACACTAAGGAAAGAGGTCTTCTGGTAGATACCTAATCAAGACTGCTACCTCGCAGGAAAAAAGCACTACAGCTTAGGGGTTAAGTGCAAGGTCTCTGTTCCTCCCCTTACTAGCTGTGTGACCTTGGATTAATTACTTAATCTCTCTGTGTCCCAGTTTCTCCATCTGTAAAATAGGGATAATGAAAGTACGTACCTCATGACTTGTTTGGAGGATTAAATAAACTAACAGTGTCTGGATACGGTAAGAACCATATAACATTAACTAAACGAACATAGGCACCCACAAGTTGCTGGTTATGTTATTCATGTGATGATTAACATGTTCAACCTCAAAAACTATAGGTCTTTCAATACAGAGCAGGAGGAAAAGAAATTGAGGGTCAATTACTAAATATTAATAAAACACAGAGTACTATCTTCAGTTATGCTGTGGTTGCTAAACATCTCAAAAAAAAAAAAAAGAAAAAAATGGTGACTAATCCTTGTGCTAAATCACTACTTAGGAATAGGAATTTTAAAATGGTATGATGATATTCTCAGTGAGAACCAAGCATATCTTACTAAGACTGTTTTAGAAGTGTATTTTCTCCTACCAAAGAAAATTCTTCTAAGGAAAAATAAATACAACATATCTTCTTTCTTGACAACTATGCCCTAAGAAAAATTATTCAAAATGGGTTCTATTAAAGAGTACATCTCATTTCACTAAGTAAAATAAGGTCATCCCTTTTTAATTTCAGAAATGTCTTTTCCCAGACAAATGCCAAATGCCATTTGAACCCTTGGTGCATAAATCGTAATAATTCTTTAGACACAAACTTCAGGGCTGGGTTGCCAAGTCTACAGGCTTCCTTTCATGGTCTGCCAGCACAAAGAGCTACTAGGGGAAAAGGTTTCTTAGATGAAAAGGGTTGCTTCATGTTGAAGGACTGTGAACTTGGAAACGGTTTGCCTTTGTCAGTACTCAAGGATCAGAATAGCTGTCATTTCCTCCTTTACTATAGAATTGTTATTTTAAGTAAATGAAAGGTTGATTAATATGTGCAGTACCCTAATTGTCTTCTGAATATACAGAACAAGGTTCAGAATAAAAAATTCAGATCTAGGGGTGTATTAGTTAGGGTTCTCTAGAGAAACAGAACCAACAGGGAACACTTGCAAATATAAAATTTATGAAAGTGTCTCACGTGACCGTAGGAGCGCAGAGTCCAAAATCCACAGGGCAGGCTGTGAAGCCGGTGACTCCAATGGATGCCCTGGACGAACTCCACAGGAGAGGCTCACCAGCCAAAGCAGGAATGCAACCTGTCTCCTCTGAGTCCTCCTTAAAAGGCTTCCCATGATTGGATTTAGCATCACTAATTGCAGAAGACACTCCCCTTTGACTGATTACAAATGGAATCAGCTGTGGATGTAGCTGATGTGATCATGACCTAATCCTATGAAATGTCCTCATTGCAACAGACAGGCCAGCGCTTGCCCAATCAGATGAACAGGTACCACAACTTGGCCAAGTTGACACCTGTCCCTAACCATGACAGTACACCCCTTGTCAACTTGGCACACACACACACACACACACACACACACACACATATATATCACCTTAGACCATACTTAATTTCCAAATGAAAACAAATAAGCACACATTTTTTTCTTTTACCTGACAATACTCAACTGTCCAGCATATAACTGGAAACACATTAAATCTCTCCAGAATAGGGTGCAAATCCTTGGGCAATATTCATTCTTAAACTTGATATCTTAAAACTTAAATAGTATAACACAAACAAAACAGAATTACAGTCCTCGTTTCTGTAACTGATCACGTGGTCGAAGTTCATATTTATCACTACCTTCTTCCACTACCCATTCCATGTTCCCTTTCCCCTCAGCAAGCACTTCAGCTGGCCGTGGTTCTTTGCCTGGTGGGGTGACCCAAACCTTCATTCCTGAAGTCTCAGAGCCATTAGTGGTCCTGCCTGGATTGTGTTGTTGCAGTTTTCCATTGATTTTAATCACAGGGCATGGTAATACTAATAGACGCCCCAGGGATCTCCTATATTCCAAGAAAACTCTTCTTTACCTCCATTATGTAGTTGCAGTCCTACTTCCTTCTGATAGTCAGGGTCAATTACCCCAGACAATAATGTAATCCCCTTCTTGGTGTGTTGATCCAGAGGCATAAGTAGCCCAAAGTGGCCAGGTGGCAATCTTAACCTCCAGTTCAGTGGTATCACTGCTGTTTCTCCTGGAGAAAGCACACCCCGTTTTGGAACTAAAACCTGTAGACCAGCAGAACTCAGGGTAGCAGGGACAGGAAGCAAAAATTTTCCTAGTGGATCATTAGGAGTAATAGTGAGTGGTACCACAGCCATTTCCACCCCTTGGTTCCTGGACCCATGGATCCTGGCTATGGGAGAAACAGCACCATACAGTGGACGCTGATTCAGAGCATACACAACTTCCTGGAGAACATTACCCCAGCCTTTCAAGTTTTTGCCACCTAGTTGGCACCGTAATTGAGTTTTCAAAAGGCCATTCCACCGTTCTAGCAATCCAGCTGCTTCTGGATGATGGGGAACATGGTAAGACCAGAGAATTCCATGAGCATGTGCCCATTCCCGCACTTCATTTGCTGTGAAGTGTGTTCCTTGATCCGAAGCAATGCTATGTGGAATACCATGACGATGGATAAGGCATTCTGTAAGCCCACGGATAGTAGTTTTGGCAGAAGCATTGCGTGCAGGGAAAGCAAACCCATATCCAGAGTATGTGTCTATTCCAGTTAGAACAAATCGCTGCCCCTTCCATGAAGGGAGTGGTCCAATGTAATCAACCTGCCACCATGTAGCTGGCTGGTCACCTCGGGGAATGGTGCCATATCGGGGGCTGAGTGTGGGTCTCTGCTGCTGGAAGATTGGGCACTCAGCAGTGGCTGTAGCCAGGTCAGCCTTGGTGAGTAGAAGCCCATGTTGCTGAGCCCATGCATAACCTCCATCCCTACCACCATGACCACTTTGTTCATGAGCCCATTGGGCAATAACAGGAGTTGCTGGGGAAAGAGGCTGACTAGTATCCATAGAACGGGTCATCTTATCCACTTGATTATTAAAATCTTCCTCTGCTGAAGTCACCCTCTGGTGTGCATTCACATGGGACACAAATATCTTCATGTTTTTAGCCCACTCAGAAAGGTCTATCCACAAACTTCTTCCCCAGACCTCTTTGTCACCAATTTTCCAATTATGGTCTTTCCAAGTCCCTGACCATCCAGCCAAACCATTAGCAACAGCCCATGAGTCAGTATACAAACGCACCTCTGGCCAGTTTTCCTTCCAAGCAAAATGAACAACCAGGTGCACTGCTCGAAGTTCTGCCCACTGGGAGGATTTCCCCTCACCACTGTCCTTCAAGGACACCCCAGAAAGGGGTTGTAATGCTGCAGCTGTCCACTTTCGGGTGGTACCTGCATATCGTGCTGAACCATCTGTAAACCAGGCCCGAGTTTTCTCTTCCTCAGTCAATTCACTGTAAGGAACTCCCCAAGAGGCCATAGCTCTGGTCTGAGAAAGAGAAGGTAATGTGGCAGCAGGAGTAGAAACCATGGGCATTTGGGCCACTTCTTCATGTAACTTACTTGTGCCTTCAGGACCTGCTCTGGCTCTATCTCGTATATACCATTTCCACTTTACAATAGAGTGCTGCTGTGCACGCCCAACTTTATGGCTTGGTGGGTCAGACAACACCCAACTCATGATAGGTAACTCAGGTCTCATGGTAACTTGGTGGCCCATGGTTAAGCGTTCAGTCTCTACTAAGGCCCAGTAGCAGGCCAAAAGCTGTTTCTCAAAAGGAGAGTAGTTATCTGCAGCAGATGGTAAGGCTTTGCTCCAAAATCCTAAGGGTCTGCGTTGTGATTCTCCTATAGGGGCCTGCCAAAGGCTTCAGACAGCATCTCTATTTGCCACTGACACTTCCAGCACCATTGGATCTGCTGGATCATATGGCCCAAGTGGCAGAGCAGCTTGCACAGCAGCCTGGACCTGTTGCAGAGCCTCCTCTTGTTCAGGTCCCCACTCAAAATTAGCAGCTTTTCTGGTCACTCGATAAATGGGCCGGAGTAGCACACCCAAATGAGGAATATGTTGTCGCCAAAATCCAAAAAGACCCACTAGGCGTTGTGCCTCTTTTTTGGTTGTGGGAGGGGCCAGATGCAGCAATTTATCCTTCACCTTAGAAGGGATATCTCAACATGCCCCACACCACTGGACACCTAGAAATTTTACTGAGGTGGAAGGCCCCTGTATTTTTGTTGGATTTATCTCCCATCCTCTGACACGCAAATGCCTTACCAGTAAATCTAGAGTAGTTGCTACTTCTTGCTCACTAGGTCCAATCAACATGATATCATCAATATAATGGACCAGTGTGATGTCTTGTGGGAGGGAGAAACGATCAAGGTCTCTGCGAACAAGATTATGACATGAGGTAGGACAGTGAAAGTATATTGCTGACCTTGCCAGCTGAAAGCAAACTGTTTCTGGTGGTCCTTACTAATAGCTATTGAGAAAAAAGCATTTGCCAGATCAATAGCTGCATACCAGGTACCAGGGGATGTATTGATTTGCTCAAGCAATGATACTACATCTGGAACAGCAGCTGCAATTGGAGTTACCACCTGGTTGAGTTTACGATAATCCACTGTCATTCTCCAAGATCCATCTGTTTTCTGCACAGGCCAAATAGGAGAGTTGAATGGGGATGTGGTGGGAATCACCACCCCTGCATCTTTCAAGTCCTTAAGAGTGGCAGTAATCTCTGCAATCCCTCCAGGAATACGGTATTGCTTTTGATTTACTATTTTGCTTGGTAGGGGCAGTTCTAGTGGCTTCCACTTGGCCTTTCCCACCATAATAGCCCTCACTGCACGAGTTAGAGAACCAGCGTGGGGATTCTGAGTCTGATTTTCAGAGATCTCAAGTCTACGGCTACAGGAAATAAAATTTTCCTTCAGGATACTCATAGAAACCTCTACATCTTTCAGACGGCACTTAAGCTTCTTGTTTGAAGCCTTAAGCCCATCCCTTTCACCCTTTAATGTAGACAGTGTATCTAACAACAACCAACCAACATCTCTATAACTCTTATTCCTACAAAACTCTGTGAAGGTGTCAAAAACATTATCCCCCAGAGTCTGGCTTCGTACAAGCGAAGCATTAGGAGAATCGAATGATGATATTTTGACTATCTCCTTTGCCAACTCAGTCCATGGATTGGGAGTGTCATTCTGATTACGGGAATCAGAGTCCTTAGTGTCTCTGAGCCCAGTCAGAGTAGAAAACCATTCATAAAAACCCATTTTTAAGATTCTGTTCCTTAAGAACCACTCCCGGTACCAAGATGTATTAGTTAGGGTTCTCTAGAGAAACAGAACCAACAGGGAACACTTGCAAATATAAAATTTATGAAAGTGTCTCACGTGACCGTAGGAGCGCAGAGTCCAAAATCCACAGGGCAGGCTGCGAAGCCGATGACTCCAATGGATGGCCTGGATGAACTCCACAGGAGAGGCTCACCAGCCAAAGCAGGAATGCAACCTGTCTCCTCTGAGTCCTCCTTAAAAGGCTTCCCATGATTGGATTTAGCATCACTAATTGCAGAAGACACTCCCCTTTGACTGATTACAAATGGAATCAGCTGTGGATGTAGCTGATGTGATCATGACCTAATCCTATGAAACGTCCTCATTGCAACAGACAGGCCAGCGCTTGCCCAATCAGATGAACAGGTACCACAACTTGGCCAAGTTGACACCTGTCCCTAACCATGACAAGGGGGTACCTAGAAATGGAGAAATTTCTCTGTTCACTTGCACCTTGGTTTTGTACTAGTTCAGGGCCCAAGGAAGCTTTGATCACTTTTGCTTCCATATCAAGCCACTTATCAGTTAGAACTTCCCTGTTTTCTCATCCTCTTCAAAGCAATCTAATTAAAACAGCAACATCTGCAACCCAGAGTGGTGACAAAATGTAGCAGATCTGGTCAGAGAGGGTAAAACCACTAAAACCCACTCCAACTACCCAGTACATTTAGACCAACTGAGCCAAGATATCTAGCAGGAATGTCTTACGTCACTGAAGTGTTTTACCAAGAAATCATCACAGTCCTTATAATGCAGTTAATGCTTTTACATGCAAATAACATATTTCTTCATTCTATCCCAAAATAGGTGACAGATACAGACAGCATAGTGTTGTGGAGGCTGCACAGAAGGTCTGCATTCAAGTATAGTTCCATTATTTATAAACTCAGTGGCTTTGGATAACAAGGGATGGTGATAATAATACCTGTTATAGCTACCACATAGAATTTTTTAGAAGATCAAATGAGTTAACATATCTGCAAGTATCTTACAAACTGTTAAGGCCTTTCAAAATCTATTTTTTATCATCATGATTACATTTGACTGCTCATTTAGTGTATTTATTCACTATGGATCTTTTTTTTCACATGGGCAGGCACCAGGAATCGAAGCCGGGTCTCTGGTATGGCAGACATTGAGCCATCGTCACACCGCCATACTATGGATCTTAAACAGAGTATTCTGATAAACCAATTCATTATTATCTAATAGCATGAAGGCCTTGGGAAGTCAAACATGAGTTTCAAACTCAACCCAGCTGCAATCTACAGTCCATTCTTGGTTGGAACGAATGAGCGGAAAGAAACTGGAATCCTGCACATCTATATTAGCCCATAAATCAATATTTTATCTGAGAATATATTAGGCAGCAGGGTCATTTAAATTAATGCTGTCTACTTGAAATATTTGTTCAGAGTGCATGCAAGCTGCTGTCAACATTTAACATGGCTTGGATCAAGGGATTACACTTGCAGCTTAATGGAAATAAACTTCAAAAGACATTTTTGACAAAATGTTAATGTAAATGAAATAAATATAAAATATCATTTTTGTCTTAAAGAAACATTTAAGCAGTAAACATAAATCTGTTTGCTCTATGTCCCAGTGGGATGTAGGTATTAAAGGGGGAAGAGGAGTCAACTCCTTATTAAAGTGAGGAGCTACTCTTAATGGCTCCCTGCAAAATGTGATGATAAAGAATTTGATTAAGGTTGGACATGTGAGTAATTAAGTCTCAGGAGGAAATCTGATAGGAGTTCTTTATATAGAGAGCCTTGAAAAGAAAAAATACCCCATTTCTGGGGCACAATTATTAAAAACGTCCTTCTCAAACCATTCGCTTTAATACCAAGTCCACAGGCATAATCAGAGACTGCACCCCTGAGAATTCTTGTCTGGGTCTAAGGGTGATGAGTAGGAATTCTCTGACAAAGAGTGTCAGGGCTAGGAGGAGAAAGCCCTGGCTTCCATAGCCCTGCTCCTTTCTTTTGTCTCTCACAGGTCAATAGAGTCTTTTGCTCTGTAAATCCTAAACCAGCAGTGGCCCCTCCTCCCCATGTTTTAGTTTTACTGAAAAGGACAGTTTATTTGCAGGGAAATAATTTCTGGCGGATTAAGACAGACTTTTAAGTCGGAGAGAGACAGCTGTGGTTGATCTGAACATATATTTTTGATGACCTTGTCTATTTTTTACCAACAGGCCATATTTCATCTAACCTTGTAAATTCTAGAGTTAATATTCTTATTAGGACAGCTAGTACACAGTGTGATCATTTAATACATACTTCCTGACGATGATCTAAGAACTCCATCCAAGGTGCCCTAGACAAGAAAATCTATGGTCCTTTATAAGCTTTAGGAGAATGATTTATATAACCAAAAGGCTAATCAAGATATCTTTGGCATCTCATCAAGAAAAAAAAAGGAATGAACGTTAAAATCCTTGGCAGAGTATCTAATGCTAAACATTTACCACTTAATCTTTTTCTGTTCTCTAAATATTTTATGTAAGTTATCATTATGAGCAGGTTATAAACTTTTTGAGTGCAAGGAATATATTTCTCTGGTATTTTCCACGGGACCAAGTATTGCACCAGGCAAAGGAAGAAACTGCAATGTATTTAAAGAAAATAAAGTGAATACATGTTTTCTTTGGGTGAAACAAATGTTCATTATAAAAATCCTTCTCTCTAAACAGGCAAACAAAATGAAAAAAGGTAATAAACAAAAAAACAAACAAAAATCCTTCTGTCTAAAAGAATCCTTTAGGCGACCAACATAAGAAGAAAATATAACCTATTCAGTATCTTTACCATACCATCCTACATCTGTTTAGTGCTGATTCTTCACAAATCAATTTCAGCCTTACTTTATTGTCTGAGCTTCTCTTACACCAGTATCAGATGAGAAATCGAGACACTGAGAAGTTGGTTGTGTTTTCATTTGTTCAACAAGCACCAGGAACTTTTCTGGGTGCAGGTTTACAGTGATGAAGAAGACCAAGTCCTGTTCTTCTGGAACTTTTACTCAGTGGTACATTGGTAAATGTTTAACAACCAGCTCTCCACGTGTAGATTCACCAGATTGTATAAACTGATGTTTTCATTTACTTTAAAATGAAGATAAAAGTGAAACAACAAAGTTGATTGGCTGGAACTTCACTCATTTGTCAATAATGAAGTGATTACTTCACTGTAACAATGAACAGTTTTCAAATGTTGGAAGAACATTTTCTCAAGTTTTTTGTACTATTTCTAATGTAATGGCTGCAGACATAAATTATTCACATTTTCTCCAACACTTTGTTAAGTCTAGACAATCAACAAAACAATAAATCAGACCCTGATGTGTAGTGTTTGTAGTGTTTGCTAATTTCAGTGGTGTAGATACTTTCACCATGGCTGATTTTAAGCTATCAACATGAAGTCACTAAATACAGAGTTGTGAAGAAATGCAGAGTAGTTACACTATTATATAGTATTTCCACCACCCAGGTACCAGAGATGAAAATAATCTAAAAAGCATCAGTAATAGCAAAATAATGAATTTTGAGCTTTTATTCCTTTGTTTTTAATATATTTAATTTTGTTTATATGATTTGATTTTTAATAATGACTGTGCTTCAAAGCCAACTCACAAAATTACTGAGCATTTAACAAGCAGCTCTTAGGAGCCACGACAAGCTAGTTCCAACACACCAATAAGCTTACCTTCCAACGGGAGGAAGTAATATGTGAAATGGAGAAGCCAGGACTATCCTCTAAGTGGTCTAGCACTATTTCCACAGCAGCATCCTCCTGCTTTTCCATGTAAGCTAGTAGTGATCAGATTAATGGTACAAACTTTTGAGTTGTACGCATTTCTTTGTAGGATGGCTGCAGGGAGATCAGAAAAATGACCACGGGCGTTAAGCTTCAGGAAGGTGAAAAAAGGGATGGGGCGAGCTTAAGGGAGAAGAAAAGTGAATGGGTGGGATGGGGTGGAGGTCGGAGGTCCAGTGGCTTACTTATCTGCTGGATTATGTAGTTATGGGTGCAGGCATGTGGGAAAATAAAAAAAGCCTCCATATTTGGGCTCCAAAAATCATGTGCTCTTTTAATAGGGTCTACCAGAGATGTTTCTGACTTCCAGCTGTCGTCACCACCTAGAAAACAGATACCCAAGGACATTCTCTTCTCCTCTAAATTCCTTTAAGGTTCCTAGATAACTCCCATCCATAGGGTGTCATAGAAATGGCTACAATGATGCAGTAATGGAGTTCCGGACAAAGTAATGGACAAAGGAGTTCTGAGTTACGATCCTGAGAAAACATCTTAGGGGAGACAGTACATGCAAAGGCTCAGAGACAAGAACAAGAAATCCAAAGGCATGAACAGGAAACAACTTTGCCAGAGAGGGTGACAGCAAGAGGGAAACCATTGGCAGAGTACATTTTGCTGGGTGATGAGGATTCCTTTCCCTGAAAGAAAGGTGCTGTTCTAGCTCGAAATCTTTGCATTTGTTTGTTTTTAAAAAATAAGTTCCTCTCTCAAGTTTTTTAACATCTAGACTTAAAAACTACAGGGGACATTTTTAAAGCCTCATAGTAAGTTGTACTTATTTATTTATGGTCTACATATGTTCTCAACAGATCAGCCATCATTCCACCAGTCAGGGAAATGAAATTATAAGGGGGAATTTTCAAATATGAACATCTTTGAGAACATAACATTTACAATATTTGAATTCCACATTTTATGAATATTGAACTGGTGTCTTTTGAGAGCTTATGTTATTTTCTGAAGTTAATGGCACATTAATGCTTTTAAGACACTAAGGTCCTGGTTACTGGATTTCTGGGAATCAGCATATCAAAAAAGAAGCTGTAATTTACCTCCCTGAGCCTCATTTTCCTCATTTATTAGCTGGCCCGACAATACCTGCCATGCAGAGTTGTTGTAGGGAAAAAAATAAAAGGAAATAAATTAAGTATGAACCGCACATAGCAACAAGCAAGCACTGAGCACGTTGTGACTGCTATCACCATTGTGTACATAAATGTTTTAATTCAATAAACATTTTATTAAGGGTTACAATGTACAAGACATGGTCTGGAATCTAGGTTTTCTTTGTTTCATCTTATATTTTGCTTTTCTTCTTTTTAAAACTTTTTAAATTGTGAAATATAACATATATACAAAAAAGCAATACATTTCAAAGTACATAGAACAGATTTCAGAGTTTGGTATGGGTTACAGTTCCACAATTTCAGGTTTTCCCTCTACCTGCTCCAAGACACTGGAGACTAAAAGAAATATCAATATAATAATTCAGCAGTCATATTCTTTTGTTATATCCTATCTTCTCTGTTACAACTCCTCCTTCTCCTTTGATCCTTCTCCCAACCTTTAGGTGTATTTGGACTCTACCCCTTTTAACTTTTTCATGTTCAGCTTTTTCATGTAGGAAAGGTATGTTGACAAGCTGGGATAGAGGAATGGAACTACTTGATGTGCTTGGAGAGGCTGGTCCCTCTGGTTTTCAGGAACTTTGGAGGTTCTAGGTTTCTGGAAAGTAATTTTAGTACATGAAACATTTACAGAATTTCAAAGATAGCCCTGGGTGTTCTTTAGGGTTAGAAGAAATGGTTTTGGTTGGGGTTTGGCAAACCGTGGTAATTAGTAATATCTAGCTGAAGCTTGCATAAGAGTGGCCTCCAGAATAGCCTCTCAAATCTTCTAGCCACTGATAACTTTTTTAATTGTGCTTTTTTTAATTATCTGTTTTATTTTGATAACATTTTGTTACATTTCTTTTCCCCCTTTTTGTTTTAAATTATGAAATATTTCAATCATAGAGCAAAGTACAGATAATAAATAACAGATGTCTGGCAGATCATTTGTTTTAACACCCTATGATTTTCCACCACATGAAAATACCACAATTTATTCATTCCCCAAATAATACTGTACTGAACATGTCTCTCGGGACAATTTCTCTAGGTTATATATCGAGCAGTAGTATTGCTGGGTCACAGGATTTGAGACTCTTCACACTAGGTATAACCAACCAGTTTGCTCTCTGTAGTTGTACATGTTTCATTTGTACCATCATTCTAGGCGCGCTGTCATTTACCAGTACTGGATGTCATACATCTTAAATTTTTGCCAATGTGATGGGTATGAAATGGTATATAATTGTTTAATTCTTCCTAATTATTAAAGAGGTTGCATATCATTTCATTTGCTTTTGGTTATCACGTTTTCCCTTTTGTAAACTTCCTATTCATGTCTTTTACCTATTATTTCTTTTTTTTAAATTAGGAGATTGGCCTTTTCCTTATCTATTGTGGGACTTTCTAATATATTCTGGCTCTCAATTCTTCCCCAATTATAGGTACTACAAATATTTTCTCCAAGTCTGTTACACGTCTTCTTAAGTTTGTTTATGGTGAACCTCAGTTTTCTGATCTGTAAAATGGCAATGATAACATCTACCTCATAAGGTAAATACCACACCTGAGAGCACCTAGTCAGGTGCCAGGTACAGATCAGATATGACACCTGACAGTGAGTTTCCTCCATTCCCTCCATCATCCCCACTCACCCCCTATCCCACCCCCTTCCCTCTTCAACCCATATCCATAAGAAATCTACAATTGAGTTAATAAGGAAGAGGTTAGAAGCACAGGTTCTGGAATTGAGCAGGTTTGGTTTTGAATCTTAACTTTACCATTTTTAGCTCTATGACCTTGGCTCACCTTGTGCGTGCTCTTCTACCTGCAATTTCTTCATTTGTATAAGGGGAAGTAATTCTTAACTCACAGAGTTATTGTGAGGACTGAAGAGTTCAGCACAGGAGCCGACAAGTAGAAAGGTCTCAACGTAGGGCAGCTACTATCCTCACTGTTTTTAGAGCAGAGACACATACATACAAATAGTTCTAGTATAAGCAGAATATCATTAAAAACCCTCTAAGAGAAAATAATAATTCAATGTCATCAGAATGCAGAGATGAAGAGATAACTTCCAGCTGGAGGCCAGGGGAGAGTCAGGGCTGGCTTTACAGAGGAAGTGCCATTTGAATGGGCCTTGGACGGAGCTAGAAATGGAGAAGGACATTCTAGCAAACAAAACAAAGAGGCACAGAGATTATTTATATATAATTTGTAAGTAACCACACTAGTCTGCCAAAGTGTAGGGGTTGACAGAATAATTCAAACTCAAGAAGTGAGCATTCATCTTTCAGAATCTTACAGTACTCTGTGCACTAAATCATAAGTAAATCATACTCTAAGTACTAATTAAGTGTAATTAAGTATAACTATGGAGTGCTGTTGGTTTGGAATTTGGTGCACAGAGATCAGTGGAAAATTACCCAGAGTAGGAGTGTTAGGGAATAGGGAATGTTATATTGACTGGGGTAGATAAAGCAAACAGATGTATATGCTAAATGAATGACAGGCTGGGGACGGGTACTCTGGAGAACCAGGCTTGGCTGCTCACTTAGTGCCTTTCTGGGGATCAGCAAGGCATGCTTTTCTTTCTTAAAACAGGATCACTTCTGAAATCTGACCCAGAAAAAGTAAAGTCTTTCCTCATTGGCTTTGCTTATAGGCCCACGCAATTGTTGTCAGGCTAACTTTTTTCCCTAAATGAAACAAATTTCATTCAGTACGCTTTGTCTTGAACAAAGTATGCTCCACTTATTATCCACTTATTATCCATTAAATTTAAATTAAATTTATAATTTAAAATAGTATTTGACTGTAGAATCTATGACTGCATTCTTATATTCTATCTAGTTCTTTTTTCCCCTCAATTTTATAGCACATGATCAGTTACTTTAAAAATGATAGGGCCTTATATTTTTGTTTTATCAACTTACAATTTCAATTTATTTACTCACGAGAGATCTGACCTACAGACCTGTTAACAGATGCACTGCAAAACTCACATCACAACAATGTATCTGAAACGAAAACTGTTACTTTTTTCTTAGCAAACCCCAGTGAAGTACTTTTTCTCAAACAGAAAATGGTGGGAAGTTCTGTATATAGAACCTGAAATGAACCATATCGGCAGGGAAATTCAAGCTACTCAAATCCAGAGAAATCCTAAGCAATTCTAAAGGAGAAGGTTACTCTATTTTCCTCCTTTTACCAAGCTGTATTTTGCTCATGATGGTTACCATGTGTGTGCACAGATGTAGCTAAAATGATCATTGTGGGGCCAACAGTTCTTTCCTCATTGTCTACCAGTTCTTCGTTTACCACTGACAAAGTAAATAAACAGCAGGTGTATTCATCACCAAATAAGTCTTACACTTGCTTACAAATTCCTAAAATGGAGTGAAAAATAGCAATAAAAATCCTTCAAGTTTGTTGGATTCTGAGCTAAATCTCTTGCATCCACACAAATAAGGGCAAGAGGGAATTCTATGGTTGCCTAGAAACCATGGGCCATGATCCTATGATCACAATCCAGAATTGACCTGCTACTGAAAGAGGTTGGTGTCCTCTTCTCTGTGCTATGTTTCTATAACAATGCCATTACCTTAAAGTGACACTTTCTACACTTTTAATAACTACATTCTAACTTTCATCCTCATGTGCTGTATGCATAGCATAGGCCACCACTTATTTTTATAATGGTGATCACAGAGCAAAAAGCAACCACAAAATAAAACAAAAACAGAAACACATACACACACACACAAAAAAACAGTTTAATATATTTACCACATGAACTTCCTTACTTTATGTAACATGGCACTATTTTAAAAAGAATCAACATGCTTCTTTCTTTACCCTTCTGAGTGTACAACCTTCACTGAAGCTGACCTGAGGCATACATCTGCCTGGGGAAAGATTATGACTTATTAGAGAAGAAATGCAAATAGAAAGAGGAAGTGACGTTTGCCTTTTGATATGCAAAAGATTACGGAGTATATTGGTCAGCTTTTTTTGTGGGAACATATAACCCCACATCACAGGGTAAGCAAAAGTTTACTTCTCATTCATATGCAGTTTTGCTGCAGGTTAGCAGCAGCTTGGCTCCTCATTTCATTTTGCGACCCCAGTTGAAGAGGTGGCCCCTATTTTGGCAGTGCCATCCTCATGGCTGAGGAAAAGAGCCCAAGGGCTGATGGAAACATGTACTGACAGCTTCTGCTCTCATGTGACCTATATCAAATCTCTTCATATGCCATTGGCCAAAGAAAGTCTATGGCTAAGCCCACCATCAATGGGGGCAAGGATACGTACTCCTCTCAGAGGACGTGCTTCCAGTCACAGGGCAACAGGAAGGGAGAAGACACATCTGCACAAGTAACACAACCCACCACTTACAGAAAGAGAACAGACTTGCAAGACAAATTACTGTCTTAAGAGAGGATTTCCAAAACCCTTTATTCTCTCCCTTGACTATATCAATCAACATGCCTACATGCCAAGGAGTGTAGAGAAGATATTCCATCCAACTCTGACAGCTATGCTGGGTTTATGGTAGGAGGGGAATACAACATAGGAGCAGGCTCAATCCTTTCAGACTCTGGGGAAAAGGTGTTATAGAAAAGCAGCAAAGCAGTCCCGATTTCCTCAGCCTGGAGAGTGGAAGTGAGAATGAGGGACGAGACCAATTCACAGGTAGCCTCCACCCCAACACAAGGCAGACACCATGCCTTGCACTGTTGCAGTACAGCTGGTAGAGAAAAGCCCAAAGTTTGGCTTTCCTGAGCTCCCAGGGTCCCCCTAACGCACAGACACTGAGAGTTTACAAGCCTGCTTGGCAGGACAAGGTGAGCACTCAGCTGAGACTGCGGTTGAACTGGACATGAGATGCTGCAAATAGTCAGATATGGGTGTGCAACTGGAAGAAGCTAAGGTGAGGCCCAGGCAGCCAGTGCTACTGGGCTCTGATCAAGCAGCATACAGATTTCAGCCATAAATGCAAACAGACCAAGCAGCACTAGGCAGATGAGGGACTCTGCCCCTGAGACCAAGAGTTAACCAGTCCCTAATTTATGACACTGCCCCAAAGGACTATCTGAATTACTGAATCAGGTTAAGCTTTAAGTCACAATGGACTCTCAGGTCATTTGTTTCCCTCACTATTCTGTGGGAAGAAGCTCAGGAGGAAGGCCATTTAAGATACAGAGAAAATAAAGAGGTTACATTTTCTCTGAGGAAGGCTCGAAGAAGTGGACTGCAGGTTTGCTTTCCAGCCCATGCACTGCCCACCCCCTAGCCCCCCAAAATGGACTGCAGTACTTCTACTTTATTCACCATTAGATTCTTAACCCTAACCCAGTATGTGACATAAACTGGTATTCTTTAAAAATTTACTGAATGAAGAATTGAGTAAGAAGCCTTAAGTGAGAGGAAATTGATAAATTGGCAACTATGCTAGAAGTCCCAGGCAGATTGAATTAAGAAGACAAAGCCAGTTTCTTTCTGGCACTGAGCCTACCCAGTGCTCACTTTACTCCAAAAACAATCTAATAACCTGTATGAAATGGCTCCCACCACCATATTTAATGTATATCTGGTACTGTATTTCACAACCTTTTGGAAAACATTGCAGCATTCGTTGGCCTTAAGAAAAAAACATGAATAGCTGCACAGGATTTCAACTTTGCAGAGATATAATAGTAAAGCATCTAGTGAGCTTATGGAACCAGAGCAGTTGATGTCTGAGCCAATCGGCTAACTCTGGCACTTACTGGGAATTTGATCTTACAGCCCCTGAGTAACATCAGTGTTAGAGCTGCTGAGCCTGCAGGCGTTATTGTGGCTAGGAATGGTCAGCAGGACATCACAGGGAAGGACAGAGAAAACATGGCAACTAAAATAAAAAGGTTATATAGGATTGAGGGAGACACATGTGCTGCCCGAAACACTGAACTTCCCACAATAAAATGCGATTCTTAGTGCCTTAGCTATATACCAGATTCACTTGGGAACAGAGGCCTGAAGACTCTGATTCAGAAGGTCTGGGGTGGGGCCTGAGCATTGCTCATTTCTAAAAGCTCTACAGCAATTCTGATGTATAGCTGGAACGATCTGCAAGTGAGGTCCCCTAGAGAACATGATCAGTAAATACTGAGTGCATTAGTGACTAGAGAAGCTCTTTGGATTATAAATTCTTCTAGAGCATGGACGGTTCATCTTCATACCCCAGCTTCTAATGTTTCTTGTAATGAATGAACAAATGAATGAATGAATGAATCACGAATACTCGGCCTTGGTAGCCTGAAGCTCTGAGGGAGAATTGGTAAACACACAAAAAACCTGAGAACTGATGTTTATTGTAAGTTTGTACTTCCTTAATAGAATTCCTGGCATAATTTTAGTCACGCTAAATGAGAACTAAGAAGTGTGATTTTCAAAAAATTAAATGAAATTAATTTTTGTTGAGTAGGAGTGGGGCCAATAGAGCAGGGAAAACTGGTGCTATAATAAGAATTACACAATAAAATCCCATGCCGGAGACAGGTTGTGAAGAGAAGAGCAGAATCACAAAGCCACCCATTTATTAGTCCTGATTTGTTTATTTCTGTATTTATTTCTCATTGGGCAGCAGTATGAGGTACAACTGAAAACACTTAGTACTTCTGATCTGATTTAAGATATCATTCATTTTTAAGATTCCTCAAGGGTTCCAGGTACTAGAGTAACTTGCCAGAAACTTACAACCACCAGATGGGTCCCTGGTCCAGATAAGTCCTGAAACCTAGCCCAGCCTCTCCAGAACATCAGATAGTTCCATCTCCCTACTCCATATTAGTGACAGACCCTTCCAACCGCAAAAATTTAGAATTGCCATAGCCCAAACAACCCCAATGAGAAGTATGGAAAGATCAAAGATGATGGTAGAATTATACATAGAAGACAGGACTTAACCAATGAATAAGATGCTGAATCATTAAATTGATATCTCTTTTAGTCTCCAGTATTTTAGAGCAGCTAGAAGTAAAAACCTGAAATTGTGAAATTGTAACCCATGTCAAAGTCTGAAATATGTTCTACAACTAACTGTGGTGCTGTTACTTTGAAATTTATAGCTTTTTTATATATATGTTATTTTTCACAAAAAAGTTGATTGTGATGATAAAAAAATATTTAAGCCCTCTAGCCTCCTATATTCTAGAAGGAAAAGACATGAGAGGATTGAATGGTAGCCCATGGCAAACTCTGGGATCTGTCCTGTAACCACTTTTTGAAGAGTGCTCTGGAAATTATTGTTTTTTTATTTCTTTGCTTTGTATACATGTTATACTACACAATAAAAAAGTTTTTTTTAAAAAAAGATATAATTCAGCACTACTATGTGGGAAAATGGAATTAAATGCTTAATATGTTGATGATGCTGGAGCCCTGGATGAATGAGGCAAACACGGATTGACACAGTGAAATTTTCAGCTCCTTTTTTTGAGTTTCATTCTCAGGCTCTGAGGAAACAAAACGTAAGACTGAGAAAAAGCAGGCACGGCTCATTTTAAGTCTTTCCTGTTAAATGCTACAATCACAACCACCTCCAACTTCTCAGCAGTGCCAAGCAGCACCCAAGATCCCACTCCAAATCCCCAACGAAGAGTTTTTGAAGGAGGAGGTTGACAGGATTCAACACCGTGGAGACTCGAAGGGCAACCCTGCAGCCTCTGCCACACTGAAACTTGAGGTTATATGGGAGGGACGTGGAGGAAAGTGCTGGATGAGAGATACTGAACAACAGAATGCGGAGTCTGAGGGTGGCAGGTGGGAGAGAATAATGGCCTAGAATTCAACAGTGAGAAGAAATCTATTCTATGTTAAAACAGTAACCGGTCATCAGTGCATTCTTACTACAAGTTTTTCCAAAGAGACCAGGAGGAGAAGTGAATGAGGGCGAAGTCTCAAAGCAGCACGGGAGGGTTATTAGTCACTGAGTCTCCTAGCTGGCAGTCCTGGCAGAGTGACTAGATGGCTAAAGCTCAACAGCCCTGGTGAGAAGTGCTCTGGAGTCCAGCCTACCTAGAGGGATGGACGATGCCTTCTCAGCTGACCAAAGAAATCACATTAGGCAGTGCAAGTGAAGGTTTGTCTTTTAGTTCCTTGAGAAGAGCAAGAATATAAAGTTCTGCCCAAGGTTCCTCTTCCACAGATAACAATTGGGGGCAATTATAGCTATTCCATCATTTCGCTACCAAAATATAAAATCAAAATTAATAATATTAATGTTTTTTTGTCCTGTTTTGTGCATTGTTTCCATGATATTCCCCAATCATGTTATCCCTTCATCTGCCATAACTTTAAAGATACCATGAAGGTTGCAAAGGAATGAGAGAAACTAAAGACACGGACATCTTGTTTTGTTTTTCTCAAATGATTGCTCTATCTCAACTCTACAGTTTATATAGCCAGAAGCAAATTTTCATTGACCAGGTCCCATGGAAACCCTTTTAATATTTTAGTAGGCCAGGAAACAGATCCTTAAAGCTCTTCAAACTGATGATAAAGGCAAATTCTCTTTTAAGAGTTTTCTCAAATAATTTCATAAATAATAGTTTTTATACGAGCCTCTTTGCTGATATGGCATGGGTAAGCTTTAAGCTTAATATTTACATGCATTATAATTTGCATTGTGCATATCCAGTTGAGGCTTTCATTTATTCTATTGTTTCCATTTGCTTTGTAAGATTTTTTTTCCTCAAAGGACTAACTATACCAATAGACGATTATAATATTTTAAAAATGGTTTAAGTCCTGAGTTAATTTCAAATTTGAAAAGAGAAAAGGCAGTATACTATAATGATTAAAATCATGTAGTTTTAATCATTGTAGTCAGACTCTCTGAGTTCAAATTCTGGCTCTGATACTACTTACTACTTAGGTGACCTTGGTCAAGTTATTTAATCTCTGTAAGCTTTAGCTTCCTCTATAAAATGGGGAAAAATACTTTTCCCCAAAGATTTGTGAGAATTAAATAAGATTATTCACATTAGGACTTAGTACATTGTCTCCTATCTATTAAGAGTTCAATAAATGGTGATTCTGATTCATCTGTACCTATCCAATCTAGAATATACATCACCCCATGTAACACCTATAACAAACAGGCTACGCATATAGCACATCCATTATTGGTGATCACAAAGAGTCTAGGAGCTTGTCTCGTCACACGTGGTTCTGGAACTCAGCCAGGCTGCAGAGCTGAAGCTGTTATTCTTGTTTCCTTGGCAATAATGTGAGCAGGAACAAGATCCCAATTTTGACAATCAAAAGTCAATGAAAAGTATACTCTTCAGGCAGGCATCTGGTTTACTTGAAAAGTACAACGATATAATTCACCATAATAGGTTCTTAAAATGTCACAGATCAAGCAGGAATGGCCACTGTTTATTCAACTGTCCTTTTTTCAACTAGGTCATTAACTTCTGCAGGACTTCTTAGACTAAGTTACTAAGCAAATAATGCCTGTGTATTTTCCTGCACTAAAGTTCACAGACTACTAAAGGTTGGTAAACTGAGTTATATTCCTCTCATATGCCACCTGTATTAGCACCTGCTTCTGCATCAGTTAATTCTGCAGTCAAGGATTATAGAGAGAAAGCAATGTTCTCTTTCATACCCCTTTAGGAGTTAGTGGACTTACATGCCTATTTATTACAGCAAAACTTTTCCCCTTTAGTATGATAAAGTCTGCATAGTTCCTTGCCCCTCCACCCACCCCCCACCTTGACACCGAATCCTCAATGGCTTTAACTACTTTCAAAATTAGCACTTTCTAACCATTAGGAGAAAATATGGGAGCTGAGGGAGAAGAGAAAAAGGAGTTAAGAAGCCCTAGTCCAATACTAATGGTTTCTATATAAGGTTTGGTTTAGCTCTAACCTAGCAACTGGCTGCTTATAACAGGCCTCTCTTTCCCCCGTACCCAGGTTAGAGAACTACATCCCTACTTTGTCCCCTTGCATCATCCACCCTTCTCTTCTGGTTATACCAGTCCCTGAAGCTGACTCTCTGAAATACTGAATGTTGTGTGCTCCTACGGTTCCCACTTTGGTTAGCCTATCAGAATACTATTTATTGTTAGAATCCTTCTCTTGTCCATTTCCATATATAGCAAAGACCCTGTTCATCGGTGCATGGCATCCAAAATTGCTGAATTCCTCCCAGTCTATGTAGCAGGTTCCAGAATTCAGTGCACACCTCTGAGAGCCTGCGACCATGTGGTCTCAGTTGATTCTTCTAGGACTGGCTGAGTTACAAGAAATGGAACCCATAACCCCAAAGACACTCTACTTAAATCCATGGTTTTAAAAATTTTGTTTTCTTGCCATGCCACTCTGACAAATGGACAAAGGAATCTACGATCACTATGAAACAAAATTGACCTTGGGACAGACTATAAACCACTCAGGCCTGGTCTGACTCAAATTTTAGAGACAGCATTTACACATTTGAAACATTAACTGCCTGGTGGTGTAGAGAAGCAACTCTTTCAATTTTACATGTGCCTGACTGGCTGTGAGTCAAGCACATGGTATCCTGGCTGACGGCTACGTTGGCATTTGCTAGAACATCTTTTGCCAAATTCTCCTGGCAATCGTTGGAAGGTGTCAAAACGTGTTTTACCTCTTAAAGGATATTTGATTTTCTTGTTCAAAGAAAGCAGTTGATTATTATCTGCCTACTAGTGTTGTTAGTGTACAACTGAAGTAACACAATTTGGAGACATTTTTGGCTCAATTTCATCAGTGATGTACAATTATGTGGACGACTCTCTCCTTAGAGGTTGGTACCTACTATGTTTTTCTTTGGACCAACTGCCAATTGAACAGTGCTGATCCTATTTTTTAAAATCCACAATGCTTTATATTTTTCTGTCTATATGTCATCAAACCTGAGCAGCCCTGTGCTATTACAAAGCATCTAAAGAAGGTGATGTCCATCAGGTACTTTTTTATACATACATAAAAGGCTTTCATTTTGTCCTAGAGCCAACTAAATAAAATGATTGACAAATACTCCATGCTGTGCTCCTGACAGACCTTCCCTACAGTACCTCTCTCTAAAGGCACCGCTTGGGTGAGCTAAGTGAGAAATATATGTTGACCTAAGAGACGCCTCTGGCCAGAGAAATTGCATCATATGGCACAAAAATTAAAGAAACTGCAACTAATGCAGCACTGCTTAGAACATGTAGTCAGAGAGCACTTGTCAACAGGATTAGCAGAACACTGGAAATACCTACTCCAAATTCTGCAGTTTGTTTCAGACATATTAACCCTTGAGCTAGTGTCAGTGGAAGAGGGGTCTTTCTCCTGACCAAGAATGAATTTTTCTGAGGTTCTTTTGATATTATTTCTTTCTGTCTCCTCTAGAAACAAGTTCCATTAATTATTTCCTCTCTTCCCTGTCACTTACACACATGTTCAAAATTCTCGGCTCTAACTACTCCTTTTAATTATTCTCTATCTAGAGATAGAAACAGGGTAGAACAGTGATTAACAGCCTCTTAAACATCGATAGAGGGGGCAAGATGGCAGGATAAGGAGGTGAGTTTAATTAGATCTCTAGAGCAGCTAGTAAATAGCCAGGAACTTCTGGAACAACTAGTTGTTTGAGGAATATCCATGACTGGACACACAACATACGCCAGTCTGGAATGGGTGGAAGGGCTGATATCACAGCATTGAACTGTAAATAAAGCCCCAAACTGTGGAGGCTAGCACCCCTCCCCCACTGGCATGGCAGGGTTTTGGAGACACTTCCCCATGGGAAAAAGAAGCAGTCTGTATTAGGCACAAGGGAAGGTAGTTCAACCAACCTCCAATTCTGGTTTTAATGAACAAATCTGGACTGCTGAAATGCAAACTCTGAGCACAGATAAACCCAGAGGAGACAGGAAAGTAACCTTGGTTCTATCCTGGCAGATAAGAGGTGGGGCTGACAAAAAACAAACAAACAAATGCAGGCTTTTGGAGTTGGCTGAGCTCAGAATACTGGACAAGGGGTGTGCCCCAAGAAAAGGGGCACATAGAGCCAGGCACAAACTCTGGCTCTGGATTAGTAAACCTTGGGGGTTAGGAACTGGCTGTTAAAAGGGATTTCATGTTTATTTGTTTAGTTTTTAACTATTCTAAGTAGCCTGTTAGAGAAATCCTCAGGCATTTCCCATTGTCAGCTCTGACCCACGCAAAGGCAGAGGTAAGATAAATCTGAGAGACAAGGTAATAGTCAAGTGAAGGAGATAATTTCCTAAATGGCATATTTTCCTCAAGAAAGCTGAGGGTGGGCCCAACTCAAGCGGTGGCTCTCACTCTGAGAATTAAGACCCCAGGGGCTAGAATACAGAAACAGTTTAAGCCCACCTCCTACCTCAGCCTCTGTCTCAACTACACTCCTGGCAGAGACAGGTACTGGTGAGAACTAAAGGCTCCCCACCACTTTATGCCAGTGGGGAGCTGTGAGCTGACAAGTGTCACCTGCTGGGCAGGACAGGAAAAGTACGGTCTAGAGGTTTCAAAGGAAAGTCTCATAACCTGCTGGGTCTCATCCTCAGGGAAACCTGATACTGATTATACCTTCCTTCCGAAACATGGGCCTGTCTCGTCTGGGAAAATCTGATTGGGGTTGATCATATCTGGGGACACCCTCTTCAAAAACAAAAAGGTTCCATATAGGCAGGGCAAGAACCAGAAAAACAAGAACCTAGCTATCTAGAGGTCTAGAATAAGTTGAATTGAATGCAAAAGAACAGAGAAAAAAGCCAATCAACAAGAAAACCCTAGGTAAAAGAGTGAAAAGAACCTACAGAATATTCTAATTAAGGAAATCAGATGCCTAAAAAAATTACAAGTCATATTTGGAAAAATGAAGTATGGTCCAGTCAAAGGACCAGCAAAAAATTACAGGTCATATTTGGAAAAATGAAGTATGGTCCAGACAAAGGATCAGCAAAAAATTACAAGTCATATTTGGAAAAATGAAGTATGGTCCAGTCAAAGGAACAAACAAACACTTCAAATGAGATACAGGAGTTGAAACAACTAATTAAAGATGTTAAATAAACATGCTAAATCATGTCAAAAATGAAATCAATGAGTTGAGGGAAGATATGGCAAAAGAAATCAAGGACATAAAGAAGACACTGGACAACCATAAAGAAGAACTTTAAAGCTTGAAAAATAAATGGAGAACTTATGGGAATGAAAGGCATAAAAGAAGAGATGAAAAACACATGGAGACTTCCACAGCAGATTTGAAAAGGCAGAAGAAAGGATTAGTGAACTAGAGGACAGGACATCTGAAATCCTACACACAAAAGAACAGACAGGGAAAATAATGGAAAAATATGATCAGGATCTCAGGTAATTGAATGACAACATGAAATCCATGAATATACATGGTGTGAGTGTCCCAGAAGGAGAAGAGAAGGGAAAGGGGGCAGAAAGAATAATGAAGAAAATAACCACTGAAAGTTTCCCATCTCTTATGAAAGACAATAAATTACATATCCAAAAAGCATATTGTATGCCAAAAAGAATAAATCCAAATAGACCTACAACAAGACAATTACTAATCAGACTTTCAAATGTCAAAGACAGAGAATTCTGAAAGCTGCAAGAGAAAAAAGTGTGTGATCCATCACATACAAGGGAATCTCAATAAGAATATATGTGGATTTCTCAGCAGAATCCATGGAAGCAAGAAGGCAGTGGTATCATATATTTAAGATACTGAAAGAGAAAAACTGCCAACCAAGAATTCTATATCCTGTAAAACTGTTGTTCAAAAATGAGAGAGAGTTTAAAATATTTTCAGACAAACAGAAACTGAGAGAGTTTCTGAACAAAAAGATCTGCTCTACTAGAAATACTAAAGGGAACACTACAGGCAGATAGGAAAAGAAAGAAAAGCAAGGTTTGGAGAAAAGTGTAGAAATTAAGACCAACAAAAAGGGTACAGAATAAAGTCATGAGACATGCAACAATGTAGATGAACCTTGAGGACATTACGTTGAGTGAAATTAGCCAGAAACAAAAGGAAAAATACTTTATGGTCTCATTAATATGAACTAACATTAATGAGTGAACTCAGAGAGTTAAAGTTGAGAACATAAATTATCAGGAGATAGAAAGAGGATAGAGATTGGGCATTTGATGCTGAAGGAGTACAGAATGATCAATAGGATTGACTGTAAAGATCCAGAATGGACAGCACAATACTTCCTGATGGTAGCATAATATTGTAAGTATAAGGAACAAAACTGAGTATGGTTGAAAGAGGAAGACTAGGGGCACGTATGACACCAGAAGGAAAGACAGAAGATAAAGATTAGGACTATATAACTTAGTGAAACCTGGAGTGGACAATGATGGTGATTAATTTACAAATATAAGAATGTTTTTACATGAGGGAGAACAAACGAATGCCAACATTGTAAGGTGTTGAAAATGGGATGGTATATGGAAAAAATACAATCAATGCCAACTAGGGTCTACAGTTAACAGTAACATTTTAATATGCATTCATTAAGTGTAACAAAGGCAATATAGCAAAGCTAAATGTCAATAAGAGGGCGATATAAGGGAAGGGGATGGGGTTCTTGGTGGTGTTCTTTCTCCTTTTTATTTTTTCTTATTTTTCATTCTTCATTTTTTCCTCTTCATCTTTCTTTGTGGAAGAAATGAAAATGTCCTCATGCAGATTGTGGTGGTGAGTGCCTAACTATGTAATTAAATCAGGAACCACTGACTTTTTACTTAGGATGGATTTTATGGTGTGTGAATGAAACTGCTTTAGAAAATAAACAGGAAGGTACAAGTGCTGGAATAAATGTGTAGAAAGAGATCTAACTATTTACAACTGCTGGTTGGGAAGTAGAATGGTACATATGCTCTGGAGGGAACTTTGGTGGTTCCACTAAGTATAGGGTTGCTATATGATCCTGCAACCCTGTTATTAGGTACATACTCAGAAGAACTGAAAACAAGGACACAAATGGACATTTGCACACTGGTGTCTACTATGGCAGTATTCTTGATTTGCAGTGGATAAGAGCGCATCAACTGATGAATGCAAGGGCAAACTTTGTGTATACACACAATGGAATATTGAGGGGATGCAAGAAGGAATGAAGTTGTGAGGCATGCAATTAGGTAAATGAGGATAGTATGGTGAGTGAAATAAGCCAGGAATGAAAAGACAGATGTTAAAATGCCTTGCTAATATGGACTAACTACAATATACAAACTCAGAGAATTGAATTTGAGAGCACGGGTTATCAGAAGGCCATTTTAAAGGTTCCTAGATTATAAGCTCTTACAGCAGTCACATCTGTTCCTGAATTTATTTCTAAATTGTGAGATGCTGAGATCTTTGTGTATAACTTGGTCCTTCCCTGGAACACTGGGTATCCATGTGACACTTGAGAATCAGAGCTAGAGTTCTGCAGCTGTGAAAGGCAGCATTACCCCTTATAGCAACTGTTTTCAAAAGCTGAAAAAGAGATCAGACTTCAGTTAGTGATGAATGGAGCTTATCTGGTACTTAAAGACTAAGGTAAATCAGACTAAAGGGTAAAGGATGATATTTACTGTATTTTAAAACTTCAATTTATGTGCAAGATCAAAGGAAAAAATGTTTATTTGGTGCAAAATTTATATTTTCCATAGCACATTATTTAATTTAATTTGTATAGTCAGTTTATTTGACATCATGATTACATGGAAACTTGAATAGGGAGTGAAATCTTGTTGTACAGGTTACTGTGATGCCCCGATACATCCCAGAATAATGTGGGCAGAAAATAAAAAAGTATTTGCTAAATCCCCTTGAGGGAGCTGGGGGTTGGGGGTGGTGGAAATATTAAACTTGCCCACCTGGGGAATTTGGGATATTCTCACAAGCGTTGGGGACTACCAATTTCATAGGCCAAACCCTCAATCTTGGGGCTTGCCCTTATGAAACTTATTCCTGCAAAAGAACAGCTAAGACTTCTTATAATTATGCCTAAGAGCCATCCCCCAGAGAACCTCTTTTGTTCTCAGATGTGGCCTCTTTCTCTAAGCCAGCTCCGCAGGTGAACTCACTGCCCTCCTCCCTATGTGGGACATGGCTCCCAGGGATAAGCCTGGCCTTGACATCATGGATTGAGAAAGCCTTCCCGACCAAAAAGAGGAATACAAACAAAATAAAGTTTCACTGGCTGAGAGATTTCAAATGGGAGTCAAGAGGTCATTCTGGAGGTTATTCTTATGCATTATATAGATATCCCTTTTTAGTTTTTTTTGTATAGGATGCTTTGGATGTTCTTTTTAATTTTTATTTCTTTTCTCATTTATTTATTTTTGAATAATGAAATATTCAAAATGATTGTGGTAATGAATGTACAACTATATGTTGATAGTGTGAATCACTAATTGTACACTTTGGATAATTATATGGTATGTGAATATATTTCAGTAAAATTGCATAAAAATAAAGTAGATTAGAGTTTACCAGGAGCCAAGAGCAGGGAAAAACAGAGTTATTGCTTAATGGAGTTCGAGTTTCTGTATGGGGCAATGAAGATTTGGTAATGGATGATGGTGCTGGTAGCACTACATTGTAAATATAATTAATGTCACTGAATTATACACTTAACAATGATTAAAATGACAAATTTTATGTTGTATATGTATATCCATAATTTAAAAAAAAAAACTAGGGGCTCTTGCAGAGGGACTGCCTGGGCTCAAATTCTTCCACCACCCTCTGTATGGCTGTGTGGCTTTACTAGTTAATTAATCTCTTTAAGCCACAGTCTCCTCATTAATAAATGGGATAACAATCATATTTTATCCTATGTTATTAAGAGGATAATATATATGACGCACTTAGAAAAATTATCAAACTTTGATTTTTACACATTTTTGACCAGTGACCTACCAAATTCTTTTATTAGTTCTACTGGTTTGTAAATTCTCCTGGTATTTCCTAGGAGAAAATCATAAACATATAAGTAATGTAATCATAAACATATAAGTAAAAAATATATAAGTAATGATATTTTTATTTCTTTCTAATCCTTGTACTTTTTTGTTTGTATGAGCTTCCAGTACAGTGGTAAGTAGAAGCAGCACTAGTGAACATTCTGACCTTCTTCCTGACTCTTCCATTCATTCTTCTATTTCAGTTAGGTCCCCTGGATCACTATGTCACTACAAGTTTTTGGCAATGGCCATTGATGACCTGCTTATTGCTAAATCCAATGGGTACATCGATCATCATTTTCCCTAACCATTAAGATGGCATTCAATATTAATGATTACACCTTGTTTTTGAAACTCTTTTTAAATTATTTTTTTACTAGATAAGTTGTAGGTTTACAGAAAAATCATGCAAAAAATACAAAGTTCTCATATATCCCTCTCATAACTAACACCTTGCATTAAGGTAGTATCTGTTACAACTGATGAAAGACTATTATTATAATTGCAATATGAACTATAGTCCATGGCTTACATTAGGGTTCACTCTTTGTGTTGTAACTCACCACCCCCCTTGTTTCATTAATACTACACACTCTATATTCATCTTGTACCTCTCTGAATATTCTGCCTTGAGAACCTCTGATGACTCCGCTTCCTTTGACTGCCCCCTAAATGTAACTGAAACACAATTTATTTCACACTACAACTGATGTGGAGAGAAAAATAAACTTCCTTTCTTTTGTCTAGAACAAATCTGACTTTTCTCTCAAGCCTATACTCTCTGGCTAGTAGGGAAAAAAAGCTAAATGTCCATTCCAGTTTAAAGTGGAATTTTATCCATTAATTTAAAATATCCTGTTAGGCAGAATTCAATCTCTGTTGCATTACTCAGACAGTCAGATGCATCCAGGAAGGTATTTGTTTTCTTCCAAGAAGATTACAAGTGGCATGCCTAAATATCAAATTACATCATTTTCCCAGATATTTTTCAATTTGGTCTTAGCTTTTTAAAAGGGTTATTTTATTACAAGGACTCATTTTCCTGTCATGTTGTCTTTTCTAACAAACAAGAAACGGCTAATAAGTTATGACAGATTCACTTTCCTCTATGGTGTTTCTTGCATTCTTGATTATGCTTAAATGATTCATACCAAAAGTCTGCTCAACCCACATCAACCACAGCTGAATCGATTAAAAATGGCAAAAAGAGAGGGGGGAAAATGGAAGAAAAAGTTGGCAAGGCTCTAACTTTGTACATAATTGTATGTGCATGTCCATATGTCCCTTAGGTTCAATACGGAAGATCAGATGATTTGTTAGAAAATATTAGTGGCAAGGAATTTAGTAAGAAAGACTACTTTTCAATAGACAGTGACATAAGAAGAGGAGAAACAAATGGAGATAAGAATGATCAGAAAGGGCATTCAGAGCATAAAGAAAGGGCAAACGGAGAAGAGGAAAAAGGAAAGATGTAGTGTTTGCCAACCAGCCCATTCTCCTTCACATGTGAATACAATGCTGTTACGTCTAATCGTGGGAACAACTGGCTTTAACAAGTCAAAGCACTCCCTCACTAACTGGAAATTCAGTCATCCATTTAGCTCATGATCAGGGCTTGAACAAGGTCTGTTGCCATTTGTCACTCTGTTATGCAAGAGTTCAATGGAATTATTCCATTTCCTTTTACCTTCAAAAGTATAGTCTCTTTGTTGCTATCAGCATTAATAGCACTGTAAGTTAAACTGCACTTCAGAGCTCAGCTTTGCAATAATCTCCTTGATCACTTTAGAAATATCCGTCACCTAGCATAAGGTCTTGCCCAGACTGGCACTCAATAAATAATTCCTGAGTGAATGAATAAGGGTCTCCTTTTGTTTAAGAGAGGTGCCTGATATTTCTCTACTTAAATGTGTTCCCCAAAAGAAAAGGATATTGGCATTTTTGTTAGCTCTGAACAAAGAACAAGTAGGGGAGGATTCTAAAGGATGGAAAGGAATAAATGGCTACAAAGTGCCCATATGCAACATTGAGAATGGAAACAGACAAATCACACTTTCAACAAAAACAATTTTGAAGACAAATGACAGGAAATGCATTATGAGCTTTAATGCATTGGAGCTTTTTTGCTCCAAGGACATTTCCACATATCACAAATCTCGATTTTAAGTCTTTAAGATTAATTCAACATTTAATTACTATAGCCAATTTAAGACAAACCACAAAGTACAATGAGCCACAGTCAAAAATACTGACTCATGAGGCAAATGGTTCATTTAATTTTTCAAACTTCTTTCCTAGCGGCTTTCCTGATGTTTGCTAGCTTACTGTGACATACATTCTGTAGGCTCTGGAATTGAATACAAAGCTGGTGTATATACCTTTCCAGGAATAGCAATGGTCACTACAATTTTTCTAAATGGTTCCTTCTCTTTTCACATTTTTTAGTGCTTGCAAATTCTTTGAAACACAGCACATAAATTTAATAGACGTGTTAACTTAAGGTTAGTCGAGTCCAATTCCTCTTAATTCTAAAAAATCAAGAGCTAGAGCATTCACATAGACCCAAGCCCCACCCCCACCCCAAAGTTAACCATATAACTTATCCATACTGGATACCAGCTAGAACCATTCTTAGAAGAGATTTCTTCAGATTTTGTTATAGGTGTTTAGCATGCCACGGCTATCTTCGTGTGAGGGTATCCTCTTAGGAAACAATCCCACTCTTAATTACTAATAGAATTATTCAACCACAGACTGTTTAAGCGTCCTCTAACCAGTTACTAGGACAGACATGAGGAACATTTGGTCTGCTGGTGTGATTTATCTTTTGGTTTAATGTCCTTAGGCCTTCAAAAAGTTTTTAAATGTTATGTATTGGTGGGGTGACCCTTCCCCTACTATAAAGATCAACAGATTCCAGGCAGACCACGGTGGCTCAGCAGGCAGAGTTCTGGCCTGCCATGCCGGAAATGCAGGTTTGATTCCCAGTGTCTGCCCATGCAAAAAAAAAACAATCAACAGATTCTATCAAACAAACATCTATGCCAAATAATTATTTTCTTAAAAAATAGCTTTATTGAGATAACTCATATACTATATAATTCACCTTTTTACAGTGAACAATTAAGTTTTTAGTATATTCACAGGGTTGTGCAACCACTAACGCAATCCAATTTTAGAACATTTTCATCCCCCCAAAAGAAGCCCCATAGCAATTAGCAGCTAATCCCATTCCCTGCCAATCTCCCCATTCCCCAATGTCAACCAGCTGCTGGCAATCACTAATCCACTTCTGTCTCTATGGATTTGCCTCTCTGGGCATGTCTGGCTTCTTTCACTTAGCACAATGTTTTCAAGATCCGGCATTGTCATAGCACGTATCAGTACTTCATTCCTTTTCATGGTCAAATAATATTCTATTGTATGGCTATACCATATTTTATTTATCACCAGTTGATGGACATTTGGATTTCCACTTTTCGGCTATTACAAATAATGCTGCTGTGCATATTTGTGTACAAGGTTTTGAATGGACATATTTTTTTCAATTCCCTTAGGATACATATCTAGGAGATGATTTGCTGGGTCATATGGTAATTCTTTGTCTCCCATTTTGAAGAACTGCCAAAGTTTCAAAATGGCTGTACCATCATACAGTCCCATCAACAGTGTATGAGAGTTCCAGCTTTTTCATATCCTCTCAAGGTTTATATTGTCTATCTTTTTTATTATAGCATTCTACTGAGTGTGGACTGGTATCACGTTGTGGTTTTGAATGTGCATTTCCTTAATGACTAATGATGTTGAGTCTCATTTCATGTGTTTACTGGAAATTTGAATATCTTCTTTGAAGAAATGTCTATTCAAAGCCATCAGTCATTTCTTTAATTGGGTTATGTGTATTTTCATTATTGAGTTGTAAGAGTTCTTTATGTATTCTGGATAGAAATCCCTTATCAGATATATGATTTGCAAATATTCTTTCCCCTTCTGTGTTGCCTTTTCACTTTCTTGAGGATATATCATTTGCAACACAAAAGTTCTTTAATTTTAATGAAGTCCAATTTATCTATTTTTTTCCTTTTGTCACTATTGTTTTTGGTGTCATATCTAAGAACAATACTAGTTTTTAATATAATTGTATCTCTAGAAAGCCACCGTTAAGGCACTTAGTAGTTCTTACAGGAAAGGTAGTATACATTATTGCTGTTGCCTGAAGATTAAAAGCTTGAGTCACTAAAAAAATGAATTACAATAATGCAACCAATAGAGAGTTCCCCCTAAAATGCCTGAGATGTGCTATTAGCCATCTCTTAATGATCCATAAAAATGATGGAGAAAACTCAGACCACAGAAATCCACAGAGGACATGCAATCTTTATTTTAAATATAATTTTAACTTCCCTCATCAGATTCTGAGCAGAATTGCTAATAAGTAGTCCACTCAGTTGATAGAGTTTTACTTCCTCCTTCTCTCTGAACCTGTACCACCCTCTGATGGAGATTTTCACAAGCCTTAAAGTAGCCCAAGGAAAAAATGCAAAGGAGCAAGTAATCTAAACAAACCTGAAGATGGACAATGGGAGTCGAAGAAATAAAGCACCCCAGTTGAATAAAGGACTGGCTTTGCTATACCATATTCCAGCCATTGGGAAGTCACTATAAAAGCCTTTCCAAATAATATATTTATAAATAATATTCTTGTCAAGAGGCAGAAATGGAAAGTGACAGAATCCAATTAACTAGTTTATACATGAGGAATCAACCAGGAAAAAAAAAAGACATAGACATTGGTTTTACAATCACATCATAAGAAGCAACAGGTATAGCTGGAATGTTTTTCCTTCTTGCTGTATCAGCATTTACAAATCATTCAACATATGTTATAACTACCTCCTCTGTGCTAGGGATACATAAACTTTTTATTGGGTTGTCTTTTATTATTGAATTGTATTGAATTTTATTACTGAATTATATTGAATGGTAAGAGTTCTTTACATATTCTGGACACATAATCCCTGACTTAGAGGAGTCTGTAAAGCCGTCACTTCCTTTGTAACGCCTTTCCGAAGTCCTCCAACTGGTAGTAATCTCTTCCTCTGTTCATTTTGTACAGCACTTTATCAACACCTCTATTTGAAAGCAATCACCCTCTGTTTTATATTATAGTTGTTGCATGTCTTCTTTGCAGCACTGAACTATAATCATCTTGTGGGCAGAATCTGTGTCTAAATCACCTTCCTGACCCATCTCATCCTGTAGATGAACATACAATAAGTTTTAGCTGAGTGGATGAATTTTTAAAAAAATCAAATTTAGGAACACCAGTAGAAGATTAATATAAATCATATCTTTCAGAAAGAAATTACATTCACGAATTGTTAATGCAGAAGGTTATTACCTTAGTTTGGAATACCAGCTATTCTAGGTGCCATCTAAATGATTTCTTTTTATCTTAAGCAGTGTGCAAAAAAAGAGGGTGGATGCAATTTTAGAATATTTCAACTCAAATGACAGAAACTCAGAACACTAGAAAGAAAAAATTATGGGAAGTTGTACTTGAGGGGTATCTGATGACTTAAGATTATTTTCTTTTGAGTTTAGAAAAATTTTCCTAACATCTACCCCAAATGGACAATGGATAAACCCACAAACAAAATGATTTTTTCTCATTGACCCTGAAATTCCAGGGTTGTCTTCAATTTTTTTCCGTCTTTCATTTCCTAGTAATGTATTTGGCCACTTAAAAAAATTCTAAACAAATTCTCTTTAGAATACCTTTAGAGATAAGGAAAAGTTGTAAAGATAGTACAAGAGTTCCCATATATTCCACACCCAGTTCCCCCTATATTTATTTCTTACTTAGTACAACACATTTGCTGCAATTAGTGAATCAATACTGATGAGTTATTAATGAAAGTCCACACTTTATTCACATTTCCTTCATTTTTTCCTAATGTCCTTTTTCTGCTCTAGGATCCTGTGATGGTTAGGTTCTGGTGTCAACCTGGCCAGGTCATGGTGCCCAGTTGTCTGATCAGGCAAGCACTAGTCTGACTGTTACTGCATGAATATTTTGTGGCTTGTTGATAAATCAGAACACTGGTTTATCAGCAGTAAGCTGATTGCAGCTGTGGCTGATTACATCTGTGATCAACTAAGGGTGTATATCCCACAAACAAGATAATCCACTCAGTTGGATTTGATCCAATCAGTTGAAGACTTTTAAGGGAGAAGAGAAAATTTTCACTGCCTCTTCAGCCAGCGAGCCTCTCCTGCAGAGTTAGTTGAGACCCTTCATTAGTGTTGCCAGCCTCACAGCCTGCCCTATGGATTTGGGACTCTTGCATTTCCACGGTTGCGTGAGACACCTTATAAATCTCATACTTACAGATCTCTCCTGTTGGTTCTGTTCCTCTAAACCCTGACTAATACAGCTCCCATCCATGATATCACATTACATTGAGAAATGTATCCTTTGGCTTCTTTTGGCTGTTTTTAGACTTTGTATTTGATGATATTGACAGTTTTGAGTACTGGTCATGTATTTTGTAGTAACTGGGATTTTTCTGATGTTTTTCTCATGATTAGATAGGGATTAAGAGTTTTGGAGAGGAAGACCAGAGAGGTAAAGTGCCATTCTCATCATGTCATATCAAGGGTACAAATTATGAACAAATTATATTAATTTTGACTATCTGGTTAAGGTGGTATATGTTCGGTTTTTCTATGGTAAAGTTACTTTTATCCCCCTCTTCTGTACCCTGTGGAAGGAAGTCACTACCTACAGCCCACATCTAAAGGGTCTGAATTATATGCCACCTCCTTATGGGCAAAGTATTTACATAAATTATTTGAAATCCTTTTGTGTGGGAAATTTATCAATTCCAAACCATATATTTCAGATTTTTCTATTCTTCATACATTTATTCAGTGATTTATTTATAACAGTATGAAGTCATGTACACTTGCTTTGTACTTTGGGTTATAATCCAAAACTAATTAACTTATTTTGCTGCTGAAATTGCCACTGGGAGCTCTTTCGGTTGACTCCTGTGTCCCTTTGACATACCCAATCATCATGCTCCTTTTGAGCACTTTCTCACTTTCTGGCACCACAAGATTTTCCAGGCTTACATTGAAAATTGTATATTTCCTGTCCCAACACTAGAAACAACCATTTCTCCAAGGAGTCCTTGCTCCTTTTATTGAAGAATGGCATTAGAAAACAAGCTCTGTATTCTAGGTGAACTTCTTGCTACTTGGTGGTGTTGCTTCTACAGCCACTTCTTTTTACACATTTTTCTCCATTTCTGGAATCAAAATTGTGCTCAGGCCACCCTGAGATAGAAGTAGGAGGACACTAAAGACCAGCAACCCCCTTCAATCCGATCTGCATGAAGACCCACACTCAGGGATCAGTTTCAGTCTCAACAAAAAGCACTGTCACCATTTCCTATACATAATGAACAATTACATTTCAATATTTATTGACTATTGAATATTTATCTAGCAGTACATTTATCTGACCATTATAGAATCACAGACTGTTTGAACTAGAAAGGGCCTTACAGAATATTGAATTCATTTGCTCATTCATTCACAAATACCTACTGAGGGCCTAATAAACACAGAGCTCTGTCCCAGCTGGGGGATAGAACAGCGCACAAAATCAGACATGATCCCTGTCCTATGGAGTCACTGTCTGGTGAGAGGAATGAATTTTAAATTTTAATATATCACACAATTACAAAACTGCAACTGTGCTGTTACAAAGGAGAGGTAAAGGATATCATGAGAGAGTATTGCAGGGAGACTAGCTCTGTTGTGGATGAGATTTGTTGTGGAGTAAAATTAACTAGGTTAGAGGCAGCAGGAAGAGAATTCCAAACAAAAGGAAATCATGCACAAAGGTCTGTAGCAAGAGAGAGTGGACTTCATTAAAAAAGTATAGAGAGAAAGGAGGAACCTGGCACAAATCGAGGAAGAGAAGCAGGGACTAGACCACACAAGCCCTTGGCATCTTTGGCAAAGATCTGGTCTTTATTTTAAGAGCAAAGGAAAGCCCCTAACGTAAAACTCTTTAGGGTATTAAGCATGGTAGAAGTAGACAGTGACATCTTGAGATCTGTATTATCAAAGATCATTCTGGTTGCCATGTAGAGAATAGGCAATAATTGGGCAAGAAGCCCCAATATGGGGAGACCAGTTCAGAAGTTAGTACAGTAGCACAGTCAAAGAGACGTTACTGGAGAGTTTGGACAGGAGTGGTAGCAGTGAGGATGGAGAGAAGTTGGCAGATGAGGATGGAGAGAAGTTGGCAGATTTGAGACTATACAGGAGGCAAAAGTGTCAGGACTCTGTGGCAGATTGTTTGTGGAGTGAGAAAAAGGAAGGCATAGGGCAAGACTTACATTTCTGGTTTTGCACAATTGGATGGGTGGATGATGAGGCCTTCCACTGGAAGAAGACCATGAGTTCACTTTTGGATTTATAGAATTTGCAGTGTTTCTGAGATATCTACGTGGAGAGGTCAAAAGATTACCAGATATAATAATCTGGAGCTCAGGGTTAGTGATATAAATTTGATATGGTCCCTGGTTTTACAGGTAATAATTGAAACGGTGAGTGCAGATAAGACAGTTTAAGAAAGAATGGGAAGATAATGGAGTACTGGATGAGTAAAGTTACCCATCCACAAAAAATGAGGTTAATAATAATTCCTATTTCACTGAATTGTAATTGGGATTAAAAGATGTCACACATGTGAAAGCACATGGAAAACTGTAAGCACCAAATCTGTTAACTATTACTATTATAATTGTGTGTTTTATAAAAAATACTCCCAGGAGATATGCATACAATTATTCACCTTCTTGTTTTCAACCACTTAACATGACATAATGTGTATACACTTAAGACCTTCAGAACATAAAATCTTTGACAGTTATAATAAAGGATGAACAGCTGCTAATGATAATAAAAACAATATTGCTTTAATGTTATCTCAGTTTCCTAATTATTGGACCACAAGTAGAAAATAAGGCTTTAAAGGAGAGAAGAATTAGAGTGTAGAAGCAGGCCTCATCCCATCGTCAACCCATTACCTTCCCTGTGACTGTCTACTCTACACAGCCACTGGGAACAACTCTTTAAATCTCAAAAATCCAAACAATCGTACAAAAAAAAAAAAAAACCTACCAGATTTTACCAAAGCTCTCTTGAAACATACATTAAATAATCAAATATAAATGACAAAGTAACATCTTCATTACAGAAACTTACAACTGAATGAGAAAATGTCTAATGCAAAGAATTGTTTGTTTAATAGACAGTGACCATTAGTCAATGTTGTTCTCACAGAGGCCATTATCCAGAGAATAGAATTAGCTTCTTTATATAGAACTGGATATTAAAAAAAAAATTAGATTCTATACATATTTTAATCACATGCAAATTCTTTTGGATAAAATTGTTGTATTTCAGATTTCATAAAAACAATCAGAGAATAATCCCAAAAATGAAAAGTGCACTGCCCAAAGCTAAAGGGGCTGACATCCAAACCATGCTCCTCTTAGAGAGCTTGGATGATGGTGCAGAGTGGGGTGATTTGCCTAGATCTGGTGTCCCTGGCACTCCATAGGCCAGAAGTAGCACTGCAGAAGGGCTGTATACAAGAACAGTTGTACTCCAAACTTTGGAATTTCTTAAGACTTGATTTGGGTTTAGATAGTGATCTTGAAAGGAAGTTGCTGACAACAGCAACCATTAAAATTATTTTACTATACTCAGTATTCTTAATATTGTACTCAGCTGCTAAGATGGTTTGATTTACTTACTGAAGCCCTTTTTAACTGTCACTACATTGCCAATAAAAAGTTATTACAATACACTCTAAGCTTTAATGCTCAATGTATTTTAAAACATTAAAAATTAAAACTTCAAGTTCTTTTAATTTTACCAAGTATTGCACAGAACAAAATCACCAACTAGTGAAAACAACTTTTTAGAAGCATTTCAGGAAAAGAAGTATGAAACATTCTTAAGTAGATGTGGCACCCACCTGGAATCCAAAGACCTAAGTTCAAGTCCTAGCTCTGATCTTAACAACTGCGTGGCCTTAAACACGTAACTTAACCTCTTTCAGCTTCAGTTTTGTCAACTATACATGAAGTGGACTGAACAAAACTATCTCTAAGGCCTCCTCCAGCTCTGACATTCTGTAATTATACAAATGTCATCTTGTTACAAAATCTCCTTTGATTTGTGTGATCTTCTTCATTTTCTATATCATAGCTATTATTTAACCACTATTTTTGCATCCTTATTCAGTTATCTTTTACTGTTTGTCCCCAGACTGAAATAACCTCCTCTCTTATTCACTAGTCAAACATATGATCCTCTCTCATCTTTGAATCTTTCTGAACTTGCTTTAACATTTTCATTAGCTTTTATTCACTAAAAAGCTTAAAGATGATATTATTTCTTTGTACACTGTCCAAATTCCACTGGATAACTTGGCCTAAGTTAAATAATCCAGCCCATATTTAGACAATCAACAAACATTTATAATATTAGGCAGTAGAGGGACTCACAAAAATTTAAATACATACAGGAGGAAAATAAGCATACAAAAAACCAGGAGAGAATAATTCTGAATATATAAATGAAAGATAGTAGAGCAAATATTGTGTAAGTAAATTCTATGAAGTTAGAATCTCAACATAGGCTGTAGGTAGTCAATCTTGAAAGATGAATAAGAATTGAATTGGCAAAAGAAATCTCTTCATGTGGGTCAACCTACACATAAAACCCAGTACTAAAGTAATTATAATTCTGAAAATCCTTTTCAGGTTTTTTTTTCCTAGAGAAGAGAGATGTTAAGAGAACAGGTCTTCCAACCAAAAATTTTAGCTATAGGCCTCTAAATATTCAATGCTCTAAAGTGTCCTAACCAGAGCCTTGCGAAAAAATCTTGTAAGAAAAAAGAACATGAAGATCAATAGAAGTAAATCCTTCAAACATATGAACAAAAGGTGTTATACTCTTTATAAATGATTATTTCAGAAACCTAGCTAGGAAGTACACTCTCTTGGCAAGTGTATGAGACATATATCAAGGGCTTCCTCAGTTCCTCTCTATATACCACTGCCTTCCTGTCCCTTAGGTCAGTCAATTGGGGGAGAAGGTAAATCCTCTCCACTAATTGCTAATGAGCCACACACATTGAGTTTCCAGGTTTTCTCACAGCTTCCAAACTTGGAGGAAACCCAGCACTAGGATATAGAATCTGGTTTTCCAAGTGGCTGCCCGTGGGGCAGGATGACACAACTAAGGTGACATGACACAACTTAGAACTATGAGTGTTACTTTCCACAGGATGACCTTTGGCAATGGGTGATAGGAGGCAGAAAGGAGCCAGACAAAGAAATTTCCTCTCCCTTTTCCCTCCTATGAGCTGTTCTTTCTATCCTATGTGGAGATATCCCACTGGTCAGCAGATACACTTGCCCAACAACCCACTTTATCTCTTTGAGGCTCATCATGACATGACAGAGTGGCCAGCATGGTAATGCAATCACCTTGCTTTGCTTCGCATAGCTCCTTAGTTTACACCATCTTTTCCCTCACTCACAAATAAATCCTCAGCACTTAATTACTCCTCAGGCTCTGTCTTTTAGAGAACCCATGCCAAGACAGCAATAAAAGCCAAAAAGAAATAAAGGGAAGAATCTTGGATAAGATTCTAATCTTTCTATAACTGGCTCTGCTATTAATTAGTTTTTGACCTTGAACAACTTACATTCTGAGATCTGTAAAACAGGATAGACGTTAGAAGAGCAGGGACTGGGCTGAATGATGGCTGGGTCCCTTTCGGTTCCAGTGTTTTCTGATCCCTGGGAATCAGAATCTTGGGGAAATTTCTCTTGGTTCTGAAACAGGGCATTTTTCACCACCATCAGCAGCCAATGTCATTTGATGTGTAACAATATATTTTGCAACTTAATCAAATCTATTAAAAACCAGTCCGCAGAAGGACTTATAAGAGTGATAAGACCATTTCTGTTCTGAGGAAAGTTATGAATACAACAGTATTTAAAAAAATCAGTAGTATCAAGTGAAAAATCCAATCACAAAAGACTACATTTTATAAGATTCCATTTATATAACTGGCAGATTGGCAGAATTGGCAAATCTGCAGAGCCAGACAGTAGTTTGGTGGTTGCTAGCAGCTGGGGAGAGGGGGCAATGGAGAGTGACTATTAATGGTGGATGTTTCTTTTGGAGATGATGAAAATTTTAAGAAATCAATTGTGGTGATGGCTTCACACCTCTGTTTACAGTAAAAACTATTGAGTTGAACATTTTAAACGCGTGAATTGTATGATATGTGAATTATATCTCAATAAAGCTATTAAAAATTAATGGGGATGTTTTATTATGAGTAGTGAACTGGCTTAGGGGCAAAAACATGTAAGGAACATGTCTTTGTTCTTAGAAGCATTTCTCCCTGAGTATAGGGAATTATTCAGAACTTTACTTATTTATATCTTTAAAAAGGCTCTGTAAAAGCCTTTTTAACTTTACCTGATTCTGTTCGATACTAAATTCCCCTGAGTAACAAATAGCCAGCTCTTTGGGATTAGACTACTGGAGACTAAAAGAAATATCAATATGATTCAGCAGTTATGCTCATTTGTTAAATCCTATCTTCTCTGTTACAACTCCTCCTTCTCCTTTCATCCTTCTCCAAATTTGGTATTTGGGCAATGACCATTCTAACTTCTTCATGTTGAAAAGGGCTGTTGACATTATGGGGTAGGGGGATGCAACTGGTTGATGTTCTGAGAGAGACCTCTGGGTTTCAGGGTAATCCGGCCTAGGAACAAACTGGAGGTTTTAGGTTTCTAAAAAATAAATTTAGTGAGTGAAACTTTTATAGAGTCTCCAAGTCCTGGGTATTCTTTAGAGTTTACAGGAACATTGTTGGTTGGGGCTTGGCATGCCATGGCAATTAGCATTATCTAGCTGAACCTTGCATAAGAGTAACCTCCAGAATTTGCCTTGGCAGAGCGATTTTAATGTGAGCAAGTACAAAATGACACATCTGGGAGGAGAGCCCTTAGCTAGTATCAATCACAACTACAAAACGGACATGAAAGTGATAGAGTGTTTAACTCAACAAAATATTTTTGGGGCAGCTAGTAAATACAAAGTCCTGTTTTAAAAGCTTGAAGTAAAGAGAGGATTATAAAAATGATAAGAATAGACTCCCATCACTTCCTCTACATCAAAGAGTCTCTAATCTAAATAAGAAAGAAAACATGGGCACTGCAAGGCCAGGGAAACAAATGGTATATTAGAGTTTGAATGGGTACTCAAGGGGTTAGGAAGGCTTCACAAAGAGCTGGCACTTTCTCAGGGGCATGAACCTTTGTCACTACAAATATCAGTTCAATAGGCTTCTATTCCCATGAAAACCAATCAGATGATGGGAACCACTCAAGAAGAATAATAAAAACAAAACTCTTATTTAAAACAAGAGACATACTAGATGAAACAAGAGTCACTACACTTCATGGGATGTAGAGTAAAACTTCATTTGACTTGTTTCCAAAGAATAGCATATGGAAAGGGGGTGGGGAGTAAGTTTACAGTGTAGAAACATGGCAAACACTACTTTGGCCAGGTTGTCAAGGTGAACATCACCAGTGATTAGTCATATTGATAGCATGTGTCCCTGATAAGATGTAATGAGGACACGTCATGTCTGTGGCATTCTTCCTTCAGACTCTAAGTCTAGTCTAATCATGAGAAAAGCATCAGGCAAACCCAGATTGAAGGCCATTCTACAAAATACCTGGACCAATACTCTTCAAAACTGTCAAGGTCATGACCACCAATGAAAGGCTGAGAAACAGCCATCGACCAGAGGAATAGAAGATATGATGACTATATGTACAATATGGTGCCCCAGACTGGGTCCTTGGACAGAACAACATTAGTGGAAAAACAGGTGAAACTCTAACAAAGATTGGTTTAGGTAACAATAATATACCAAAATTGATTTTTTCATGTTTCATGGTAATATAAGAATTAACAAAAGAGGAAACTGGATGAGGGGTATATGGGAACTCTCTGTACAATCTTTACAACTTTTCTATAAATTTGAAATTATTTCAAAATAAAAAGTTTTCATTTAAAAAAAAGTAACTATTGAAGAAAAAAAAAGCTGCACCTGAAGAAAATTATCAAATAATGCAGCTGTAGAAGACATGTTTATATATTACTCTGTGAAATACGGCTTTTCAGTCGGAGCAAATGACCTAAATTTATTTTGCTCATTTTCAACTGTGAAACTATTTTCATTCATTTCAGTTCTAAATAAAAATTTAGTTAATTCCAATAACAGAATTTTGGTCTCAGGTGTATGGTGGGATATCTTGACTTGCACAAAAAATCTGTTCTTGGAATGCCTAATATTAATCGATGAAATTATACTGTGTACTACAACAGAACGAAATTGAAAAGACCTATGATTTTGCAGCATCTAAATTTGAACACTGTGCTGTTTGGAAACCATTATGTACCCCAGAAAAGACATGTTTTTTTAATCCTAATACAATCTTGTTGGGGCAGCAATGTTTAGTTCTGATCTAATATTATAGGGTGGGACCTCTCAATTAGGTTGTTTCCATGGAGATGTGACACCCAATTGTGGGTGACCTTTTGATTAGATGGATATGTGACTCCACCCATTCAAGATGGGTTATAAGTAGTTTACCTGAGTATTTAAGAGAGCTCACAGAGGGAGAAAGTACACACACAGACATTTTAAGATGCCAACATGCCTTCCCAGCTAGTTGAAGGCAACACACTCAGGAGCAAAGGACCAGGAGGCATTAGTTACATGCCTTCCCAGCTGAGAGAGAAATCCCAGATGCCCTCCACCCCTTTCTTCAGAATCAAGGTATCTTTATCTGGATGCCTTAGTTTGGACATTTTTATGGCCTTAGAATTGTAAGCTTGTAACTTAATAAATCCTCTTTACAAAAGTCAATCCATTTCTGGTATATTGCATTCCAGCAGCTTTATCAAACTAAAACAAACTTTAAAAAGCCTGAATAGGAATAGCTAATTTGTTCTGTCTGATAAAAGTATCTGTCAAAACAGGTATTATGAATGGAAGCAAAAAGACCATGCGTATGAAAATATTTGGACTGAAGTATTTACATTTTTTAATTTGGACTGAAGTATTTACATTTTTTATTTTTATTTATTTATTTTTTGCACGGGCAGACACAAGGAATCAAACCTGGATCTCCAGCATGGCAGGCAAGAACTCTGCCACTGTGCCACCATTGCCCACCCTACATTTTAAAATTTTTAAGGTATAATTTATTTATAATAATATTCTCCCAATTAAAGCATATGCTTTGAGTTTTGACAAACTTATAGAGTTAGTAACAATGACAACAATCAAGAAATAAACATTTCCATCACTCCGAAAAGTTCTCTCATCTCCTTTGTAGTTGATCCCTTTCCAACCTTCAGCCCCTGAATCACTAATGTCTTTTTTCCTTTCTACAGTTTTGCCTTTCTTAGAGAAAGTCATTTAAGTTGAATCATGTAAGTATAAGTCCTTTATTTCTGGCTTCTTTCACTTATCATGATGCTTTTGAGATTTATCCACACTGCTGCTTATATCAGAAGTTTCCATCTTTTCATTGCTGAGCAATATTCTAGTACATGAATGTACCATAATTCACCTGCTGATAAACATTTGGGCTATTTAAAGCTTTGGACTATTATGAACACTCATATATAAGCCTTTATGTGGACATATGGCAGGAGTAGGATTGCAGAGTCACATGCTTTAGCGTATATTTAACTCTATAAGAAATAGCTCAACTGTTTATCAAAGCGGATGTACCACTTGGCATTTCTACCAGTAATTTAAGATAATTCTATTTACTCCATATCCTCAATACAGTTGATATTATCACCCTTTTTAATTGCAGTCATTCCAGTAGATGTGCACTACTATGCTATCACATTGTGGTTTTAATTCACAGTTGCCTGATGACAAATGATGTTGAGCATCTTTTCAAGTGATTATTGACCATTCATGTCTTCACTGGTGAAGTGTTTGTCCAAATCTTCTTTAATGTATGTGTGTATTTTAGAAAAAACTATTTGGGGGACACAGTTTTGAATAGGCCATTTTATAATCTACCAATGTAACTTAAATGTACATACAGTTTCAAACAAAACAAATATAAAGAATAAAAGTCTTACTTCCTTCCCTCCCTCAATCTCATTCTCCTCCCCAGAATTAACCATAACTGACAGTGTAACATTTAAACATTCTATGTTTATATAGAGTATATATAAAAGGAAGAACAATGAACATATTTCTGGGACTTGCTCTTTTTACTTACCAATATATCATGAACATCTTTCCTTGTCAGAACAATATTTATAAAACTCATTCTTTCTAATAGCTACATAGTATTCTTTTATAGGGATACCTCATTTTGTATTTAAAACTAGAACTAGAAAATCGGTAAGTACTCTTACATGAAGATAAAGTCTTACCCTGAAAAGTCTTTAACATTATATTCATATTTTTCTCAACCAAGAAATTTGATGACAGTTTAAGGAAAAGCTTAAAGCTTAAGAATTTATTGTCCCTACCTCTCTCTTTAAAGGGGCTTAAGTGATAAATAACTTAGAAAAAAGTAAAAGTGAAAAAATCCTATTGAAATAATATCAGAAGTCAGATTGTAGCCTTCCACTCCTTTCATTTCAAATGCAACTTTTAGAAAAAAGGAAAAAAAAAAACTATTTTGGATATTCAAATAACAAATCCATTCTAAGTCCTAGAATTTAAAGTGCATTGAATTATGAAAATTATATAATAATTGTACCCAGGATACTGTGAAAATTATTTTTGAGTTTCTACACCATTATCATTAATAGACACCAGCTGTGGGCTCATAGTATCCTGAGTACATCACACAATAAAAACATAGACAGGATGTCACTGCACATATGCCATGTGCACAGACTGGTGCTAATTAGCATTACTGCAAATGCCCATTTACTGAGGAAGATAGTGTAGTGGTTAAGAGCAAAGGCCCTGGAGTCGGACTGCGTAGGTTCCAATCTTGGCTCAGCCACCTACGAAATGTGTGACCTTGAGCAACTTCTTTCAGCTTCATTTTCTCCTCATAAGGAGTGGTAGTATATCTCATAGGATTGCTGTGAGAATGAAAAGAAATAATGAATATGGCAAGCCCTTAGTAAACACTCAGTAAACATTAGGGATAATTACTATTATCATTCTTACTGAATAATTAAAATCCTAGACAGGTGTTATTAGGACTAGAGTGTACAAAAAAAATACAGAATAGTTTCCCTGCTTTCACAACATTTACAATTTAGAAATCAAGTCAAACAGCGCAAAAGGAAAAGATAAAATAATAAAAAGTATCACCTTCCTATTCATATCTGTTGAAAGACAAATCGGAGTTGAGTTTGCAGATTACAGTGTTTAATTTGGGACACCAAAGTTTTGCTGCAGTAAAAGGAAGCCAGATAACTTGCAAAAATGGAAGTACTCTCGGGCTTCTAGGAATGGCAAACAATTTTTACAGCCATAAAAACGAAGTTAAACTCCTACTGATTGGACGAGGACTTTGCCCAACTTATAGTAGCAGGTTTAGGGCAGGTGGGCTTTATTCCATATTTGGACAAACGTAAGGAACTAGGAGCTTGACTGCTGCCTTGGTGGGGATTTCAAATTTCAAAAAATATCAAGAGGAAACTCAAGAGGCAGTACAAAGAGGAAACAGGACAAAGAGATCCTGTTTTGCTGAGGGATCTTTTGGACTTTCTTTATATAATTTTATCAGACCTAATAAAGCAAAATCCCTTTTCAGCCACCCAGCAGGTAAATATTTAATCAATTTAAACTTATCTGAGTGTCCAATAGAGTTAATAACACTCTGCAGATAATGGAGGTATAAACACAAGCTAGTATTCAGATTGACCTTATTTTTTTTATATATAAAAATTTTGCATTGGGTTATCCTTGAGTACACATTATCTCGGTTATGAACAGATCTCACGACCACCTTACCATGCATTAAGAGTGGCCTACATAGTCGAGAAACTACAACTGCCCACCAATCAGTTGCTAGTAGCACATACTGCATATAAACTGACCCACATTTTGTAGGAAATATTTTTAAACTTTAAAGGTCATCTTATATGCAAAGCTTTACAGTTTACAAAGTCTCTGCAACTGCTACTTCCTTTCACCATTAATTGGGAGGTGAACATGACATCATTCACAAGGCTAGGGCTTTCACTCAGAACAGATGACACAATTTGTCAGATAAGGTGACTTTCAATCATTTTTCTCAAATGGTTCCGCTTTTTTTTTTTTACCCTTAGTGTTTTGAGAATAAAGAATAAATCCGCTCTGCACTGATTATAAGAGATAAAACTGACATTCAGAAAAATTAGGTTTTGAACTCTAGGTATTCTGATTCACTGTCAAGCTAATACAGAGATGACAACGGAACATAAACTACTCAATTTCACCTCTCACTGTCTACCCATTTTCTCCCTTCCTTTTTCCAAACTTTTCTCCAAGGATATGGGCACCCAGGTTTTTGTTTTTAATTCAAATTAAATCAATTCAAGAAATATGTCCTCAGTACCTATTAGATCTAAAGCCTGGGCTGGTTGCTGGTGAGGATCAGAGATGGGGAAGCCACTCATCTCTGCCTTCAGAGTGCTTGCAATCTATTGGTAAGAACTTTATTTTGTTAAGATTCATCTAAAGTATGCAGTATGAGTCAAAGCGGGAGACCATGGACTTGGAGAACACTGGGCAGATTACTGCAATTTTTTAGATGAAGTGAAGTAATTCTTTCAAGATTAGAAACAGAGAAGAGTTACAGAAGTTGGTAGGTGTGGTAGTTAGAGTCAGTTGTCAACTTGGCCAGGTGGAGGTGCCTAGATCTATTGCTGTGGACATGAGCCAATGGCGTGTGAACCTCATTTGTTGCTGATTACATCTGCAGTCTGCTAGGAGGCATGCCTGCTGCAATGAATGATGCTTGATTTAATTAGCTGGCGCTTAAATGAGGGAGCTCAATGTAGCACAGCCCAAGCAGCTCAGTATACCTCATCTCAGCACTCGCAATTCAGCCCAGGCCTTTGGACATGCAGAAAGAAATCACCCCGGGGAAAGTTGTTGGAACCCAGAGGCCTGGAGAGAAGGCCAGCAGAGATCACCCTGTGCCTTACCCACGTAAGAAAGAACTTCAGTTGAAAGTTAGCGGCCTTTCCTCTGAAAAACTAATGAAATAAATCCCCTTTTTAAAAGCCAAATCATCTTCGGTGTGTTGTGTTCCAGCAACTAGCAAACTAGAACAGTAGGTTAAAGGAGAAAACAAAACTGGAGAAAGCATATCTATTATTTTTCTTAAAAAGGGCAAAAGAGACTTGAGATTATGTGAAGGCAGAAAAGAAAGTAGGAGAGAGGAAGAAATTATTGAGCTAATGTGGAGAGAGAGGCCAATCATTGAAGCAGAGTTCTAGAGAAGGGAATGGAATGGTCCAGTTGGAAGTGTTCATCTTAAAAAGGAAAAACAAAATTTTTCTATTTCAATCAAGAAGATTAACAGCAAAGGCATTCAATTATAACTTTTTCTATCTTATTTGGAACACTAAAATGTAGGCTTCCCCTTTTCTCTAATAGAAATATTACAAAGTAGCAGGCATGAAAATATTTCCATGACATTATTTCATGACATCTGATATTTTCTGTCCTTTCCTTTGACACTATTTATATATTTGTATATTATTTTGCAGAAATAGAACAGCCTAAGCCTAAACTAGTACAACGCCTTCCCAGGGAGAGCTTAGCTTTACAAGTGACAGCTTAAGATATCCACATATTCACAGGCATGTGGCTGCAGCATCAACCTGTTATTTAACACATACAAAGGTAATAGGCTTCTTTGTACATGAATGTTCACAGCAGCTTTATTCAATATAACCAAAAAGGTGAGATAAACCAAATGTCCATCAACTGATGAATGGATAAATAAAATATGGTGTATCCATACAATGGAATATTATTTGGCAGCAGTAAGTAGAAAGGTACAGATACACGCTACAATAATGGATGAACCTCAAAAACATTAAGTTAAGTCATTCAAAAGCTTCCTAAAAAGAAAAGTCCTGGACCAGACGGCTTCACATCTGAATTCTATCAAACATTCCAGAAAGAATTAGTACCAACTCTCCTCAAACTCTTCAAAAAAATCGAAGCGGAGGGAAAACTACCTAATTCATTCTATGAAGCCAACATCACCCTCATACCAAAACCAGGCAAAGATATTACAAAAAAAGAAAACTACAGGCCAATCTCTCTAATGAATATAGATGCAAAAATCCTCCATAAAATTCTAGCAAATCGTATCCAACAACACATTAAAAGAATTATACATCATGACCAAGTAGGATTCATCCCAGGTATGCAAGGATGGTTCAACATAAGAAAATTAATTAATGTAATACACCATATCAACAAATCAAAGCAGAAAAATCACATGATCATCTCAATTGATGCAGAAAAGGCATTTGACAAGATTCAACATCCTTTCCTGTTGAAAACACTTCAAAGGATAGGAATACAAGGGAACTTCCTTAAAATGATAGAGGGAATATATGAAAAACCCACAGCTAATATCATCCTCAATGGGGAAAAATTGAAAACTTTCCCCCTAAGATCAGGAAGAAGACAAGGATGTCCACCATCACCACTATTACTCAACATTGTGTTGGAGGTTCTAGCCAGAGCAATTAGACAAGAAAAAGAAATACAAGGCATCAAAATTGGAAAGGAAGAAGTAAAACTATCACTGTTTGCAGACGATATGATACTATACGTCGAAAACCCGGAAAAATCCACAACAAAACTACTAGAGCTAATAAATGAGTACAGCAAAGTAGCAGGTTACAAGATCAACATTCAAAAATCTGTAGCATTTCTATACACTAGCAATGAACAAGCGGAGGGGGAAATCAAGAAACGAATCCCATTTACAATTGCAACTAAAAGAATAAAATACCTAGGAATAAATTTAACTAAAGAGACAAAAAACCTTTATAAAGAAAACTACAAAAAACTGCTAAAAGAAATCACAGAAGACCTAAATAGATGGAAGGGCATACCGTGTTCATGGATTGGAAGACTAAATATAGTTAAGATGTCAATCCTACCTAAATTGATTTACAGATTCAATGTAATACCAATCAAAATCCCAACAACTTATTTTTCAGAAATAGAAAAACCAATAAGCAAATTTATCTGGAAGGGCAGGGTGCCCCGAATTGCTAAAAACATCTTGAGGAAAAAAAACGAAACTGGAGGTCTCATGCTGCCTGACTTTAAGGCATATTATGAAGCCACAGTGGTCAAAACAGCATGGTATTGGCATAAAGATAGATATATCGACCAATGAAATCGAATAGAGTGCTCAGATATAGACCCTCTCATCTATGGACATTTGATCTTTGATAAGGGAGTCAAGCCAACTCACCTGGGACAGAACAGTCTCTTCAATAAATGGTGCCTAGAGAACTGGATATCCATATGCAAAAGAATGAAAGAAGACCCATATCTCACACCCTACACAAAAGTTAACTCAAAATGGATCAAAGATCTAAACATTAGGTCTAAGACCATAAAACAGTTAGAGGAAAATGTAGGGAGATATCTTATGAATCTTACAAATGGAGGCAGTTTTACGGACCTTAAACCTAAAGCAAGAGCACTGAAGAAGGAATAAAATAAATGGGAACTCCTCAAAATTAAACACTTTTGTGCATCAAAGAACTTCATCAAGAAAGTAGAAAGACAGCCTACACAATGGGAAACAATATTTGGAAACGACATACCAGATAAAGGTCTAGTATCCAGAATTTATAAAGAGATTGTTCAACTCAACAACAAAAAGACAGCCAACCCAATTACAAAATGGGAAAAAGACATGAATAGACACCTCTCAGAGGAGGAAATACAAATGGCCAAAAGGCACATGAAGAGATGCTCAATGTCCCTGGCCATTAGAGAAATGCAAATCAAAACCACAATGAGATATCATCTCACACCCACCAGAATGGCCATTATCAACAAAACAGAAAATGACAAGTGCTGGAGAGGATGCGGAGAAAGAGGCACACTTATCCACTGTTGGTGGGAATGTCAAATGGTGCAACCACTGTGGAAGGCAGTTTGGCGGTTCCTCAAAAAGCTGAATATAGAATTGCCATACGACCCAGGAATACCATTGCTGGGAATCTACTCAAAGGACTTAAGGGCAAAGACACAAACGGACATTTGCACACCAGTGTTTATAGCAGCGTTATTTACAATTGCAAAGAGATGGAAACAGCCGAAATCTCCATCAACAGAAGAGTGGCTAAACAAACTGTGGTATATACATACGATGGAATACTATGCAGCTTTAAGACAGGATAAACTTATGAAGCATGTAATAACATGGATGGACCTAGAGAACATTATGCTGAGTGAGTCTAGCCAAAAACTAAAAGACAAATACTGTATGGTCCCAATGATGTGAATCGACATTCGAGAATAAACTTGGAATATGTCATTGGTAACAGAGTTCAGCAGGAGTTAGAAACAGGGTAAGATAATGGGTAATTGGAGCTGATGGGATACAGACTGTGCAACAGGACTAGATACAAAAACTCAAAAATGGACAGCACAATAATACCTAACTGTAAAGTAATCATGTTAAAACACTGAATGAAGCTGCATCCGAGCTATAGGTTTTTGTTTTGTTTTGTTTTGTTTTGTTTTGTTTTGTTTTTACTATTATTACTTTTATTTTTTTCTCTATATTAACATTCTATATCTTTTTCGGTTGTGTTGCTAGTTCTTCTAAACCAATGCAAATATACTAAGAAACGATGATCATGCATCTATGTGATGATGTTAAGAATTACTGATTGCATATGTAGAATGGTATGATTTCTAAATGTTGGGTAAATTTCTTTTTTTCCGTTAATTAATAAAAAAAAAAAGCAAAAAACATTAAATTAAGTGAAAAAAGACAGTCATAAAAGATCACAATTGTATGATCCCATTTATATGAAATATCCACAACAGGCAAATCCATAGAGACAGAAAGTACATTCGTGGTTGCCAGGGACTAGGGAAATAGGGAAATGGGAAAATGGGGCAGGGTGGGAGGGAGACTGCTGAGAGTCTATTTTGGTAGCAATGAAAATATTCTGGAATTACATAACGGTAATGGTTGCACAGCTTTGTGAATATACTAAAGATGACTGATTTGTACACTTTAAAGGGTCAATTTCATGATATGTGAATTATATCTTTAAGAAAATAAGATTGTTAGGTGGCAGTGAGTTTAGATGAACCATATTTTGTTGTAGATCCATTCAGAACAGAATCAACTTTCTTAGGTTATAAGTCATTACAACCTAAACTGTAGAGGTTACCCAGAGCCTGGTGTTGGCAAGGTAAGAATGGCAGAGTCAAAGGAATGAACAGCACATTGATGAAGTGGATTTCTATAAAAGTCCAGCCTTTTTCAAATCCCAACAGTAAAAACACAAACCATCCCAATAGAAAATGGCAAAAGATATCAATAGACATTTCACCTAAGAGGATATCCAGATGGCAAATAAATACATGGAAGGATGTTCAACGTCATTAGCCACTAGGAAAGTACAAATTAAAGCCACAATGAGCTATCACTACACACCTAGCAGAATGACCAATATAAAAATGATGACCACACCAAACGCTGGCGAGTATGTGGAGAAACAGGTTTACTCTTACGTTGTTGGTGGGAATGGTACAAAAACTCTGGAAAACAGTTTGGCACTTTCTTATGAAACTAAACAAGAAAGTAACATATAACCTAGCAACTGCACTCCTGAGCATTTATCCCAGAGAAATGAAAACTTATGTTCAACCAAAAGCCTGTATGCAAATATTTATAGCAGCTTTATTCTTAGTAGCTAAAAACTGGATATAATCAGGATGTCCTTCAGTGGGTGAATGGTTAAACAAACCATTCATGGAATACTACTCGGCAATAAAAAAGAAACAACTATTGACATACACAACTTGTATGAGTCTCTATGGAATGATGCTGAATAAGAAAAGCCAATCCCAAAGATTGCATACTGTGTGATTCCATTCATATAACATTCTTGAAATGACAGAATTATAGAAATGGAAACTAGATTAGGGGTTTCCAGGGATCAGAGATGGGTAGTGATGGAAGAGAAGAAGGTGAGTCTGGCTATAAAAGAGCAACTGGAAGGGTCTTTGTGGTGATGGAAATGTTCTCTATCCTGATTGTATCAATGTCAATACCCTGGCTGTGATACTGTACTATAGTTTTTCAAGATGGCACCATAGGGGTGAAAGGTACACAGGGATCTCTTTGGGTTATTTCTTACAACTGCATATGAATTTACAATTATCTCAAAATAATAAGTTTATTTTTTTAGGTCCATGTTTGGCTCGACGTGAGCCAAATCAAATCTGACATGCAGTTTTCATATCCATATTATGGGAATTATAATACCTACTAATGGAGATTAGAAAACAACACATGTAAAATGAGGAGATCCTGGCACACAAAGCTCCTTAATGATAAATGCAAGTTTAATATAGCTTCTACCATTACCAAAATGGTTCAAGAACTGCAAATAGCTGACCATTTTCCAGAGGATTTATTCTCAAGGATTGTCATAGCATAAATACCTTGATGGGCACACTCATAATTTCTAAAACCTAAAAGAATCATGACCCCCTAATGCAACCTGGGCTCTCTTAGTCAGAGACTTCTGTTCAAGAATGCTACAAGTCATGTAAGAATGGATCTATCTATTATTTACATGAGTCAGAGAACTGTAGTAAAGGGCCACTACAGCACAGAAGATAGCATAACTGGTTCTGTAGCCAGACTGCCAGAATTTAAACCCCAGCCTACTAATTTTTAGCTGTGTGACCTTAGGGAAGAGAAGTCATCCTCTCAGCCTCAGCTTCCTCATGTATTATAATCATCAAAGAGACAGTTCATATACATCACTTTAGCGCAGTGCCTTGATAGGTACACAATGTTTACTATTACTTGTAATTAAAAGGAGCTATAATGATTACGTAGTGGAGTCCAACCTTTCCTTCGTGGAAAGAATTGCTTCACAACATTCCCAATATCACATCCAACCTCTATTTGAACATATCTAGATGGGTAGCTCACTTTTTTCCAAGGCAATCTCTGCTAAATTTAGGCAGTTGCAATTGCTGAAAAGTTGCTCCTTCTATTTTTGTCCCATATTTTTCCTTTAACTTTCACACATTGGTTTAGGCTCTGCCTTTTCAAGCCATGAAAAATGTCAGGCCCTCTTCCACACAGCATGCACCTGCTGTCCCAACAAGTGGCACCTCTGGAAACCAGCCTTCGGTCTGCTTCTCTCTCATCGTGTGATCCAGGACACATCTCTCTGAACATCAATTTCCTTACCTCAAAAGTTAGGATTTCAGATCAAATCATCTCTAAGGTTTTTTATTTTTATCCAGAGGCAAGAGTTCATGATTTTACTTATGCCTTTTGCCCAGTTATTCTGACTCATCCTCATCACCTCGTGGCCTTTCTCTGAGTATGCTGATCAACATCTTTCTTACCATGTGATCCCCAGAACGGAACACAAAAGTCTGGGGAGCAACAGTCAGGTGTACTGTAAAACTCTCTCCTCTCTATTTAATGCAACTTAATGTAATAGCAATTTGGGCTGACATTTTAACACCTTGCCTTACGGTGAGCTGATAGCCAGGTAAATCCCTAGGTCTTTTTTCCATAAAATGCTATCTTCTCCATCCGTATACTTAGAGTTGATTTTTGGAAACTAAGCTCAGGATGTTATATTTATTGCTGTTTAATTTCATCTTTTAAACTCTCTTCTATCAATTCACCCTAAGAGGCTATGGTTGAATCTTAATTGTGTCACTCTGTGTATTAATTAAAGTGCATTAATCATATTTTTAACAATCAGGAAAACATTTTAAAACATTTAACATACATAAATGTTTGTTCCTTACTATTAATGCTGGACATTTTCTTAACTTCAAGATATTTTTTATCAGACAGAAAACATATTTTGGACTTAATAACCTCATCAGCTCTCTTTAAATGATCTTAAAACCTAACAGTTTGACTGTGTGACATACAACAGTCAAAACAACAGCAAGGTTTGGCTCTTGATGTGTTTGAACTGGCTGATGAAAGAGGAACCCTTCCCATACTATCCTGTAATTGTTTTTATCTTTCTGCCACTTCTCATAACAGTGACGGGATGACTCTCCCTTGTTAATTAAATAACAAATTTTGAAGCGTAGCTAGACTACCTTGCCCACCTGAGGTGAAAAAAGCTATGATTATTATGGAAATTTACTGTCACAGACAATTTAACCAGCTTTAAAAAGCTTTAGACTTGGCTACTGCTTACCTCGATCATAAAAGCTTCCCAATGGAGAGTTCTGGGTGTTTTTTGTTTTTTTTCATTTGCAGACACCGGAATTTACCACTTATATTCCCTGTGTCATATAATGTCCACATGAGGACTGTGTTCAGGTTGGAAGAAGGTCATTCTACTACCTGGACTATGATTCTAGATGTCAAATACCATTTCTTTCAATGACAAAATTGCCTTAAATTTTTGCTAACAATGAAAGTATATGAATTCATATTCACTTGAATAAACAGATAATTCAATAGATTCTTTTTTAAAAAAAAAAAGCACATTAGTAAGGTCACTTAGCAAATATTCTCTTCTGGAAGGCAACATGGAGCACTGAGCTTTCTCTAAAGCAGGTGCATCTTCAAACCCTCAACTGAATCTGTATTAGATAACTGGTGGAAGAAAAAGGTGTTTTGAATGTACACCAAAAAAAGATGCTTGGGAATGGAAACCAACTAGCCATGGTGGCTTCAGAAGTCCAAAGGCCTTAGTCCACCACAATGGCAGCATGCCTCTGCTTCCTTGGGAAACCACCCTATCGCTAGGCTGCCCAAATACATTACCAAGTCCTCATCAATGTGGCCTCCTCCCCAAAGGGCAACAATGTCTTTCATACTCCAGGTATTAGGCCTCTAATTCTTTTTTTTTTTTAATTAAAAAAAAATTTCTTAATAAAACCAATCAACATACAATATGAACATTCTTTTTTCATCACATAGTTGCATACTCATCATCATGATCATTTCTTAGAACATTTGCATCAATACAGACAAAGAAATGAAGAGAAAACAAAAAAATTCATACATACCATACCCCTTAACCTTCCCTTTCATTGATCATTAGCATTTCAATCTACTAAATTTATTTTAACATTTGTTCCACCTATTATTTATTTATTTTTAATCCATATGTTTTACTCATCTGTCCATAAGGTAGATAAAAGGAGCATCAGACACAAGGTTTTCACAATCACACAGTCACATTGTGAAAGCTTTATCATTATACAATCATCTTCAAGAAATATGGCTACTGGAACACAGCTCTACATTTTCAGGCAGTTCCCTCCAGCTTCTCTGTTACGCCGTAACTAAAAAGGTGATATCTATTTAATGTGTAAGAATAACCTCCAGGATATCCTCTCGACTCTGGAATCTCTCAGCCACTGACACTCCATTTTGTCTCATTTCTCTCTTCCCCCTTTTGGTAGAGAAGGTTTTCTCAATCCCTTGGTGCTGAGTCCCAGCTCATTCTAGGATTTCTGTCCCATGTTGCCAGGAAGGTCCACACCCTTGGGAGTCATGTCCCAGATAAATAGGGGGAGGGCAGTGTGTTTGCTTGTTGTGTTGGCTGAGAGAGAAAGTAGGCCTCTAATCCTTACAGATAACATTCTACATTTAGATTTGGGATTTAAACTTTACAAAATTCCATGTTTCCCTTTTAATTTCGAGCAGAAAATACAGATTTAGTGTTAACACCTACTTCAACTATAGAATGATAATTTTTTTAAAGGAGCCCTAAACAGTACTAGTATCTGTCCTGAAGACTAAAGCTCTATTAGCCACAAAACTCAAACACTGCCCTTTCCAAAGTCTGAGTTAATCATGAGTCAGGGAATAAGAAGCACAGCCTTGTACCACGGAAGAAAGGATCAAGGGTGACCTTATGTCAGGGGCTGGAGCCTTGGTCTCAGAGAGCAGCAACTATGAGTTAATATCTCATAAAAGCTGAATATTTTGCCATTCCTTGCAGTTTTGCACTTAGTTTTGCAGTTTTGGATTCAGTTACTTGCTGAATGAATGATGCCTCATAGTTAAGACAGTGGTATTTTTAAATAACATTTGTCAGATAATTCGTCTAATGCTCTGCTTCACTTTGCTGTTTCAGATAGAATCTTGTCTCAACAAACTTAGTGGAACATCAAAATATTTGCCAAGCTGTTACATAAAAGTGAATACCACCCACACTCCAGGGACTTATATTTCAAAATTTTAAAATATATGGTAAAGAGAATTCATTCAGATATAAAATTCTTAAAAATGTATGATAAATTTATCTTGATTGGAGTGGTGATTATACAGGGGTGGCTGGTGGTTACACAGGGTAGTAATACATCAAACTCATGAAACTAAATATTTAAAATCTGTGCTCTTTATTGAATATAAAGTATACCTCAATAAAATTTTTAAATGAAAAAATTGAGTTAAAATTTACCTTTCAGGTAAATCATAGTATTCCTCTCCCCACTGCATGATATTCCCTTTATTTGCCTATTTCCAGAGTGTCAAATTTTATTTCTTAACCCTTCCAGCACCTTTACACACAAAAATAAACACAATATTCTGCCAAAAACACCTCAAAAGTTACCAGCAATATCTACAGTGATGTGAGTGTTTGGCCATAGTTGCTGTCCATAAATGCTATAGTGAGGAGATTAATATATTGATTTAGAAGAATACCTGCCAAATGGATAGGGACTTGCAACTAATAGTTTTTTAAACAACCAAATTTTATTGACCACCTATTACCAAGTTGACATGTTAATAATAGTCATAAAAGCAAAACATTATGGGCATTAGAATCTTGACCCTCTTCAAATCCGTGACCTTGTTTGCCCTTACCACATAGTTTCACCCCTGGTTTTCTCTATGGGTCTTAGAAATGCTGATCCCATTTCCCTGAGCCTAATCTGAAGAGTGAATAACATATACCCTCAACAATTCCTTCTCTCCTGTGCCATAAGGAGGGTGTTCCCACATCCTACCCAGATGAGAAGGGTGTAGGGCACCTATTCAGATGAAAAAATTTTAATCTGATAGAGTTTTGGGGTCCACAACAATAAATTGTTAGTATGAACTAAGAGCTAGATCATGGCGATATGCAATGACATCACATATAATGAGATGTGAGATAATACCATATTCTTTACAATGGTATTCTATCGATAAAACCTATCCTCGTCATCAGTAATCCAAACACCATCTTTTCTTAGAAAGGAGCCAGGAAACTAAGGCCTCATTCTAAAATATCTTCACCAAACCCTAATCTAAATACCCATCTTAACTAGACTCTTTAAACTGGGAAATAGGAATTAATTATCCTGGCTTTGTGAGTAAAGCCTAGTTCCATAAGCATAAGCAATTTTTATATAAAATGAGAGGGTTAAACTAGATCACTGATCTTCACTCGGTGTGCTCAAGACTCATAAGGGTCAAAAAAGGTAAAAATTTGGAAATGGAAGCTATTTTTTATTTGCTATACCATCTAAACGGACTCTGCTATTTCCTTTGAGCTGTAATTATGGTACTAAGTAACCACGGTTTTCTCATTCTGACAAGAAGTCCTGGTTGGCTTTGGTTGATAAAATTAGAAAACAAATAAATTATTACTTAATAAATGTAGATTGGCAAATTTTTCAAAATATGGAGGTCATGAGAAAACAAATAACTAAAAAGATCTTTGGCGAAGAAAAAACTGGAAATGACAGAGGTAGATCACTTGATTATTTTTTCTACTAACATTTACCATGCACTTGCCCTGGGGCATTCTCTGCTTAGAGCAAGAGTGTAGGGTTACAAGGATTCCATCAAGAAGCTGATGAAGGGGGTGGACTCTTAAAGGCTTCCAACCTTAACATGGAAAGTCTACTTATTTGTTAATAGGGAAGTTATTGTGTTTGGTTTGGTTTTTAATTTACAATTTCCCTCCTAACTGTAGTTAGGATCCAAGAAACTTTTTAAACCTTTGTATCTCCTACCTGTTTATTATAAGGATGTCAGCTTTTGTGCTATCACCAGGCATTTCTCAGCTCTGCATCTCAGAGGTCTAAAACTTATACCCTAAGCACCAAGGAAAACTCTGGAGCCCTGGGTCCCTCTTGAATCTACACTGCAGTCAGGGCTGGGGCAGCTTAGGGTGGTGAGCAGCCATCAGAGTCTTTATAGGCCCAGTTCAGCCCCTAGTACAATGAACTCCTGAGGGAAAAGGGCAATTCTTAGTCCCTGAATAGTAAAGAATAAAACATGTTTGTGTCTTCCCTCTGCATGATAAATCCTTAAAAAAAATGCAAAAAACACTACACAGACTTTTGAGAATTGCTAGACATTTCTGGTTTAATACAGAGACATCATAATAAGCAGACCCAGAAAATATTATTTCCCTGACTTGAAGTCATCTCTACTTTTAAAATATCAGAGGACAACGAGGGCTTAGCCAAGTAGGACCCAACTGCAAATTCTGAAGTGGTGCCAATTTTAATGGTGAATAAGTAAATTACTTCCAAGAACATGATATCCAATCCTTTTGAGGTTGTAATTCATTATAGATACAAAGGAAATAAATATTTTAAGCATTTATTCCCCAACTCAGTTTGATCATAATAAAAGAATAAGTGTTTCTCCTCTTAATTTAAGTGCGTGCTGTCCCACCCTTTCTTATAACACTCACAATAAAAAATTTTCAATGGCAAGTATTCAGATGGAGGTTTACAGTACAAGGTTTACCTTGTTTCAGATACAGTATTTTTACTCTCCTTTTACATAGTTTCCAACATATCAAAGCAAATAATATGTATATATCCATGTCAAAATTCAGAATTGCCCCCCCAGCGTATTCTCTGTTTGACCTATTTCTTCCATAGATGTTCCAAATGGAAAGGAATGTTCAACGCAAAAACCACCTATCCAAATTCCATGATCCATTCTCCTGTTGTTAGAGCAGAGTACCTGTGAGAATGCAAGTCCTGACAGGTAGAGGAAAAGACTCAGAAAAATGAAAATCTCTATGAATATAGAGATTTCTTGGTCTTTTGGTTTAAAATGGTCCCTTGTCTAGTCATCTGTCAACCTGAGATGTTCAGAAATGGATGTCTGATGGTGGCCCACAGTTATCATCAGGAATCTCAATTCTAGTCTTCATATATACTCTCAGAAATGCTAGATTCATCTGTTTAGCTAGCATGGATTTGCTCTTGCGTATAGACTGCTATAGGGAAACATTGGTATGTCTGAAATCATACTTTTGCCCTGATCCTTCCCCTAGAAAACATTTCTTTTGCTCACTGTCCAGGAACACTTTCCCTGGGGTGCACAATAAGCCAAGGATGATAGACTATGGCATTACCCATGTCAATGAGTAACTGGACACACTTTACAATTAAATTGGCATTACCTATCATGGCTTAATGTTCATGTAAATCAAAGAAACTACCCTCCACTTGAACACAAACATACACAATTATTTTTCCTTTTCTTCTAAGGCACTATACTGTACTACTCTGGGACATGAAATATTCCTAGAATGGCTGAGGTTTTATTGATTGTTTTCAAGTAAAATCATTAAATAGTGTGCCAGTTTGAAATTGTTGTGGACCCCAGAAAAGCAATGTCCTTTAATCCTCATTCAATATTACTGGGTGGGACTTTTTGATTGTTTCCATGGAGATGTGACCCAACTGTGGGTGCTAACTTTTGATTAGATGGTTTCCATGGAGAAATGTTTCCACCCATTCAAGGTGGGATTGCTTACTGGAGCCCTTAAGAGGGGATCATTTTTGAAAAAGCTTTAGAGCCAACAGAACGGACAAAGTCCAGGGGCCATGTGCCTTTTCAGCAGAGAGAGAAACCCTGAATGTCATCGGACTTCTTGAACCAAGGTGTCTTTCCCTGGATGCCACAGACTGGACATTTTCATGACCTTAGAACTGTAAACTTGCAACTTAATAAATTCCCCTTTTTAAAAGCCATTCCATTTCTGGTATAGTACATTCCAGCAGCTTACCAACTAAAACATAAAGAAATGGGCATTTCTTTAGAATGCTTCTTAAATACATATAAAAAAGTTTACTTGCATTAATGGTCAAAAATAGTAATTAAAATTATAAGAATTTGCAAAAGAAAATAAAAGGGACCATTTTTGTCTGTCTGTCTGTCTGTCTGTCTATCTACCTACCTACCTACTGGGGTTGGGGGGGAGATGCATGGTCCAAGAATCAAACCAGGGTGTCCCACATGGAAGATGAGTATTCTACCACTGAACCACCTGCGCACCCCAAAAGACCATTTTTGACACATCAAATTGGCAAACTTTAGAAAGGCAATTCTGCATTTGGGACAAATTTCATATTGAAAATTTTCGCAACATGTGCTCAAAATCTTTCAATGGTCATGACCTTTGATTCAAAAATTTTACCTGTAGGCACTTGTTCTAAAGAAATCATCAGAGACATACTTAAAGATTTAGCAATAAAAATGTTCATCTCAAAGGTTTTTATAACAGAAAAATATAGTGGCAACCTAATAGTCCAACAACAGGAATTGGTTAAACAAATTGTGTGTGTGTGTTAGATTCAGTTGTCAACTTGGCCAGGTGAGCATACCTAGTCTTGTTGCTGCGGACATAAGCCAACTGTACGTGGACCTCATCTGTTGCTAATTATATCTGCAGTCAGCTAGGAGGCGTGTCTGCTGCAATGAGTGACGTTTGACTTAATTGGCTGGTGCTTAAATGAGAGATCCCAACGTAGCACTGCTAAGCAGCTCTGCATTCCTCATCTCAGCACTTGCAGCTCAGCCCAGGCCTTTGGAGATACAGAAAGAAGTCACCCCAGGGCCTGGAGAGAAGACCAGCAGAGACCATCCTGTGCCTTCCACATAAGAAAGAACCTCAGTGGAAAGTTAGCTACCTTTCCTCTGAAGAACCAACAAAATAAATCCCCTTTTATTAAAAGCCAATCCATCTCTAGTGTGTTGCATTCTGGCAGCTAGCAAACTAGAACATTGTGGTACACCCATAAGAGAATACTATGCAGCTATTTTTAAAAAGGACACATGACTCCATATCCAATATCCATTCAACAAACTTTACTAAGTAGCTACCATGTGCCAGTCATACATTTGCATATGTGTGTATATACAAATACATATGTATGTAGGAGAAAGACTACAAAGTAATAACCAATAATTTTATCAATGACTATCTCTGGTATGGTGGGATTATTGGTAATTTTTCTTTATAATATTTCCAAATTTTTCTATAAAAAACACATTGTTTTTATGCATAAGAAACTATCAGTAATAATAGCTAATAATCACCACATTTAATGAGTATTCACGGTGTGCCAGATTGAATAAGTACTTCACAGTAATTACCTCATTTAATTCTCACAATAATCTTATGAGGTTGGGTACTACAATTATCCCCATTTTGCAGAATAGAAAACTAAAGTAGTGGCAGAGATGAAACTTGAACACAGGCCTAATGCCAAAGCTTGTGCCTTTGACCAGTAAGATAGACCACATTTCTATGAATTAATTCTCCTTGAACTAAGTTTTCCAAGAAGCCCTATTACATCCAGAAGCCTCATCTGCAAAGAAAAAAGTAGCTAATAAGAGTTTGGAGTTACTCTGTGCTAAAAGAACAAGTAATCCTTTATGACTCTACTCATAACCTTAATTCTGGGAGCCTATTACTTTTATAAGCCCATAAGACATTTGCTGTCTGTTCTAGTTTGCCAGCTGCTGGAACGCAATATACCAGAAACAGAATGCTTTTAAAAGGGGGAATTTAATAAGTTGCTAGTTTATAGTTCTAAGGCCAAGAAAATGTCCCAATTAAAACAGGTCTATAGAAATGTCCAATTTAAGGCATCCAGGGAAAGATACCTTGGTTCGAGAAGGCCGATGAAGTTCAGGTTTTCTCTCTCAAGTGGAAGGGCACATGGCGAACAAGAGTTTCTCTCTCATCTGGAAAGGTACATGGTGAACACGGAGTCATCTGCTAGCTTCTTCTCCTGGCTTCCTGTTTCATGAAGCTCCCCAGGAGGCATTTTCCTTCTTCATCTCCAAAGGTTGCTGGCTGGCAGACTCTGCTTCTTGTGACTATGTCGTTCTGGCACTGCTCTCTCTGAATCTCTTTCATTCTCCAAAATATTTCCTCTTTTATAGGACTCCAGAAACTTATCAAGACCCACCCAAATGGGGGGAGACATGTCATCACCTAATCCAGTTTAACAACCACTCTTGATTTGGTTACATCTCCAGGGAGATGATCTAATTACATACAGTATTGAACAGGGATTATTCTGCCTTTATGAAATGGGATTTTGATTAAAACATGGCTTTTCTAGGGGACATACATCCTTTCAAACCAGCACACTGTTTATATTCATCAAGCAACTCAGAGGAGTGATCCAGGCATGTCTAGAGTGCAGAGGCTCCATCCAGGTAGTCCGCATGTAGTGCCACGTTCTACTGGATCCTAACTAAATGATAAGAGAGGTAGTGATGAGCAAAGTGACACAATCCATGGTTCAGTTGAGTTTTACTAGAACTGTAACCCCTGGAGAGGTTTACACGCAGAGGCTGTAACCAAGCAGCCTCTAGCAGTGACAGGCCAATGAGCACTCAACAGGTCCCACCTGGGTCTCAGAATTTTGAGAATTGACATTTTTGCACATGGATAAGCCATTCTTGGACATTAAAATATGTACAGAGCTATCACATATTTTGAAGAAGAGATTAATGTCTTTAAAAAACTTTTCTACACGTTTAACAAATGTTTAACAGAAAAAAATCTTTTAAAATACATTCATGTGAAGTATTTAAACATGTATCCTTTCATGAAAACCAAAACACTCTATGCTTCTTGTGCTGAGATCATAGCTTTAGAGCCTGGTGAAATGAGTCTTTTCTCATTAATGTTTTGCATTTATCCACTGCTATTAAGCCTAACTGGATCAACCACATAGTGAACCTATGAATCATTTTGCAGTGATCTGTGACAACAACTGAAAAAAAAGTCAAATAACCAAATTGGGCTTTACAGATAAGAGCCTGTCTTAAATATAGCTATCCAATGCCATTTATTAAACATCATACAATTTGGGTATTATGGTTATGGTTGCTGCTTTTATAAGCAAATAACACTCTGCAGTATATTGGTGACTAACTTTGAGAGAAAATTGGAGATATCTAAACTTCCATATCAAGCTCTACAAAGATTAAACTGTCAGCTGTGATTCATTTGGCTGGTCAGGCTTAATCCAAAGGAGGACACCCCAACCTGAACGGAAAGGGAGATGTTCAGACCCAACAGAAGGGGCAGGGTGCTCTCAGGAGATTTAATACTCTGGGATTTTTCCAGGGTCGATCTGATTTTACTCAACCTACTGGAGGGGATATAAAGAGCCCCTTACATATACATTATAAAATAAATGATCAGATAAGTAACCACAAGATTGAGAAAGGAAAATAAGACCATGCAACATGCTGAAATGCAAGACCAAAAGAAATCTGACAATTCCAGTAAATGGAAATACTGATGAAAAAAACTAATTTCTCACCTTAAACCCAAAATTATCAAACTGAATTTAGAGAATTCCAAAAATACAATCATCACTAACAAATTAATAAGCACTTTTCCTTTGAATAAGAAGGGAGAAAACTAACTGAATTTTCTAAGTAATTAACCAACCCAGAGAAGTTCATTCAAATATTACCTATTATTGAACAGGAAAAAATAGATGTAAAATTCTTTAACAAAATTTTCATTCAAAAACAATCATCAAACATCTGCTACGGTAACTGTGCTAAACTTCATGAAGGTTATGAAGAGAGAAGAATGTATCTAAAAGCTATCTTGATTTATGCATTCTCAAACAACAAAAGACAGTTCCTGAAGATTTGGGTTATTCCGCATAGCTTGCATATCACACGCACATGTTATAGACTGGAGTAGAAATTCCCCAAGCTTATCTAACTGAAGAGTAAAAAAATATAAGTATTGAGCATATAGGGAGGACAAATTCTAAATTCTTTTCTAAGGGCAAATGGTGAATAGTCAAGTATTTTCTAACCAGATTTTTTTAAAGTCAAAAGGCACATTAACTGTTTCTTTGAATGTAGGTTTTCTCCCTTTTGTCCTAGAAAGGAAATGTCTTTTCAAAATTTTGCATTTTGTAATCTTTTTTTTCTAAGAGTACTGTGTTGCCCTGTATTGGCTTAATTATCACACTCAGAGAAGCTGGAGAGGATCACCTTTTGTCTGAAAATGTCATAGAGGACTTCCTATAAAATACTGCAAAATTTACAAATAAAATAAAAGGTCATAAATAAAGGAATAATAAAATAAATTCTAAGTCCTTAATTTCTGATATTTCATATATATATTTCCAAACTCAGTTTTTAAATGAGGAATTCATATATGCTTTCCTTTATTTTCTAATTTTTACCGTACTGTATTTTTTTTTTTTTTTTTTTTAAAGACAGAGAGAAGGAAGGAAGGATAGAAGGAAGGAAAGGAAACATCTTTAAACATTTTCTTGTTTTATTGTATTTTGTTTGTTTGTTTGTTTTTTACATGGGCTGGGGCCGGGAATCGAACCGAGGTCCTCCGGCACGGCAGGCAAGCACTTTGCCCGCTGAGCCACCGCGGCCCGCCATACCGTACTGTATTTTAGAGAGTTCATTTTCCTATTCTTAAAGGGCTTGAGTGTGATTGTGCATGTACATGTAATAAACACCATTTCCGTGTATTTCTAAAATATCTCAATTCTACATTTACTACCCAAATAAATGATAGCTTTAGGGAAACACTCCACTGAGCCTATCTGTGTCGAGTATGCGTGTGTTTAGGTTTCTAACTATCTTCGAAATAATCTGAAACTGAAAGCTCACATTTCTTTCTTTGCTCAAAAGTTGATGGGACTTGATGTGGAAGGAATACAGAATGTTCTTAATGCTAAAGGAGTACAGAATGTTCAACAAGATTGATTGTAAAGATCCAGAAATGGATAGCACAATACTGTGAGATGGTAGCACAATATTGTGAGTATAATGAATAAAGATGAGTGTGAGTATGGTTGAAGGAGGAAGGCCAGGAGCCTGTATGACACTGGAAGGAAAACTAGAGGATAAAAACTGGGACTATATAACATAACAAAATTTTGACTGGACAATGATGGTGATCAAATGTACAAAATATAAGGAGGTTTTTACTTGAGGGACAGCAAATGAATGTCACCATTGCAAGGTGTTAAAAATGGGACGGTATATGGAAAAAATACATTTAATACAAACAAGGGTCTATGGTTAACAATAACAATGTAGTGATCTCTCATTAATTGTAACAAAGGCAATATACCAAAGCTAAATGTCAGTATGAGGGGGATATAAGGGAGGTGTATGGGATTCTTGTTACTGTTGCTTCTCCTTTTTTTTTTCCTTTTCTCCTCTTTTTTCATTGTGGAAGAAATGGAAATGTCCTCAAATAAATTATGATGATAAATGCATAATTAAGTGATTACACTGGGAACCACTGATTGTACACTTAGGATGGATTGTATCGTGTGAGAAAAAGCTGTTTAAAAAATAAACAGAAGATACAAGTGCTGGAAAAGATATGGAGAGAGAGATGTACCTATTCACTGTTGGTAGGAAAGTAGAATGGTCTGGAGGGCAGTGCGGTGTTTCCACAAGAGCCAAGTATAAAGTTGCCACATGATCTTACAACCCAGTTATTAGACAAAGACTTGGAAGAACTGAAAGCATGGACATGAATAGGCATTCATACACTGGTGTTTACGGAGGCATCAGTGACAATTTGCAATGGATGGAGGTGGCCTAAGGGTATATCAACTGATGAATGGAAGGGCAAACCATGGTGTATTCATATGGAAGAATGAGTGGCTGCAGGAAGGAATGAATCGTGTGGCATAACTACTAGGTGAATGAACCTCGAGGACATTATGTTGAGTGAAATAAGCCAGAAACAAAAGGACAAATATTGTATGGTCTCACTAATATACACTAACCATAATGAACAAACTCTGAGAATTAAATTTGAGAGCAAAGGTTATCAGGGGATAGAGAGTGGGCAGAGATTGGGCAATTGATGATTAAGGAGTTATCAAAGAAGAGTCATTGTAAAGGTTCCTGATTATAAGCTCTTACAGCAGTCCCATCTATTCCAGATTTGTAACATTTATTTCTAAATTGTGAGATGCTGTGCTCTTGGTGTATAACCTGGTAGTTCCCTGGAACTTTCGGTATGTCTGACACTTGAGATTCAGAGCTCGAGTTCTGTCCCTCTGAAAGTCAGCGTTGGGGGCAACTGCTAAAGCTGAAAAAGAGATCACAATTCAATTAGAGATATGAATGAAATGGACCAGGTTAGGACTAAGGTAAATCAGAGTACAGACTAAAGGATGATATTGTCTGTATTTTAAAAGTTGATGGGAAAAATCCAACAAGCAGTTAATTATTCAGATCTGGGGCTTAAGGGAGAACGGGACTAGGAGTATACATTTGGACAAAGAAGTATTATTTTGTACCAGTGCCTAGTGTGTTTATTGTTTATGTACTTGTGTCATTCTCCACAATAAATAGAATGTAAGCTCTTAAAGGGTATTGGGTATGCCTTTGTCAGCTACTTGTTTCATGCAGCATTCTAACAGAATAGATGTTCAATAAATATTTTTTAAGATTGAACTGAATCTGAGCACCAGCCAGAGGACCTGAAATCTTTATTTGCTCTATCTAGATTTGAAATTTACAGGAGATTTCCTCTAAATTCTGGTTAATCATTTTGGCTCAATTGCAAATGGAAGGTTAGAGAGTTGCAGCTGTACCATAATGCCTATAATTCAGTCTCCATTTTACTACATGAACACCTTCCAATAACAAAACGCAAGCCAGAATTTTCTCTCTCTCTTTTTTTTGGTTCATTCAGCTCCTGATACTACCCACCCCCCTCCAACAATTCTGGCACAGAGTTTCACAGCCTGTTTTAGTTTGGCTGCTTTGCCTTGTTTCTAAAATATTTCATTATACTCCATAGCCCTTCCCTTGATGCCCTAGTTAATTAAGTTTACATCATTTTCCTACTGATTAGTTTTGAACAGCTTGCTCTGGATTTTTTCTACATTAATTTTCTGCCTTCAATGACTGCTTTAGATCCTCAACTATGAGCTTGGGAAACTCCATGAACCTAAGCACAAGGCTCACTAGTCTATACAATGAAAAGCAAATTAGCACTGTGGTTCTTGAAGAGATCTGGGTTCATTTTTTATTCCAGGAAACAAAGAAACTGTTAGGTGAATTCCAGCATCAAGCCAGTAACAATAAAAAAATAATGAAGGCAGTAGTTATATTCTTTCACACACAAAAATGAACTACAGACCATCCCTTTACTCATAATATATTTCACATTTACTGAAATACTATGAGATTCTTTCCAAGCTTAGGAACTCAGAGAATTAATACAAAGTTATTAAAATGTACTTAAAAATTATTCAAGGAAATTTATACCCCTATCCCAATAAAATTCTGAAGTGACGCTCTGTATGTGTGTTTGTGCCAGAAGTGATTGGCTTATAAGGCATAAAATTCAATTAATTTTGCCATCTTTGCAGCAGCTGTGAATTGCCATGCAACTAGTGAAAGTTTCTAATAATGAAAATGGTCAAAATTAATGGGTCATCTGGGCCTCAGTCTGGTCCACCTGCTGCTCACAGACAGCCTCAGAAGACAATGAGTAGGGAATGTGAACTCAAAACATCTACATCAATATCCAAAGCCCTATCATAATCTAAGAAATGGCAATAAGGCTTCAAAATTACCCTGAAACCGGCTTTTCTCATGGATTCTTTAATTTTCTTGATACTTGGGAAACAATACCACAATTTATTTTTACAAATGGTCATTCTTAAGATTATTCAAAGTTTCACCCCAAAATTTTCGTTTTCTGACTCAAGTCAATTCTATAAAACAAAGTCACAGGCTCCCTTCCTTAATGAGGTCACATCAGATCAGAGAAAGGAAAAGTGAATTCAAAGGTTGCAGCAAATCTCCTGTCTTCAAATAGACTCTATCCACAAATCAAGAATAAGTCTGTGCTGGTAAAACCAAACAAATGCATTTTTAAAAGGCATTCTCAGGTGATTTTTCTGGTGCTAAGATACCTTCCACCCCAAAATACCGAAAGATGCTAGCTTAGCCAGGGTTCTTGCTACAAAGCAATCTGCCCCCCTCCCTGGAGGGACCAGTGTTTTATCTCTGGTGATTTCGCCATAGTTGACAGTGAAATGTGCTGACTTTTCAGAAATATGCTTTGTACAAATCTCATTCCAGTGTTCTTTTATTTCTGTTGAAGACTACCTTATTTCATTTGCCAAGAAATACCATGAAATGGGAGGTTTCTTTAAAATTTATTTTTAAAAATCAGTTTCTACAATAGTCTGAAGATGTCTTTTTACCAAAACATTTTATAAACACTTCTTAAAAGCATAGCTGAAGGTCATATTATGCGGAGGTGAGATGTCAAGCAAAGAAATGCATACATTTCAATTTACAAGCTGACAAATAAGTGTCAGTACTTGGTGGAAAAAATTTCAAAGGCTTGGGAATGAGAGATAAGATATGGAACACTGGCTAATTGGTTAATTCACAAGGATAGCCTCTCCTTGGAACAAGTATAATTCCCATTATGATAAGCACTTTGCAGGTGTACTGAAAGAAGGAGAGATAAAATTTGGCAATTAAGGTAGTGTTTTCCCAAGTGGATTCTGACTCCAACAATGGTACCAAAGGAGTGTGGTGCAATTATGAAGCTGAATTTCACAGGATTTTGTGGTAGAAAATACTTTGTAAATGATTTACTGAAAGTGCTCAGAATTCAATGGCTTTCCACTTCTCAAACAGTTTCTGACTGTATACTTTGAAAGACTTACCAAAAGGCCCTTCTTTTTTCCTTTAGGCCTCAACAGGCATATATAAATATCACAAGATTTTTCCATGTGATAACAGAACAGTGAAAAAAAGAACAGGAAATAGGCAAAATATCCTAATACTCTCTTCATGATGCTATGGGGAAGAGTAAGACTTGCAATGCCACAGAGAAGAGCAAAAGCAAATCATTAAGGGGCCCTGAGTACCCAAAGCGGCATCTATTTTAAGGAAAAAAAATTATTTGATAAACTCCTCTTAAAATATTCAAGACAGTTATCAAAATTAGATTTCATTTGCTCTTGCCAGTCTTACATGGTTACCGACCATAATAATATTTTAATTCTATGTACTTAAATTTGAGACAGAATTGCTATTCACGCACAGCCTGGCACATGTATATCCAGCCCAGCCATCTCAACGGTCCTGGAAAGGCATCAGTGGTAGCAGACATGCTCCTAGCCGAGCTTCAACCCAGGCCAGGATTTTATCCTGCTGATATATTTTCTTGTTCTTGAATGTTTCACCGATTCACTGCTATCGGTGAAAGAAGCCTTAAATGCTTTACTGTTTAATGCATTTGTTGTTTGTGTAAGACATTCAAGACACTGAGATAAAGGTAGTATCTGGAATAAAACAACATCACTGGGACCAAACCCTGAAAATAAAAGAACATTCAAAAACAATGATAAAAGCAAAGAGAGGAAAAACAGAAAGATATAGAGCACAGTTTAAAAGGCCATACTGTGCCAAATCAATAGTTCATTCAGTTCAATATCTTCTCCCTCACAGAGGTTCCAAGCTAAGTTTCTGTGGTAAAGCTTGGCATTCATGCTCTTTGAACTTGTCCTCAAAAGTTTAGGAAGACATACTGAACATAACCAGCTTTCATTAATGACATATTAAGGATCTAGTTATAACTTAGTCTTAGATTTGTTAATATTTCCATCTAGTAAGTTATTCCTATTTTCTAGTTATTAAAGCAATAATTCCTTTATTTGTCTTAAAACAATAGATTCTGTCACTAGCTGGCTATTTGACCTTGGGCAAGGTGAATAACCTCTGTTCCTAGTGTCTCCATCTATACAATGAGGGGATATAGACAAAATGATGAATTAGGTCCTTCACTGCTCAAAAACTTTATGATTCGGTTACCAAATTTCAAGAGAATAATTCTACCAAATTTCAAGGGGATGACAAGACACCCATTTTCACATTATATATAGCCACTGTTTTATAGACTATAACTACTTTCCCTCACCTTTGTTTTCTCTGAAAGAATCAGGTACTGATGGGTGGAAAGGATTTCAGAATTATCTAATACAGGCCACAAGATGCCTGAATTACTGTTACAGAATTTCCCAATAGCAGTTATCTTGTTTCTGTTATATTATTGTTGATAGAAAATTAAATGAACTCCCAAGGCCACCTACTTCATTTTCAACTAACTCCAGTTGTCAGAAATTCTTTTGATATGAATTCAGATATAGAAGATGATATAAATCTATATCCTTGCAACTTTCTAGTTCTTTTATCTAGGGTAACACAGCACAAATTCAAATCTTTTTCTATAAGGTCCATATGATAGCTCTTTCAATACTAGAAGAAACTATCACATTCCTGTAAGTCTTCTCTCTTCTCCAGGCTAATACCTTTTAGATTTTATTCCTACATCATAGTGTTTAAGTCTTTCATTAGCTACTATTCTTTGTTTTAAAGTATAGCATCCCAGATATAAAATAACATTCTAGCCCTGGGATGATAAGTGCTAAGGATAGAAAGACTATATATTCTCCCTTGTTCCAAACATCACACATTTATTAACACACCCTTAGGTCATACTAACTTATGAGCTTTACATTTTTTAACATTTTCAGTGTACTGCTATTGGTCATGCTTTCCCCACCCTGCATTGGTTTCTAGATGAAGACGGCAATTGAGAAGCCCAGAGGAAAGAAGGCCACTGTAGAAGAAGATAAGCCTCTTATTAGCTGGGTGGTCTCATGCAAACAACTCTAATTTCCTGTGCTCCAATTTACTCATTTTTAAAATGGAGATGAGAACATGTCTTCTAAATACTCTCTAAAATAAGTAAATGAAAATTTTATTTTCAAGCTAAAAAACATTAAACAGTCTCTGGTAGTTTCTCAAAAGATTAAACATAGTTACCCCAGCAACTCCATTTCCACTTATATACCTAAAAGAAATGAAAACGTACACCCATATGAAAACTTGTATATGAATGTTCATAGCAGCATTATCATATTAGTCACAAAAAGTGAAATGAAAATATAAATGTCCAGAAACTGATGAATGGATAAACAAGAGGTGGCATATTCATATACAATGGAATATTATTCATCCATAACAAGGAATGAAAATACTGATACATCCCACAATGTGCATAAATCTTGAAAATGTTAAGCTAAGCGAAAGAAACCCGTGACAAAAGTTAAAGAAGCTAGACACAAAAGGTCACATATGATTCCATTTATAAGAAATGTCCAGAATAGGCAAACCTAGAGAGATAGAAAGCAGATTAGGGGGTGCAAGGGTAGTTCAGTGGTAAAATTCTTGCCTGCCATGCAGGAAACCCAGGTTTGATTTCTAGCCCATGCACTTCCCCCCAAACAAACAAGCAAAAAACTCAAACAAAAATTCAACAAATGGTGCTGTGATAATGGGATGTTCACATGGAAAAAGAACAAAATGTGACCCCCGCCATACAGCATACAAAAAAAAAAAGCAGCTCAATGGTTGCCAAGGGCTGGGGAGTTGGGGGAATGGGGAGTGATGGCTAGTGGGTATACGGTTTCTTTTTGGGGTGATAAAAATATTATAAAATTGATTGTAGTAGTGGGTGCATAACTTAATATACTAAAAGCCAATGAATTGTATACTTTAAATGGGTGATTTGCATGGCATGAAAGTTATCTCTCAATAAAGTTGTTATTTTGTATTTATTTAAAATTTTTCTTTATTCTTTCTCAATAAAGTTGTTTTTAAAAAAAACAAATATAGGCTTCTGGCTTTTCTCACCTCTTGTCTCTGGGAGTGCCTGCATGTCTTCTCATGTGTGTTCTCAATAAATTTCCTACTTGCTTACTCGAAAAAAAAAAAAGTATAGAAATATAAGAGATTTTAATTATATCTCTAGTGAATAATTAACAGCAACTCAAAGAAAGCTTCTTTGAGTTATGATATAAAATTCTAGCAGTGGCCATTGCTGGCAAAGGCCAAGAGCTCTGGGAGCAGCCGGCCGGCTTGGGAGCGGGTACGCTGTCCGCACCCACAGAGCCCGCCTTCCTGCGCCCCACCCGCCCACCACCCACCAGCAGAGATACTGCTGGCTCTGCACCTCAGACCCATTTGATCAGGAGGTGTAGAAAGCAACCAGCAGGATAAATAGTGCTGAGGGCTGAGGCCTTATTTGTGATAAAGTCGATCAATCTTGCACTGGACCTAAAAATTGTCTTAGGTCCATTACGAGAAGGGTCAACCATAAAGATCCTCACAGTGCTACGTAAACTGCAGTTTCTAGGAGTGTTGTGTATCAAAAATCAAAAATGCAAATTTTTCATTTAGAAGTATGTTTAAGAGATTCTGCTAGTATAGCAAGCAACGACTTAAATAAGGTCATCCTAAAGTATGTGAAAAATGAAAAGCTCTTATGGTTGAATGGACAGATGGATTTAAGAATGACCCACAGCTGTGGCAGCAATGATGAAGGCCCTTAAGGAGCAAGGAGTCCCCTTTCCCACTGTCGGCTCTCAGGCTGTAGAACAAGCCAAAGCAAGCCCAGCTCTGGCAGCCGAAGACCTGGCACAGCGGCTAATAATAAGGAAGAAGACCATTTAGCAAAAGCCATTGAGTTATCCCTGAAGGAACAGAGAACAGCCAACTCTACCTCCCAGTTAGTATCTAAACATATCCAATTTCTTAATTAATCACCAACATGAAGGCAGAAAAGTTCGTACTATATATGACTTTGAAGCTGCTGAAGATAATGAACTTACTCTTAAAGCTGGAGAAATTATTCCAGTTCTTAATTGACAGTGACCTCAACTAGTGAACAGGTGAAATCCATCAAGGCCTGGAGCTATTTCCCTCTAATTTTGTGACAGCAGATCTCACTGCTGAACCAGAAATGTTAAAATGGGGAAGAAAGTACAATTCAGTGACAATGTTCACGTAGAAACACTCAAGCCCGAACCAGCCTTTATTGATGAAGATAAAATGGATCAGTTGCCATTGCTTCTCCAAGATTTCATTTCTTAGATGAGATACTCAGCAAGTATTATTACATCAGATCCCTCCAAACGGTATGCTCTTTCCTAATTACTGATAAGAAGAGACTCAACATTCAGAAATAAATCACAAGATCCATTCTGAAGTAGACAATGTGAAGTTCTAATGGGAATGACTTTTTTTTCCCCATAAAGTTCAAGGGGTGCATTTATGATTGAGATTAAGTCAAGGACTTTGAGTTTTTGTTACTGTTTCTTCTGTATCCCCAATGGCCAACACAGTGCTGTAGCCCATAAAATGTGCTGAATAAACATTTGTAAAACAACTTAATAAATGAAATGGAGAAATAGAAGGGGAAAAAAATGACCAGTTGCTAGAGATGTTGCAAAGTTCAGACTCTAGCATTGACTAGCAGCCTGAAGCAATGTGTCACCAGATGGGACCTTCATTGATGAGAAGTTGGAAGATATTGATAGAAAACATTCAGAACTCTCAGAGCTTAATGTGAAAGTGATGGAGGCACTTTCATTGTACACTAAAGTAATGAATGAAGAACCCATGTATTCGATATATGCAAAATTACAGAATCTGCAGTATTATATGCAGTCACCTGGTGTTTCTCGTTCTCAAGTGTACCCAAGGCCTCTCCAAGTGGTACTTGTTAGTGGCAGGCAACACCCAGATGAGCCGTCTCCAGAGCTAAAGCCCACCCACCCCCCTCAAGCAGCTCCCTGCTTTAGGCGAAGGAGCTGGGCCTCCATCTACAAAACAGGCCCTTCCCAGTTAGCAGGTCCGGGTTCCTTACCCTAACACGGCGGCCAGTTCTGTTCAAGGAAACACATATCCTGGCCAAGCTGCAGCATACAGTCCTTCTGCTGCTGCTGCCATTGCCCTGGCCCTTACTGTATACCAGAACACAGGGACCAGTATGTCCCAGCTGCCAGACTATGTCCTGTCACCCTCCATGCTGCCTGAGTCCACAGTCAGCCAGTAGCCACTGCCATCGCAGCAACTGCATCCACAGAAGACTCTTTTGTAGGGCTCAGAGGTCTCTCTCAGGTGGGTGTGTGCTAAAGGCAGTTCACAGCATGCAGATAACCTGCCCTGTCTCAAGACGGATTTATCCCCAGCTTATGGGAATCTACCTTGGTCAACAAGTTCAAATGTTGAAGACGGTAGAACTCTATTCAATTTGAACTGACTTTTAGAAGCCCCCTACTCCCCATGAAGAATGAAACTACTTAATTTAATTCTACCCTTTCATTATATGAAAAAATTGATACCAGATTATTGGTTTCGTCAAATTACCTGGTCTGTAAAAAGTCAAACTTACAAACATGGTTGTGGCAAATATTATGCACATTCTTCTGTGTTACTTCTTAGGCCATTGTGCATCAGGATGGCAATCGTGAATTTATTCAACACTTAAATTAATTTACATTACAATTTTATTTTAATCATGAACTACCATGTTCCATAAGATTTTGTGTAGATTTATGATAACTACACTATCCTTCTAAACTATAAGATGATCAAGTTGTAGCATATTGACATGAAGGCACTATGTTGTTCCTGTCTTGGTTTCACATAAATGAAGCTTCCTTTCACTGAAAAACAAAACAAAACTTAAAATCTCAGAGGCCATCGTTCCCTTGGGAAACTACATTCATAATTCTGCTAAAAAATTGTGACTACACAATCTGGGGAAGCAGCATGTGTAAACCATATCCAGGGACTGGGACACATAGAGGTTTTTAATCAAAGCACAAAGGGATTTACTCTGGAAATCTAATATGGCACCAGGAAATATTCCCATATGCACAAACTTCACTCTGCAGCTGACATTTACATAGATTCTTATTTAACGACTGCAGTCATTAGTGAGTTGTGAATTTTTTAGAAGTGAACAACTTTTCAATCTAAATAAATATTGTGGCCTGAATTCATAATTCAACAGATATTATATAACTTCTAGGCCTCAGACCCTAAGAATATAAAAATAAATTGAATCCAGTTCTAGCTCTAGAGGACTCTTGTAAGAGAGGCAAAGGGGAAGAGCAGGAGATGAGACTAGAAATATAAAACGTATTTTCTATTTTTGGCAACATGGTAGACCAGATAACCTGAAAATCCTCCCCCAGCAAAATACAAAGAAATTCAGAATAAAATACCACAGCTATCCTTTTAGAAACATAGGTAAGTTCTCAAGAAAATAAGGGAACTTCCTCAGAAGCTAGAACAGAAAATGTAAGTAAAAAACAGAAGATTAAGCATATGACCCCACGCTATGGCAATTCTGGGAGGAGGATGGAGTGGTGGTGTGAACATTGGTGTTGATAAGTAAGGTGCCACACAGGATTGGAGAGATCAAATAATGAATGAGTCTTGCATCACGCAGAGCTAAGGAGTCTGGGCTTTATCTTGAAAGGCGTAGTGAGTCATAAGAGGATACAAAGTAGGGAAAATGACATGATCAAATTTGCATTTTAGAGAGATTATTCTGGCAGCAGTATGGCTAATGGATTTGAAGAAACTAAACCTGAGAGAAAGAAAGAGACAGGTTAGAAGATTATTAGTGATAGTTACCATTTAGTGGGCCCTTATGTTCCAGCACAAAGCTAAGGGCTTTACATGTATTATCTCACTTAATTACCATAACAATCCTATGTAGAAATAACCCCCCATTTTATCAATAATGAAACTGAGACACAGAGAAGTTAGATGGTTTGCCCAATGACACACAATCAGCAATTGGTTAGGTAAGTTATACTAAGAATCTAATGATGGTTTAGGTGGAAGTTGAGAGAAGGGGTCATATTCAGGAACTATTTAGAAAGTATAACTGAGATGGACTGCTGACCAATTAGCTCTAGTGATGATAGAAAGGGAGTAGTTTAATTGCAATGCAAGTAATAATATCTGTATCTTTTATACAATATGTATAATATTAACAAAGGGATATTGCCAGGGTGTGGACAGATGAGTAAAAAATGGATATAAATAAATAAATAATAGATGGTGTTCTAGTTTGCTACCTGCTGGAATGCAACACACCAGAAATGGATTAGCTTTCAATAAAAGGGGATTTATTTAGTTAATATATAGTTCAGAGGAAAGACAGCTAACTTTCGACTGAAATTCCTTTTAATGTGGGAAGGCACAGGGCAATCTCTGCTGGCCTTCTCTCCAGGCCTCTGGGTTCCAACAACTTTCCCCTGGGTGATTTCTTTCTGCATCTCCAAAGGCTTGGGCTGAGCTGCAAGTGCTGAGATGAGGTATGCTGAGCTGCTTTTGCTATGCTACATTGAGCTCTCTCATTTAAGCATCCAGCCAATTAAATCAAGCATCATTCATTGCAGCAGGCACGCCTGACTGCAGATGTAATCAGCAACAGATCAGGTTCACATGCCATTGGCTCATGTCCACAGCAGTAGAACTAGACATCTTCACCTAGACAAGTTGACACCTGAACCCAACTACCACAGGCAGGATAAGAGGTAAAATAAATTAGGTAGATTGAAATACTAGTGGTTAATGAGAGGGAGGGATAAGGGGTAGGGGAGGTATGAGCTTTTTCTTTTTTCTCTTTCTTTTTCTGGAGTGATACAAATGTTCTAAAAACGATCATGGAGATGAATATATAACTAGTGATATTGTGAGCCACTGATTGTATACCATGAAGGGAATGTATGTGTGTGAAGATCTGTCAATAAAAATACAAAAAGAAAAGGGATATTGGTGATTCCACAATAAGTTAAATATAGAATTAACATACGCTACAGCAATTCAACTCTTAGGTATATGCCCAAAAGAGTTCAGACAAACACGTGTTCACAATATTCATAGCAGCTCTATTCACGATAGACAACCCATATGATACAATTCATACATCAGAATATTATTCAGCTATAAAAAGCAATGAAATAGGGGTATATGGGTAGCTCAGTGGTAGAATTCTTGCCTGCCATGTGGGGACCCGGGTTCGATTCCTGACCTATGCACCAAAACAAACAAAAAAAAATTGAACAAAATTCTCTATGCTATACATATCACGTATCTGCCTCTCTCTCTCTCTGTGCATACGTATAAAGAAATACACATATGTAGGGAGACACACAGAAAAGAATAATACAGTTTTTTTTTAAAAGGAATGAAGTACTGTTACATGTTACAACATGGATGAACCTGGAAAATATATTTCTAAGTTAAAAGAGCCAGACACAAAAGGTCACATGTTGTATGATTCCATTTATAGAAATATCCAAAATAGGCAAAGCCATAAAGAGTCAGAAAGCAGATTAGTGGTTGCCAGGGACTGGGAGAAAGAAGTACTGGGGAATGACTGCTTAATAGGTATGGGGTTTTCTTTTGGGTGATGAAAACATTCTGGAACTTGATAGTCGTGATGGCTGGACAACATTGTAACTGTACTTAACACCACCGAATCATACATTTTAAAATTTTTACAATGGCAGACTATGTTATGTGTACTTCATCCACTCCCTTAACAATGGCGAAGGTTACAAAGCAATAAAAACCTAATACCCACCCTCACAAGGTTTAAAGCCAGGTAGAGCAAGTAGAACTTACTGATGAGATATGCAAAAAAAAAATCAAAGAATTTTATAGGTTTATTGAGATAATAACTTAGATATCACTCAAATTACCTAATTAAAGTGTACAATTCAATGAGTTTTAATGTATTAACAGAGTTGTACAACCACAACAACCAATTTTAGAGTGTTTTCATCACCCCAAAAAGAAACCTGTACCCAAGAGGATCACTCCCTCTCCCTCCAAACCCCCATGCTTCAGCTCAAGCAACCACTAATTTAATCTCTGTCTTTATAGATTCGTCAACTCTGGACATTTCATATTAATTACTAGAATCATACAAAATGTGATAAGAATCTAAAAATGTTAAGACCGCTTCCGGATAATTATAATATCTCCTCACTTAAGTCTTTTTGGCTCAACATCCGGCCTTAAAAAAGAAAAATGATTTCCTGATTTTTCTCCCACAAGATTTTTTTTTCTTGACATACAAACATTCTTGACATGGTTACAATCAGTGGCTGACAATATCATCACATACTTGTGTATTCATCACCATGATCATTTTTTTGAACATTTGCATCACTCTAGCAAAAGAAAGAAAAAAGAAAAAACTCATACATGCCATACTCCTTACCCCTCCCTCTCATTGACCACTAACATTTCAATCTACTTTGTTTATTTTAACCTTTGTTCCCGCTATTATTTATTTCTTATCCATATATATATATTTTTTTTCCCATGGGCAGGGACCAGGAAATCTTATCCATATTTTTTATTCATTTGTCCATACCATAGATAAAAGGACCATCATACACAAGGTTTTCACAATCACACAGTCACACTGCAAAAGCTCTATCATTATACAATCATCTTCAAGAAACATAACTACAGGAACACAGCTCTACAGTTCCAGGCACTTCCCTCTAGCCTCTCTAATACACCATAAATTAAAAAGGGGATATCTATATAATGCATAAGAATAACCTCCAGGAAAACCTCTCGAATTTATTTGAAATCTCTCAGCCACTGACACTTTATTTTGTCTCATTTCTCTCTTCCCCCTTTCAGTCAAGAAGGTTTTCTCAATCCCTTGATGCCAAGTCCAGCTCATTCTAGGATTTCTGTCCCATGTTGCTAGGGAGGTTTACATCCCTGGACTCTTCCACAAGTTTTAATTCCACTTGTGCACCGCTGAGTGGTGCCAATCATTCCAGGTCATCCCTCTTAGCTTTTCCTCTTCTTCCTTTTCCCAAAACCTTGTGTGTCCAGAGAGATACTGAGGACTGGAGTTAGGAAGGAGGGAAAGCGACCCCAGCAGCTAGGAGTATCCTCCTCCTGTAGAAATACAGTCCTTGTATTCCACATGCCAGGTACTATGATAAGTACTTTACGTGTATGATCTCCTTTAACTGTCATAATAATTCTGAGACAAGAACTAAGACTGTCTTCGTTTTACAAAGGAGGAACCTGAGCCTGAAGTTACACAGCTAGACCTCCTAGAGGCAGGATCTAAATCTTGTTCAGTCTGACTGCAGTGTCCTACGTCCTTAACCATTAAAGCTCTACCACTCAGTAGTGATTTCCTCCTAAACCAATCAAAATACCTTCTTCCCCAAGGAATTCCTAATGTACAAATAAATGGATCGTTGATATTACTGATAAAATTTCTTATTAAACCTATTTTTCCATAGACTTACATTAAAAATAGAGATAGGTTTCTAGAGAGAGAGAAAAAAAAGTTGTCCTTCTGATATAAAAGAGACTTTATCAGCGTGGGACAAGAGACAGTGATTCACTGGTTCTCCAGATCTACCCGTATCTTCCACATTTGTTTTTGCCTACTCTTTTCTCATTCTATAACACCAACTGATGCTACAACCACAGACATGCTTTTAAATATTTCTCTGTGGATCCATTCTTACATGTAAAATAAGAAAGAAGGAACCCTTGCAATATAAGTATAATAATGGGAACTGACCACTGCTTGATAGCACCACAGATTCTGGGAGATTATCAGTCATGCTTGCTTGTCCTTTAAAAAGCTGATCACTTCCTAACAGACAACATTTTATTTGGGTGAATTTCTGGAGATGGAGCAAGAAGAAGTAAAGGAATTGAGAAGAAAGGAATAGTAAGAATTTCATTCAAGGATGAAACGCAGCGAGGGAGGTCAAGACATCAGAAGTGCCTATAAGGCTGGCAGGTGAGCAAGCAGCTGATTAGGTCTAAGGGTCTAATAAACTTTTTTCCTCCATTCCTTTTCCCTTTCTTAAAGAAAGAGCATAAAAGTGACCTCCAACACCATCCCTCCGGCCATGTGCACTTGCACGCACATCCACACACACTCACATGCCTGCTCACCTCCAACACTCACTCCACTGAACTAAATCCATGACTTAGGGATCTCTTATTCCAGTCCCCATTTTAAGCTCAGCTATTCCTGAGTTCTGGCCAGAGACAAACCATGGTGATGCCAGGAATCTGAAAATCTGTGGTACAGATAAATATCAGACACATCAGGGTTCAATTTTAGATTTCACTTATGAACTGCAAGGCATTAAGCAAGTTATTTAATCTCTTAGAACCTCAACATGGTCATCTGTAAAATGAAGTCATTGCTACCGCTAATGTGAGGATTAAGTGAGATGATAAAAATAAGTAACTAGGGTGAGTATTGCTAACTTTGGATGCCCCTTATCTGTTTCCATTTTCAATTAAGTCTATAATAGCCAAATTCTGTATTTTGATTTGGAACTATATTTCAGCATATGCAATATTTAGCCACAACGACCAACTCAAGATACTTTTTTATCAAAGATAAAATGATATGAAAGCCTTCCCTGAAATACCAGACAGATGAATAGCTGCAATTTTCTCCTGAACATGTGTGTTTAAATTAAATCTTATTGTACGCTTTTCCAAAGAAACTGCTATATTTTAATCACTCTACCTTTCATGTTTTGAATTTTTTGAAAGATCACGACGAATCTTTATCATGACTACTAAATTCTTTTATTGCTAAAGACTGCAAATATGCAATCTGAGAAAATGGGCAATTTGAGAATATCTAGCACAACCACCTTGGGGACCTGGCACAAAGAGCACTGTAACTATGGAAACACTTGGCAATGGAGTTACAACATAAATCATTGAACCTGTTTTATTATTCAAGTACCAAGCATTTGAGATCAATTTATAGTAACTGTAAGCTATTAATAATTGTATTCTCTTTAATTTGTCAAACATAATTTTCTCTCTCAATGAGATCTTTAGGAAATCCTTAAGTGTTTTTCGGAGGAGAAGGAAATGATAAATTAAATCCACTTAAGTGGTGCGGTGTACCTGACTGGTGGTTTTTATTCATTTATGAAAACAAAACACTATGAAATCAGGCTGATTTGGCACTTGGCATATGCTTTCTTGTATATATACAGATAGATCAATAGATATGGCCTGTTTCCTCAACCAGGACTATAAATTTCTCAAGGACAATTTACAAGTCTCCTTATCACCAGTACCTAGCAGAATGTCCAGGATATTGTCCACAAAGAATGCATTCCTGACTAATTTAATTCTTCTTTTCTAAACTCAGGAATATTTGGAAGAATGTAAATCATAGCACATTAATGAGAACAAGATTTTGTGATGGGGAAAATGGGAATCAGTGACAGAGAGCCCCACAGTGCTATGCTCTAGAAGATTAACTTTAGAAGGTATATACCTACATCCTTATAAACTGGGGGTTGTTTCATTGAGTACTCGGTTTTTCCACAAACCACTTTTTTTTTTAATGAGAAAGAAAACTTGGACAGTGCCAACTCTACATTTCCTACAGCCCACAGGAAGGTTTTTTCTTGGTACTTTCTTTTCTTTTCTTTTAGAATTCTGTGCTGCCTGAGCTTCTACCCTTTTTACTCCCTAGACTTCCTAACACAGGAGAGGAAGGAAAAACATACAAAGACTGCCCATGTACTTATGGTAAAGCTCATGCCTGACATCCCACACAGAGCATCAACAGAGAACCTTATTGTATGATGACACAAGGATGGAAAAGAAGTCGATTTTGAAGTATGTGATTTTTTTGCTTTTATTTTTTAAATTTTTATTGAGATAGCTTCATGCATCATAGAGTTCATCCAAAGTATAGCCAATGGTTCACAATATCATCACATAGTCGTGTATTCATAATGATCATTTTTAGAACATTTGCATCACTCCAGAAAAAGAAATAAAAAGACAAAAGAAAAAAACCATACATCTCATACCCCCTACCCCTCCCCTCTCATTGACCACTAGTATTGCAATCTACTCAGTTTTTTCAACCCTTATCCTCCCCACTATTCATTGATTTTTGTCCTTAATTTTTCACTCATCTGTCAATAACCTGGATAAGTGGAGCATCAGACACAAAGTTTTCACAATTACACAGTCACATTGTAAAAGCTATCTAGTTATACAATCGTCTTCAAGAATCAAGGCTACCGGAATACAGTTCAACAGTTTCAGGTACTTCCCTCTAGCCACTCCAACATACCATAAACTAAAAAGGGATATCTATATAATACATAAGAATAACCTCCAGGATAATTTCTCGACTCTGTTTGAAATCTCTCAGCCACTGAACTTTATTTTGTTTCATTTCTCTCTTCCCTCTTTTGGTCAAGAAGTCTTTTTCAATCCCATTGATGCTCAGCCCCCAGAGTTATGCCAGGGAGATTTATACAAAAGAGGTTCTCTGGGCTGACACTTAGGCATAATCATAAATAGGTTTAGCTTCTCCTTTGCAGGAATGAGTTTCATAGGGGCAAACCCCAAGATCAAGGACTCAGCCTACAAAATTGATTAGCCCCACTAGTTGTGAGAATATCAGGAATTCTCCAAATGGGAAAGTTGAATATTTCCTCCTTTTTCCCCATTTCCCCAAGGGGACTTTGCAAATACTTTTCCATTCTCTGCCCAAATTACTCTAGGATGCATCAGGGCATCACACTAACCTGTATACACCAACAAGATCTCATTCCCTATTCAAGATTCCATGAATCATGGTGTCCCAATAAATTGACCAACAAGTTAAATTAGACAAAGTGCCACCAAAATTTGAAGTATGTATTTTTAAAAATCATTTCTGATTGATTTAGGTTTAATACTGGCCAACTTTTCATTTAAAAGGCAGATGAAGATTTCATATTTTCCTCTCATAAATTGTAGGTTTCTTTTGATTCTCAATCTCTTTGAGGAGTGTAGTCCCTTGATTGAAAGGGTCTCTTTCCTCTCCTGTTGCTGTCATATCCCTCAGATTCTAATTCCACAGTGTCACACAAGTCATTCTCTATCCTCCCTGTTCTAGCTGAGACGTTAACATTAATTCTCACCCAAGATACTGTATTAGCCTCCAAATTCGTCTCATAGCTTCTGGTCTTTTATAACTCCTTATATATGGCACTGCTAGATTATAGTTGCTAAAATATAATTCTAATCATTTGTGGAGTAACAAATATTTCTTAAGTACACTCTTTATGACAGATACTACTTTAGATGCTAAAGCTTCAAAGAACTAGACACACAGTTTTTGCCCTCACATTTACATTCTAATGACATAATTCTCCTATCCAAAATCCATGAATGGCTTTCCATTGCTAACGGATTAAATGTAATCTCCTCACTCTGCCTGTCAGAGGATATGAGCTAAATGTCCCTTCCCAGTTCATTTCCTACCACACCCTTGCCTTCTGTTCTAGTAAAATGGCTTTTGCACACCCTGAATTTTGCTACAGCCATACTCCTATTTATTCTGACTCCTGTATCTAAATCCTCTCTCTCCCTCTATCTCAACTTGTCTCAAGTGAAACCTTTTTCATAAAATCTTTTGCTGACCTTTCTTTTCCCCCAACTTAATGTTATCTCTCCCTCAACTGTTCTGGAACTTTTAGTTTGACTTTTGTTATAGTAACTGTGTATTTGTTGTTTTATACTCAGTCTTGCTCTCCTTTTTGTTTCTAACAGGAATTAGCACAGAAGCTTGTGTAAATTAGGTAGAAGGCACAGGGCTCATGTTCAGGGGCATACATATTTTCTAATCTCTCTTTCTTTCCCTCTTACAGGCAAAAAAAATAAAAACCATCTTGATCTTCTCAGAATTATGGAAAAGGAAGGGCATGTAGAAGTGGGGAAGACTGACAGATGATGAATACTCCTGGGGGAAAAAAAGGCATTTAATCTGAAAACTGAACATAAATTCAGATTAGTCAGTTGAAAAGGATAGGGATAATAAAATCTGCTAGCCTATGTAAAAGATCAGAATAGAAGCAAAACTTTGTTGTAAAACACTCTAACAATGCTGATATCTTAATGGAGCAGTACAGTCCAGCCCCACCGAAAAATCACAAACATTTTCAGCAATATTTATCACATCAGATGCATTTGGAGGTTAGCAGGTCAGTTCACAAGGACCCTGCTTTCTTAAGCACTTCACCTCCGCATTCCACAAGGCCAGAGGGATGCACATTAACTTAATCCTGGTCAATCAGATTTCTCTTCTGGGAGGTTGGAATTAAAACCGTGAGAGACAGTCAAAGCAGCGTCTTCATGAGGTTGGACCTGTAACACGTAAACTCAGGTACTGCATATTGGTCATTTTTCTGCCAAGTGGACTGAGATACAGAGAAATCGGTCTGCATAGAGATAAGAAGCGAGAGAGAGAGAGAGAGAGAGAGGGAGAGAGAGAGAGAGAGAGAGAGAGAGAGAGAGAGAGAGAGAGAGAGAGAGAGAGAGAGAGAGAGAGAGGGCACAAGCACTCCATAGGTCTGTGCTGGCTCCTTGCTTATACCCTAGTTCCAGTCTCTCTCTGAGGCAAAGCTGTTTTCTTGTTCTTGAGTTCTGATGACCCCTGAATATGAATAATAACTTCCCTGTCTGCTTAGTCTAGTTCATGCTGCTTTCAGATAACCAGCTGGTCCTAACTAAGACACAAACATTTTACTGAGCTACAAAATCTCACTTAACAGTGTGTTGGAATTCCCCCAGTGTTTATCAAAGCTACTACTATACCAATATCAGTGTATAGAAATTTAACAATTCTATTATATATTTTAACATTTTCTCTTGATCATAGTACAAATTATTCTAGTCTACATATATTTAAAATTTCTATATCTATGATATAAATCCAAGGCCTATGATTTCTGTTCATTCCACAGCTAAAATTCACTCTGTGAACTGCTGATATACGTACATCAATATTTTGAAAAACATTTTGGACATTAAAGGGGCAATGAGTTCAGAGAAGTCATTTTCCATCTCTTTAATCAATTCAATCAAAAGTTCATCCAACAAATTTCAATTGGGCCAATAAATAGTTCTAGGAAAATTCACTGAAGTACACATTGAAACTGCCTCCTTAGAAAGCATCAATGCAAGTATTATATCTATAGATTTAACTCTATCATAATTTAGTGGCTCCCTATGCGTCACTTACTAGATCCCTAGGGAGTCAGCTAATACCTAGAGCCACTCAACAAAATAAACATGGTGTAGCATCAGGATGTTTTCCAAAATTACCCAAGTAAGTAACTGGAGTGTTTGTAAACATACCAGAACCCATCTCAGACTTACTGCACTGGAATCTTTAAGAGACAGGCCTAGGACTCTATATGTATAATAAGCATCTCCAAATTGTCTGGCATAACTTTAAGAATGCCCCCTAGCATCACACCCAAGAGAGAGCCACTGTCAGATGTTGCCGAACCAGGCTTTGATTCATCTGTGCCTCATCTCCTCTATGGCTTGCATTTTCTCTTCTTCATTAAATTCCTCGGCTCATTTCCAAAAGCACCCTCTGCAGTAAAGCTCTGGGGCTTTCCCAGAGTTCAGCTACTTTGCTCCCTTCTGGCAGGGCCAACTAGAAACTCAAGAATGAAGAAATTACCCCTACAACTTCTTTCCCCAGCCCCTCCAACTCTATATTGCACTCAAGCAGCCCTGACTGGAGTACAGCCTGGCCTCAGCAGCCCACTTCACACCAACCCAAATTCCTTGGGTTGAAGGAAGGATGGTGTGGACTCCAGGACTCCGTGGGCTCAGGAGGGCTGACCTAGATGCTATTCATAAATATAAGAGTAAATGATGTCCATCATCCAAGTCAGGATGATGTATTTGGTCACAAATGCAGCACTTCTGTGGTAGGCACACTTTAAAAAATTGAAAATAGTATAAGCATACCCACTTTACAGTCTGAAGCAAATTTCTAAGTATATTACTGAAGGATCAATTTAGTAGTATATATCTTTGAAATAAATTCTGTAGAAGGGCATTTATGAGAGCACAATCCGTGGCCAGCCTATTTCATAAACCACAAATGTGTTCTTAAGGTCAATGTGCAGATAGCACCACTGTGTATTCCAGTTGAGACACAGGCCCACTAATCACTGAGAAATGCCAGGAGCAAGAAAAGAGGCAGTGAGAAGGAGGGTTGAGAGTAAGTGACCTTTGTTATATTTCATGCTTATGATGACTTCAGACAACACAGTCTGGCATATGCTTTGCAAAATACAAAAAGCATGGTAGTGAATCAATGGCCAAAAGGATGCCAAGAAGGGCTTATTCAAAGATTTACTGATAACAGTTAATTAAAACATGTAATGATGCAAAATTACTATGCTATCATTTTAGTTATGGAATATTCAGGATTTTTTTCTTTCCCCAAAACAGTGAGAGAATAAGAAGAAATCCAATAAACCACTTTGTTCTCTGAAATAAGCAAAATGACTGTTACTGAATGATAAAATTCACTTTGCCAGGGTTGAGGAATAAGAATGCAGTAAACTTAAAGGGAGGGAAGGGACAGTTGCCATCACCTGGTAGGAACGGCAGGCCTAGTGAAAAATATTGAGGTGCCTCTAGCAAGCACTCACTTTCCTTTGCAACTGAGCTCTTGGGAGACACCAGGCAAGCAACTTGGGCCATACAACTTACTTTTGTTTGAACATGAGTCCCTTCATTTGGCTGTGAAGGTGTACTGTTCAGGAGGACAAGAAGGGAGCACCCATCAGCCTGACATCTATGCTAACTTTCGGAAAAGAAGGTCCGAAACCAGGAACAACCCTGGCCTCTCTGAAGAGAGCAATGCAGCATGGAGGAGGCTCTGAGACTATACACAATAGAGATAATATATAAGTGTGTATACACACAAACATACCCCACAAAGACACACACACTGTGCTGGTTTGAAAGGATGTATGTCCCCTAGAAAAGCCACATTTTAATCTAAATCCCATTTCGTAAAGGCAGAATAATCCCTATTCAATACCGTATGTTTGAAACTGTAATCAGATCATTTTCCTGTATGATGTGATTTAGTCAAGAGTGGTTGTTAAACTGGATTAGGTGATGACATGTCTCCACCCATTTGGGTGGGTCTTGATTAGTTTCTGAAGTCCTATAAAAGAGGAAACATTTTGGAGAATAGGAGATTCAGAGAGAGCAGAGGATGCTGCAGCAACTCAAAGCAGAGAGTCCACGAGACAGCGATCTTTGGAGATTGTTCTAGTTTGCTAGCTGCTGGAATGCAATATACCAGAAATGGAATGGCTTTTAAAAGGGAGAATTTAATGAGTTGCAAGTTTACAGTTCTAAGGCTGAGAAAATGTCCCAATTAAAACAAGTCTATAGAAATGTCTAATCAAAGGCATCCAGGGAAAGATACCTTGGTTCAAGAAGGCCGATGAAGTTCAGGGTTTCTCTCTCAAGTGAGAAGGCACATGGCGAACAGTCAGGGCTTCTCTCTCGGCTGGACAGGCACATGGCGAATACGGTGTCATCTGCTAGCTTGGTCTCCTGGCTTCCTGTTTCATGAAGCTCCCCAGGAGGCGTTTTCCTTCTTCATCTCCAAAGGTCGCTGGCTGGTGGACTCTCTGCTTCATGGTGCTGCAGCATTCTCTGCTCTCTCTCTGAGTCTCTCTCAATCTCTCATTCTCCAAAATGTTTCCTCTTTTATAGGACTTCAGAAACTAATCAAGACCCACTCCAATGGGTGGAGACATGTCATCCCCTAATCCAGTTTAACAACCATTCTTAACTAAATCACATCAACCAGGGAGATGATCTCATTACAGTTTCAAATATACAGTATTGAATAGGGATTATTCTACCTTTAAGAAATGAGATTTATATTAAAACATGGCTTTTCTTAGGGGGCATACTTCCTTTCAAACCAGCACAGAGATGAAGAAGGAAAACGCCTCCAAGGGAGCTTCATGAAACCGGAAGCCAGGAGAGAAAGCTAGCAGATGATGCCATGTTTGCCATGTGCCCTTCCAGCTGAGAGAGAAGCCTTGACTGTGTTTGCCATGTGCCTTCCCACTTCAGAGAGAAACCCTGAACTTCATCGAGCTTCTTGAACCTAGGTATCTTTCCTTGGATGGATGCCTTAGATTGGACATTTCTATAGGCTTGTTTTAATTGGGACATTTTCTCAGCCTTAGAACTGTAAACTAGCAACTTATTAAATTCCCCCTTTCAAAAGTCATTCCGTTTCTGGTATATTGAATCCCGGCAACTAGGAAATTAGAATACACACAGACACATGGGAACTGACTATGTCCTTAAGATTCAGACTAGTTACTTGTCCAATGTGTGCAAACTCCTTCTGTGGGCATGAACAAATTATGTTTACTCAATTCAGAGAAACCATGCCAAAATACATTCCTCCCAAACAATTAATTTCAACTTGTTCTTGTTTTCCTCCAACACGAGCCAAACAAGCTGTTTTATACATGCATTTGACATTTCAAATATTTACAGAAATCATAGCAAATTCAGTGAGTCCTTGTGCTCCAGGAGCAACAGACATGCCTGTGAATAACATGTGCACTGCATCCAGATATAAAATGTCACCTACTTAAAGGGCAGGAGAAAGGACCTGCAGCAGCCCAGACCTGGACCTGACCTTGCGGAATGTTAATCAGCAGAAGCCAGATGCCAAAAGCAGCCAGGAAAATAAATGCTACACTCCAAAAAGTTCAAAGTCACAAAAAAATAAACAAATAAAAGTCTAAATTTCAATGCCTACATGACCCTCTCTGGTCGTTTGATGTTTCATTGAACAGAAGACATATTCTCTACCAGAGGAGACATGATCAGAAAAGCAGTCCGGGAAATAGCTTCTGCCCCAGCCTTGGGTTCTTCTTCATGCAGAGATTGGACAATTATGCATCCCTACTGCAAATGTAGTGTTTCCTCACCATTGGTCATTTGACACTTCTGGTGCCCCTAAAAAATACCACATTAATATGAAGTGTTAATAACAGGGAAAATTTGAGGTGGGGGGGGGTTGATGCATGAGAACTCTGTACTTTTTGCATGATTTTTCTGTAAACCTCTAACAACTCTAATTAAAAAAAAAAATGGGAAGAGACTTCTGGGAAGATGGGAGACTAGAGTAGCTGAGATTAACCCTGCACCACAGGACAGTTAGAGAAAGGACAGGAAGGCAACTGAGGCAGCAATTTGGGAGTGCGGCTGACCTGGTAGAGACTTCTACACCACATGCAGCAGCCCTGGTTGCAGAGGCCGAGGAACTGAGAGGCAGAGAGCTAGATCCTGGTGTGGAGACACAGAACCCACAGGAGTACATGGACAGGAACATGGGACTAGGAAGTAAGCCAGGCTGGGTTCCTCGGGGGCGCTACCTTCACCAGCACAGCCCCATGTCAAACGTTAAAGAAAAGCAGAAAATCCTCAAAGTGGCAAGAGGAAAAACAATCTATGACATACAAGGGAAACCAAATAAGAATGAATTCAGACTACTCAACTAGCACCCTGGAGGCAAAAAGGCAGTGGCATGATATATTCAAGATCAGGAAACAGAAAAACTTCCAGGGAAGAATTCTGTACCCAGCCAAATTGTCCTTCAAAAATGAGGGAGAAATTAAAGTTTTCAAGACAAAGAAGTCCTGAAAGAATCTGTCAACAAGAGACTGGTCCTACAAGACATACTACAAGGAGTTCTGCGTGCTTAAAAAAAAAGACAGGAGAGGAACATCTGTAGGAGGGCAAAGAATTGAAAAGTTCCACTAAGGGTAATTTAAATACTACAGAGAGAAAGAGGGAAAAGAATATATAGCTCTGACAAATAAAATTAAAAAGACAAGATGGTGGAATCAAGAAACACCTTTTCAGTAATATCTTTGAATGTTAATGGACTAAATTTACCAATTAAAAGATACAGATGGCAGAATGGATTAAGAAACATAATCCAGCTATATGTTACTTACAAAAGATTCATCTTAGACACAAGGATACAAATAGATTAAAAGTGAAAGGATGGAAAAAGGCTTTCCACATAAATTGTAACTAAAAGAAAGCAGGAATCCCTATACTAATCTGGACAAAATAGACTTAAAATGTAAAGACATCCTAAGAGACAAAGAAGGATACTATATATCAATTAAAGGGTCAATTCACCAAGAAGATACAACAATCATAAATGTTTATGCTCCCAATCAAGGAGAACCAAAGTACATGAGACAGACATTGGCAAAACTGAAGGGAGCGACAGGTGTTTCAACAACAATAGTAGGAGAATTCAATATACCACTCTCTTCTATAGATAGAACAACCAGACAGAAGACCAACAAGGAAACAGAGAAGTTAAACAACTTGATAAATGAATTAGACCTAACAGACATATATAGGTTATTGCACCCCAAAGCACAAGGATAAACATTCTTCTCTAGTGTTCATGGGAACATTCTCCAGGATAGATCACATGCTGGGGCACAAAACAGGTCTTTATAAATTTAAAAACACTGAAATTATTCAAACCACTTCCTCTGATCACAATGGGATGAAGCTGGATCTCAATAACCAGCAAAGAACAAGAACATTCATAAATATATGGAGATTAAATAACACCCTCTTAAATAGCCAGTGGGTCAAAGAAGAAATTGCTAGAGAAATCAGTAGTTATCTGGACATGAATGAAACTATGAATGAAACTTAACAGAAATTATGGAATGTGGCAAAGGCTGTGCTGAGGGGAAATTTATTACTCTAAATGCCTATATTAAAAAAACAGGAAAGAGCAAAAATCAAGGACTTACAGCACACCTGGAGGAATCTGAGAAAGAACAGCAAGGTGACCCCAAAGCAAATAGAGGAAGAGAAATAACAAAGACAAAAGCAGAGATTAATGAATAGGAGAACAAAAAGAAAACAGAAAGAATTGATAAAAACAAAAGCTGGCTCTTTGAGAAAATCAATAAAATTGATGGGCCATTAGCAAGACTGACAAAGAAAAAAAGAGAGAGGCTGCAAATAAACAAAATCAGAAATGATAAGCGGTGCATTACCACAGACTCTGAAGAAATTATAAGAGGATACCATGAACAACTATATGCCAACAAACTGGACAACTTAGATGAAATAGACAAATTCCTGGAGACACACAAGCAAGATACACTGACTCAGGAAGAAACAGAAGATCTCAACAAACCAATCACAAGTAAAGAGATTCAATCAGTCAACAAATCAATCAACAGTAAAGAGGTTCAGTCAGTCATCAAAAATCTTCCTGCAAAGAAAAGCCCAGGGCCAGATGGCTTCACAGGGGAATTTTATCAAACATTCCATAAAGAACTAACACCAATCCTGCTTAAATTTTTCCAAAACATTGAAGAAAAAGGAACTCTACCTAACTCATTTTATGAAACTAATATCATTTTAATACCAAAACCAGGTAAAGATGCTATAAGAAAGGAAAAACTACAGACCAATCTCCCTAATGAACATAGATGCAAAAATTCTCAATAAAATATTAGCAAACCGAATCTAACAGCACATTAGAAAAATTATACACCATGACCAAGTGGGGTTTATACCAGGAATGCAAGGATGGTTCAACACAAGAAAATCAAGTAATGTAATATAGCACATTAACAAATTGAAAGGGAAAAATCACATGATCATTTAAATTGATGCTGAAAAAGCATTTGGCAAAATTCAGCATCCTTTTCTGATAAAAACACTCTAAAAGATAGGAATCAAAGGTAATTATCTCAATATGATAAAGGGAATATATAAAAAACCATTAGCAAGCATCACTCAATGGAGAGAGATTGAAAGCTTTCCCCCCTAAGATCAGGTACAAGACAAGGAGGCCCACTGTCACCCCTATTAATCAACACTGTGCTAGAAGTTCTAGCTAGAGCAGTCTGGCAGGACAAAGAAATAAAAAGCATTGAAATTAGAAAGGAAGAAGTAAAACTCTCATTATTTACAGATGATATGATACTATACTTGGAAGATACTGAGAAATCTACAGCAAAGTTACTTAAGCTAATAAACAAATTCAGCAAGGTGGCAAGATATAAAATTAACGCGCAAAAATCAGAAAAATTTCTATACAAAAGCAATGACCTAGCTGAGGAATCAGTTAAGAAAAAAAATTCCATTGAAAATAGCAACTAAAAGAATCAAGTATTTAGGAATGAACCTAACTAGGGATATAAAGGAGATATACACAGAAAACTATACAACACTGCCGAAAGATATCAAAGGAGATCTAAATAGGTTGAAAGACATTTCCTGCTCATGGATAGGAAGGCTACATATAGTTAAGATGTCAGTTCTCCCAAAATTGATCTACAGATTCCACACAGTACCATTCAAAATTCCAACAACCTACTTTCAAGATTTGGAAAAGCTAACTACCCAAATCATCTTGGAAATTGGTAAGGGAAAGAGACCCCGAATAGCTAAAAGCATCCTAAAAAAAGGATAATAAAGTGGGAGAATTAACACTCTCTGACTTTAAAACATATTATATAGTCACAGTGGTCAAAACAGCATGGTACTGGCACAAAGATAGAAGTATTGACGAATGGAATCAAATCAAGAGTGCAGAAATAGACGACAAAATCTATGGTCAACTGATTTTTGACAATGTCCACAAATCCTCTGAATGGGGACAAATAATCTTTTCAATAATTGGGCATGGAACACCTGGATTACAATAGCCAAGAGAATGAAGAAGGACCCCTATCTTACACCCTACATAAAAATTAACTCAAAGTGGAATAAATGCCTAAATATAAGAACTAGCACCTAAAGCTTCTAGAAGAAAATGTAGGGAAACACCTTCAAGTCCTAGTAATAGGAACTGGCTTCTTAAAGCTACTTCATAAAAAGCACAAGCAGCAAAAGAAAAAATAGATAAATGGGAACTCCTCAAAATCAAATGCTTCTCCACTTCAAAAGACTTTGTCAAAAAGGTGACGAGACAGCCAACTCAATGGGAGAAAATATTTGGAAATCGCATATCAGACAAAGGTTTGATTTCCTGTATATAGAAAGAAATCATACAACTCAACAACAAAAGAACAAACACCCAAATTATAAAACGGGCTAAAGATATGAATAGGCATTTTTCTGAAGAACAAATATAGATGGCTCAAAAGCACATGAACAAATGCTCATTTTCATTGGCTATAAGGGAAATGCAGATCAAGACTACGATGAGATACCACCTCACACCTATAAGAATGGTTGCTACTAAACAAACAGGAAATTATAAATGTTGGAGAGGATGTAGAGAAACTGGGACATTTATGCACTGCTGGTGGGAAAGTATAATGGTGCAGCCACTGTGGAAGACTGTTTGGCAGTTCCTTAGGAAACTAAATATCGAATTGCCCTATGACCCAGCCATAGCACTACTTGGTATATACCCAGAAGACTAAAAGCAATGACACAAACAGACATTTGCACACCCATGTTCACAGCAGCATCATTCACAATCATCAAAAGATGGAAACAAAGCAAATGCCCATCAACAGATGAGTGGATCAACAAAATGTGGTATATATATATGATGGAATATTATGCAGCAGTAAGACAAAATGATGTTCTGAAGCACATGACAAGATGATTAAGTCTTGAGGACATAATGCTGAGTGAAGTTAACCAGACACAAAAGGACAGATACTGTATGATTCCAGTTTTATGACCAACATATAGGTATAAACAGAGGCTTAAAACACAGAATATAGGGGGCTGAGAGATACACAGAAGCTAGAGATTGGTGAACCATTAGCTAAAGAGGTTGAACTCCAACGTAAGGGAATAGATAGGAGTGAAGGTGGCTCTCCAGTGGGTCTGTAAGTAATATTACCATATTGAAGATGACAAAAATTGAAAGGGGTTATACAGATCTATGTGTCCCACTGATTAACACTAGAAATATGAACTCCCACAAGAATTACTTCAAAGATGTGATTCTTATATAAAGAGTGTTTAAGTACAAGGAACAGGGGGAAAATTGTTATTGTGTGCTATGAGTTACATTCAAAAGGAAACCATCAACACTACCACAACAGCAGACGTAAATTATCAGGCGGAGGGACAAGAGTTAAGAGGAGGTTTAGATTTTCTATTTGAGAGGGTGTCTTTATTGGCTTTCTTTCTCTTGGGAACAACGAAATTATCTAAAATTGAGAGTGCTGATGGACTGTCGACTTTGGGCCCTCTACGTGATGCCCGATGAATGCAGGTAGCTGAAGGATGCACTAACAGAGAAGTAGATTGGTGAACAATGGTGTGTACTTATGAATGAAGACTGTGCTGCTGCAAAAAGGAACAAAGTTGTGAGGCATGCAACGATGTGAATGAACATGTGGGACATTTGGTGAGACAAAATAAGCCAGAAATAAAAGAAGAAGAATGGTACGGTCACCTTTAGAAAATGCTTATAAGAAAACAGGGGGCTAGATTATAAGCTTTTAGAGCAGACCCATTAAGTCCAGAATGGTGATTATTATTTCTAGATTTTGAGAGGCTGTTTTGTATACATAACCTGATATTTATAGATAAGAACGAAGCCAAACAGGCTGAAGTTAAAGTAATTTAGAATACAGAGGTAAGGAAGACAGTGTCTATATTTTAGAACCACACATACTCTTTGAGATCAATGGAAGAAAGGTTTATTTGGTCTGGAATTGAAATTTTCTGTAGTGCCTAATCTAACCCAACCTATCAGTATAGCTCATTTGAACAACTGAAACACAGGGAGCATGGAATAAGTAAGAGGTCCTTTAATCTTGTGTAGATCATTGTAATGCCTAGATACATCCTAGAGTATATTAAGCAGATAATCAAAAAGGATTGGCAAAGTCCCCTGAGGGAGGGGAGAAAAATATGGAAATATTAAACCTCACCATCAGGGAATCCCTTGATACTGTGTCAAACTTTAGGGACACCCAAATCAATAGATCGTGCCCTTGATCATGAGGCTTACTCTTGTGAAGCTTATGTAAGTAGCAGAGAATCTTAAACTACCTATAGGCATGCCTAAGAGTTACTTCTGGAGGACCTCTTTTGTTGCTCACATATGGCCTCAGTCTCTCTAAGCCCAACTCTGCAAGTGAAATCATTGCCCTCCCCCCTACATGGGACATGACACCCAGGGGTGAAAGTTTCCCTGGCACCGTGGGAGATGACTCCCAGGGATGAATCCAGACCTGGCACTGTGGGATCAACAATTACATCCTGACCAAAAGGAGAAAAAGAAGTGTAATTAATAAAGTATTAATGGCAGAGAGAGTTCAAATCGAGTTGAGAGGCTACTCTGGAGGTTGCTCTTAAGCAAACTTCAGTTAGACCTTGCTACCTATCATAACCTGCCAAACTCCAACCAGACCGTTCCAGCCAATCCTAAAGAACACCTGGAACAAGGATTCCAGGCACTAGTGTAACTTTCCAGAAACTTATAACCTCCAGATAGGTCCCTGGTCTAGAGAAATCCTGAAACCTAGCTCAGCCTCTCCAGAACATCAGATAGTTCCATCCCCCTACCCCATATTAGTGACAGACTCGTTTAATATGAGAAATTTAGACTTGCCATAGCCCAAACACCCCTAAAGAGAGGGATGGAAAGATCAAAGGTGATGGTGGAGTTATAAATAGGGTTTAACAAATGAATATGAACACTGAATCATTAAATTGATATCTCTTTTAGTCTCCAGTATTTTAGAGCAGCTAGAAGCAAAAATCTAAAATTGTAAAATTGTAACCCATGTCAAACTCTGAAACATGTTCTACAACTAACAGTGGTGCTGTGCTTTGAAATTTATAGCTTTTTTGTATATATGTTATTTTTCACAAAAAAAAAAAGGAAAAAAAGTTGATTGTGATGACAAAAAAAAATATTCAAGCCCTGTAGCCTCCTATATTCTGGAGCAGCTAGAAGGAAAAATATGAGAGGATCATATGGTAACCCATGACAAATGCTGGGATCTGTCCTATAACTACTTGTTGAAGAGTGCTTTGAAAACTATTACTTTTTTATTTCTTTGCTTTGTATATATGTTATAACATACAATTAAAAAAAAGTTTTAAAAAATTAATTAATTAAAAAAATCAATCAAAAAAGGGAAAAATATTTAAAAGAAAGCCTGTCACAACTGTGATTTAAAGGATACCAGGAGACTCTACCCCTTATCTTACTGTTTTCAGTTTTTTTTTTTACATTCCTTTAATTCCTTTAAATGTCATGTAATAGGAATGACATGATTAGGCAAACAAAGTCACCTCTTTCCAACACAAACCTTATTTCAAAATTCTTTTGAGTTTCTAAAATCGACCATTTGTTATTTGTAGTAAAGATGCTGGTTTAGCAAAAGAAGAACAGTGAAATACTCTCCATCTCCTAACCCTACCTATCAAAATAGAGCAGGGCAGTAGTCTCACATAAAAAACATGGCAACACTATCAACAGGTATGCCTAAGAGTTACTTCTGGAGGAACACTTTTGTTTCTGTTGGCCTCTCTCTCTCTCTAAGCCAAATTCTGCAAGTGAAATCACTGTCCTCCTCACTACATGGGACATGACATCCAGGGGTGAAAGTCTCCCTGGCAGCGTGGGAGATGACTCCCAGGGATGAGCCTAGCCCTGGCACCTTGGGATCAACAATGCCATCCTGACCAAAAGGGAAAAGAAGTATAACAAATAAGGTAACAGTGGCTGAGAGAGTTCAGACAGAATCGAAAGGCTACTCTGGGGGTCTCTCTTATACAACTTCATTTAGACATTTCTTCCTATTATAGCTTGCCAAACGCCAGTCAAAACCATTCCTGCCGATACTAAAGAACACCTAGGGTATTATCTAAGATTCTGCAAAGATTCCATGCACTAGGGTAACTTTCCAGAAACTTACAACCTCCAGATGGTCCCTGGACCAGATAAGTCCTGAAACGAAGGGGGCCAGCCTCTCAAGAACATCAGTTAGTTCTATTCCCCATCCCATATTATCAACAGCTTCTTCCAACATGAACAGGTCAGAATGGGCATAGCCCAAGTACCCCTAAAGAGTGGGAAAAAGATCAAAGGTGATGGTGGAGTTATACAGAGAAGGCAGGGTTTAACAAATGAGTATTATTGCTGAATCATTACATTGATATTTCTTTTAGTTTCCAGTATCTTAGAGCATATAGAAGTAAAAACCTAAAATTTGGAATTGTAACCCATACCAAACTGGGAAATTTGTTCTACAACTAATTGTGGTGCTGTGCTTTGAAATTTATTGCTTTTTTGTATATATGTTATTTTTCACAAAAAGAAAAAAAGTTGATTGTGATGATAAAATATATACATATTTTCGGGGGCGGGCCGCGGTGGCTCAGCGGGCAAGAGTGCTTGCCTGCCGTGCCGGAGGACCCCGGTTTGATTCCCGGCCCCAGCCCATGTAAAAAACAAACAAACAAACAAAATATAATAAAACAAGAAAATGTTTAAAAATGTTTCCCTTTCTTCCTCCCTTCCTTCCTTCCATCCTTCCTTCCTTCTCTGTCTTTCCTTCCTTTCCTCCCTCTCTCTTTAAAAAAAAAAAAAAAAAAAAAAAAATATATATATATATACATATTTTCTTTCTAGCCTCCAGTGTTCTTGAGCAGGTAGAAGGAAAAAATCTGAGATGATGGAATGGTAGGCCATTGCAAACTCTGGGATCTGTTCTGTAACTAAGTTGTGCTTTGAAAATTACTGCTTTTTTCTTTCTTTACTTTGTATATATGTAATGTTATACAATAAAAGGAAGTTAAAAAAAATTCAAGGGATGAAAAAACAGACTCCATCTCAATGATAATAGCTACAAATCACATTGCAAAGGAGCCTGTATTCAGAGACGGGAAGAATTTATGACCATTTCTGTAATCTACCACAATGAGAAAAGCATTGCATTTCTCTCTTTACAGAGGAAAAATAATAGATTTATTGGCCATAGTGTTCTGCCATCTGAACACTCTACAGGAATATCCAATTTTAAAAGTTCTATCAATAAAGGGATATTTTTAAAATATTAAAAAAAAAGCATGGCAAAATTATCCTTTGGGTTCCCAGATGAAGGGCATCATCATGAGAAACTGATTATGCTGGGTGCCAAATGGCTTCTGCCTAGAAGTGAATCACCGCACATATATACATTTCCCTCACACCAATATGTTGTAGTTCTAGTAAGTTCTTGCAAGTTCACAGCCATTTTAACAATCAAAAGAGGTTGGAAAGGGGAGTGTGAAAGTGGTTCAGTGGCAGAATTCTCGCCTGCCATGCCGGAGACCCAGGTTCGATTCCCAGAGCCTGCCCGTGACAAAAAAAAAAAGGGGGGGGGGGGTTGGAAAATATTGTAGTCCTGACCAACAAAATAATACAACAATCCCCTATGCCAGCGCTTCTCAAACTTTAACTTGCATACAAATCACCTGGGGATCTTGTTAAACTACAGACTGATTCAGTAGGTCTGGGATGAAGCCTGAGAGTCTCGAGTCCTAATAAGCTCCCAGGTGATGCTGCTGCTGGGGTTCATGAACCTCATTTTGAAGAGCAAGACCAGTTCCAATTACTTCCCGTGGGAGTCCAAAGTAATTTTCTCTAATACACATGAATTCCTATTACATTATTATGAAAATAGAGAAACCCATTAAAAGAAAGTACAGGAAAAATGTAGGAAAATGGTGGTCCTCAGTTTTGGAAAATAGGAGGAGGAGCAAGTTTGGGATTCTTGGCCCCTATTTTGACTCTCACCATCATTCTACTCTCTCCTCAAAACTAGCTGGCACTCTGACTCCCTCAAGAGAGATGGAGGTTGTTTGTCACCAAGTCTTATCAGTATCCAAGACACAAAGGCATTAGCTTTGTCTTCTACTTGCAACTACCAGAGAGGCCAGACTATGGTGATTTCAGGCGTACTATGGGTCAGCATTGAGACTATTTCTGACTTCAGAAACACATCTAAACTATAATGAATTCTCTATGAAGAATCCCAAACATCTAAAAAGATAGCCTTATGTGCATTTAACCAAACTACTCTGATTAAACAATTTTCTTCTGGTTTTCCTCTTCCTGTTTTAATTTAGAATATGAAATGAATACTCTGAAAAATCCCTTAAATTCTGCATCTAGTCACAGGAGGAACACAGGATTAAACATTGTCAAAAGACTTTCATTTTAAAAGTTGGAGAATAGAGGGAAAAGATTAATTTTTACTCACTAGAGCTGAAATCCAGTTACCCTGATTGTATCTGATGCCTCCTTAATTACAATTTTGCATCTCAAATATCCACATTGTCACTTAGGAGCAAATGGAATGTACAGTACTAGAAACAATTAGGGTACATCAAAGAGCTCAAAGATTAAGGTAGATTATAATGAAGCACATACCCTATAAATATATAGTATTTATAAGTATATAATATATAATATATATATGTAAGTATATAATATATATATAATTTATAAGTATATAAATATACTTCCTCCTAATATAATATTTAAAAATACAAGCAGTTGGCAAGTTGCTCCTCTGAACTGCAAGCCATCGCTACATTAGTAATTTTACGGATTAGTGACCTCATACTGCACCCCAGCTCTCTTGTAAGAGGAGAAAGTGACAACCATTTCAATGAGACGCAGTGTAAGGAGATGATGGCTCCCCAGAGAAGATGTGAACTACAGGCAGCTTGACTCCTGAGCTTAAGAGTCTTTCTTTCTACCTCCCAAAGATTTTGCTGTGCAAAATAATACCATTTTCTCTGGATTTTTTCTATTCAGTAGACTAAAGAGTCTAGACAAAGACACCTAGCCTGCTCCTGCAGCTAGAAATAACTAGTCCTTTATGCCCTGCAATGCCAAGTTGGAAAACCAGCTTTGTGGCCCAGCAGCTATTCAGAAGATTCTGTGGGACTGCCCCACCCAGAGAAGGCAACACTGAGAAAGCTTGTGAAACAGGCAATATATGAAATAAAACCAAATCAAATCAAAATATTACAGGAGATACATGTGTTCCCCAAAATGGGGGCATTCTGGAGTATCTTAAACAATGTAAAACAACACTAACACCATAACCTCATTAACTAACCTACTTACTATATATTTCTTCTTGCTAACTTCCTTGGGTGCCTCTAGATTCTGAGCCTCTTAACAGATGATCCTGAAACTCCTGTGAAGGTAGAAACAGAACTGGCATGCTCGCTTCTTTTAGAACATCACTATAAAGAATGGCAAGGAATGCATTTGTTCCCAGGGTGAAGATGAACAAACACAAGATAGTGAGTGCGGCTGTTACGTCAGAAATAGATATATTCCAGGCCCTACACATCATATACAATATTTCACAAATTACTACTAGGTTCCTCCTTAATTCTCTAGGGATGTAACCTACAAACTAAGGAGAAAGAACTGTGGCATTGTTCCTTCTGAGAATGATGCCCAGACCAACAGCACCAGAATTAGTTTTGTACATTTAAAAATGCAGATACCTAGACCCCACTTTAATAGAGCCTGAATCACTGGTTTGGAAGGGGGCCCATGAATCTAACCATTAAGAATCTTAAGTGATTCTCAGGTCCCTAAAGTCTGACGAGCCACTGGCTTAGGGCACTGCAGGGCTAAAAAGCTTCACAGTACTGACTTGCTGAAAAGCCATGTTAATCGATTTTTATGGTGATTGTCATATCACACTGAATGGCAGGAGAAGTCCACTTGTACCATTATCCATTCTTTGCAGGTACCTTTAATCCCTTGGACACATCCACCACTTTTTATTTCTTGTTGTACGAGCATGGAGAATCGTGAGTGAATATTCCAATCAGGGGATGAGAGGAATACGCAGTTTATTGCAAGAGACAATGAATCAGCTGAAAAAGTAAAAAGTAAGCCTGGGTGCTGCAGTGTGAGAAAATTCAGTCTAATCCAATCAGCATTTGCTGATTCTAGCCAAAGGAAGAGAGAATTCTGAAAAGGAGGAAGTAGGCAAGAGTATTATCACAGAAAGGTCAAGTAGAATGAGGACTGAGGGTTTAGACATCAAAGAGGTTCTTAATCTTTAAGAATGTAGCTATGTGGCTATAAGGGAAACGCAGATCAAGACTACAGTGAGATACCATCTCACACCTATAAGAATGGCTGCTATTAAACAAACAGGAAACTACAAATATTGGAGAGGATGTGGAGAAACTGGGACACTTAAGTACTGCTGGTGGGAATGTATAATGATACAGCCGCTATGGCAGACAGTTTGGTGGTTCCTTAGGAAGCTAAATAATCGAGTTGCCCTACGACCCAGCAATAGCACTACTCGGTATATACCCAGAAGAGCTGAAAGCAGTGACACAAACACACATTTACGCACCGACGTTCATAGCAGTATTACTCACAATCCCAACAGATGGAAACAATCCAAGTGCCTATCAACAGATGAGTAGATTAAATGTGGTATATACGTATAATGGACTACTATGCAGCAGTAAGATGAATTAATGTCCTGAAGCGCATGACAAGATGGATGAGCCTTGAGGACATAACGGTGAGTGAAATAAGCTAGACACAAAAGGATAGATACGGTATGATTCCACTTTTATTACTATGATAAAGGTAAAAGCAGAAGTTTATAATATAGAATATAGGGGACCAAGAGATACATTGAAGCCACAGATGGTAGACAATTAGCTAATGAAGTTGAACTTAAATGTAAGGGAACAGATAAAAGTGAAGGGTCTATGAGTAGAAAACTAATGAGTCTATAAGTAATATTACCATATTGAAGGTGAATATGATTGAAAGGGGTTATATAGACCCATGTGTCCCATCAATTAACACTACAAATATAAATAAACTACTGCAAAGGTATGACTCTTGTACAAAGAATATATAATTTCAGGGTATAGGGGGAAACTTGCTATTGCATGCTATGGGCTATGTTTAACAAGAAAACATCAGCAGTACCACAGCAACACCAAGGGTAAATAATATGGGGAGGGACAAGAGTTAAGGGGAGGTTTAGATTTTCTATTTGGTAAGGGTGTGTTTATTGGTTATGCCTCCCTTGGGAACAATGAAATTACCTAAAATTAAGAGTGTTGATGGACTACTGACTTTGGACATTATATATGATACCCAATGAATGGAGATGGCTGAAGGATGCACTGACTGAGAAGTAGATTGGTGAACGATGGTGTACACATATGACTGAATATTGCACTCCTACAAAAAGGAATGAAGTTGTGAGGCATGCAATGTTGTGAATGAACCTGTGGGACATTTGGTAGGCAAAATAAGCCAGAAACAAAAGAGCGAATATTGGATGGTCTCATTTAGAAAATGCTTAGAAGAAAACTGGGGCCTAAATTGTAAGCTCTTATAGCAGTCACATTTAGTTCAGAGCAGTAATTGCTATTTCTGGAGAATGAGAGTTATATATATATAACTTGGTTTTTAGAGATAAAAACAAAGCTGATCAAGTCAGGATTAAGATAATTCAGGATACAGGGATAAGGAAGACATTGTCTATATTTCAGAACCTTATCTACTCTTTGAGACCAAAGAAAGAAAGGTTTATTTTGCCCAGAAGTAAATTTTCTTTAGCACATAATCTAACTCAAACTATCTGGATAGATCTTTTAAAAATCCAAACACAGGGAGCCCAGAATAAGAATGAGAGCCTTTAATCTTGCATAGCTTAATATAATGCCTGGATAAATCCAGAGTATATTAAGCAGATAATCAAAAAGTCCCTTAAGGGATGGAGAAAAATATGGAACTATTAAACTTTACCACAGGGGAAGTCCCTGACACTGTGTCAAACATTAGGGACACCCAGATCAATAAGCCAAGTTCTTGATCTTGAGTTTGCTCTTGTGAAGCTTATGTAGGTAGCAGAGAAGTTTAGCCTCCCTCTAGATATGCCTAAGCATTACTTCCAGAGGACCTCTTTTGTTGCTCAGATGTGGCCCCTCTCTTTCTAAGCCCAACTCTGCAAATGAAATCATTGCCCTCCTCACTACATGGTATATGTATTTCATCCAGGGGTGAAAGTCTCCCCGGTGGCACGGGAAATGACTCCCAGGGATGGACCAGGCCTTGACACCATGGGATCAATAATGCCATCTGACCAAAAGGAGGAAAAGAAGTGCAAAAAATGAGGTATCAGTGGCTGGGAGATTTCAAACAGAATTGAGAGACTACTCTGGAGGTCACTCTCAAGCCAAGCTTCAGTTAGACATTGCTACCTATCATACCTATCATATCAAACCCCAACCAAAACCATTCCTGCCAATCCTAAAGAACACCTAGGGCATTATATAAGATTCTGCAAAGATTCCTTGCACTAGGGTAACTTTCCAGAAACCTACAATCTCCAGATGGGTCCCTGGACCAGATAAGTCCTGAAATGCATATGGTCCAGCCTCTCCAGAATCATTCAGTTCCATACCCCTATTCCATATTATCAACAGCCCTTCCAACATGAAAAAGTTAGAATGGGCATAGCCCCAATGCCCTAGAGAGTGGGAAAAAGATCAAAGTTGATGGTAGAGTTATACATAGAAGGTAGGATTTAACAAATGAGTATGACTGCTGAATCATCATATTGATATTTCTTTTATTCTCCAGTATCTTATAGCAGCTAGAAGTAAAAACCTAAAATACGGAATTGTAACTCATACCAAATTCTGAAATTTGTTCTACAAGCAATTGTTGCAATGTGCTTTGAAATTTATTGCTTTTTTGTATACATGCTATTTTTCACAAAAAGAAAAAAAAAAGTTGATTGTGATGATAAATACACAGCTATATGATATTTGTGAACCACTGATAGTACACTTTGGATGATTACACAGTATGTGAATATATAACATATATCAATAAATGAATGTAGCTCTGGTAAACAAGTCTGGTAAATCAATGGAAATGAAAGCTAAGTTGAAGGGATTCTAGCTAAGTCAGGATAAGGGAATGAAGATCTCATCAAAGGCTAGTCTTTCATAGGAAAAGGAAAAAGAGAAATTGACCTAGCTCAGACTGTAACATAGTTTTTGTTTGTTTGAAGAAGGGAGTCTTCTCACTAATTCCCTAGCAAATCTTAATTCTACCCTGCAGAAGCTCCTTAACAGTTCAAAAGGTTTCCTAGCTCACAGTCTACCCAGCCTACTAACTATAACTAAATGGGGGATAATTAGAGTTGGACTTAAGAAAATCTCACGGATTCACTAGAGCATCACTTAGATGACCAATGGGACTGAGACACTTGGCTGTGTTCCCAGCTGTCAAATGTGTGTGCTTAAAGAGTGAACAAATCAGGAAATCTCACCAGTTTTAACCTTTTGCTCCAAAGGTTGGAGACCCAAAAGGAATGAAGAAAGGAAATGGATAAAAAGAGCTGACTTTGTAACAAAAGCCTTGCCTACACTCATACCCTGGGATACTGGGAGAGGGAAAGAAGGGAATTCCAGCCTTTATGATTGGGAGATTTTCCTTCTGTTGTTGAAAGAAAGACTTGGCTAAGACAAGAAGACACACATAGCCAATCAGGAAGAAAAGCTACTTTGTGCCCGATACATTGAATGCATTGTCCTCATGCCATTCAAATCCCTGACATAAGTACAGACTTGGGGAAAGTGGCCAAGATGGGCGTCCACTTGACTCATGAGCTGTACCAGTGCTGGTCTCCAAGGGCTTGTTAGGTCTCTGTCAGAGGCCAGAGTCTCTCCAGAAAGGGATAAAATAGCAATTAAATATTAATAAAATGATCACAATACATAGGGGATATTTACCTTCCAAAAAAATCCTTCAGTTCAAATTGTGAAGCAGTCTGATGGAATCTGTTTTGATTAGAGATAAATTATACAACAGTCTTTGGCCTTTTACCTCCCCTCACATGCATTTTCAGACTTTTCAGAATTCAAGTTATGATCACAGACATATATATATACACATATATATCTTTAAGATATAAGATACAAATTGATGCATTTGAAGTATACATTTCAGTGGTTTTTCATATACTCAGAGTTGGGCAACCATCAGTACCATCAATTTTAAAACATTTCATTGCCCCCAAAGAAACCCTGTATTCATTCACTCCTTATTTCCCCCCAACCCTCTTGCTACCACTAATCTATTTTCTTTCATCACAGATCTGCCAATACTGAATATTTAATATAGATGGAATCATAAAATATGTGGCCTTTTTCTTTCTAGCTTCTTTCACTTAGCATAATGTTTTCAAGGGTCATCCATTTTTTAACATTGCATCTGTACTTCAATCCTTTTTTGTGGCTGAATAATACTCCATTCTATAGATACATCACATTCTTTTTTTTTTTTTTTTTAAGATACATTACATTCTTATCCATTTCTCAGTTGATAGGCATTGGTTTATTTCTACTTTCTGGCTATCATGGATTGTGCTCCCAGAACTTTCATATTAGTACCAAATATAGTATTTGCTATCATTCAAACTTTTCACAGGTCATGAAAAGCAACATTTCTAAAAACAAATGTGCTAATTGTAAGAAACTGTGAGTTAGATTTAAATGGTCTCAAAATAAAAAATGATGCAGTCTTTGTAACATGTTTTGTCATTCATTATTGAGTTTTGAGGTTCAACTTTCCACTATTTATATGTGGCTTGTCATTTTTCCTTTCCTGGCTATACTGCTTTTAGCTTTAGCAGTTAGTTCTCAATTTAGCCTTCTACAAAACGGAAACACCTTTTACATTCATTAACTTTAACAAGAAAACACATCACCATTACTGCCCATTGGAACTAAGTGGATGGTGAATACTTACCACACAATTCCTTTCTATTAAGCACCACTACTGTATTTAAAAAGCTATCATTAAATTCTGTTCCACCAAAAAACAAAGTTAAATGTTTCCATGAGAAAGATCAAAACCTTGAAACAAAGTTTTCCAATCAGATGTACCACAATTATGTACTACAGGGTTTTTCCCACCTATTTTTCCAAGGTAGCTATAGAGCCTATCAGGAGCATGGGAAGAAGCAATATTTACAAGCAGAAACTAAAAAAAATGTTAAGCACTTAATTATAAAGCAAATACAAGAATCAATGTATGGACAAAACAAAGGAGAAAATACACTGGAAGTTCAGTGTTAAAAAGGGAGGCAGGTAGAAGGGTAGAAAGACAAAAGTGAAGTCACAATATAAGGCAAACAGTTTATTACACATTCAATGCAGAAATCTTTGAATTTCTCCATAAAACCAAGAAGAAGGCAGTGACCCAATTTATACATATGCCTCATAACCTGCATTTGAAGCTCTCAAGAGGTCATGTGTCACAGAAGCCTCTTAAAGCCCCATCTGTTATTTATTAACAAATATGAATAGAATGGCTTTATTATTAGAATCTAAATAGAGATTTATTTATATTATCTGGCTTCTATCTATACAAGCTCCATGAGTGAGGTGGAGCATCCCAGCCTCTTAAAGGTAAGAGCACAAACTCCTAAAAGGTCAAAACTGCCTAAAATCCGGCCCTTGCCATCTCTCCAGCCTCATCTCTGCTGCTGTCTGAGACTTAACCCACATGCAGTAACACAGAACTGTTTGTGTTCGTGTACACACAGTGCGCTCTTTTTCGCTTCCATGCGTTTGCTCCTGCTGCCTCCTCTAGAATGCATCCTCCCACAGTCCTTCACCTGGTTAACTCAAATTGCTTTTAAAAATCAGTGTTTCATTGGTCACCTCCTGTAGGAGGGCTTAACAGATTTGGCTCCAATCTCTCACAGATCCCTCTCACCACTAGCACCACATCATGATTAGTTAGGCATCTTTCCCTATGGACTCCTATATATGTAGTGTCTCTGCATTTCCTGACTCCAACAATATTTTTTTTTTTTGCATGGGCAGGCACTGGGAATCGAACCTGGGTCTCTGGCATGGCAGGCGACTTTGCCACTGAGCCACCACTGCAGTGCCCAGTACTTACTTTTTTTAAGAGTCTGTCTTTACCACTAAACAGTGAGATATTTGAGGGAAGGGTCTATCCTTATTTCAAGGGACTAGTACTGTGCCTGAAAATGCAAAGGCACTTAATAAATGTTTGCTGTGAGGGCAAATCAGCCATCCTCAAACTTTTTGGTCTCAGAACCCATTTTCTCTGCTAAAAGGTATTGAAGACGCCAAGATCTTTTGCTTATGTAAATTATAGCTATTAATATCTACCATACTGGAAATGTGTTAAATATTTATGAATTCAAAAAAAGGAAGAAATGCAAATAACTCAGTATTTTTATGTAAATAATAGTGACCCTAGGGAATCTGAAAGAGTCTTGGGGACCCCCAAGGGTCCCAGACCACACTATAATGGGGTTTTGTTTTTTTCTTCTACGATAAGATATACTTCCATTCATATGCAAAGTTAATAAAGTATTTGGGAAGGGTGATGGGCAAGTGGAAAGATATGATAAGGGCAGGGAGATACAGTCTTAGTCATACCTAGAGGAAATTGCTGGGGACAGGGACCCAAGAAAATGAAGAGAGATAATAAGCTACAAACAGCATCAGTCTTAAATGGGAAAAAAAATAAAGAAGTTAAAGGAACTCAACACAAACAAAACCAAAAACAGGAGTGACAAAAAAGTTTGAACAAAACCTTAAATAGAAATTTATCCTTTACCTAAGAAATGCACCACTTAAACAATTCTATCACATCCCAACCTGTCTTTTTCCTTCCTCATTCCCAACTTTCATATGTTCTTTTTTATACATCTCTCCCAGCTTCCTCCTTTGGAATTCTATTCTCCCTTGCTTTATTGTCATTGCCTGAAAAATGCTTCACAAATGTCGTGAGATTAGAGAGGAAAAAAGTGACAGCTCTGATGAAAACTGCATGATTGGAATCTAACTGGTAAATATTTTAACATCCTATTAGATTATAAAAAATGTTAATGAGGTTTTTAAAATAGGAATGCTGAAGTTATTTTTAAATGTTGAAAATACATTAAAAATTAGTGTTCTTAAAATATGCTGCATGAAGGCCAAGCCTGGAAAGTAATGTGCTTTTGACTACCATGTTAGGGTGATAGAATTATAGATGATATAAATTATTTCTTTAACATTGTTATATCATCCTTTCCATAGCAACAAAAGTCACAGAAATGGGACTCTCAATGCTCAACTAAGAAATACCTTTAGCCCACTCTACAAACTTTCCAGGGATACCGAAATGGCTTTGATTTTATTAAGTGGTCATGTTTGTTGAGGTCAAATGCTCAAGGTCTAGGCCAGGGGTCAGCAAACCTGAGGTCCAGGCCAAACCTAGCCTGCTACTTGTTTCTGAATAGCCCTCAAACTAAAGAATGGTTTTTACATTTTAAAAAAGCTATTAAAAAAAAAAAAAACAGAAAAACAAAGAAAGAGAAGAACATGCAAACAAGATTTTATGTGGTCTACAAAGCCTAAAATATTTATAATCTGGCCTTGGATATGAGCCTATAAGTGGGTGCAAACTCCTTCTGCGTCAGCAGTTCCTATATGATCTATACTCTCAACCTAGGCCACACTTAGCCTTCAATAATTTATTAAAAATTTTAGCTAAATTCTCCTTACTCACTTGTATGGCGACCCCATCATCCTTCTATGCTCTGCTACAGGCATCCTATCTCTCCTAGTTTTCAGGACAATTGACTGTCCTGAAACCTCAGCTCTCTGGTGGACTCAAGAGAAGTTATAATTTTATATATCATCGTGGATTTTTCTTGCTGTTGGCATGAGAGCGACACTTTTTCCAGGTTTTATGTATCCTAGACAGAAGTACATTCCATCCTATTCTTAAATATACTGGTTATGAATAGCTCTTGTCTCTTTCATAATTTCCTTTGCTCTTCTAAACTATTTGAGTGACATCATATTCAAAAAGAACAAGTTTGGACCATAGAGTACAGATCCTATTGCAATAATAAGCAGATATTTATCCATTTTAATGCCCCAAGCTATTTTTAAGTTGCTAGCATTGCTACTCAAACTTGGCAAATTCTTTAATGCTACCTACCTTTTACAGGACTTCATGTATTTTACAACTGAAATATAGACATTCCCCAGTTTATTGCCATTTAACATAAACCACTCATACAGTCCTCTAGCAACTACTTCCCCATTGTTTCTTTTAACATGGCAAAAGAACAAAAAACCTCTTCTTTTCCAGTATAATGCATCTTTAGCCCCAATTTTTTTCATTGCTCCTCTTATCTCCATCCCTGAAATTATCAAGGGACCTGAGAGTTAATGAATTCATACTCTAGCATTCCCTGGCCCTATTGCCTTTCTCAGATTATTGAACCTATCTCTAAACTTCAATTTCCTGATTTGTAAAATGAAGATAATAGTGTTAAAAATTAAATGAGAGAATGTATAATCTTTGAAAAGTGCCTGGATATTATTATTATTATTGTCATGTTCTATAACTAATAGCTGATTGAATATTAGATTAGATTTATAGGCAATTGTATAAAGACTCAGGTATTCCTTCCCTAGTGGAACATATATTATAATATCCTATTATATCACAATATAATATCCTATTATAATGGTATTTCTACAAGAAAAAACAAATTAAACTTAGAAATCATTTCCAGGTAAAATCCCTTTTCCAGGAATGGAACTTGCTGCAAATATGAGGTCTTACTATGCACTCCAAAGTATCTTTTATTTCTTATTTCAATTCTTATGTGTGTATATGGGTGTGTGTGTGTGTAGTGTGTGGTGGTGTATGTATGTGTAGTTTCTCTATATATGAGTCTGATAATTGGTGACTGCCCCGCACATCTGGCCTTCCATCTGCAACAGTGACAGTGCCAGGCATAGTGCTTAGCTCCTTTTTTTTTTGGACAGACTCCCTTAATCACGTGCATAATTCGCTAACTAAAAGAATCACTTTCTTCCAGTATGCCTTTTCAGCAATTGTCAAAAGTATTCCAGAGTGATAAAAAAAAATTCCTACAAAGTCTTGATGAATTTATTTCTCTTGATCTTCAGATTTCATCCAGTCTATAAACAAAATCTCTGAGAATATTTTGGTGCAGCTTTTAGCAGTAACCTTGGGATACCTATAACCTTTCATGAAAGTAATTCTCAGAGTGAAAAAAAGTCATAAGAAGAGGATTTCTAGATCAAAAGACAAAGAAATTCTTCCTGTCCATAGGATACTTTAAGGCAGCATTTGGAAATGCTTTTGATAGCACTTGCTGATCATGTGGAGGTTTCCTCTCTTAGAATAACTTAAATGTGGAAAAGCTTCCTTAGGTTAGAAAGCAGTCTTGTGTTTTCACCAAAAGCAAAAAAAAGTTGAGAATATTGGATATATAACAGCAATAGCCAAAGCACGTACAAACCTAGTAATTATTTCAGACTTAGCAGAAAATAACTTTTCATCCCTTCAGATTTCAACCATCAAGATTATCAAGATTTTGTTGCAATAGGGATTAGTGGAGTTGTTTGATTATGATTTATATACTCTAAGAATATATATTAACTAAAGCATACCAATACAACTGAAAAACTTCAAATGCAAACCTTTCAATAAGGGCACATAGTTTTTGTTTTTAGCTTCTTTGTAGATTTCAAAGACATTAGGCCTGGAGGAGATAAATTCCAACTTTCTTTCAACTCTAAAACATTTAAAGTTGCTCTTAATCATCCATTCTGAACTCTTTGAAAAGGTAGGGCAATAGCATCTTGCTTCTAATCTCTACAAAATAGATGGATGCTACTTAGAGAATCCTCTCTATTCTCAGTCATTTGAGGCCCAAGAAGAAGCTGGGGAGCATATTCACCAACCAATATGTCAAAAGTCAAAAAGAAGAAACAAATGCCAGAAAAATGATTTCTTGACTAGTTCTCCCTTTTCATATGAAACTGCTAGTGATTCCTGGAAGCAGAAGATCTTATTTTGATATGTCAAAGTTGTGCTATAAAGCTTTGTTTTAAGTGCATAGGAATTATAATGAACTTATAATAAAAGTAACTTTATACAAAAAAAATCTTCCAATTATATGGTGTAGTAGTTAGGTTCGGGTGTCAACTTGGCCAGGTGCTGGTGCCCAGTTGTTCTGTTGTTGTGGACTTAAATCACCAGCATGTGAAATTCATCTATGTCTGATTACATCTGCGGTCGCTAAGGGGAGTGCCTTCCACAATGAATGAGGCTTAAAAGGAGAAGTCAGAAGAAAGAGAAACGGCTCAGCAGAACTCAGCAGCCCAGTACAACGCTGCTCAGAGATGTCTCAGATCCAGATGTTTGGAGAAGCAGAAAGGAACAGCCCCCAGGAAAGCCACTTGAACCCAGGAGCCAGGCAAGAAGCCCAGCAGATGCTGCCATGTGCCTTCCCAAATTAGTAAATTTGTAACTAAATAAATCCCCTTTATAAAGCCATTCCATTTCTGGTATATCGCATTCCAGCAGCCTTAGCAAACTAAAACATACAGTTTTAGAAATCATCGTAAGAAAATAAAATTCTGAAGGAAATATTAGAATTCCTTATATTAAGCATTTTGTTTGTTATATTAAAATCCATAAATTGATCTTTCCAATGTTTTGAAAAAAAATAATGGGAAAAAATTCATGAGGAGGAAATTCCCTTTCTACCACCCTACCCTCAAAAACTTATGTTTCATGCTTTCATATTTCTATTTACAAGTCCCTTATTAAAATGAAAACACTTCAGGGACAAGTAAAATCCCATTAGTGAACATCTTTGTTTTCAACCACAAGAGAAGAGGATCTCACAGGAATGGTTCTGTGAAAACCTCTTCAACTTCTGCCCTTCTCCCTGCAGTTTGCTCCAGACAGGATCAGAGGGCACCCAATTTCTAAGACTCTCACGAAGAGGCTGTAAGCACATCCCTGAGAACCCATCCTGACAGAATCCAACCACAACCCTGCTGTCGCTGGAAGAAGCACAAAAGGAACAATCTGCACCTTAGAATCACCCCCCCTTCTAGTTTCTAACCAGTGCGCTACCATCTGATTCTACTGTACCTCCTGGACTCCAAACCACTGCTTATTATGCATGCTAAAGTAAAAAAATATCAGGTTTATTCCCAGTCCCAAACTTTTTTTTTTTTAGAACATTTGCATTAATTCAGAAAGAGAAATAAAAAGACAATAGAAAAAGAAATAAAACGAATACAGGAAAGAAAAAAATATATATTCCTACCATACCCCTTACCCCTCACTTTCATTGATCACTAGCATTTCAAACTAAATTTATTTTAGCATTTAGCCCCAAACTTTTTTGACCTTGAGCAAGTCACTTAAATATTAGCTTCTTCATTTCTAAAATTGGGGATCATGGTACCCTCTCTCAGAGAACTGGCATGGGGACCAAATGAGATAAAATAACATGATATATGTGAACGTTTGGCAAAATATGAAGCATTACACAAATGTCAGTTTAATCAGCACATAAGAACAAAGTATACCCAGAACTTTTAGGATAAAACTGAACATGAGACTAGAAAGGATAAACATATAACAGATGATATTAGTCATCTGTGTACGCCATCCACCATAAAAAGGCTATTTGGGTTCCTCTTCCCCAAGTTCAATAAGGTGATTAAATATCTCAGGAAAACATTATTTAAAATAAATCTGGGGGTGCAAAGGTTGTTCAGTGATAGAATTCTCGTCTGCCATGTGGGAGACTTGGGTTCAATTCCCGGCCCATACACTTCCCAAAAACAAACAAACAAACAAAAAGAAAGACAGACAAAAAAAAAATTCAACAAATGGTGCTGCAATAACGGAATATTCACATGGGAAAAGAAGGAAATGTGACCACCACAATATGGCACACAAAAATAAAATAAAATAAATCTGTACCTAATGCTATTGAAATTTGTATGAAGAAAGAATGTGTTAACAAAAGATAGCAGTATAAACAGATTTTTTAGAAAGGGGTGGGGGGCTGCAAAGAACAAGAATTTGGTAGTATTTGCATAGCAGTATCCAAGGGAGCTGGATACTGACTCAGCAGGCATTACGATTTTGAGAAACAGACGTTCTCTATTATGAAGTAAGTTGACTACATCAGTCCTTATTATGGTGTAATGAAATCTCCTTCAAGACTACTTGGCTCCCTTTATGCTGTTTCTATATGCACCAACCCACTTTTGATTGCTAAATGGATAAGCAAAGAAAAAAAGCAGACCTAAATGATGTGACCCCCACAAGGACACTGTGAGAACCTGTGGAGAGGAAAGCACACTTCCTTCCGACTTCTTTATGGGACTTCTTTCTAACTTAACTTTTTAACATTAGCTATTTTTATCGGGAAGGTGCTTTGTTTATTTATTAAAAGCCAAATACCTGTTCTCATGTTTTAACTCTGTATTTCTGCTTTGAAGTCATAACCCCAATGTGGAAAAACATGTTTACAGGGTTGAAACTCACAGCATATACACTTAAAAAAAAAGAAAAAAAGAAAGCAATCTGATAATTATATTACTTCTACTCCATGAATGTTTCATACTAATTTAAAATAATGGTTAAATCACATAGTAGGGGTCCAAAAAAAATGAATAGAGGATCAAGCACCAAGCAGACTGGTCTCAGAGACAACAGGGAATGATGACAATGTCAGTGAACTATTAGCTGGCAAGGGCAGCCACTACTCACCTGCAGTCACTTATTGCCATAAAGGAATGTGGAACTCATGTTGCCCAGCCTTCTGATTTTTCAAGAGATGCTGGAAGTCAGGATTTATTTGTGAAATATCTTTACTTTCACATATTGGCAATTAATTTAATTAAAAAACAACAACACTGAGTTAGCTAATAGCATGAGGGTCAAACAGAACACATCTGCAGGCAGATTTAGCCTATAGGCCACCAGCCTGGCCTCTGCTTAGCAACTTTGAAAAATGCTTGTGTATTAACTTAAGAAAACAGAATACAGAATATTGTAACATAAATCAAATCATACAAATGCAACCTACCACCTCATAAACAGAACTAAACCAAAACTGTCCACAAATTACATGTAATATAAACCAGTGATAAATTTTGTTATCAATGTCAGCTTTCATCTCCATGACAATAGTAGGCATTAATATGTCACATTCCATTTTATTCTTTTAAATCCTGGGTTGACTTGAAAAATCAACTTAACATATTCTATACTTTCTAATGTACTTGAGCTGGAAATGTGTCTATTTCTAGTAAAGCAAACAATAAACAATGTTCCAATATTTAATAACACTTTCAGTCAATCACACATTGACAGGTAATATTCATACATATAAAAAAATAAATAGACTACATTGAGATGACAGATTATACACATGCCTAGACCCCTTCTCATCCTAACTCTAATTAAATGAAAGAAAATACTTCATAAGAATAAATTCAGAATGATAGTGAAAGCAAGAAAGAGTGCTTATAAGCAGATCACAAATTTTAAGTATTTTTCAAAGGAATGAAAGCAAATAGAATCAGATAAGAGACAAGATCAGAGAAAACCTGAATTCTAAACACCTGTAGGAAAAACCTGATGTGAAAGTAAATGCATTTCATTTTTTTGCCATTGTTCCTTACAGGGTCAAATATCTCAAAGATTATTGACACTTGTTAGAGGTGATAGTTTAAGAGGTGTATTAGTTAGGGTTCTCTAGAGAAACAGAATCAACAGGAAATACTCACAAATACAAAATTTACAAAAATGTCTCATATAACCATGGGAATGCAGAGTCTAAAATCTGTAGGGCAGGCTGTGAAGCTGATGATTCCAATGGAGGGTCTGGACGAACTCCACAGGAGAAGCTCACCGGCTGAAGCAGGAAGAAAGGCCTGTCTCTTCTGAATCCTCCTTAAAAGGCTTCCAGTGATTAGATTAAGCATCATTCATTGCAGAAGACACTCCCCTTGCTAATTACAAATGGAATCAGCTATAGATGCAGCTGACGTGATCATGATTTAATTCTATGAAATGTCCTCATCGCAACACACAGGCCAGCACTTGCCCAACCAGGAAAACAGGTACCACCACTTGGCCAAGTTGACACATGAACCTAACCATGACAAAAGGTTTCATATATTCTAGTAATTCTCCACTCGTGATTTAAAATGAAACTATGAAGAGGAAAGTAAGGAAACAATTATGGAAACTTCTGTACTTAAAGTTATTTAATAGCCCCTAGATAACTCCTTAATTATGATACTTAATTTCATGGCAGAGCTTACTCTGAGCCAAATTTCAAAGTAGAACAAATTAGTTTATAAGGAGTATAAAGTGTTTTTCCCTGCCAGGCATATTTGCATTGCACAAGGTCAAAGACATCTTTAACTAAAAAAAATGCTCAGCCTTAAGCAGTAAATGGAATATATACTTGCAGGCAAGGGGATGAGCTTTTCTGGTGCTCCTAAAATTCAGAATAAAATATGTTAGCAGTCTCCTCCTCTGACCACTACAAAGCCAACTTTGCTTAATTACTCTGTATTATTTTATCATGGGTTCCTCATTTACCATTTCTGAAATATTTGGTTACTATATTCAGTCACTTTCTTGCTCCCAGTAACCATTTTTCCATGAACATATCATAACCTTTCTCCATTTCCTACCTAACCTTATTCTTACAGCACTGAATATACTTACCCCAATTTGTCAAAGCATTTAGTTCTCTTACTCAAACTTCATTTCAAACTCAAACCCCAAGTAGGAAATCTTCATGAACTAGGCAAAGCTACCAGTAACAAACTCAGACTTCAACCAGACACCTCTGTGGGATTCACAAAGGTGCATTCCTAAATTCTAGTGACATCTAACTAGAAGATTCAGTGAAAAATAAAAATCCCCTTAATAAAAGGTAGAAATCTTTGAAATATTTAGACATTATTTTCACTCAAACATAACATATTTATTTAAGGAAAGAGACAAATTACCTATGGTAGAAATAAAGGAAGACATAAATAAAAAGCTGTACTTCAAGCTGATAAAACTGAGCACAGAGAAGATATAAAACTCCTAAATAAAAATAAATCTACTACAATATCAGTTAAAACCCTTCTGTATTTTCAGTGATTCCCAGCCTGATAAAATGTATATAGAAGGGGTGCACGGGTGGTTCAGTGGTGGAATGCTTACCTTTCATGCAGGAGACCCAGGTTCAATCCCCGGACCATGCACCCCACCCCCCAAAAAATATATAGAGAGAAATGAGACAGCAATAATCATTTTGTGGCTATCATAAAGTGAAGATTAACCAAAGTATACAGGAGAGGCTTGAGAAAAAGTAACCTATGGAATGGGACAATATCTGTTAAATATATAGCAAGCTAGAAATCAGTAATAATTCAATGTTGGGGAAAGGAATCATCATTTAGGAAATGTTGGGATACAGAATTAGTATACAAAATTTATCTGGCACCACATACTTATATATTTGTATGACAAGTTCAAATATTAAAATATTTTACATTAAATATTAAATATTAGTAATTGAAATTTTAAAATATTTTTAAATAAAGAAAAGAAACAAGAAAATTAGCCTTTAGTGATGATTAAAGACATATCTCAGAGAAAAAATAGAAAAAAATTAAAACATCAGTTTACTGAAATGAATAAAGAATTATAAAAAGGAAAACAACAAATTGAGAAAAACTGATAAAAACTTGCTGTCCGAAGGTCTGGAAAAAAGGATATAATTACATAAGAGCAACATATAAAAACTCACTCATAGGTGGTCAAAAGAAAGAATCAGATATATTTTGAAAAAAAATACATAGTTAAATGCCCAAAAGGACATTATTGGGACATATGGACAAATTGGAATATAGGCTGTAAACTTTGTATCAACATTAAATTTCTCAAACTGTACTTAAGGCGAATATCCTCGTTCCTTAGGAAAGATATACAGAAATACTTAGTGTTCAAAGAGCATGATATTCACAACCTATAGATAGACATATTGATGGATAGTTAGATGGATACACACTATAGAATGATGTAGAAAACGTGGCAAAATGTTAAAAGTTGGCAGATCTGGGTATGTGTGTGGGGGGTATGTTGAAGTTCTCTGTACAGTGTTTGTAATATTTTTGCAATTGTCCTGTAAGCTTAAAATTAGTTCAAGATAAAAAGTTAAAAAACAAAAAAAGAAAATATGCAATTAATTAAAATAAAGCTAATTAAAACAGCTTCAAAGTACTACTGCTTAACTAACAAAAACACAAAATATTGATTGGGCTGTACTTCCATTTGTGACATTATTAATAATGGATTCCATCTTTCTCCAAAACAATCAGGAATATGTAACAGAAACTATAGCATTGCTCATATCTTTTGACCCAGTAATTCCATCTGGCCATATAAGGAATTTAAGGAAATATTCCAGTACCCTCAAAAGGAAGGAAGGAGGGAGAAAGGGAAAAAAATGAAGGAAGGAAAGAAAAAGGAAGAAAAATAGTCTGTATAAAGATGTTCTAAAATGTACTATTTAAAATAGTGATAAACTAGAAATCATCCAATACCTGTCAGTAGAAGAATGGTTCTGAAAATTATGATATGTTTATAAGCCAGAATTCAGCATAGAAATTAAAAACACATCTAGTTCCCAGACCACACTCCCCCATAAAAAAAAACATCTAGTGACAAAGAAGAGTAATTATAATTAATTCAGAAAGATGCAAATACGTTTTATTCTTATCTTTTTTTTTTGTTAAATTACTTAAGTTTGTGAAAAAAGTGTTTTCCTTGTTTGTCAATGAGAATATTGCATGAGTCAGAATCAAAAGCTGTCTGAAATTAAGAAAGAGTAATTTACTAGTTCTTTTTTCTCTATGGGTCTTTCATTCTATTGTAGAAGAACAGGAGATGGATCTGACATGACCGAATTTCAGAGTCATCTTGACAATTGTCCTAGTACTTTGTGCTCGTACAAGTGATACCAAGGTAAATGGTTGATGATTTGTACTAGATTCTTTGTAAATGCTGACGTGGAGATGATTTTAAAATTTCTTTACCTCAGGGCCTTTGGAATTGAGGATAAAGCTTCACCTGTAACTTCTGAGATCTTTAAATTCTTAGACATTAGAAAGAAGAAGTGTGGTCTGATGAATACTAACTACTTTTGATTTGACATTCACATGAAATAAAAGCTCTTTTCTAACTTTTAAAATAAAGGGGAGACTATGGCAATGATAAAAACCACACTCTTCCTCGTCAGTCTTCAAAATTCCATCATCATTTCTATGACCTCTTTCATGGCTTTTTTTCTGATTCAGTGATCACTGAATGAAGCAGCATCACCAATCTTGCCATAGCAGACTGCCTTTTCCTGTCATATAGAATTGACTCTCTGCCACTGACTTCAGGGTAAGCACAATACTAACAGTGAAGCCTAGGACATCTTGGCCTTTCCTGAGTGTATCTAAAAGCAACAGAAAGCATTTTTTTTTTTAATGTAAGTGGTCTTATCAGTAAGTTCCATAAATTACCTTTCATTTGAAGAAATTCCCACAAAGTTGTAATCAGATGTTATCAAAAAAATAAAATAAAAGTCAGGTCAGCTATATCAATGAATTGGCTGAACACATGTATCCTAAGTACACCAAAGTCTCATCGAAAGTTCACTTCTCTAACCTCTTCCCAAGTGATGATCTGTGCAAGGATCATTTTTTTCTTTTTCTTTGATATATGTTACCACATTAAAATGACAAAATCCAGCTTGGTGAATTTAAAAAAAAAAATGATGCAAGAAATATGGTTCCAACCGACAGTTTCGAAATCCAGGTTCAGTGTTTCAGATAACAGCATTTCCTCTACTGGATGCTGTTTTCCACCAATTTTGATCTAGCCCTCTTCTTTGTCACGGTAATTACTTTAGATCAAACTTCCTAAAAAACTAAAATGCATAAATTAATATCATAAATCTTTACATTTGTATGTGATTTATGTTATAGAATGCTATCTGAGACTAAATGCGGCAGTTCTAGAGACTACAGTATGTTTAAATGACTTCCTAATACAATGTAGGAATACAAAAACCAACACTTGGTTTCTGTTCTCTCCACAGTGACATGATCCTTTCATAAACTCTGCAGGAAGATCATGTCATCCTATTGACCTGGAACCAACTCCTTTAATGGCCCTCACCTCTTCTTACTCTCCTGTGGACCCTTCCCTCATCAGAATATATGTAGCTCTCATTCTTTTTACCAGTTCATCATCCTACCTTTGCGTCTTGGCTGTCTCATATACTATGGCCCTCCCACTCTCAGTTGACCATCACTTAAATCACTTTAGAAGTCAATCTTCTTCACCACAACCTTCTGAAGTAACAGGGAGAGAAGGAAACAGTCTAGACTAATTAGTTTAATTATTAAATTAATCATTGGTCACTACTACATGTATGCACTGTAAGTACTTTTTATGTATATTTGACATTTGTACATCCTAACATTTGCACAGATGCCCAGAGACAAGCAATCTCTCTCTATATAGTATACAACAGAATATATTTCACACAATCATTTAATGCATTTTTTATAATGAAAGTCATAAGAGAGATTCACCTACATCTCACTCTTCAGTTCAGAAATTTAAAACCACTATTAAAACCCCTATTTCTATGACTACTGAACAATATCAATTGTTGTTGGCCCTCTTTTCCCTTGCAGATTTCCATTAATAAAAATAACCTGCCAGAAAAAAAAAATAAATAAAATAACCCGTCAGATGTCAATGTCATTATAGCAGAACATTTAATAGTGTGAAAGATGCAGTCAAGACTCTGGCTTTTCTCCCTGCCCCCATTTTTACTTACACTTTCAATGTTAATTATTTAGTTTTTTTCAGCAATTATGCCAAAGTGGGGGGAAAGGTGTGATTTTGTCTTTACTGTATGGCAGTCCTATTTCAATGACTCTTCCAAGAAAAAAGGGCAATCTTCAAAAAATGCCGAAGGTGGGCAGTTATTTTTATGTTTACCTTATTTAGCATTAAAGAGTTAAGAAATTAAGTTTTGCAAAGAAGCATCATAGAAAAGGAAGCAGGATTATGAAGATGATTAAGATATGTGTTGATAACACATATGGAGTTTATTAAGATAGACACTAGGCACAGATCACTAGGCTTTCAACATTGGTATTCACCACTGCATAGGTAAGGATATTCCCAGATCTGTGCTTACTATTTATTCAACGAGATTCTAAAAGAAAATAGTTGTACAACAAGTAACATGACCCTCCTCTACCACTCCTAACACCATTCTTCCTTTTCATTGAGGATAATAGGAATCCAATCAAATTAACTTAAGATTGACTTTTTTAGATTTGGGTAAGGGTGATTAGGAAGAGACTGGAGGGTGTGAAAAAAGGAAAAGGCACTGGCAGAGTGACGGGATAAGTACTCTCTGAGCATCAGTGGGGATAGAAGGCTACTAAGAGGATTATATAATGACTATTTTTGGAGAAGAAAAGCAGTGTTAACCGAACAGCAGCTCGGAGTAGAACGTTAGTGGAGGTCTGAAGCTATTATACAGATAAAGTCAACAACATTGGGCATAAAACATTTCAACACTACAAAAATCTCAGGTAGTCTTTCTTTGAAAGGACAGTATTATAAAAACTGAAACTAGAGGGTAATCCAAATGATTCACGGTGGGAACTCTGTGTTTTCTGCATGATTTTTCTGTAAACTAACAACTTCACTAATAAAAAATTAAATTAAAGAGAAAAACAAATAAAATTAACTACAAAGAATCAATGCCAGTTATACTGGAACAATGTAATCTAAAAATATTAGAGAAATACCTTGCTTACATGCCATTTTAAAAAGTCAATTCAAGAAACTCCACCTAGTAAAAAAGAATTTTGTCTTTTAAGTCACCTCCCAATTTTTTGTGCACTTAAATAAACATTTCATAAACCTGAAACCTGACCATTTTGAGTTTCTCTAAGTCAGATTCTACAAGTGTAAAAAAACGTTGTCCCAAAGTGTAATAAACAAAAGGAATCACAGACATTATCCCCAGGACTATTGAACTATAGCAACAACTTTATTCTATGATTAAAGAATCCAGTGAGGGGGTGACAGCAATGCCTCTAATTGTGTCTTTACCCTGCCATCCATACCTCAAAGGCATTTTTTTATTTAAAGTAAACAAAGAGTGAAAGTAATCCTTAGAGATCCCTGCTGTCTCCATGACATTAACTCAGCTTCCACTTCAATATCCCATTATTTCCAAACAGGAAAGAGAGCTTAAAGTCACTTACAAGGGCATCAACAGATATCATAGGATAAGCTTTTAGAGTGAAGCACCTCACAAGAGTTCACATCACAAAAATAGATCTAACTGGAGCCCAGAACAGAAGAGATTTTTCCTCTCCAATTTTCGTAGCCACTGTGCTTCTTCCACAAAAAAAGGTCATTCTAGAACCTTTGTCAGTGACTGGGGCCCTTCCCATGATTGATTTCTGGAAAAGAACAAATGAGCCATGGGCAAAGCAAAGATTCAGAAAAGTTTTATAAGAGACATTCCCCCATGAACACAAGCCTGGGAGACGTCAACCAATGGGGTAACTATATCCTCAGAGCCAGCTAAGCTATCCCTTACTCAGTGCTCTGACCCACAGAATTCCTCCCTTCCCCGGAAAGATGAGGACATGGCTCATACCTTGCTTGCTGAGTAGCAAGATTACCCTTGCTGCAGCCACTGGCACTACCTCAGGTGGGTGCATTGCTACCAGAACCACTTTCTCCCCTCCAAACCCATGCCTCAGCCTGTCATCATTACCACTATACCCTGAACAAGGAGCGGCCTGTGACGGCAATCCCTAGAGGAAATGGGATTTTGCCATTGAACTGGGATAGCTCTGCTTCACCTTCATAGTCTTCTTACCCAAATTGGCAAGGCTAAATAGATCCCTCTTCCAGAACCCTAACTGCATTCCTTTCCACCTCTTGTCCCAGGCATACTAGTTCCACTATTTCAGGGTGGTTTCAAGTGAGACACTGGGTTGATATACCCCAAAGGGAAAGCTGTTCTTGGGTGACCCTGGATAACTAAAGAGAAAAAAGGTAAGCCTAGTACAATCCAGGGGAAGTGAACCTGGTTTGAAGTTCTGGAAAATGACTGTAGAGGGAATCTTTCCATAATATGGATTATCTATTATAAATAACTCTTAATACATATTATTAGACCCATATCCCCTGTTTGGGGATGTGTAAGCTTAGCACTTCAAAAGGTACGTTTCCTCCAAATTTTGAGAAGCTACATAAGTTATAGGTTATCACCTGGTTTGTAACTGTATGGATAAACTAGGATAACTAAATGGGAGGGAACATAGCATCTTTTGTGTTATTTTCCTTAATTAGAACTGCAAAGCACAGAGCACACAAACTTACAGATTTAATTATAACCCTTACTCAAGTAAGCAGAAACCAGGTTGGCATAAACTAGTTGGTGTTAACACTGAAAATCAATTCTTATTTCTACGCTAGTAATTTCATAGCAATATCACTAACAGACAAATAAATAGTCTATTTCTTTGACACAGATGACCTCTACTGACCAAAAGACGAATCAAAGCCAGGTTTTAGCCTTATAGTTACCTAAACTTTATTTCAAAGGCTAACTGATAAGGTATCTAGTCTAATGATCACAACTCCTCAAATGCCATTCATAAAATCTCTATCCCTTATTATGTTTCCTAAATGGTGCTGTTTTAGTTTGCTAGCTGCTGGAATGCAACATACCAGAAACAGAATGGCTTTTAAAAAGGGGGATTTAATCAGATGCTAGTTTACAGTTCCAAGGCTGAGAAAATGTCCCAATTAAAACAAGTCTATAGAAATGTCCAACCTAAAGTATCCAGGAAAAGATACCTTGGTTCAAGAAGGCTGATGAAGTTCAGGGTTTCTCTCTCAAATGAGAAGGCACATGGCGAACACAGTCAGAGTTTCTCTCTCATCTGGAAAGGCACATGGTGAACACGGTCAGGGTTCCTCTCTCATCTGGAAGGGCACATGGTGAATATGGCATCATCTGCTAGCTTCTTCTCTTGGCTTCCCGTTTCATGAAGCTCCCCAGGAGACATTTTCCTTCTTCATTTCCAAAGGTCGCTGGCTGGTGGACTCTGCTACTTGTGACTATGTCATTCTGCTCTGCTCTCTGAATCTCTTTCATTCTCCAAAATGTTTCCTCTTTTATAGGACTCCAGAGATTTATCAAGACCCACCCAAATGAGTAGAGATATGTCATCACCTAATCCAGTTTAACAATCACACTTGATCAAATCACATCTCCAGGGAAATGATCTGATTACAGATTCAAACATACAGTATTGAATAGGGATTATTCTGCCTTCATGAAATGGGATTTAGATTAAAACATGGCTTTTCTAGGGGATATACATCCTTTCAAATTCAGCAGAATCCACTTTGATTCAAATGAGTATCAAAAAAGTAATTCTTAACTATCTCTATGAAGAATATTTGAAACTACTTAATAAAAAAGGGTTCTTTTCTAGAAACTGACAGTGAAAAATAAGAGAATTACTAAATAGGACTTAATTTTGACAGACAAGAGAGAATAGATTGGTGATGTGAAAATGATAAAATCTTGGAAGAAGAAGTCTATGCAAAATTCAAGCATCTAATCACACACACAAACACACATAAAAAGTAACTCAGGCCATCTCAGATATATACATTAACATATAAGAAAATACATTATTAAAAGTTCAGAGAAAAGTCAGGTGAAAGCTGTTCTAGTATGAAAGCTTCAGGGATGCAATATACCAGAAACAGAACAGCTTTTAAAAAGGGAAATTTATTAAGTTGTGAACTTGTAGTTCTAAGCCAGTGAAAATGTCCAAATTAAGGCAAGGCTATGAAAATGTACAGTCTAAGGTATCCAGGGAAACATACCTTGGCTCAAGAACGCTGACAACATTCATGATTTTTCTCTCAACTGGAAAGGCACAAGGTGAACATGGCCATGTCTATTAGGTTTCTCTCTAGGCTTCTTGTTTCATGAAGCTCCCCCAGGGGTGTTTTCCTTCTTCATCTCCAAAGGTCTCTGGCTACATGGGCTCTAAAGCTTTTTCCAAAAGAGTTTTCTCTTAAAGGGTTCTAGTAAGCAAATTTACCTTGAATGGGTAGAGAGACATCTCCATGGAAACCATCAATCAAAAGCTACCACCCATAATTGGTTGGGTCACATCTCCACAGATAATAAAAAAGCTCCCACCCAGCAATATTGAATGAGGATCAAAAGCCATGGCTTTTCTGGGGTACATAACAGATTCAAATCAGCACACAAGTCAATACCCAGAGATCTTTTTTTTTTTTTTCTGGTTTCTTTTTTAAACTTTTTTTATTAATTAAAAAAAATTAACAAGCAAAACATTTAGATATCATTCCATTCTACATATACAATCAGTAATTCTTACTATCATCACATAGTTGCATATTCATCATTTCTTAGTACATTTGCATCAATTTAGAAAAAGAAATGAAAGACAACAGAAAAAGAAATAAAATGATAATAGAGAAAAAAAAAGACTATACATACCATACCCCTTACCCCTCGCTTTCATTTACCACTATTGCAAATAGAATTTATTTTAACATTTGTTCCCCCTATTACTTATTTTTATTCCATATGTTCTACTCTTCTGTTGATATAGTAGCTAAAAGGAGCATCAGACATAAGGTTTTCACATTCACAGAGTTTCACTGTGAAAGCTATACCATTGTTCAATCATCATCAAGAAACATGGCTACTGGAACACAGCACTACATTTTCAGGCAATTCCCTCCAGCCTCTCCACTACATCTTGAACAACAAGGTGATATCTACTTAATTCATAAGAACAACCTCCAGGATAACCTCTCGACTCTGTTTGGAATCTCTCAGCCATTGACACTTTGTCTCATTTTACTCTTCCCCCTTTTGGTTGAGAAGGTTCTCTCAATCCCTTGATATTAATTCTCAGCTCATTTTAGGGTTTTTCTCAGTCCCTTGATGCTGAGTCTCAGCTCATTCCAGGATCTCTGTCCCACGTTGCCAGGAAGGTCCACACCCCTGGGAGTCATGTCCCACGCAGAGAGGGGGAGGGTGGTGAGACTGCTCATCGTACTGGCTGGAGAGAGGGGCCACATCTGAGCAACAAAAGAGGCTCTCTTGGGAGTGACTCTTAGGCCTAAATTTTAAGTAGACTTGACCTATCCTTTGTGGGGTTAAGTTTCATGTGAACAAACCCCAAGACTGTGGGCTCAGCCTATAGCTTTGGTTGTCCACATTGCTTGTGAGAATATCAAGAATTCAACTTGGGGAAGTTGAATTTCTCCTCACTCTCACCATTTTCCGAAGGGGGCTTGCAAATACTTTTCCAGTCACTGATCAAATCATCCAGAGACCATTTTTAAATAAAAAAGGTCTCTTCCTAAAGGTAGGAAAAAAAAATGGAAAAATTTAACTACATAGTCACTAAAAGAAGATGGAGAAAAGAGAGAGATCTCTAAATAAGACAATGTTGATAGTCAAGGGATTCTCTGAAGCACCCAAACTTTAAAAAGATGTGTTCAAATATTGGGGGAAAATTACACGACCAAAGCAAAAACATACAAAAGGCAGCATATATTCACAAGAATGTCTGGAAGGTGAAGGTCCAAAATGAGCTAAAGCTCACCAAAAAAACATGGATAGAAAGTAGGAAGAATAAAGGAGGGACAGGATCACTGCATGAAGCAGAGATAAAAACAGCACAGAGTCCGTGTTTTGTTTCTTTCTTCATCCAGACTGAAATTCAAATTGGTAAGGACAGAAAAACCTTGATTAGATAGTAATGAAACAAAAGAAATAAATAAATCCCATTTTTACACAATAAGGAACCACTTAAATGAATTCATTCACTGAACATCTACCATGTCTCAGGTCTGTTCCAGACAATGGGTATATAATGCTGAACAAAGTGGATGAAATCTTTGCTTTCATGGAACTTAATTTCTAGTGGGGTAGATAGTCTAAACAAAAATAAAATAGAATGTTGGGTGGTGAAAGTATTTAAAGAAGAATAAAACAGGGTAAGAGGATAGAGAGGTGCTATTTTAGATAGAGGATCAGTGAAGGCCTCTTGGAGAAGTCTTTTGAACAGAGACTTAAGGGAAATCAGGAAGTGAGCAGTGGGGGGATGGATGAGCAAGCTGAGGCAACAGCAAATGCAAAGGCCCTGAACTCAGGATGCCTATCTTTAAGAAACAACAAGAAGGCTCCCACAGAGGAAATGGAGGGAGCGTGGAAAAGAGCAACAGGAAATGAGTCTGGAAAGGGGACCAGAAGCTGGAACATGTAGGGCCCCACAGTCTTCTACACTGAGACGGAAAACCTTTCAAGCATTAGAGCAGAGAAGGCACATGAGATGACTCGTAATTTGAAAGTATCACATTGGCTACTGTGCGGAAAAAAGTCCATTAAAGGATAAGCAGACCAGTCAGGAGGCTACTGCAGTTCCAGGACAGGGATGATGGTGGCTAAATGAGTTCGAGTCCCCAAGCCTATACAAACTATACCTCAGAGTACTAAGCAAATATACAGACATGTTGTTCACACACTGACTCTCAATAATTTTTTACAATTCAATAAAAAACAAGAGTGGTGCCACAAAGCCAGATAGAAATGTTTTCCTAGTTTTCACAAATGGAGAGAGGTAAGGTAAATCCAGAAACTAGGAGTTAGAACAAGCCTACTATGAACAAAGCAAACCTGACTGGTTTTATTTCCTCTCAGAAACCATCAGCTCTTTGCAATTGTTTTCATATTTCTTTCCAGTCCTTATTTCTGTGCATACATATTTTTTAAAAGTTGTGATTATAACAGAGAGATTTTTATTGCCTAAATATTTTAGGTTCCACTGTCTCATAAGCATTGCTCTGTGTTGTGACTCTGGCATTGTTTTTTAAATAATTACCAAAGAATGGGAACAAAGAGACAGGTTTGTGGATAAGGCATGAAATTTTCAGGATATTTCTGTTTATTTCCTGAACTGTATTCAACAATGTTATTTTAAATACAAATCTGATGCAGGTAAATTTTGAGTGACAATGAAGATATGCCACGAAAATTATGAAATAGAACATTTCTTATCAAATGCAAATAACATTTTAATAAAGACAGAATGTCAGAAATCCCAGAACCCTTTCAGAAAGACAGCTAGAGTGAATATTTATTTTTTATCCAATAAATTCTAAAGAAGAGTTTTATTTCTCTAAATATAGAACTAGCAAACTGTGATGAAAATGTAAAAGAAAGGAGATTTATTTGTAGCCAGCTGGTGTTTTCTACTTTTGGTCATTTTAATTCATCATAGTCTTCAAAGAGCACAAACCTTCATTACCTTCCAGTGGTAGGAAATGTGATATATCTTCTAAATTTCCTTAGGGCTGTTCATTTACATTGGAATCATAAATACATACTGTGATAGTCTTGAGCTGTAAGTAACTCCAGACAAACTAGTTCTTAACTTAATCCATTACTGTAGGTGTGAATTCATTGTAAGTAGGACCTTTGGATAAGGTTCTTTCTTCAGTTAAGGTGTGGCCCACCTCAATCAAAATGGGTCTTAATCCTATTACTGCAATCCTTTATAAACCAAATGAAATGCAGATAGAGAGAAAGCCACAGGAACTAAGAAGCTGAATTTCAACAAACCCAGAAGAAAACTGAGAGGCCAGAAGTATCTGCTATGTGCATTGCTGTGTGACAGAGGAGCCAAGGACCAAAGATTACCAACAGCCAACCCAAGAAACCCACACAGTCTTTAAGGAGAAATAATCACCTTGATGGAACATTAATTTGGACTTTTTCCTGGCCTCAAAACTGTGAGCTAATAAATCTTCATTGTTTAAGCTAACCCATTGTATGGTATTTGATTGAGCAGCCAAGGAAACTAAAACATACACTGTCCTGTTTCTTCTTACATGGGAACAGATGCTCTTATCTTCTAGTTTTATGGTATGGTACAGAAAACCATGCAAATTAGAGGGCCCAAAAGTAATTATTTGAACTTGAAAAACCAATATAAGTAACAAAGACTTCCGGTTAAGATGGCAGTGTAAATTCATACTTTGGAGTACTAGTCTCCCATTCCTATAGCACTCACATAGTAGTGATAGATAAAAACAAAAAGCAAAAAAAAAAACAAAAAAAAAAGTAAAATCATAGCTGCTGTATCAGTCAAGGCTCAGTCACAAGTAAAAGAAACCTCTGTAGTATTTTAAGCAGAATCAGATACAACAGGTGCTAACAAAATAGTTGGAAGGGCTGGAGGAGCAGACTTAACGCCTGACCTTAAGGAATGAATCTCATAATCTACACACAACTGGCCTGCCAAGGAAACTGCCACCTCTGCCATCAGCAGAAAACAAAGGAAGCAGGAAAGTGCTGTGCCAACTGCTGGCTACAGATCATGCCTCCTTAGCCACAGTCCAGGAATCAGGCAGCCACCACTGCAATTGTTGTCTCTAAGAACATACTGCCTTAGCTCTAGGGAAGACAATCCTGGGCTGCAGGTTAGGGAAGAGAAATTGCTGCAAACTCTAAGCCACTCTTACTGCAGAATCTGAACAAGCAAAATGGATGCTTACTACCACCTTTCCTCCACTGAACTCAGTTCTGAATTCAAGTCTCATGAAAGCACACATAATTAGTAAAATGTGAATCACAGCAGGAACCCTAAGATGCATGGAACCTATGAAAATGGTTTTTTTTTTTTTTTTTAACTTTCCAGTCCCTGTAGTACAGGAAGGCATCCTAGAAGGAGGTTGAAACAGTTGCTGAGTTAGTCCATTTATCACGTCTGACACAGCCATATCCAAGAAGATTACAATAAATTATATATGTGAGTTCTATTACAGTATACATTAATTTAACAAATATTTCCAAGGACTATAATTGGAACTGAAATACAAAGCCGTGAATAAGACTTGCTGGGCTCCAGGTCTGGAAGCAAGCAAAGAGGACCAGGCATCAAAATGACAAGGCATCCAGCTTCTGTAGGTTAATGAGAATTAAAAGTGCCTCACTTAAGTGAAAGGACTGGAGCCAAGCCCATTGCTGAAAGCGAAGGAATGGGCAGGACTCCAGAAAACAGATAGAAAAAAAAAGCAGCTAATGTGAAGCAGTAAACCAAAGAGGCAGAAGGAGTAAGGATCCAAGCAAGCCACCAGCCAGCTCAGTAGCTGGATGTGTGCTACCACCATTATCAAGATGGATCAGGAATCCTGAGTTACCTGGTTGGAATCACATGGGGGCTACTACAGAACTGCTAGACATGCTAAGGTAAAGTGAGACTGATAAAAACATTCACTCAAGTTAAGCACTCAATCCAAAATTTCAAAATATATGAAGAGGGCCATGGTGGCTCAGCAGGTAAGAGTGCTTTCCTGCCATGCCCGAGGACCCGGGTTCGATTCCTGATGCCTGCCCATGTAAAAAAAAAAAAAAAAAATATATATATATATATATATAAAGAAAATTAGCACCAAGATTACCAAAAAAAAATTAAATATTGAGAGATGAATTCACTAAGACAAAATGAAAACAATAGAACAATTTGAAGGTGACTATTCTAGTTTGCTAGCTGCCGGAATGCAATATACCAGAAACGGAATGGCTTTTTAAAAGAGGAATTTAATAAGTTGCAAATTTACAGTTCTAAGGCCGAGAAAATGTCCCAATTAAAACAAGTCTATAGAAATGTCCAATCAAAGGCATCCAGGGAAAGATACCTTGGTTCAAGAAGGTCGATGAAGTTCAGGGTCTCTCTCTCAAGTGGAAAGGCACATGGCAAACACAGTCAGGGTTTCTCTCTCTTCTGGAAGGGCACATGGGGAACACGGTGTCATCTGCTAGCTTCTTCTCCTGGCTTCCTGTTTCATGAAGGCCCCCGAAAGGCATTTTCCTTCTTCACCTCCAAAGGTCACTGGTTGGTGGACTGTGCTTCTCGTGGCTATGTCATTCTGCTCTGCTCTCTCTGAATCTCCTGCATTCTCCAAAATGTTTTCTCTTTTATAGGACTCCAGAAACTAATCAAGACCCACCGAAATGGGTGGAGACATGTTGTCACCTAATCCAGTTTAACAACCACTCTCGATTGGGTTACATCTCCAAGGAGATGATCTAAGTACAGATTCAAACATATAGTATTGAATAGGGATTATTTTATGAAATGGGATTTATGAAATGGGATTTAGATTAAAACATGGCTTTTCTAGGGGACATACATCCTTTCAAACCAGCACAGTGACTTTAAACATGCTGAGAATCCTTAAAGAGAAAAAGGAAGGAAAAACAGCCATAAAATATAGAGATTATAAGCACAGTCTTAGCACCAATCACGATAGATACAAATAAATCACACCTAGACATGTCATAGTGAAATTTCAGATACCAAAGTGCCATAAAGAAAGATTACCTACAAAAGAACAATTAGACTGACTGCAGGCACTTATCAGCAATTACAGATGCCTTGAAGATAATGGAATTGCACCTTCAAAATATTAAGAGAAAAGAACCATCAAGCCAGAATGCCATGCTCAGTGAAGTTATCATAAAGAATGACAATGAAATAAAGATCTACAATGACTAGGAGTGTTCCATTGGCAAACTGTCACTAAAAGAACTGATATATGATGTACGTCAGAAAGAAGAGCCCAGAGAAGGAAGCTAAAAATGCTGGTGGTCCCATAAACTGATAAAATATTTTGGTAAATATATCTAATTATAGCCTATAAATAAAATAACTAATTGTTCATAATTAAAAGAAAAGTAGCAACATGGCTACACGTTGAAAATATTGTGCTAAATGAAAAAAACAGTTACAAAACCAAATGTTTTATGATTTCATTGATACGTGTTTAGAATAGGTAAATCTATAGAGAAAAAAGTAGATTAGTAGCTGCCTACACCTAGGGAGTAGAGGGCGAGGAGGACTGAGAGTGGCTGCCACTGGCTACAGGACATAGTTTTAGAGGGATAAAAGTGTCCTAACTAACATTAGATTGTGGTGACGGTTGTACAGCTCCATGAGTATACTAAAAAACACTGAACTGTACACTTCAAATGGCTGAATTGTATGGTATGTGAACTGTATCACCATAAATCTGTTTTTAAAAAGTGGAACTAGAAAGGAAAGGGGGGGAAGTTCAAGTATAATAAAATCCTTTTAAGCTTTGATAGAAAATTTTTTAGTCATGTACGACTGTTAAATACTTAGAAATAATCATTAAAAGAAGAGAAATGCCACCCATAGCTTCCAAAATCAGGAGACAAACAACAAGAACAATAACCATTAAACAATAGGTCAGTGGTAGAATGCTCGCCTTCCATGCAGGAGACCTGGGTTCAATTCCCGGACCATGCACCTAAAAAAACCAAAAATGATACCGGCAATTTTATCAATCCAAACAAGGGAAACATCAAAGAAAGCAAGAAGGAAACAAATAGAAAACAGACAATAAAATGACAAAAAATAAGTTCAAATCTACCTTAATAGATAGATATATAAATAGGTAGGTAGATCTTAGGAATATGAATACACACACGTACACACACACATTCATACAAACAATGCGGTAGAAAACTTTATGCCAATGCATTTCAAAACAAATAAGAATGCACGATTTTCTAAAAAATAATAATAATAACAAATGACTTCGTATGAAATACAGTGCCTGAATACATCAATAATGATTGTTTTAAATGCCAGTCGTCAAAAATCTCTTCCACACACCAAAAAACCTAACAAAAAATACCTTACACCAAAGACAGCAAACACAGAGGATTTAACAGACTATTACCAAACTTTCGAAGAATAGATAATCTCTATCTCATATAAACTGTTTCAATGAACAGAAACCCAATTCATTTTAAGGAGCTAATAAAATCCTAACACTAAAATCAATCAATAACTATACAAGAAAAAAAGTAAAGTCATTCTCGCTTATGTATACCTATGCAGATATTCTTAAAACTTAGTAAATTGAATGTAGCAGTTCTTTAAATGACCAAATAGGGTTTATCCCAAGAGTAGAAGGACTGGTCAACAACAGAAAAATCAACCTAATTCGGCATAATATTAAAGTATTAAAGGAGATATACACACACACAAACATCTCAACAAATGCAGAAAAAAACATTTTAGAAATTATAATTCCCATTAATGATTAAATAAAAAAAACTCTTAGCAAGCTTGGAATAGAAGAGAATACTCTTAAACCTGATAAAAGAGATCTACTAAAAACCTATAGCAATCTCTCTCTAAGACAACTCAGCAGGTGAACTCACTGCTCTCCCCTACCTATATGAAACATGACTCCCAGGGGTGTAAATCTCCCTGGCAAAGTGGGACAGAAAACCAGGGATGAGCCAGGATCCAGAATTATGGGATTGAGAAAGTCTTATTGACCAAAAGGGGGAAGAGAGAAATGAGACAAAATAAAGTTTCAGTGGCTGAGATTTCAAACAGAGTCAAGAGGTTATCCTGGAGGTTATTCTTATGCATTATATAGAAATCCCTTTACAGTTTATGATGTATTGGAGTGGCTGGAGGGAAGTACCTGAAACTGTTGAGCTGTTTTCCAGCAGCCTTGATTCTTGAAGATGATTATATAAAGATAGAACTTTTACAATGTGACTGTGTGATTGCGAAAACCTTGTGTCTGATGCTCCTTTTATCCAGGGTATGGGCAGATGAGTAAAAAAAAAAAAAAGGATAGAAATATAAACAAATAATATGGGGGGACAAAGGGGCAAATAAATTGGGTAGATGGAATACTAGTGGACAATGAGAGGGAGGGGTAAAGGGCAAGATATGTGTGAGTTTCTTCTTTTTATTTCTTTTTCTGGAATGATGCGAATGTTCTAAAAATGATCGTGGTGATGAATACACAACTATGATGATATTGTGAGCCTGTGATTGTACACCATATATGGAATGCATGTGTGAAGATTTGTCAATAAAAATATTTTTAAATTTTTGACTTGAATTAAAAAGTTTGATTTGAAAAAAATTAAGATTTGAATTTAAAAACCTATGGCAATTATCGCAACTTTATGATAAAATATTTGAAGCAATCACTTCAATGTTTACGACATTTGGAATGGAGCAGTGCGGACGGGATGACTATGACCCATTAATGGACGATGTATGCCGGTCGCCAGCTTCAGTGTGACTTCTGCCCAGTGACCCGATGGAAAATGGCAATTTGTGGTTTATTTGAGATACAACAGTGCCCAAGAGGAAAACACTGCAACTTTCTTCATGTGTTCAGAAATCCCAATAATGAATTTTGGGAAGCTAATAGAGACATATATCGGTCTCCAGATCGGAGTGGCTCCTCCCTTGGTAAGAACTCAGATAGGAGGGAGAGAATGGATATCCACGGCGAATACTACAGTAAGCCAAGGAGGAGAAGCCCTAGTTCAGACCATCCTTACAAAAGAAATGGGGAATCTGAGAGGAAAAGAAGAAGTAGTCACAGGAGTAAGAAATCCCACAAACACACGTCAGGAAGCCATGGAAGGCACAGTTCAAGAAGTAGAGGAAGGAAAAGGGGCCGGAACCGGAGTCTGAACAGGAGCTCCAACCGGAGCCTCGGCCACCGGAGCCGGAGAAGTAAGAGCCGCAGCCGCATCCAGAGTTCCTCCAGGTCGAGAGACAGGAGGAGGTCAGGTAGTAGAGACAGAAACATGCCGAGTCCCAAAGCCAAATAAACCTATCTTGTTGTGAAACAAACAAAAAAATCAAGAATAGAAAAATGATGTTCCCTACCATCAGTTTTAGTCAACATTATTTTGGAGGTCCCAGCCTATACAATAAGATAAGGAAAAAAATGAGAATTATAAAGGAAATATCAAAACTGTCATCATTTATATGTTATCATTACTCTCATAAAAATCTAATCAAGAGAATCTACAAACTCTTAGAACTAACGAAAAGAATTCAGCAAGGTTGTTGGGTAGAAGATCTAGAAGATTTACTTCTATCTAGCTTCTCTCAGTATTCTACAAACACAGACTATTCAGTCTGAGATGGGAAATCAGCTACCTATAAAGATACCCTACATCCAGAGACAGATATAATGAAAAATTTTCATTGACCATGAAGAAACATGAGCTAGAATCAATACTATGCTACTTAAAGAAACTTTCCTAGGGGTCCATTAATAAGCAAGTTATTATTAGAGAATTTAACCGCAAAAAAAAAACCAACTCTGGAGACAAACATTACATTTCCCAACAAACTACATAGAGAGACTCAGACTGTAATAATATATAGCAGATAATATTTTCTTTGCCTGAAGCTTTTTCTTGATTGTAAATGAGAAGTGGAAATATGGAACTCTTAAAAACTTTTTACAATAGCCAACTACTGTATGTGACTATGAAAGTCCCCAGAGACTATCAGTGTCTAATAGAGGACGCATACAATAATTTTTAAAACTTTGCTTCTCTGCAGTCACTTCCTTTCCCCAAGGAGTTACAAAGAAAACTGAATCATGTACACACTATCATTACCATTTAATACTTACTTTCTTAGTGATATTGGTAGAGTCCAAGAGCTGAAGGATAACTTGGAAGCCCACCTAATGTACAACTGCCTACACTTTACAGAGGGAAAAACAGGCCCAAAGAGCCTAAAAGCCAAAAATTTTGTGATGTGTTAATGGGAAAACTGGAAGTTGAACCTGATGATAAGGCTCCACTGTCAGAGGTATAATCTCTGTTCTCAAAGTCTCTCTCTTCTGAGTAGGACTCATCATTTTTTATCATGCTCAAGCATCACTGGCCATCACCAGACCCTGCACTGACATTTCACAAAAGTTTCACAGCTTTAGGAAGGGACAGAATATATCAGGTTCCTGTGATCATAGTATTTCTGAACTGGAAGAGTCTCTAGACACTGCCCATCTCTCTTCTTGTCTTTTACATATGGGAACTCAGAAGTTAAGGGTTTTCACAAGATCCCAGTGTGGAGCACAAAGTTAGAATCAAGAGCTGGCTGTCCTGATTCCTAAGCCGGCATTCTTCACTCATCACTAAGGGCTTCTCCTCTAATTTATTTCCCCTTCTTTTTGGAACATAGCTTTTGCTTTAGAATAAGAGCTCTGTAAACCAGGGGATATCTAGAAAGTAGGTGTTATCTCTATTTCTTCATTTTTCAGGTAAAACTCTTCTGGAAAAAAACCTTAAATAAATAAGGCCCACCCAGACTCTGATTCTATCAGCCTGTGGGTTGGACTGTTCCTGTTTATCTCTTATCCACTGGGTAGCAACCAGGGTTAGATGGAAAGAAGGGCAGAGACACCGAAGACAGAAAAGGCTGGCAACAAGTCAGTGAGCAGGAGTGGGAATTTGCCCAGGAGTCTCTAACCACTTACTCTCTAGACTCATTGTGATTTAAGGCCTTGAGCTATACAGTGTCTTTGGCCCAAAGGACTTTGTGGTTCAGGGACCCCAAAGGTTCCTAGAAACAACAATCACTCTTTGCAAGGAAATCCTGAGCTAAATGGTTTCTGTGGACTAGCTTGTAAATCTAATCACCACTTAGAGCATTATTTCTATTTCAAACTCATTTTCCCATAATCAACTGACATTTGAACGCTTGCATAACTCATAAATATGCTTGCATAACTCATAAATGTGCCATTGTTATACTTAAAAACTCCATTCATTTTTTTCCAAACAAAATCCTTCTAGAAGGAGGAACAGAAGGAGTCAAGTTGATATGACATCCAAACCATCTAAACTGTGAGAACACTGAGGATGCCGGGACTTGTTCCCTTACTAGGGCAGGCTGTGAATAAATCTCCAAAGAAGGTCTTAGTGCAGGGTTGCTAAAGAGGGCAGGAGAGGAACCTGGCCAGAATCTCACCATCACAGAGCATTGAATTTTTCCCGATACAGTATTCTGAAGGCAAAAAGCTCTTATTCTTTCCAGCTTGCTCAGATTTAAAATAAAAATTCTAGAGTAGAATCCCAGGGGATATACAAACTGCAGCAGTCTGTTTCTTCATTTTGCTGCTTTATTACTGATTCTGCTTGACAGATCTACCTATTTTGGTCTTCTACAAACATTTGTCCTGCAGCCCTAATGCTCCAGGCCATCAGAGAGCTGGCAGACGGTAAAGCTGCACAGAACTGAATGCACCAGCTACTCACTATGGGTCAAAGAGAGAGTGGGAAGTGATCAGTTGCTTATAACACCATCAACTGAGTGTGTCCATTAAACACTTAACTCCCTAAAATCCAGCATCTCTCTAAAAATTGCTCTTTTAAGAAATGTGGTACCTTCACTATAATAGTTTCTTGAACAAGTGTTTCATAAACGTATTGTTCTTAGGCCAGTAAAACTGGCAAGGATTAACTGCATCTGGTCCCAGTGGAAGAATTTAGGGGAAAAAATAATTTAGTTTTTAGAATACGGTTTGGCAGGAGAAGGTAAATGGAAACTTAGATAAAACATATATTTTGAAACAAAAAAGTTGACAATAAAATCCACTTCAGTGCAAAACCCACTTGGAAAGGATTATAACTCTAAGAAACTCAATGCTAGAAGTTGCTATTCAGTCTGCAATTTGTTAGCATACTACTCACGGTTACAATTCTGATTGCACACTAGTGGTCCAATTATGTTTAATAAGCAGCAGGGACACTTGGTTACCAAGGAAAATTCTGCCAAACTGAATGAGAAAGTTCAAGATTTAACACAAGTAATTTAGTGAACACATTTGGCCACTGACAAAATGTAAGTGGCCCCTTGTCTTTCATCTTAATCATCTTTATTAAAAGAAAAGCACATCATACTAAAGGAGTTTACCATATGGAAACAGAAACTTAAAATTTAATGTTTTATGATCTTGTAGAAAATTAATACATTATGGTTTTGCATAGTGGGAAAGAGATTAAACTTTCACTTTGACATAAACATAAGTTTAAAAAATTATGTCTTTCACCACAACTTAGAAAACAGGTGTTCTTAAGAATAGACCAATAAAGTACACAAGTTTTTAGTTTTCCCTAATCACCAGGTGTTTTGCCTGCTTACATGTTTGGTTACTTAGGGAACCAAAGCTTTTTTCTTTGGGATTAATTTGCCTTTTAATCCTACTCAGCAGTGTAAAACAGTATTTATGATTTATAATCAGAGAACATTTATAAGATGTTTCTGAGTGAAAACTGTTTGGTATATACTGCTAATTAAGTTTTAGTGAACTATTTTCATTGCAAAATAGGCAATACTTTATGGATAAGGCCTTTATTGCAACCACTATATAATGTCTTTCATATTTGGCCTGCTAATTCATGCACTGATGCATTATAGGAAGTACCTATAGGAAATACACTCTATATAAATATCACAATTTCAAAAGACAAAGAGTCTCGCATACTTAACCGAAAGATTCTAGAAATCACACAGCTGTCTCTCAGTTATTTTTAAAGGTTGTTTCTTGGCTCTTCTGTACTCTTCTAACAATCTCTTCTGTCCTATATCTCCTTCCAGGAGGAGATACTAACACACAGTTTGACTATAGTTTCATCAACCCTGAAAGCCAAATTCAGAAATCTGTGAAATGAGCATCCAGTATTTAATACTTATTGCTCAATGATATCTGGGTCACTCCCTTCTTCTGTTCAAATTCACAAAACATTGAGGATCCTGACCACTTAGAAATCTTTCTCAAACCATGTTCCTTAGAGCAGAGGAATTCTATAAAATGTATGTTCAACAAAGGTAAAAGATATAAGCAATATCTACTTTTAAATTTATTCTAAATAGATGTAAGAGAAAAACACTAGACACATTTATAGCGTTATTACTGTATGCAAATCTGCCTTTAAGAAATGATGCACAGGGCCACAGTGGCTCAGTAGGCAAGAATGCTTACCTGCCATGCCAGAGGACCCAGGTTCGATTCCCGGTGCCTGCCCGTGTGAAAAAAAAAAAAAAGAAAGAAAAAGAAATGATGCACATGTATGACACCAGAAGGAAAGATAGAGGATAAAAACTGGGACAGTATAACAGCGAAATCCTGAGTGGACAATGATGGTGATTAAATGTACAAATATAGGAAAGTTTTTTACTTGAGGGTGAACAATTGAATATCAACTTTGCAAAGTGTTAAAAATGGATGGTATATGGAAAAAGTAAAATTAATACTAGGTAACACTGTAATGATCTTTCATTAGTTGTAACAAAGGCAATATACCAAAGCTAAATGTCAATAAGAGGGGGATATAAGGGAGGGGTATGGGATTCTTGTTATCGCTGTTTTTCCTTTTCTCTTCTTCCTTGGTGGAAGAAATGGAAATGTTCTCATATAGACTGTGGTGGTGAATGCAAAACTATGTGATTACACTGGGAACTACCAATTGTACACTTAGGATGGATTGTATGCTGTGAGAATAAAACTGATTAAAAAATATACAGAAGATACAAGTACTGGAAAAGATTTAGAGAGAGAGATGTACCTATTCACTGTTGATAGGGAAGTAGAATGGTGCAGCCCCTCTGGAGAGCAGTGGGGTCTTTCCACAAGAAGCAAGTATAGGGTTGCCACATGATCCTGCAACCCCAACATTAGACAAAGACTTAGAAGAACTGAAAGAAGGGACACGAATCAGCATTCGTACACTGGTGTTTATGGTGGCATGATTCACGTTTTGCAATGGATGGTGGTGGCCGAATGGTACACTGATGAACGCAAACAGTGGTGTATTCATATGATGGAATATTGAGAGGCATCAGGAAGGAATGGAGTCATGAGGCATACTACTAGATGAATGAACCTTACGGACATTACGTTGAGTGAAATAAGCCAAAAACAAAGGGACAAATACTGTATGGTCTCACTAATATAAACTAACTATAATGAGAAAACTCTGAGAATTGAATTTCAGGGCAAATGTTATCAGGAGGTAGGAAGTGGGCAGAGATTCGGCAATCGATCATTAAGGAGTTCATTAATCGATCATTAAGGAGACTGTTCAATAAGGCTTATTGTAAAGGTTCCTGACTGTAAGTGCTTACAGCAGTTACATCTATTCCTGAGTTTTAACTGCTACTTCTAAATTCTGAAACACTGGGCACTTTGTGTACAGCCCGGTAGTTCCCTAGAACTCTGAGTATCTGTGTGACACCTGAAACTCAGAGTTACAGTTCTGCAGCTCTGTAAGTCAACATTGCTCCATACAGCAATTGTCAAGGAAGGTGAAAGAGAGATCAGACTTCAATTAGAGATATGAATGAAATGGAACTGTTTAGGACTAAGGTAAATCAGAATACAGGGTAAAGGATGATATTGTCTGTATTTTAAAACTTCAACTTCTGGGTGAAACCAAAGGAAGGCATGTCTATTTGGCCCAAAGCTTTAAGTTTCTATAACACACTATCTAATTTAACCTGTTTGGCCAGTTTATTTAAACAACTGAATTACATGGAATCTAGAAAAGGGAATGAGATCTTATTATTCTGTACAGTTTACTGTAATACCTGGATACATTCTGGAGTATTGTGGTAGATAAAAAAAAAAAGTATTTGCAAAGCCCTCTTGCGTGATTGGGGGAAAATCAGAAATATTAAATTTCCCCAGCTGCAGAACTCCTAATACTCTTTCAAACATTAGGGACTCCCAATTTAATAAGCCAAGCCCTTGGTCTTGAGGCTGACCCTATGAAACTTATTTCTGCAATGGTGAAAATAGGCCTGCTTATAATTAATGCCTTAGAGTTGCCTCCAGAGAACCTCTTTTGTTGCTCAGATGTGGCCTCTCTCTTTAAGCCAACTTGGAAAATAAACTCATTACCCTCCCCTCTCCGTGGGACATGACTCCCAGCAGTGTATATCTCCCTGGCAACATGGGACATTACAGGGTAAAGGTTGATATTGTCTTTTAAAATACAGCCAGGATGAGCCCAGCTCTGGCATTGTGGGATTGAGAATTCCTTCTGGACCAAAAGGGGGAAAATAAATGGAACAAAATAAAGTTTCAGTAGCCAAGAGATTTCAACTAGAGTTGAGAGGTTATTCTGGAGATTACTCCTATGCACGCTGCAGCCAGATACTACAAACTATCATAATACGCCAATCCCCAAACAACAGTATTTCTGAAAACCCTAGGGAGTGCCCTGGGTTCTATCTAAGTCTCTATAAAAGTTCTTCTTGTAAGTTTATTTGTTTTCAGAAACCTAAGGCCTTTAGATTGGTCCTATTCCAGATAAGCCCTGAAACCTAGAGGTGCCAGTCTCTCCAAGAACATCAACTGGTTTCATTCCTCTACTCCGAAAGGTCAACACGTCTTTCGAGCATGAAGAAGTTAAAATGGTCCAGATATCCCTGAAGATTGAGTGAATGATCAAATGAGAGGGAGGAGGTATAATTGCAAAATTAGGATTTAACAAATGGCTGTGACTACTGACTCATTATAAAGATATTTCTTTTTGGTGTCTAGAATAGCCAGAAGGAAATACCTGAAGCTGTTGAACTGTAATCCAGTAGTCCTAATCTTTGATAATGATTATATAATCGTATAGCAAAAAAAATGCAATGGCTCATGTTTGTATGGATCTACTTCTGGATGGTTTGTTCTGGTCCACTGATTTATATATCTATCTTTGATAATACTACACTTTTTGTTTTACCTCTTTTGTAAGTCTTAAGATTGGGTAGAGTGCAATACTAGTGGTCAATAAGAGAGGAGGTATGGGGTATGGGATTTTGTTTGTTTTTCTTTTTACTTCCTTTCCTGCATGGAGTAATGCAAATGTTCTACAAATGATCATAGTGTTGAATGCACAACTATGTAATGATACTGTGAACCACGGATTATATACTCTGGATGGATTGTATGAAGTGTGAATACATCTCAATAAAATAATATTTTAAAAAAGAAATGATGCACAACCTAAGAAAAATGAAAACATCTGTTCACCCAATTTTTTTTTACATGGGCAGGCACCAGGAATCGAACCTGGGTCCTCAGGCATGGCAGGCAAGCATTCTTACCTGCTGAGCCACCGTGACCCACCCTGTTCACCCAAAATTTGTACACTAATGTTCATAGCAGCACAGTCAAAAAAGCGGAAACAATCCAATTCATCAACCGATGAGTGCACACAAAAAATGTGATATACCTCTACAATGCAATAAAAGCTAACATACTAAAACATGAATGAATCTTTTTTAAATCACACAACAAAATATTATTCTGCCATAAAAAGGAACGAAGTTATGATATATGCCACAACCTGTATGAATCCTTAAAACAACAAGCTAAGTGAAAGGAGCCAGTCACAAAAACCACATATTTTATGATTCCATTTATATGAAATGTCTAGAATAGGCAAATCTCAACAGAAAGCAAGTAGATTAGTGGTTCTTAAGGGGAAAGTGGTTAAAGGGAAAGTGGAGGGTGATAGCTAACGGCTATTAAGGATACTTTCTGGAGTGATGAAAATATTACAAAAGTTATTGTGGCAACAGCTGCACAACTCTGTTAAAATTCTAAACAAACGATTGAATGGTACACTTTAGATGGGTGCAATTGTATGACATGTAAATTGTATCTCAGAACAGCTTTTACCCAAAAAAAAAAAAGTGTACCAAATGCATGCCATTCTATGGAGTGAGGAGGTAGAGGGCAGAAAAATAAATCAGACAAAGATTCGATCCTTAGGTTGTTTATAGTCTAGAAAAGGAGACAGAAATATGAATAAATAATTACAGTAAAAATTAGATTTTAATAGCAGGTAGAAAGTATACTTCTATAACAAAAGGGAACTTAGAAATCACTAACAAGAGATTAAAAATCGTTATACTCTCTGAAAGAGCTACAAAAAGACTACTAGGAACTTAGAAGGGAGAAACATCACCTAAGAGATCAAAGAAAGCTTGGGTTTACATTAGGGCGGGGACATACATGTAGAAGTTTCAAATGATAATGGTAATAATATCTAACTCTTTGTGAGTACTTAGTGTGTGCCAGGAACTGTCTGATGTTCTGTGTGTCTTAACTGTCTCAATCATCACAACAGCTTCACAGCAGGTACTGCTAGCCCCATTTTATAGCAGCAGCAAATAACTTGCTCAAAGTCACATGGCTATCAAGTAAGAAAGGCAGGATTGGAGCCCAGGCCATCGGGTTTCAGAGCCTGGATTTCCAGGAAAAGGGAACAGCATGTGAGGAAGCACTGAGAAAGTGGGGCTCATGGGAAAGAGGCAGCAATTCAGCAGAAAGGAGTAAGGGCAGAATTAAGACAATGCAGATGAAATCAAGCCAAGCTTTCTAGAGGAGGAAAAAGGGTAAAAGTTGTCTGCAGAAGTGAAGGGAGTCAGGCAATACAAGGTTTTGACTTTGGTGTTGAGAGGATGGCCAATGAGGAGATGGAGAAGGAGAACATATCTAGCATTTATTAACATGAGTTGAGTACAGAATATCCTGAGTTTGATATGCTGGGGTCATATCGCCAACTTCATGTTATCTGCAGGCAGGAAGAAATGCAGCCTGATGCTAAGGAGCAATCAACAGGAGGAAAAAGATGTGGCAGTCAACTTGTAAAGGATGTCAGAGGGGTCCTGAGGTGGCTGAAATAATAAAATCTTGAGAAGGGGAGAGACTATCTCTCGCCCATTGTATTCCAAGCACTTGCTTTTGGTTGCTTCATCTGGAACCCTGGGTGCCCTGTTGGAAGTGGTCAACGGACTGGGAGCCCATGAAGGGGAACTGCATGGGTTTGTGTGTCAATACCTCCAGGCACAATGAGTTTTCTAAGACATGGATGAATCCTGAAAACATTATGCTAAATAAAAGTCAGAAAATACCACATATTGTATGATACCATTTATATGGAAGTCCAGAATTTATAAACCTATAGAGACAGAAATACATAAGTGGTTGCCTAGGACTGGAGGAGACAAGGAGATTGGTTGTTGATGACTAAGGGTACAGAGTTTCCCTTGGGGTTAAGGAAAATGTTTTAAGATTGACTGTGGTGATGGATGCAAGACTGTGAATATACTAAAAACTATTGAACTGTACATTTCAAATGGGTGAATTGTATGGAATATGAATTATATCTCAATAAAACTATTTTTTAGAAAAAGAAAGAAAAATAAGCACTTGAGCAGGCATGTCACTAAAAATATTTTTAAAAAAGATAAACATGAAAAGACGCTCAAATTCATTAAGCGTCAGAGAAATGTAAATAAAAATAAAAATCAGATACCTCGTACATAATTTTGGATGGCTAAAACCGAAGAATGATAATAGCGTGTTGGTGAGAATGTTGTGCAGCATATATGTATATATGTACTGCCGATGAGAACAAAAATTGTACAGCCACTTTGGAAAGCTATTTGGTAGCATCCATTAAGGTTGCATATAAGTACACTGTATGCCGTAGCATGTCTACTCCTAGATATTTATACAACAGAAATGCACATATATGGACATAAAAAAAAAAACACGTATAAAAATGTCCATAGCAGCATTATTTCTGATAGTCCTACACTGAAAACATCCCAAAAGTCCATAAAAATACAATGGGTAGAAAATATGCTGTATTTACACAATCGAACACCATGGAGTAATTAAACTATTGCTGTCACAGCAACATGACTAAATTGAGCTAATATGCTGAGGAGGGTGTGAACAGGCCAAGAAGACTCCATACTAAAATAATCCAAAATAGGCAAAAGTAACACGTATGGTTAGGACAGTGATTACCTTTGGGTAGAATAAAAAAAGGTAGTGACTGGGGGAGCTGCGTAATGAGTAACGAGTAAGAAATATTTTATTTCTTGACCTGGGTGGTAGTTATACAGTTTTTTAATTTAATGATAACTCATCTAGCTGCATATTCATTAACTGTATTTTTCTGTATATATATTATACTTCAGTTTAAAAAAAGTTTGTTTTTAAAAAGTAGGAGAAAAAAAGAAATGGCACACAATAGCACAACGCTTGCCAATGCCAAAAAAAGTTTGATCTTTAACCCAGAGTATTACATTGAACATGCAATACCAATTCAATAAATGCTAGTCTATATTATGAATCCTGTCATTTTATTTCAAACTATTTCTGTGACATTTTATTATATATTAAACATTTATACCACATATAATTGATCCCTATAGATCCATGGCTCATTAATAAACCATGCAGAACCAAGCAAGCAAAAAGTCAGAACTCTTCCATGTGAAAATAATAATCATAGCACTTGGTTTCTAAAGATTGGATTGTGAGCTCTCCAACATGAAATCATTTATAATTTTCAGAACTGAGTACTTCACAAACAGTAGATTATTGCAAACCTAGGGTTCATGTTCCTTCCTTTGTTACAAAAAGTCTTTCTGAAATGGGCTTATGCCACGACAAAAAAACTCCCAACAAAAAAAATGAATAGATTTGGAGCTACACCTGCTATGAGGATCAGATTGAATAACATGGCTCCTAAGAGTAAACAGTGGATGCATTTACTGTTCTCATTTTTAATGTTGTTTTAGTATTATATTCTAGAATTTAAAAAAAAATTTTATTCAGTGGTAGAATGCTCACCTTCCATGCGGGAGACAGGATTTGATTCCTGGACACGAGCCCCACCCCCACAAAAAGAATCTTAATTAAGGACATTTTATTTTATCTTGTGACTTTTTATTCTTAATAAAAATTTTACTTGTGGGATTGAGATCCCATTGCAAAATAATCAAATTCTGATCATTTCTTACAGTAAGTAAGTCCTCTGTAAAATAGTTTTATTATATTTTAATCCAAGTAGTAATTATGTATCTTCTGTTTCTATAATGCTTTTTTTTTTTTTTTTTTTGGTAATAAGTTTGGGGAACCCTGACCTAGAATCAGCTTCTCAATTTCAAAATACTCCTAAACCTGCATCCATGGTCATCATCTTCTATAGTTTCAAAAAGTTGAATTTTTTTTTATTCATTAATTCAATCCCTTCTCATTTTTTTTTTTGAGTGACTATTGGCTGGATGCAATAAGGAGCATAATGAAATATGAAAGAAGTTCTCCAAAGGAAAGGTAGAAAAGAAGAGCTGATAATAGTGATAAACAGTGTATTATCAGAAAGAGAACCATTAAAGCAAAGAAGAAAGTCTTTTAAGTGTTCTGAAAAAGACTAATGTTCAGTTTCAAGCGGGCATAAGCCATTTGTGGGGGAAAAATAAAATAAAAGGACATGTATAAATAATTTTTAACTGTAAATATGGTTCATCAAAGATTTGCTTTAAGTGGTATCCTATATAGATCAACACATAAAGGGTATTAGTGGGATAATGGTGAAATCCAAATAAAGTCTATAAGGTAGTTTATAGGGTTGTACCAATGTTAATTTCTTAGTTTTGATCATTGTACTACGGTTATACAAGACGTTAATATTAGGGGAAGGTGGTTGGGAGGGGAGGTATATGGGAACTCTGCACTATTTTTTAAACTTTTCTGCAAATCTAAAATTATTTTTAAATGAAGTTAAAACAAAACAAAATTCTTAAGATTGCGCTTTAAAAAGTAAGGTAAAGTTCAGGATTTTGTAGTAGCTTTAAGCACTCTAAACTTTCCTTAAAATATTGCGAGTCGAATGTTTGATGTTTGACATTCACACACGTGGCTTTTATATGTGCTTCCAGAACATATAGTGTATGAGAGATGAGGAGAGACCTGCTGCTTTTGAAGCTAGTCCCTTTACACGTACTCTAAATCTCATCTCTACCTTGCCATTTCATACGAAAATGGGATTTGATATACAAGTTGACTTGTGCCCGCTCCATATCTGGCATTGATAAACACTGAGAATCCATCTTTTAAATGGCCCCTTCTAGATACACAAGAACCCAGTATCAGCAGTTACCTCTGAGAAGGCAAGCTGGAGACTGGAGGTCAGTTATGAAACAGAGATCTACTTTTCACTTTGGTTCTGTTATTGAACATAATAAATCAACTTTCTCAAACAAAAGCATCATTGTATCTACAACTTCTCCATCATGTTAAACACACATACACAATAACTTTTACATACCCTAATTATTTTTATGTAACGCTATAATCCAAAGCCCTCTAGATATGTTAACTCCTACATCTCTGGACCGAAGACTCCTTTCATCTTCATAGGCTCCAGATCTCGACCCCTTAGAAAAACAGTGTTCCCGTCAACTATGCTAAAGTACCTAAAGCAAGTCCACTTCAAAAGTTTTCCCCACTGGCCAAAGAGTCAAGAATAACTCATCAGCATCAAGGAAGGAGCTTTTCTATTTTTGTGATCTAAGAGTTCCCTCACCTTAGGGGCTGAGGCTTCAGAATCATTCCTCTGCAAATAGCCATGGATCATCTGATTATATGTAAGGCCTATTAGATGTCTAAATTACTAGTGTAATTGGCATACCCTGCAGGCGGCAGTGCTCAAATGCCTCTTTTTTTTTTCCTTTCTCGGGTTCATGGGCCAGGACTCAAACCCAGGTCTCCCGCACAGCAGGCAAGCATTCTACCATTGTACCACTCAAATACTTCTTAAAAAGCATTTTCATCTGAATTATATATCATTCTAAACAAATAAGTCAATAAAATTACAGCACATGCTTTGTTTAGGAATTACGGACTGTTCTTAAACAAAAGTATTTGCTAAGCATGCTAGATAAAAAAAGGTCCATGTTGAACATCCTTCTGCTTGGTTGCTACTCATTTTTTAAAGTATTTTGAGAGCAAAACAACATTCAGTTACATCAATATACAATGTGGCCTTAAATTTCCAGCTAAATCTTAGAGGCAGGTATTTTAAAATGGCAATCAGGTAGTTTTATCAATATTTAATTTAGAGTTAAAAAGAAAAAAGAATCTAAAATAAGTGATGACTTTAAAAAGGCCTAAGAGGTAAATCACACTACCAAGCTACTATATCTTCAGTGTGTTGAAATAGAAATTTCTAAATGTGTTATGTGAAAAACAACTACTGCTAAGTCATTTACATAATAAATTGTAAATCCAAAATACCACTGGCTCTACAATATGCAAATGAACAATCTAATTTCACTTTAAATTACTCTCACTTCTTTTCTCCACTAGACTCAAATGGGAAAGAAAATGAGAGTACAATTCAGAAGCTGAAAGAAAAAAAAACTAAGGACTTCAATCAGATCTGGATGACTCATGTTGTGTCAATTGCAAATTTCTGATTTCAAGCCTTTAAAAAAAGACCCTTCAAGGACCCTTCAAATTATGTTCAAGTCATATGCCTGATTGGACAATTGAATCATTTTGCTAGACTACACTTTTTTCTTGCTTCAGATATCTTCTCTTGCTGCTACAGATATGTTTGTTCAATGTAAATGGAGTGATAAAGATTGACCTTTCTAGTTGAGCAGCTGGCTAAACTGGATTTTAAATAGTACACTTAGATTTTACTTCACTCAATTTAAGGCAAAAAGAAGTGAGATAAAATCTCATAGGTGAAAGGCCCTGTGCCAGTTTAAAAGCGTTTTGTACCCCAGAAAAGCCATGCCCTTTAATTCTGATTCAATACTGAAGTGGAAACCCTTTTGATTACATTATCTCCATGGAGATGCAGCACTTCTAGTTGTGGGTGTGATCTTGTGATAAGATTATCTCCATGAAGATGTGGTGTGTCCGGTTATGGGTGTGGCCTTTTGGTTAGATGAAGATGTGACTCCACCCATTCAAGGTGGGTCTTGATTAGTTTACTAGAGTCCATTAAAAGGAGGACCACTCTGGAGAAATGACAGAGATGCTTGGAGAATAGCTGCTTCAGAGCTGACAGAGAAAGTCCATACAGCCACACACCTCTGAAGATGCAGGAGGAAAATGGCCCCAGGAAAGCCTTATGAAACAAGAAGCTAGAAGAGAAAGCTAACAGACGTTGCCATGTGCCTTTCTAGCTGACGGTGGTGTCCAGAAGACAAAGACCCCAGCAGATATCAGCCACATGCCTTCTCAGCTTATAGAGGTGTGCCAGATGGCATCAGCCTTTCTTGAGTGAAGGTAACCTCTTGTTGGTGCCTTAATTTGGACATTCTCATGGCCTTAGAACTGTAAATTTGCAACTTAATAAATTTCCTTTTTACAGCTGTTTCATTTCTGGTATATTGCATTCCAGCAGCATTAACAAAATATCACAGGTCCACATATCTCATTTTTACTCTAGGAATTTTATAACCGCTGCCCCACCCTTTTTGACAAATTTAGCATGTCACAACAGGGTGAGGTATAACCAGAAACGAGATACTAAATTACCACTATAAGAAGTTAGGGACTCCAAAACAGACCTAATAGCACTTCTGTCTTTTCGGAATTGTTCCCATCTATATTTTTCTGTTCTCAGAAAGAAAATTTGAAGAGAGGTAAAAAAAATTGTCCATGAGCACTGCCTAGTACCTTGACTCATTCCAATGTCTATTCACTGATTTTCCATCTAATAACACCAAAACCATTTCCTTCTTTCTTTTCTATCTCATAACCTGACAAAAAAAGCAATCTTGGAAACTTCTTGATATTTAAGACCATACATACTTCCAACATTCTGTAAAATCTTTACTCTCCCTAATCCTTGTCCCTTTCCCCCAGTTACTGTACACTTTTGACCCAATCCATCATTCACTAAAACCATAAACACAGGAAATTATGTGCAACTGCCAGAAAAATTACATAGTCAAAGCATCCCTCAAAGATAAATTTCCATGAATAACTAATGGAAAAGAGAAAGAGCCTATATTTATGAAATTTCTTTTAGACCTGCTACTTGATTTTCATTCAATGCTGGCATGTGAGCAAGTGCTAATTTGCATAGCTGCTAGGAAGTTGGGTACAATCATTTATTCACAGCAGGCACAGTACTAACAGCTAAGAATGCAGAGATAAAATACTCAGTCAGACTCTTTATTCAAAGACCTCAAAATCTAGTGGACAAGAGAATCCAAGAGACCTATAATCACTGTTATCGTGGTAAATGTCATGATAGGAGTATGCCCAGAGAAGCATGGGAGGGTAAAAAAAAAAAAAAGGCATCTAACTCATCTGAAAGGATTGGGAAAGCTTCTCAGACACGTTGGCACTAGGGTCAAGTTTAGAGGGATCCTTAGGAGAAACAGGAGTGGCAGTGGGGTGATACAATATTCCATTCAGCAGAAGCAGCATGTAAAAACACATGTATGTCTGGGAGGGTAGAAATACTGCATAATGTGTGTGCAAGGAAGAGTGAATGACAGGAGACAGAAGGAGATGCAGCAAACCTAGACCACAAAAAGGTTTTTCTTCCATACTAAAGGAATATGGAGGCTAAATCAGATAGGAAGAAAGACTGGAAGCTGCAGGAATGATTAGGAGGCCGTTAGTATAATTCATATGAGAAATGAAGGTCTGAATTCTGAGGGGCAATGGAGACAGAATAATGAATTTCCAAATCAAGAAAGAAGAATGAAGAGGATTTGAAAGCTAACTGTGAAGGAGAGGGAGGAGTTGGGATGCCTCTCAGATTCCTGACTTGAGCAACAAGGCCATTCATGCAGACAGTGAAAACAGGAGCTGTGTGATTTCTTGAGTAGGTCTATGGACTTTGTGTTAATTCAAGGCCCAGGCAAAAATGTGCAGTCCAGAGCTGAGGAACAAGCCACTTTTTCCATGCCTGAACAGAACCTAGCATGTTTTTCACTCCCAAAATAAGAGGCTTTGATAGACTCAGGAGGGGGCTCCTCTGTTCTCAGCAGTGGCTTCGGTGAGGCTCATTGAAGGCAGCTCTATCAACAAGGATGAACCAAGATAAATAAACTAGCTGATACTGCCCAACTCATTCTATGGGCGAGCTATCACCCTAATAAAAAAAAGCCAAATAACAATGTCACAAGAACAGAAAATTACAGGCCAATATCCCCCACAAACACAGACACAAAAATCTTCAACAAAATACTGGCAAAACAGAATCCAATAGCACATTAAAAATTATACACTATGACTGAATGGGATGGTTCAACACAAGAAAATCAATTAATGTAATAAATCACATTAAGAAAACAAAGGAGAGCTTAGCCTACCTATAGATATACCTAAGAGTTACTTCCAGAGGACCTCTTTTGTTGCTCAGATGTGGCCCTCTCTCTCTCCCTAAGCCAAGTCTGCAAATGAAACAACTGCCCTCCTCCCTATGTGGGACATGACATCCTAGGGCAAAAGTCTCCCTGGCCGCATGGGAGATGACTCCCAGGGATGAGCCTGACCCTGGCACTGTGGGATCAACAAAGCCATCCTGACAAAAAGGGGGGAAAGAAGTATAATAAATAAGGTATCAGTGGCTGAAAGAGTTCAAAAAGAGTCAAGAGGCTACTCTGGAGGTCACTCATATGCAAGCTTCAGTTAGACATTGCTATCTACTGTAACTTGCCAAACCCCAACCAAAACCACTTCTGCCAACGCTAAAGAACACCTAGGGTGTTATATAAGATTCTACAAAGGTTCTATGCACTAAGGTAACTTTCCAGAAACTTACAACCTCCCAATTGGGTCCGTGGACCAGATAAGTCCCAAAATGCAGACAGGCCAGAACATCAACTAGTTTCATCCCCCAATCCCGTATTATTGACAGCCCTTTCCAACATGAAAAAGTTAGAATGGGCATAACCCAATAACCTAAAGAGTGGGAGAAAGATCAAAGGTGATGGTGGAATTATACAGAGAAGGTCAGGTTTAACAAATGAATTTGACTGCTAAATCATTAGATTGATATTTCCTTTAGCCTACAGTACCTTAGAGAGGCTAGCAGTAAAAACCTAAAATTGTTGAAATGTAACCCATACCAAACTCTAAAATCCTTCTACAACTAATTGTGATGTGCTCTGAAACTTATTGTTTTTTTGCATATATGTTGTTTTTCATATAGAAAAAACAAGTCAAGAAAAGAAAACAAAGGGAAAAAATCATATTATCTCAATTGATGCATAAAAGGCATTTGAAAAAATGCAGCACCCCTTCTTTCCAAAAACTCACAGAAAATTAGGAATAGAATAAAACATCTTTAACATGATAAAGGGCATATATGAAAAACCCACAGCTATCACATTTCAGTGGCGAAAGACTGAAAGCTTTCCCCTAGGATCAGGAGCAAGACAAGGATGTCCACAGTCATCACTGTTATTCAACATTGTACTGGAAGTCCTAACAACTAGGCAAGAAAAAGAAATAAAAGCCATCCTAGTTGGAAAGGAAAAAAATAAAACTCTCCCTATTTGCAGATGAAATAATCTTATATAGAGAAAATCCTGAAAAATCTACAACAAAGCTTCTAGAATTAATAAATGAATTCAGCAAAATTGGTGGAGTACAAGATTAACACTCAAGATCAGTGGTGGTTCTACACACTAGTAATAAACAATCCAAAGAGGAAATAAAGGGGAAAATTCCATTTAGAAATGATCCAAAAGAATTGAATATCTAGGAATAAATTTAACCAGGCACAAAAAAAGAACTTGTATACAGAAAACTACAATACATTGTTGAAAGAAATTAAACATGGATTGGAAGACTAAATATTGTTAAGATGCCAGTCCTATCCAGAGTGATATAAAGATTCAACACAATGCCAATTAAAATTCCCACAGTACTTCTTTGCAGAAATGGGAAAGTCATCATTAAATTCACATGGAAGGGTGAGGAGCCCCAAATAGGCAAAGTCTTCTTGAAAAAAAAGAGCAAAGTTGGAGGACTCACTCTTCTTAATTTTAAAGCTGATCACAAAGCTACAGTAATCAAAACAGCATGGTACTGGTACAAGGACATATATGAACCAGTGGAATCAAATTGAGAATTCAGTAATAAACCCTCAGACGTTTGGCCAACTGACCTTTGACTAGGGTCATTTCCCCCAAGATGATATACATGTGGCTAATAACACATGAAAGCATACTCTATATCACTAGCCAGCAGGAAAATACAAATTAAAACCACAATGAGATACCATCTCAGACCCACTGGAATGACTACTATTAAAAAAAATTGAAAATTACAATATTGGAGAACATGCAGAGAAAGAGAACCTATTCATTTTTGGTAGCAATGTAAAATGGTGCAGCCGCTGTGGAAGACATTTGGTGATTCCTCGGAAAGTTATGTATAAAATTACCATATGACCCAGCAATTTCACTTCTAGATATATACCCAAAAGAACTGAAAGCAGGAACACAAATAGACATTTGCACACCGATGTTCATAGAGGCATTATTCACAACTGCTAAAAGGTGGAAGCATCCCAAAGGTCCATCAATGGATGAATGGATATACATGCTATAACGTAGATGAACATTGAAGACATTATCTTGAGTGAAATGTCAGACATAAAAAGACACATACTGTATGATCTTATTTATATAAAATAAGCAGAATATGCAAAAGTAGAGAGTTTCTGCTGGGGTGACAAAAAGTTTTGGCCATGAATGATAGTGATGGAGGTATAAGTTTGTGAATGTAATTAATACCATTGAATTGTATATTTGAAAAGGGATAAGAAGGAAATTTTAGGTTACTATATACGTTACCACACATATACACACACACAAATCACAGACCTGTACAACACAAAGGGTGAACCCTAATGTGAACAGTGAACTAAAATTAACAATATAATTATAATAATAGTGTTCTATCAATTGTAATAAAAGTACCACACTAACACAAAAATGTTAAGGAAAACTGAGTGTGTGAGAGCAGGATATATGGGAATGCTATACTTTCTGCATGATTTTTCTGTATACGTACAACTGTTCTAGTAAAAATATATATTTAAAAAATTTTTAAAATAGCAATCACTTCAAGGTGGCCATTACCAACATTTAGGTCTTCCAGAAATAACTGGAAAGTTTTACAAGATGAACTGGTATCTGACAGGTTGAGAGAAGAGCAGAGTTATTATCATTTCAATAATTAGTATAAATATGACCTAATTTATTCTCCCAGGTCACTGAAGCCTGCAGCTTACAGTTAATAAGCATTTTAATAACAGTGAAACCATGTCATTCCTGTTGTTTTGTAGACTGCCTTTTCACATTTAACAATATCATGAGCATCTTTCTGTCATAACATCCTTCCATAATTTCATGTTTAAAGCTTAATAGTATCTGATTATACAACTATACCATGACTTATTCAGTGAGTCCCCTATTGTTGAAAAATTGGGTTTAAATGGAGCTATTCAAGCTAATTTTTAGCATTAAACCCATCATCACCAATTAATCACATTTTTATGACTCCAGGAATATTAAAATATTTTTATATGAAGTTTCCTTGTCCATAAAATTCCTTTCAAGTTTTCCTTTTTAAAAAACTATTAAAACAAAAAAACAAAAACCCTAGCTATATAGCCATCTTAAAGGATGCAAAGCAACTACTAGTTCTGATTTTATAAGAAGAAAATAAATTGCTCACTTGCTGGGGGTGCATTAATTTTATCAAGCCACTAGCGTACCATATAGTACATTGGAAGAGGCAGGTAATTCACTAAATGGCACCCTGGTGGCACAGAAGAATAAATGCATCTCCAGTAAGTGAACCATGTGCTCTCTGCTAGCAGGATCAAGTGCTTTGTTTTATATCTCCTTTCCTGGCCCATGGATGCTTATTGGTCCCTCCCTAAGTTAGCAATAAATGCAGGCAGAGAAGCCTCTGCCTGTACTCATGCTGTTCCTTCTATCTGTAATGCCTCTCAGCTCCCTAGTTTCTGTGCCCAATTGACACCTACTTATCATTCAAGACAGTTCAATTGTTACTTCTTCCAGGAAGTCTTCCCTGACAACCCTCATCCTGAGTTAAGGGTCCCCAAAGTATCCTACCTATATCTCCAACTGAGTACTTAGCACAATTTATTGAAACGTTAATTTGATGTTCACCTGCCAAATAATAAGCCTTTTTAGCTTGGCATCTTGCCTTTCACTGTAGTATCCCCAGGTCCTAGCACGTTGCTTTGTTAAGTGATTGTTGAAAGGAATGCTGTGATTTAGAGGGCCACAAAGTCTCATCTGCCCATCAATACTCTCCTCCACCAGTAATGTTTTCTACTAAGAGCAATTATGCAATATGCATTAACTATAAAGGTTATAATGTTCTAATAAAATACAACAAAAATCTGACACATGTTTTATGCATAATAATTAAACCAATAATAAGTGATTTGCATAAATTACTACCACTGATAATTTCCAGGAATACAGCAACCAAGTTATCCCTCTATTTTTGCTTTTGAACTGAGCTGTCATCCTTATGAGCCTCATATTTTGCTCTTCCTCATTAGAATTTTTAGGCAGAGACATGTCCTTAAAGGGTTAGAAGAACCTGAGTCCTCTCTCTTCTTCCTTCCTTACTCCTAGTGTCATTTAAAAATAATAATAAATAGGTGCTATAGGCTGAGTGGTATAAAATACAAGCTTGCCTCCTTACTTAAAATGCCTCCCCCAGATTACTAGGCATTCCATCATTTACAACTTCATTTGGGTTAATAAAGAAACACCCCCTTCCGAAATCAAATAAACTAAGCAACATAGGTTTATTGGTGATTTAGCAGTGCAAAGCAAGCTGATAATTAACCATATTAAGGGGATAATTTTGAAAAGTGAGGAAGGGAAAGAAGGATGCACAGTATTGGGCTACTGGAATCGCCATAACGAGGCAGCGAGAAAGCTTTGATAGTTGTACTTAAGGTGGCTGCATAAGTGAGTGTCCTTGTTCTTAGGAAATGTACACAGACATAAGTGTTGGAGAAGCATTAGTTATCATAGCTAAAAAATGGTACACAACCTACCCTCAAACGTTTACAAGTGAGACAGGGAGGAAAGGAGGAAGGGAGGAAGAGAGGAGGGGAAAGGAGAAGGAGGGAGGGAAGGGCCAGCAAAATGCTTATGGTTAGTGAATCAAATAATTGTGTTGAAGTTCTATGTATTCTTTCTGTATTATTTTTGTGGTTTCCTGAAAGTTTGACATAATTTCAAAATAAAACATTAAATAAATGGGAAATATCTTGCAATGAAAGAACAGGGGATGCCAGAAGAAAGGGAAAGAAAATTGGGAGAAACCCAAAGATTAACTTGAAATTTCGGTCTAGAGCCCCAAGCATCTCACTTTTCTTTCCTTCCCCTTTGAAAGTCTACTTCTGTCCCTGATACCTGCCATGTGAAGAAATCATTTAATTCTTGTTGGTCTTTACTGACATTCTCATTTGCTTTTCAAAACAATATTTTGAGCTGCAGATAGTGTTCTCATCTTGAAAATGGGATAATGCCACCTACTCATAGCCCAAGAGAAATATGTAATAGAGATATTATTTCATTAGTCTAAGAAATGCACTTAAAATACAAGACCAAAGTACTATCCTTCACATCACGATTGAGGTAGTCCAGATTAAAATGGAATGCTGATCCACAAATGTTTATAGCCGCATTACTTATCATAGCCAAAAAATGGAAAGATAAATATCCATACTGATGGATGCATAAACAAAATGTGAGCTATTTCATACAACACAATATTATTCAGCCATAAAAAAAGGAATAAAGTTCTGATCCATGCTACAACATGGATGAATCTTGGAAACATTATGCTAAGTGAAAGAAATCAGACACAAAAGGCCACATGTTGTATGAAATGTCCAGAACAAACAAATCCATAGAAACAGAAAGCAGATTTGCAGATGCCAGGGGCCAAGGGGAGAAAGGAATGGTCAACAGCTGTTAATTGGTGCAGGGTTTCTTTTGGGGGTAATCAAAATACTCCAAAAATAGACAGTGGTGATGATTGCACAACTTTGTGAATATTCTAAAAACCACTAAGTGGTACACTTTTTAAAAAAACTTTTTTTTTAATTGTGAAATATAACCAAGTACATTTTAACAAGTAGTTATAGAACAGATTTTAAAATTTGGTGTCCGTTACAGTTCCACGATTTTTCATTTTTTCTTCTGGCTGCTCCAGGACACTGGAGACCAACAGAAATATCAATATAATGATTCAGCAGCCATACTCCCTTGTTAAATCCTATCTTTTTGCTATACTCCTCCTTCTCTTTAAATAACATATATGTAAAAGCAATAAATTCAAAGTACATTGCAACAATTGGTAGTAGAACAGATTTCAGTGTTTGTATATGTTAAAATTCCACAATTTTAGGTTTTTATTTCTAGCTGCTCTAAGGAACTGCAGGCTAAAAGAAATATCAGTATTCTGATTCAACATTCATACTCATTTGTTAAACCTGACCTTCTGTGAGTAACTCTACCATTACCTTTGATCTTTCTCCTACTCTTTAGGGGTATTTGGGCTATGCCCATTCTAACTTTTTCATGTGGGAAGGGGCTGTCGATAATATGGGATAGGGGGATGGAACTAGTTGATGTTCTGGAAAGGCTGGCCCCTCTGCATTTCAGGGCATATCTAGTCCAGAGACCCATTTGTAGGTTGCAGTTTCTGGAAAGTTACCCTAGTGCATAGAACCTTTGTAGAATCTTACATAATGCCCTAGGTGTTCTTTAGGATTGGCAGGAATGGTTTTGGTTGGGTTTGGCAAGTTATGAGAGGTAGCAATGTCTAACTGAACATGCGTAAGAGTGACCTCCAGAGTAGCCTCTCGACTCTCATCTGAACTCTCTCAGCCACTTATAGCTTATTTGTTACACTTTTTCCCCTTTTTGTCAGGATGGCTTTGCTGATCTCACATGTCAGTACCAGGCTCATCCCTGAGAGTCATCTCCCACACCATCAGGGAGACTCTCACCCTGGATGTCATGTCCCATGTAGGGGGGAGAACAATGGTTTCATTTGTAGATTTGGGCTTAGAGAGAGAGGGGGGGGGTTACATCTGAGCAAGAAAAGAGGTCCTCCAGAGGTAACTCTTAGGCATACCTATAGGTAGGCTATGTTTCTCCACTACATACACAAGCTTCACGAGAGTAAGCATCACAAGCACAAGCATCAATTGCTTGGCCTATTGATTTTGGTGTCCCTAAGGTTTGGATCAGTATCTGAAGTTTCTCAGGTGGTAAAGTTTAACAGTACCATAATTTTTCTCCTATCCCTTAAGGAACTTTGCCAATACTTTTTAACTACCTGCTTAATATACTCCAATATATCCAGGCATTACATTAAGCCATACAGGATTAAAGACTCTGATTCTTATTCTGGGCTCTCTGTTTGAATTGTTTAAATGATCTATCCTGACAGGTTGAGTTAGATTATATGCTACAGAAAATTTAGATTCTGGGCCTAATAAAACTTTCTTCCTTTAGTCTCAAAGAGTAGGTAAATTTTTAAGGTACAGGCAATGTCTCCCTTACCCATGTATTCTGAATTACCCGAATCTCGACCTGATTGGCTTCATTCTTATCTCTAAAGACCAGATTATGCATATATAAAACAGCTCCTCAAAACCCAGAAATAAGTTACCACTCCAGACTAAATGTGGCTGCCCTAAGAGTTTACAACCTAGGCCTCAGTTTTCTTATATTTTCTCAATGATATCACACAATATTTGCTCTTTTGTTTCTGGCTTATTTTGCCTCACCAAATGTCCCACAGGTTCATTCACATCATTGCATGCCTCACAACCTCATTCCTTTTTGTAGCAGCACCGTGTTCGATCATGTGTTTACATCTTCGTTCACCAATCTACTACTCAGTCAAGTGCATCTTTCAGTCACCTCCCCCTACCGGGCCTCATATATAAGGTCCAAAGTCAACAGTCCAACGACATTCTCAATTTTAGATGATTTCATTGTTCCCAAGAGAAAGATAGCCAATAAACACACCCTCACCAAAGAGAAAATCCCAACCTCCCCCTAACTCTTGTCCCTCCCCCCATTAAGTACCCCAGTATTGCTGCAGTACTGTTGTTTTCCTGTTAATCATAGGCCAGAGCATGCAATAGCATTTTATTGCTTATAGTCCAAAATTACACATTCTTTGTACAAGATGCATACCTTTGCAGTAGTTCATGCAAGAACTTATCTATATTTGTAGCGTTAATGGTGGGACCCATGAGTCTATACAACCCCTTTCAAACATGTTCACCTTCAATATGGTAATACTGCGTATAGATCCACTAGTGAACTGCCTTCACTTCTATATCTATTCCCTCACAATTAAGTTCAATCTCATTGGCAAACTGTTCACCCATCTCAAGCTTCTGTGTATCTTTTGTGTATCTCTAGGTCCCCTATATCTGTATTATAAGCCTCTGATTTTACCTTCACCGTGGTCAAAAAAGTGGAATCATACAGTAGCTATCCTTTTGTGCCTGGCTTATTTCACTCAGCATTATTTCCTCAAGGCTCATTCATTTTTTTCATGTGGTTCAGGAAGTCATTTCATCTTATTGCTGCATAATATTCCATGGTATGTATACACCACATTTTGTTAACCTACTCGTCTGTTGATGGGCAATTGGACTGTTTCCACCTTTCGGCGATTGTGAACAGGGCTGCTATGAACATTGGTGTGCATAAAAACCACTAAGTGGTACACTTTTAAAGCATGAATTGCATGTTTAGTAAATTATATCTCAATGAGGCTGAAACAAATACAAATATGCTGTTAAACAAAGTGCTCCTGATATAGCTAGGGCATTTTAGAATCATTTAGAAAACCAGGATTAGGGTAAGACCTCAGAAAATATGTAATTGACCTACCAATACACACAAAAAATATTAATAAGGTCCAAAACAAACCTGGCTACCATTGTGGATCTAATAACAAATACATTACTTAGAAAAGGAAACAAGACTGCTAAAAAAAATTTTAATGATGATGTGCAGAATTATATCCTCCTTTAATTTAGAGAGGCAGTAATGTATAATGTTAAGAATTCAGGCTCTTTCTCAGTGCCTGCCCAGGCGGAAAAAAAAATTCATGCTTGGACAATGACCTAGGATCTAATCCTCAGCTCCATGATTACTTCCTCTGTGATTCTAACAAAGCGACTTAACTTCACTGAGACTTACTTTCTTCACCCAGCATTCAAAAGATTTTTTTTACTCATGTAGCTAAATCTATTGTTCTGCTTTAACTTTTTCCTCAGCTCTTATGATTAAAAATTTATTCGTAAAGATAAAAGAAATATTAACCTATATATTTTCTGGTACTTTAACTTCTTTTTTACAATTAACCCTTTATTTTGTCATTTGTCTTTATATTTACATTACATTGCCTAACTCTGAATTTCTTCTCTATGCTCGCTTTCCTTTACTACAGTTCGCCAATTTTTCATTTCTGTTATTTCCTTTAAAAGCTGTGGCTTTTCTTGCCTCCAGGCTAAAACCTTGATGTTCTCTTTGCCTTAAAATCCTTTACCCACCCTAACTCCCTATCTTCAGAGCTTACCCTATGCTTGACTCTCTTAGGATGTCAGGAAAGTGTTAAGCATGCTGGTAACACTTCACTAGATTCAATGTGTCTACTTCCTCCATAGACTGTGAACTCCTCCAGGGCTTTTTGCTTTTTCTGAGTTACCCTCTATACATGACTAGTGCCTAGAACAGAGTGGCACTCAAAAAAACTTTCTGAATGATTGAGTGAGTAAATAATGATTGTGGCTATGACATACTTTTTTAGCTGTGGTTCAGCAGGTTCATTACATTGTTTCTTTCCACCACTTCATATCAAGTTTTTCTGCCCCTTACATCCACTTTGGTAACTGTTCTGGAGTTCTGTCACTTATTCATCATCATCATATGACTTTCCAGAGCTGAGCTTTTGAGAATACGGTTTCAGTGCATATGTATATTCTACCATTTGATAATTCATATTGCTAACTAAACTTGCGAGATGCTAAACTTCCAAGTGTTGATTCTTTACCAGATCTGAAAGAGATGAAGGTAAATTTCTGATGAATAACAACTTCTACAGGGTCTCATATGGGGAAAAAAAAAAGCCGCTGTCTGCCTCCCTCCCCTCCCTCTGCTGCATTCAGATTTTTAATAAGGCCACTCCTCTTGCTGCATGGGGAGAGTATGCAGCTGATTAGAGGCCCTGAAAGTTACCTAGTCAAGAGCTTCTACTTCATTCCTATGACCCATATTAAATGCTGATAGTTTTCATCATCCATTTTTAACCCCATATTCTCTATCTCTGCCTTTTTCTAGCAAGAGGAAAGCTGTCGAACCCGAGATCCATTTTACATTGCTTTTTAACTACTGCACCGCCTTAAAGGAACTCAGAGACAAACTGAAGACAATAGGCTTCTCCCTTTGAATTCCCACTTGTTCTTTCCAGCTTTCTCACTACCTCTCATTTGTGCATCCCCACTCCCTTTCAGACATCTGCCCCCATAGCATGTTTTCTGTGGTTTCCTTCAGTGTCCTTACTTACTTAAGACAAGCCCAAGGTTTTTCTCATTTGATCTAGTGATGAATTAATTAATGACAACCTAGCCTGAAATAACTGCCACTTTATCATGGTGCAGTCTTTTAGGGTACTATCAGAAAACACTGTTTTCCAACTTTTACATATTTGTTTAACATGTATTGACTACATACCATGTGCAAAGCACACGCTAGTGATCATTTTGCAGATTCAGCACTATTCTTCAAATTAATTTCACCCTAAAGATCAGAGATCATATAAGAAGTTGGACTGGAACATACTTATAACACCATACGGTAATAAAAATTAACAGAATCCCAGCCTATTCACTGGCAAGATAAGGGCTATAGAAAGTAAATTTTAAAACTTTGTTTTTTGATAGATGCATGGATATAATAGATTTTTTTTCTGCCAAGCATGATCTATGAGTGTTGGTCCCTATAAAACCTAAAAATACCAGATACTCACTTTCCCAGTCTCCCTTGAAGCTAGGATGGGGCATATGACTTGGGCTTGACCAACTGGCACCCCCACCACCCTGAATCTTAATTCTAAAGCTGTGATAGCAAAGAAGGAACCAAGAATACATTCCAGTGGTAGATGGAGGCAGCTGAGACAGATGCAGCACACACATTAAGTGTACAGGGGCTGAAGTGGCAACAGTGTGGCACTGGTGTTAGTGTCCAGTGACTTTGATGACAGTGAGGCAAACTGTGACATCCCGAGTTCAGAGGCAGCCTGGGTATATTTATACCCATATGAAGGAAAGTCAATTCGGTGTACTTATAAATAGCCTGGACTGACTCTGTGATGTTATTTTGGCTGTAGGCCTGGGTACTCCCTAGTTGTCGTCCATTTTCCAAGACTGCTTCTGTACCCTTTCAATAAATTCTGTGAGCTATCCAATGTCCTTTCAAGGACATTCTTAAAATCAATCAGGGTGCACAGGTGGTTCAGTGGTAGAATGCTCGCCTTTCATGTGGAAGACACGAGTTTGATTCCTGGACCATGTACCCCCCGAAAAAAAAAATCTTAAAATCAATCAAACCGTTTCTGTTGATTGCAACTAAGAATTCTCATACACAGGCTATTAACTAGCAGGTAGCAGGTATTAAATAAAACTCGTTCCCAGTTATTAATATTTGCTGACCACAACTCAGTATACTGACAGTAAACTATAACTTGTTAGTTTTGGATCAGGTTTATTGGGGTAAAATGTACAAAAAGTAAACGATACCTTATTTAAATATTGTATTTTGATAAATGTAGATGGCTGTATAACCACTACCATTATCAAGAATATTTCTATCACGCCAAAAGTTGCCTGTGTCCTTCTGCAGTCAATTCCTACTCCCTACCCATGGAAGCCACTGTTGTGATTTATATTCCTATATTTTTGCCAGAATATCATGTAAATGTAATGATGCAGTTTATAACTTTTATATCTGGCTTCTCCTGCTTAGCATAATGCTTTTGAGATTCATTCACATTGTTGAATATATCCATATTTGTTATTTTTTATTGCAGGGTAGGAGTCCCTTATGGATAAATTTGTTTCTCCACTCAGCATTTAATGGCTATATGGGTTGTATCCTATCAGAACTTTTTAAAACATAGAAATTTATCAAAATAGTTATACTCTACCTTCTGGAAGTTTGCATAAAGGTAGGAATCCCAGGACAATATGGAGGAAATTAGGTATTCTTTCTAATACAATGGAACTTATTCTACTTTTTAAGATGATAAATGCTCAGATATAGTTATTTAATTTGTCTTCAAATATCCCCTTTGGCACATTTTTAAAAATAAAAATAAAGGTAACCTTATTGATCCTTCCTAATGTCAAAAGAAAATCATAAGAAAAATTCCTCTGGGGAAAAAAAATAAAAAAAATATATATGTTTATTTTATTTCTCCTTTGCCTGGCACTATCATTATAGTGCAATGCAGCAGAAAGCAGAATGCTACTTCAGTGGTGCTCTCTCTCTTCAATCAACTTGGTTCCTAACTCAGCAGCAATTCCAAGGCTATGGTCAAGTTTTCATCCTGCGGCAATTTACCCTGCAGGAGGAAAATCATTCTCCAAACCTATTTTCGTGACTGTCGAGCTTTATAAACATCATAGCCAAAGGCTGTTACAGTCCATTGAACCCAAGAGTACTAAAAGAAGTATGACCAACATACATGTTTAAATATGTAGAAGAAAAAATCATAATAGCTTCTGTATGAAACTTAGAATTCTAACCCCAACTCCACTGATATAGTTTGGGCCTAAAGGCTAACCTCTGTATTTCTGCTTTCCTCTGTGTGTAAAAATAAGTATCCCTGTCAAATTCTTACATTCTAATATCTCATAAAGCTTCTTGAGATTTTCAAAATTATAGATTTGCTTAACTCAACTATTTTGTAAGTAGTGTTCAAGCACGCATCCATCCCAGTGCATGGATTCCAAAGATAAGGATCATAATTAACTGTAAACAACAATTAAAAGTACAAAATTGAAATTCCAGGCAACAAGGGTACATATTTATACCCATACTAATGAAAATCGTTTCAGTTTACTTAAATGCTGGTGAAATAATACCACTCTGGATAAAATATGAAGCTATTATTCAATGTGTATTACATGGGAAGGAGGGAGCTGGATACTGCAATATATAATAAACGTGAAATAAAATCATGAGTTTGGCCATATAACATTTACTGTTTGTGGTAGGTTTTTTCGCTATCTTACAGTTTTACTGTAAAACATAACATTCATTTTTGGAAAGGTTCATTGTAACTTATCAAAGACCACCTTGGCCTTTGACAAATCAAAATAATCTAAAGGATTGAACTCCGCCACCCCTACCACCACAACCACCATAAGTTATTCTTTATGTAGTTTCAACTCCAGTATTCAGGCTCTTTCTCATTTTATTTTGTAAAGAAAGGACGTGGGGAATTCAAAAGAGAAAAGAAAAGCATGGTACCATCATGTAGCAACAGCAGTAACATTAGTGATGGAAATCTTCAGCTTAATAAAGGGGAAACAGGTTTAATAAAATCCCAATCTCCCAGTGGTTAATAGTACAAACACAAGAATGTTCTTTCATGAATTGGAACAGATGTATGTCACAACTACAAGATGTTGGTAATAAGGTGGTATATGGGGGAAAATGTGCCTAATGCGAACTATAGACTATAGTTAACAGCAATATTTTAATGTTCTTCCATCAATTGTAACAAAGGAACCACACCGGAGCCAAGTGTCATTAATAGGGGGGTATAAGGGGCATGGCGGTTTCTTTTTGGAACTACAAAAATGTTCTAAAATTTTTGCAATGTAAACACAGCTCCGTGATTATACTGAGAGCCACTGAATGCACACTTTGGATGAACTGCATGGTATGTAAAAAAGACTGTGTTAAAAATAAATAAATAAAAACTTAACCTTCCAGCAATGTGAGGTGCCCAGCTCTAGCGTGCTTCTGTACATAAATGAAAATATCTTCAAGAACTGGCATGTCTGAGCAAGAATGAATGTGTAAGACCTATTTGTACCCTCAGTTCCAGACAGCTGAGCTTCCCAGTCTTTAAATCTTAAAATTCCACAACAATGCCAACTGCCCATCAAAAGGAAATGGGATACCCTCTCCTTTCTAAAGTCAAAAAGTCAGTTTAAAAATGGGAACTTTTATTTTATATATATATAATATATATACATATAAAAGCAGAATGAAGAAATTTTTAAAGCCAGTTTTAGTGAGGCAGTGAGTTGAGGATGAAAGAGAAATCAGGTAGCTACTAATGTAAAAAGAGAAAATCTAAATGCTGCCCTAAAGTTAAAGAGAAAATCTAAACGCTGCCCTAAAGTTAAAGGATCCTGCAAAAGCACAGATGGCTTTATTAAAGATAACGAAGAGACTTATAAGTTTGTTTTAATTTTGGATTCAATGATGAATTTTGCAGAAAATAATCATATTTCCCTAAGGAAGACTATTAAAAGATACTTCAAGAAATAAATTCTAAAGGCAATCACAACCTAGGGTTCTAAGGACCTTTAGGAACAAATAAATTCACTAAAGCCTCATTGTATATGTGCAATTACCTGCGAAGGGGACAATGGTGATAATCCATAAGGAATTTTCAATATTTCACAAAGCTCAGTGGAAATTCCACTTTGACACCTTTAGATTTCTTTGCATGTGGGTATTTCATAATGATCAGAAGTTCTGGTTGACATTTATATATGTTCTTCATTAATCAAAATGGGAAAATTAATTATTAGTAAATATAGTTTAGTGATTAAAAGCAGTCATGGGAAGAAAAATAATAAAGGAGTTGTATTTAACTTTCTGGTAAAATATCACTTCTAAATAAAATGACCAAAGCTGGAAGAGAGAAAAAGCCATGTTTCTAAATGTTTACAAATCCCTTTTCAACATCTAAGCAGCCTGACCTAATAATCAAGGAATCCAAGAAAGATAAATCAAATTGTTTGCTTTGGGAAAGTATACATCTTATACCTAGAGAGAAACATATGCAGAATGTATCATGGCACAGTTTATAAGGCTTTTTTAAACACAAGTCTCATTCTTGCTGAGTGATTTCCTGATTCAGAGTGAATTGATTTTATAATGCAATTAATACCAACATTTATTTAAAATCTCTAAAAATTTAAAATCAGACTAGACATGTCTAAGGGTCCCTAAGGGTCCCCCTGAGTTTAAAATTCTTTCACATATAAATGATCACCTATTTGATTAAATTCACTCAGGAATTAGTGAGGGACTCAGGCATATAGATTTTCTCACTGTCAAATTCAAATGAATTTTAGGATTTTTGTCATTGATTCTTGTGTGTTAGAGTCAATTTTATTTCTGGGGTCAAACACAACTGAAACTATAATAGTAATGACAAGAATCGTTATGTGATGCAAAACTCAAAAAAAGAAAAAAATAGCTCCACATAAACTGTATCTGTATTGCCCATTCAGAGCCCTGGAATCTATTTAAATGTATGTCAGACTTAAGAGTTAAAATTGTAGGTGGAATTATATTGGAGGCTGGGACAATTCAAAGAACTGGAGTGAACCAATTTCCCCAAAGAAACTTTGTTTTTCATAGCCCAGATTTTATCTTTACTCCATCTCCACCCTCTCTTTCTCTTCTGATTCCCTCTCCTGCTGTTGAGCTGACTAAGTAAGTGCCATCCCCATCGTTACACTTACCTGCTGCCACAGGTGTCCTTTACTTCAAACATTTCTTCTCTCCCCCATTGCTCCTTGATCAATATCATTTCAGGCTACCTAGGCTATTCCTCCCCATCTCTTACTACTACAAATTGTTCTATTTGTACATGTAACCTTCGTTCAAGTGCATCACAATCACTGGCCACAATGAGAAAACTCACAAGAAATTGAAGGGCCCTGGATGAGCCAACTTTAATTTTATTCAAGAGAAGCTGGTTAGTATAAAGCAGATACACTTAACAAATTAATATGTCCTGATGGCTCCTGTATTACACTTGGATTTACACTCTCTTTCACTCCCTTTTATTCCTGACTTCCTGCAAGGTTTTAATTTTTTTTTAATGCAACTGTATTGAGATATTATATTCACATATACAGTTATCCAAATTGTACAATCATTGGTTTACAGTATCAACATACAGCTGTGCATTCATCGTCATCACAATCGATTTTTGAGCATTTTCATTACTGTAAAAAAGGTAATAAAAATATAAAAGGAACAAAGAACACACAAAACATCCCATACCCCCTGTGCTGGTTTGAAACTGTTATGTACCCAGTAAAGCCATCTTCTTTTCATCCTAATCCAATCTTGAGGAAGCCATTTTTTTTTTCATCTTTTTTTTTTTTTTAGCATGGGCAGGCACAGGGAATTGAACCCGGGTCTCTGGCACGGCAGGGAACAACTCTGCCTGCTGAGCCACCATGGCCTGCCCAGCCATGTTCTTTTCATCCTGATACAATACTGTAAGGTAGAACCTCTTGCTTAGGTTGTTTCCATGGAGATATGACACCCAATTGTGGGTATGACCTTTTGATTAGATGGAGATTTTGTTGGTCTTAGTTTACTGGAGTCTTTAAAATAGCTCACACAGAGACAAAGAGTTCAGAGCTGACACAGGCATTTCAAGATCGAGATGGAAAAAGCCCAGGTGCTAAGTAAGGACTCACAGAAATAGCTAGAACCTAAAGAGAAGAAATATTTGCCCCAGGAGATGCTAAACTAGGGGATGAAACCCAGAGTTTTGCCCTAGAGCAAATAGGTGAGGACCCACAGATGCTTAGAGAGAAAGCCAATAGAATCCAAAGATGGAAGCAATAAAATTGAGAACAAGGACCAGTAGGTGCCAGCCACATACCTTCCCATGTGACAGACATTGGCCTTTCTTCAGAGTCAAGGTATAGTTCCCTGGATGCCCAAATTTGGACACTTTTAAGGCCTAGGAACTGTAAACTTGTAATTTAGCAAATCCACTTTTATAAAAGCTGATCCATTTCTGACATACTGCATTCCAGCAGCTTTAGCAAGTTAAAACAGTCCCCTCCTCCCCGATTATTTGTTTATTTTGTGTGTCTTTTTTTTTTCTTACTCATCTGTTCATACACTATTAAAGTGAGCATCAGCCACAAGGTTTTCACACAATCAGACCTAAAAGCTCTATAGTTATTGAATCATCTTCAAGAATCAAGGCTATCAGATTACAGTTCAACATTTTCAGGAACTTCCCTCTAGCTACTCCAATACACCAAAAACTGAAAAGGGTACTATATAGTGCATAAAAATAAGCTCCTGAATGACCTCTTGACTCTATTTGCAATTTCTCAGCCACTGAAACTATTTTGTTTCATTTCTCTTCCTCCCCCTTTTGGTCAAGAAGGCAAGCCCATGATGCCAGGTCCAGGCTCATCTCCAGAAGTCATGTCTCATGTTACCAGGGATATTTACATCCCTGGGAGTCAAGTCCCACATAGGGGGTAGGGCAGTGAATTCACCTGCCAAGTTAGCTTAGAGAGAGAGGCCAAATCTGAGCAACAAAAGAGGTTCTCTGGCGGTGATCCTAGGCATAATCATAAGTGGGCTCAGTTTCTCCTTTGTAGGAATAAGTATCAAAAGGGAAAGACCCAAGATCAAGGGCCTGGCCCATCAAATTGGCAGTCTCCAACGATTGTGAGAATATCAGGTTTTTCCCAGGTGGGGATGGTTAATATTTCTACCCTCCCCACTCTGTCCTTCAAGAGAACTTTGCACATTTTAATCTTCTGCCCAGATTACTCTTGGATGTATTTGGGAAGGTTTTAATTTTCAATCACCTTTTATTCTCATCTGGCCTGCAATCTTTCTCTAGGATTCTCTTACTCTTTGTCTTCTATTAGTTAAATGTAAAATGGTCTCCTAAATTCTCCTCCAGACTTTATATGAAGGATACCCTAAACCAAATGATTCCTTTGAAAATGGAATCCTCAAAATACATTTTGCGATAAAAAGATACTTTAAAAATACATCTCTGAGACAAAGAATCAGCAGGTGGGAGGCGGAAGTGGAGAGAAGTGAAGTTCCTATGAAAATGAAGTTGAAAGGAGAGAGAAGAGTTGATAGATAGCAGCTGAGAATGGTGTTATTCTGAAAATATCCAAGTATGCATCACTCCCAAGTAAATGTCGTTGGGATATGAAGCCACCCTGGGACCTGCTGGCTCAGGTTTTACATTGCTTTACTTAATGGCAGCAGATTTCTGGGGACCCTTGTTTCATTACCACTCATCAAAATAAATGAGTTCCAATATAGCATTACAACAAAATGAGGCAATGTTTAGCCACAAACATGTGGCTATTTATACATAAGTTCTGAGAATACCAAATTCAGTTAACCTACCTGAATAAATGTTTTTTAATAGAGTAACTATACCTATTTCCCTATTTAGACACAGTAGTATTAAAATACCTTTCCATATGTTATAGAAAAAAACATGCCATCATTATAGAAACATATTTAGAGGTAGAATAGCCTTTTAAAATTACCTTATGTACAACAGCTCTATGCCCTTTTATTTAGGATGAGAAAATAATATCAGCATATAATTCTTCCTTCTGATTTTTAAATATAACTTTTTGAGATTTTCTTCTCATATATAGATTTCCCAAAACCCTAATTTTCCCACTTAAAAAAAAAAAAAAAAAACCTTATTGTTCATCTTAAAACATATGTTTTGAAATGTCTCTATGTGTGTGGAAAAGAAACTTCATTTCCTAGGATTTTTCCCTTTCTATAGAGATGCGAGTCTTTACACTTAAATTACTGTCTTTCTGGTCCCGGACAGCATTCCTCGGCCCAGGGCCTCATGCAGATAAAACAAGCCAGGTGCATCACTGACCCCTGCTATCCTCCTCTGATAAAGCTTTTGCCCTTAGATAAATCCCTGGCTCTTGTCTACCCGTCCAGTAACCCTATCAAGCTGATTATGTTACAACACCTTTTACATGAAAACTCTAGAAGAGTTATATATTGATTTAATTTATATATGAGTTTTCATTTAACAAAGGGATTTGCTAGAGATTTTGGTAAATAGTTCATTTAAAAATACTTTCATTTATAATTTTTTAAGAAAGTCATCTTTTCTGTTACTCAAGACATACCTATATTACTCCAGCTGATAATGCTTTAACTGATACAGCCTATTGATGTTGCTATGTTTAAAAAATGGCACGCATGACCATTAAAATCCACACCACTCAAAGCTTAGATGACATGAGATATACACCTATAAGCAAATATTTTATAGTCCACAAAGATGCCCTTCAGTAGCAAGAATAAGAACGTGCTCTTCTTAAGGCATTTCACAAAATTCAACATCCTTTCTTGAAAACACTTCAAACGACAGGGATAGAAGGGAAATTCCTCAACATGATAAAGGGAATATACGAAAAACCCACAGCTAACATCATCCTCAATGGTGAAAAACTGAAAGCTTTCCCCCTAAGATCAGGAACAAGACAAGGATGTCCACTGTCACCACAGTTATTCAATATTGTGCTGGAAGTTCTAGCCAGAGCAACCAGACAAGAAAAAGAAATACAAGGCATCCAAATTGGAAAGGAAGAAAACTCTCATTGTTTGCAAATGACATGTCAAAAATCCACAGCAAAACCACTAGAGATAATAAATGAATACAGCAAAGTGGCAAGATACAAAATCAACACCCAAAAATCAGTAGTGTTTCTATACACTAGTAATGAGCAATCTGAAAAGGAAATCAAGAAAAAAATTCCATTTACAATAGCAACCAAAAAAATAAAATATTTAGGAATAAATTTAAATAAGGATACAAAAGACCTGTATACAGAAAACTACAAGAAATTGCTAAAAGAAGTTATGGGAGACTTAAATAAATGGAAGGGCATACCGTGTTCATGGGTTGGAAGACTAAATATAGTTAAGACATCAACTCTACCTAAACTGATTTACACATTCAATGCAATACCTATTAAAGTCCCCAAAACTTACTTTGCAGAAATAGAAAAATCAATAACCATATTTTTTGGAAGGGCGGGGTACCCCGAATACCTAAAAAATATTGAGAAAGATAAATGAAGTCAGAGGTCTCATACTACCTGACTTTAAAGCATATTATGAAGCTACAGTGGTCAAAACAGCATAGTACTAGCATAAGGATAGATAAACTACCAATGGAATCAAATAGAGTGCTCAGATATAGACCCTCTCATCTATGGACAACTGATCTTAGATAAGGCGGTCAAGCCAACCTACCTGGGACAGAGCAGCCTCTTCAATAAATGGTACTTGGAGAAGTGGATATCCACATGCAAAAGAATGAAAGAGGATCCATATCTCACATCTTATACAAAAATTAACTCAAAATGGATCAAAGACCTAAACATTAGAGCTAAGACCATAAAACTTTAAGAAGAAAATGTAGGGAAATATTTTATAAAACTTGTAATGGGACGTAGTTTCCTAGATTTTATACCTAAAGCATGAGCATTGAAGAAATAGATAAATGGGAACTCCTCAAAATTAAACACTTTTGTGTATCAAAGAACTTTATCAAGCAAGTAAAAAGAAAGCCTATGCAATGGGAGACAATATTTGGAAACCACATATCAGATAAGGGTTTAGTATTCGGAATACATAAAGAGATTCTTCAACTCAATAACAAAAAGACAAACAACGCAATTTAAAAATGGGCAAAAGACATGAACAGACACTTCTCAGAAGAGGATATACAAATGGCTAAAAAGCACATGAAAAGATGCTTAACTTCCCCGGCTATTAGGGAAATGCAAATCAAAACCACAATGAGATATCATCTCATACCCACCAGAATGGCCATTATCAATAAAACAGAAAATGACAAGTGCTGGAGAGGATGTGGAGAGAGGCACGGTTATCCACTGTTGGTGGGAATGTAAAATGGTACAACCACTGCAGAAGGCAGTTTGGCAGTTCCTCGGGAACGTAAGTATAGAATTGTTATATGATCCAGCAATCCCATTGGGATTCAGAGGACACGTCTGCACAACAATGTTTATAGTACAATTGCCAAGAGACGGAAATAACCCAAATGTCCATCAAAGGATAAGTGGCTAAACAAGCTGTGGTATATACATATGATGGAATATTATGCAGCTGAAAGTCAGAATAAAGTTATTAAGCATGTAAAAATGTAGATGGCCCTTGAGGACATTATGCTGAGTGAATTTAGCCAGAAACAAAAGGACAAACATTAATGAGTGAACTTGGAGAACTGAAGTTAAGAACATAGGTTATCAGGAGATAGAAATAGGATAGAAATTGGGCAATTGGTACTGAGGGGATACAGATCGTGCAAAAGGACTAATTCATAAACATTCAGAAATGGAAAGCACAATACTACCTGATTATAGGACCACAACATAAGTACACTGTCAGTAATGACACTTAATGTGAATATGATATAGGGAGAAGGGCCGGGGGTACGTATGAAACCATAAAGTAATATAGAAGATAAAGACTGACATGGTGTAATGCAGGAAAGCCTAGAACATACAATGATGGTGATTAAATATACAAATTAAAAAATGTTTTTGCATGAGGGAGAACAAATGAATGTCAGTATTGCAGGGTGTTGAAAATAGACAGTATATGGGAAAAAGTGCAATGTAAACTAGGCTCTAATGTCATCAGTAACACTGTAATATGCAACAAAGGCATTATGCCAAAACTAAATGTCAATGGTGGGGGCATTGGGAAAGGGGTATGGATTCTGTGTGGAAGAAAAGGAAATGTCTTCAGATAGAGTATGGTAGCAAAGACATGTCTACACAATTAGGCTGGATTGTATGATGTGTAAATAAAACGGTTTAAAAATGAACAGAGAGAAACAAATGCTAGAGAGAACATGGAGAGGGAGAGATGTACCTATTCACTGTCCATACGGAAATGAGAGGTCTAGCTCCTTGAAGGGCAGTGTGGTCGTTCCACAGGAGGCTAGGGGTGGGGTTACCATATGATGCTGAAACCCAGATGCTCAGTGTATACCTGGAGAAACTGAGTGTGAGGACACAAATGGACATTTGCACACGGGTGTCTCTGGTGGCCGTGTTCATGATCCGCAGTGAATGGAGGTGGCCTAAGGGTAAAACTGAGAAATGGAAGAGGGAACTATGGTATATACATACAATGGACTACTGAGTGGCCACAAGAAGGAATGAAGTTGTGAGGCATGAAACTAGATGAATGAACCTTAAGAGCTGTAGGTTGAATGAAATGTCAGGAACAAAAAGACAAATATTATCATGCCTCAATCATATGGGCTAACTATAATATAAAAATCTGGTGAACTAACGTCAACAGCATGGGTTATCAGATTGGGGCTTATTGTAAAGGTTGTAAGCTCTTACAGAAGTCACATATATTGAGGAGGTATAATTGTTAATTTTAATTTCTGAGATACTGAGCTCTTTGTATATAACATGATTTTTCCCAGAAACTTCAGGTATTTATGTGACACCTGAGACTCAGAGTTAAAGCTCTAAAGCTATGAAAGTCAGCACTGCCCCATACGGAACTGTTTAAAAAGTGAAGAAGTGATAAGACATTGAGTAGAGACATGAATGAAGCTGACCTGGATAGGACTAAGGCATATCAGAAGACTGGGTAAAGGATGCTATCATCCGTGTTTTAAAACTTCAACTTCTGTGTGAGGATAAAAGGAGAGATGTCTATTGGGTGCAAAACTGATATTCTGGGCAATGCATTTCCTAATTTAACTTCTACGGTCAGCTCAAAACTGATACTCTGGGTAATGCATTTCCTAATTTAACTTCTATGGTCAGCTTAGTTAACACCATAAGTACATGAAATCTTGAATAGGGCATGAGATTTTGTTGGTTTGTGCAGGTTAGTGTGATGCCCCAATAAATCCCAAAGAGGTTTGAACAGTGAATAAAGAAGCACTTGCAAAGTTCCATTTGGGGAATGGGGAGAAAGGGGTCAATATTCAACTTCTCCTTTTAGAGAATTTCTGATATTCTGGCAAGCAGTGGGAACAACCAAATCAATAGATGAAGCCCTCAATCTTGTGGGTCACCCCTATGAAATATATTCTTGCAAAAGATAGGCTAAGCCTACTTAAAATTAGGCCTAAGAGTCACCCACAGAGAACCTCTTTTGTTGCTCAGATGCGGCCTCTCTCTTTAAGCCGACATGGCAAGTGAACTCACTACGCAACCCCTCTACGTGGGACATGACACCTGGGATAGAAATCCCAGGATGAGACAGGACCCAGCATCAAGGGATTGAGAAAATCTTGACCAAAAGGGGGAAGAGAGAAATGAGACAAAATAAAGTGTCACTGGCTGAGAGATTTCAGAATTGAGAGGTTATTCTGGAGGTTATTCTTACGCATTATACAGATATCCCCTTTTTAGTTTATGATGTATTGGAGTGGCTGGAGGAAAGTACCTGAACTGTAGAGCTGTTCCAATAGCCTTGTTTCTTGAAGATGATTGCATAATGATATAGCTTTTACAATGTGACTGTGTGATTGTGGAAACCTTGTGTCTGATGCTCCTTTTATCTATGATATTGACAGATGAATATAAAATATACATAAAAAATAGAAGGAACAAAGGTTAAAATAAATTGGGTAGACAGAATACTAGAGGTCAATGAGAGGGAGTGGTGAAGGGTATGGTATGTATGAATTTTTTCCTTTTTATTTATTTTCTGGAGTGATGCAAATGTTCAAAAAAATGATCAGGGCAATAAATACAACATGATGTGATGATATTGTGAGCCACTGATTGTATATCATGTATGGAATGTTTATATGTTAAGAATGTTGGTGTGTTTGTACGTTGTTTTATTAATAAAAATATTTTAAAAAATAAAAAAATGAACCTGCTCTTTTTAAGGAATAGGTTCATACACATCTTTTGTTTAACAACATCTAAACACAAAATACACTGTTATTGTAGAATGGTGACAATTTTGAGGCTATGATTCCATGTGTAATAATATTGAAACATATGAAAGATGTGTAATAATTGCCATCATAACCAAGTGTGATAAGTGATATTTCAGAAAAAGTCATTCTATTTTCAACCAAAATCATTGATCAAGCTGTACAAACTGCCCAATTTTACCGGTTATAAATCTCTCTGTTTCAATGAACATTCTACACTACCAAATTTTGGTTATAATTGCAAGACTGTATTTAGGGAACTGAGTATTTTCTTAATATACTATGGAACACACAAAATGCACACAGAGACTATTGCCCCTGCAGAATTTTTAGAAAGCAGATTTTTCTAGGCCAAGATATGATTTCCCCCTAGATATGAATGATTAAAGTATATGCCAACCTTTGAATTCCCAATGAGTAACTCAACTGGACCAGACAATTCCATTTGCCCCATTCCAGGCTCTGCTTTCCCAACAGTCAATGAGGGATTACTTAAGAACAGAACAACCCTGGAATGTCATCAATGAAAAGAGGAATCCTTAAATAATTATCTGTTAACTTTTTATACTGAATTATTGTCAATAACTTTTATTTTACTATATGAACTGTATGTTTTCTGAAATACTAAGTACAATATACCCCAGTAGCAATTCTAAATAAATTATAGCCACACCCTAAATTTCCATTTCCTTTGTTCTGATTTACAATAATCAGTGACTTTTAGAAAACTAGGCTTTCAATTTAAAAAAAAAATGGGATATGGTAGTATTTTAAAAAACGACATTCCAAATGATAAAGTCAGATCTAAGACATAAATATACCTCCCAAGAATTAAACAGCATTTTATCCTAGATCTGATTGTTCTTCAAAACACATATTAATCTCAGTGCTACTTGAAATATACAACTTTATGTTTTAAATCGCTTGAATTTTTACTCAAGTTGATTAAGATAAACAGTGGCCACTTAGAATGACTTTGAAAACCCTCAAGTAAATGTTCTCGTTCTCTTACCCAGGAAGAAAAGTAAATAACACCAAAATTGACAACCTTACCAGCTTTAGATATTGGAAAGGGAAGGATTTCCATTTTACCAACAGAGGAGAAAGAGTTGTTTCCAGTGTGTACAGGAAAGGTAAAAAAGCCGTAGCTCCATCTGGATCAGAGTGGTCAGATTAACAACCGAAATACCTTCTTGTCAGTACTGGGGGAGTTGAAATACATAACTCTACCATCCATGTCTACGAAGTTTATCTTGATAAAGACCATGAACTCTATTACAGACTGACAAATGGGCTTGGCTAAGGCAAAGGCATATCTGGTATCAAACATATCTAAAGAAAGCAGAAAGCCCAGAGAAAAGGTGGTGGTGCAAAAAATTAAACAATCACAAGGAAGGGAGATTCAATGTCGAAAAGAAAACCCTACATGCAGCTTACAGGTTTAATACTCCAGCCAGGCTAAATATATTGGCTAAATATCTGTATAAAATAAAAACCAACTTATCTTTTCTATAGGAGAACATGGCCATATCTTCTAATGGAAAGAAGTAAGGAAGTTATATCTATTGAAAGAAAAGGAGGAGGGGGACTAAGGACATAGCAAAATCCCCCATCCTCAGAAAAAAAGAAAAAAAAAAGCCTAGAGACGTAGGACAGAGGCAATGAGAACATAATAAACTGTGACCAAATAGGAGGAAGAAAAAACATTTTTAAAAATCTAAATCTGTTTATCAAAATCCTAAGTTATTATTTATAACAAAACTATAGCTGAATAGCATTTAAAATTTACAAAGTGCTTTCATATATATTTTTTCTCTCTCTCTTTTTTTATCCTATACAACTCTGTGAAGTAGGCTGGGCAAATATCACTCTTATCCAACTCATTTAAAATAAAAGCATGAAAAAGTCACAGGAATTAAGTGACTCATTTAAGGTCCCTTAGGAAGTACGAAGCAGAGCCAAAACTTGAATTCAAGCTGAGGTCAAATATGCCGTTTCTTTTTGCTATAGTATCATTAAATAAAACCTCCACTCAAATCCACAAAAGGTGTTATAATAAAATTTTGCTCAATCTAACCATGTGCTGCTTACTCATCAGTCCTGCAGCCAGTCTCCGAACTGTCAATATAGAATTGCTTTATATACCCTTAATTTCTAGAGAAACCTCAAAAAAGGAAAGATTTCAGACTGGATCATTCTTATAAAAAATAACTTCTAACCATTATGATCATATCTGATAAATTCAATTTTACCCTTTCAACATTGATCAGCCATTGCCAGTGTTTGTCAAAACGATAACAAAATGTAATGTCTGTTTCCCCATGGCAAATCCCTGCTTGTTTCTTCACCAATTTCCATAATGTACTGTCATTTATAACCTCTGACAGTTGTACCACATTTCCTACACTACCTAGAAACCAAGCACAGTAATTTTAGAAAGCTTTGTACTAAGAATTAGTATCCTGAAGAAAAGATGACCCCAACCTCCCAGTCAATGCAGCAAACTCATGAAAGATGACTGTTTCCATGTACTATTTTTTCAGTATAAAGGAAACCTTCCAAAAAAGTTATGATTTCAGCAAATTGTTATAAGTAGACTTTTCATCAGAATTCTTCATGAAACCAATAAATATTAAAACTTAAGGTTTTGACAAGATAGAATAAAGAGCACTGGATTATGAGTCTACTCTAGATTAGCTACACGACCTCAGGAACTCAATTTACCACTCTGGGTTTTAACTTCATCCTCTCTTTTAAAAGATGTGGGCTCAGCAGCTTGCAAACATTGTTTTTAGCTGAGGGACCATTTTTCTTTTAAATAATGTCACATAAATTTAATATAAAAAAAGTGGTAAAAGTAGAGCCTTTCTAGGCAGGGTAATCAGATCCCTATCCACGCAGCATGTCCCTCATTCCACCAGATGACTGACTTCAGACAACCCATGAAATATGTCTGAGAAATTACATCATAAGAGCCAAGAATGAGCTCTTTCCTGTCCCTTCCAACTCATGAATTTTATGTTCACATCATTAGTCATGAGAGAAATGCAAATTAAAACATTAACACCTATCCGGAGAGCTTCAAAAAAACCAATAATACCAAGTGCTGATGAGGAAGCAGAGCAACTGGAACTCTCATATGCTGCTGATGAGAATGCAAGATGGTACAGCCATTTTGGAAAACAATTTGGCAGTTTCTTTTAAAGGTCATCATATACTTATACACAACCATCAAATCCAAGAGAAATCAAAACATATGTTTACATAAAAACATGTATGTGAATATCTTTTGCAGTTTAATTCATAATTGATAGAAAATAGAAACAATCCACACATCCATCAACTGGCTAATAGATTTAAAAAAATTGTACATCCCTAAAATGTACTACCCAGCATTATAAAGCAATAAACTGCTGATACATACAATAACATGAATAAAGCTCAAAAGCATTAGCTTATACTGAAAATTACAAAACATTTCTGAAAAAATTAAAGATCTAAATAAATGGAAAGACAATCCATGTTTACAAATCAGAGGACTTAATATTGTTAAGATGACAACACTCTTCCAATTGATCTACAAATGCAATGCAATTTCTATGAAAATTTCAATGGCCTTTTTTGCAGAAATTAGCAAGCTGATCCTAAAATTCAGATTAAAATGTAATAGACAAATGATGGCCAAAACAATCTTCAAAATGAAGAACAAAGTTGGACTCACACTTCCTGATTTCAAGACTTACTATAAAACTAAAGTAATCAAGGCAGTGTGAGATTGAAAGTCCAGATAAACCCATATATTTAATGACAACTGATGTTCAACCAAGGGGGCTAAGACCATTCAAAGAAGAAAGAAGAGTCTTTTCAACAAATGGCATTAGACAACTGGATATTCACTGTTCTAGTTTGCTAGCTGCTGGAATGCAATACACCAGAAACGGAATGGCTTTTAACAAGGGGAATTTAATAAGTTGCTACTTTACAGTTCTAAGGCCGAGAAAATGTCCCAATCAAAACAAGTCTATAGAAATGTCCAATTTAAGGCATCCAAGGAAAGATACCTTGGTTCAAGAAGGCTGACGATGGTCAACATTTCTCTCTCAGCTGGAAGGGCACATGGCAAACATGGTGGTGTCTGCTGGCTTTCACGTGGCTCTCCCAAAAGGGACTCTTTCCAAAATGTTTCCTCTTTTAATGGATTCCAGCAAGCAACTCCACCTTCAGTGGGTGGGGAAACACCTCCATGAAAATCATCTAATCAAAAGTTACCAACAACAACTGGGTGGGTCGCATCTTCATGGAAACAATCAAAATGCTCCCACTCAGCAATATTGAATGAGGATCAAAGGGCATGGCTTTTCTGGGATCCACCACAGATTCAGACCAGCACATACACATGCAAAAATATAAACTTTGACCCCTACCTTACATCACACACAAAAATTAAGTCAAAGTGCATCATAGACCTAAGTGTGGGTGCTAAAACTATAAAATTCTGGAGGTACAAGGGTAGCTCAGTGATAGAAATCTTGCCTGCTATGTGAGAGACCTAGGTTTAATTCCTGGCCCATGAACTACCGCCGCCAAAAAAAAAATTCAACAAATGGTGCTGCAATAACGGGATACTCACATGGAAAAAGAATGAAATGTGACCCCTGCCATACAGTATACAAAAAAAAAACTACAAAATTCTTAGAAGAAAATACAGGAGTAAATCTTTATGACCTTGGATTAGGCAATGATTTCTTAGATATGACACCAAAAGCACAAACAATAATAATAAAAAAAAAAGACTGATAAGCTGAACTTCATCACAATTAAAAACTTTTGTGCGTCAAGAAAATGAAAAAAAATAGAAGGGGAAACAATATTTGCAAATCATCTATCTGATAAAAGACTTGTTTCTAGAATATAAAATGAGCTCTTACAACTCAATAACAGACAAACAATTAAAACAGGAGCAAAAGATTTAATTGACATTTGTCGTAGTAAGGTTCAGCTGTCAACCTAGCCAGGTGATGATGCTCCTTTGTTCTGTTTCCGTGGACTTGAGTCATTAGTATGTGAAATTCACCTATGGCTGATTACATCTGTGGAAGCCTAGGGGGAGTGCCTTTCACGAAGAGTGAGGTTTAATTTAATTAGCTGGAGGCTTTAAAAAGAGAGGTCAGAAGGGAACTCAACACAGCACAACCCAAGCAGCTCAGTATACCTCATCTTTGCACTCGCGGTTCAGCCCAGATGTTTGGAGATGCAGCAAGGAATCTTCTGAAGGAAGCCGTTGGAACCCAGAAACTAGGAGAGAAAGCCAGCAGACATCGCCATGTGCCTTCCCATGTAACAGAGAACCTCAGATGAAAGTTAGCTGCCTTTCCTCTGAAGAACTATGGATTTTTAACTAAGTAAATCCCCTTTTATTAAAAGCCAATCCATCTCTGATGTGTTGTATTCTGGCAGCTTTAGTGGAGTAAAACAACATTAGATATATGAATAGTTAATAACCACATGAAAAGATGCTCAACATCATAACTCATTAGGGAAATGCAAACCAAAACCACAGTGAGATACTACTTCACATCACTAAAATAACTATAATTTTAAAAAGACGACAGACAATAGTGAATGTTAGTGAAGATATGAAGAAATGGAAGCCCACCTGTGGACACTTCGGAAAAGTTAGACAGTTCATGAGTGTTTAACACTGAGTTATCATATGACCCAGCAATTCCACTCCTAGTTATACACCCATGGCCACATAAAAATTTGTACATAAATGTTCTAGCAACGTTGTTCAAAGTAGCCAAAAAGTGAAAATAACTCAAATATCTGTCAACAATGAGTGGATAAACAAAATGTGGTATATCCACACAATGGAAAATAACTTGGCAATAAAAAGGAATGAATTACTAAAATGTGTTACTACATGGATGACCCTCAAAAACATTACGCTAAGCAAGTCAGTTTACCAAAGTCCACATATTTTATGTTATTATTTATTTGAAATAACCAGAATAGGCAATCTATAGACACAAAAAATCATTGTTTTCACAGGGCAGGGAGTTTGGGGTGGAGCATGGGAAATGGGAAGTGACTGCCAAATAGTAAAAGATTTCTTATGGGGGCAATAAAAATGTCCTAAAATTAGATTATGGTGATGATCAGACACAACTCTGTAAATATACTAAAACAATTGAAAAGTACACTTACAGGTGAACTTCATGATACGTATATTATATCTCAAAAAAGGCATTTTGCTAAGTGAAAGAAATCAGACTCAAAAGGCTACATATTGCACAATCTACTTATATGACATTGTGAAAAAGGCAAAACTATAAGGACAGAAAACATATTACTGGTTGCTAAAGGTTTAAGAAAGGGGAAAGGTTAAAAAAAAAAAAGACAAGAGAACCTTACATGTTGTTGGTTATAGAGGTGGTTATACAACTCGAACACATTTGTCAAAATTCATAAAACTGTACATCTTGAAAGGGTGAATTTTACTCTATGTAAATTGTACCGCAATAAAACTGGCTTTTTTATTGTGGGAGATGCAAAAAAAACCCCAGTATTTATAAATGTGATAGCAAAATAGAAGTAGAAACCTTTAAAATACACCAGAGTTCATTGGTAGCTTTCCATAACTATGTAGAATATGCATCCCATGAAAATCATCAGGATTATATATTATAGTCTATGGTAGAGTAATAATGTAGTCATATACACGAGGACCATGGAAGAACACCCTTAGAATTCAGGATCAAAGTTAGAAAAAGGTTTCTCTCTGGAAGACAAACAAGCAAAAGTCAACATAAAGAGTTACCTGGCCAAGTCTACTATCTTAGATTAAAAATAGGGTTTAGAGTCTTGAATAAGCCTTTTAAATAAGTTTTGACATATGACAGTTGACAATAAAATAGTCAATAATACAAATTTATCTTACATAAAAAAGATAAATTAAGGTTTTGAAATATCTGAGTAATATTTTTTGCATTTGTTTTCTTTTTCTATGATTCTCCATTCCTTTCCTTATGTTTTTTCTGATATAAATTATAATAAAAATAAGTATACTGACAAATTATGTATATTATAACAGTGCCATTGGGACTTAGAGAATTATTTCTGTAATGTATATATTATATATTTTATTTGCAATACGTGTTAACTGATCCATTAAAATTGTTTGCCTATTTGCTAACAACATGCCATTTACTCCCTTTTTTTTTTCATATATCACTCATTCACTCACTGGTGTTTCCCCATATTTAAAAAAATTAGTGGTATTTACTGTGTTTTAGGCTCTGTGATAAGTAGAGGAATGGAATTTGAACTCAAGTCTGCATGACTTCAGAATTGTTCTTAATTATTACTCTGTGATGCAGCAGGCAGTATAGTCCAGTGGGGAAAGCACTGACCTGGGGAGTTTAGGAGGCCTGTATTAAGGGTTTGACTCTGACTCACAATGAGACTTGGGGTAGGAAACTTAACCTCTAAGATAGAGGTTATTCATCTGCAAAAAGCCGATGTCGGGCAGGCCACGGTGGCTCAGCAGGCAAGAATGCTCACCAGCCATGCCAGAGGACCCGGGTTTGATTCCCGGTGCCTGCCCATGTGAAAAAAAAAAAAAAAAAAAGTCGGTTGTCATGATAAAAAATATATCTATTCCTTCTAGCCTCCTATATTCTGGAGCAGCTAGAGGGAAAAATCTGAGATTATGGTATGGTAGCCCATGACAAACTCTGGGATCTGTCCTATAACTACTTGTTGAAGAGGGCTTTGAAAACTATCGCTTTTTTCTTTCTTTGCTTTGTACACATGTTATTTTATACAATTTTTAAAGTTTAAAAAAATAAAGGAGTTTCAAATAGAAGATCCCTCTAGTCCCTTCTAGTTGCAAGCATTCTATTCTATAGTTCACAGGAAATTTACCCATGGCTCAATAAATGTTTGTGCTCCCTCTATGAAGGATACTCTTTACATATGCAAATATCCCCTTAAAAGAAAGAGATGTCAGAGGAAGAGCTTGGTAACTGCTTCAATTTGTGATCTGGTCCCTAGTTTCACAAGAACATGAAATGTAGTTTTACCTGCTGGTTCAACACTGACCAGGCTCTTGCTAAAGAAAATTATGAGAGCTTGTTTTATAATTCAGAATCTCAAGTTGTTCATTATAGTGGGATAGTAAAGACTAGATTCTGCCATCACAGTCAGGGACATTGGAAAACAAAATTAGAAGGTTGTTTTGGAAGACAAAGGGAACTAAATGGTTTAGATGGATATTCTTCCAGGTTGTATAAAAAGCCTTATACACTATCTCAGTTCCATAGGAGAGTTCTAGTAATTATTTATCCATAGAATCAGCTTTCTCTGATCCTTGAGTAGTACTTACTAAATGTTGCTAGCCTTTTCTAAATTTAACCTTTCCCCTTTCTTCCCTTGATTTCAAATTCCACTCCCTCACTTATTTACTACCTGTGTTAATAACATGCAAGTTATTTAACCTCTCAAAGCCACAATGTACTTACCTGTAGAGACAATAACATTTTCTAATAGGTAGAATTAAATGAAAAAATGCATGCATGCATGCATATGAAGTGTTTATCACAGAGCCTAAAACACAGTAAGGTGTTATAATAAGGTTCCCCAAGACACTGTCCAGGAACACTGGGAAGGTAGCTCTACTCTGGAACAAGGAGGTGTTGAGAGGCTGATGATCCATGCATACTTATGCAGGATGAGAGAAGGCAAGGCCAGAAAGGGTGGCAGCAGAGAGATTATGGAAGGAAGGCCTTCCAGGCCATGCTGAAAGACTTGATATTAATCAGCAGGCAACGGAAACACCATGAAAGATTTTAAAAACAGAAAATAATCAGAGTTGCATTTTGGAAACATGTGAAAGGTGGGGATAGGCTCCTTTTTCCACAGGAAGGTAAAACCTAGATCACTGGGACTCCACATCTGGCCAACAAAAATGCAGAATGGGGAATGCAATGTAGGAGGCTCAGATTCCTGCCATCACTGAAGATGGAGTTCAAAAAGACTGACTTCTTGGAGATCCCTATCACACTTGTGACTTCTTAGAAGTTCCCAGCTCATTCCACCAGTCAGAAGGGGGCTGACAGAATGAGGAATGAAGATGCAAGTAGTTTTAGTTTGTTAGTGCTTCCAGCATACAATATATCAGAAATGGATCAGCTCTTATAAAGGGGATTTATTAAGTTACAAGTTTACAGTTCCAAGGCCTTAAAAAATGTTCAAACTAAGGCATCCAGAGAAAGATACCCTGACTCCAAAGAAAGGCCAATGTCTATCACATGGGAAGGCATTTGGCTGGCATCTCCTGGCCCTTATTCCTGGTTCTGTTGCTTCCAGCCTCTAATTCTAGTGGTTTCCTCTCTAAGCATCAAAAGGTTCTCACTTAGCTGCTCCAGGGAAAAACTCTGGGTTTCATTCCTTAGCTTAGCAGCTCCTGGTGCTGGAGAGTTCTTCTCTTCAGTTCTGGCTATTTCTGTGAGGCCTTGCTTAGTACTCGGACCACTTCAGTCTCAATCTCCAACTGTCTGTGCCTGTGTTGGTTCTGAAAAGTTTCCCCTTTTAAAGGACTCCAGTAAACTAATCAAGACCCGCCTTGAATGGGCAGGGGCCATACCTCAGTAGAAATAATCTAATCCAAAGGTCACACCACATTTGGATTTGTCACATTTCCATGGAAACAACCTAATCAAAAGATTCCAGCCTAGAGTATTGGACCAGGATTAAAAGAATATGGCTTTTCTGGGGTACTTAACAGCTTCAAACCAGCATAGAAACAGAACTGATATTCAGCTTGGCATGCTCCAAGAGGACCCTACTGGTCATTAGAATATTTCTCTACCAATCAGCAAATGGACTCTGCTCTGAGATGTTTCTCTTCCCTTCCCTGGGCTATTCCCAATACCACTCTCATGATTCAACACTAGAGAGTTAGTATCTGGCCTAACAGAGGGTCCAGACCCAGCTCTAATGCACTCTAGCAGAGTCTGGTGAGTGAGTTGTTCACTGTGACTCATCAATTGATGAATAAATTTTAAATATCCCACAGGGCTCCTTTAAACCCCACCATCCCAATGGTACAACAATAAAAACTAAATCTCCAATATTTTTTCATTATCCCCAACCTGCTTCTCCAGATTTTGAACAGGTAATTGTCTTTCTGCTTAAGACTCATCTTGCTTCATTTCCACTGTTTCTCTAGTTTTGATCTTTTGTTTCTCCGACAGTCAAATATTTTTATTCTCCCTCAAGCTTCACTGTTTTCAGTTGTCCAGAATAAAAACTTCCTCCCCATAGGCAGTATCCCCACCATGTCCATCAGTTCCTAAGTCACAGTAAACATCAAGTCTCAATAAGTATATCAACCCACTAGAAATAATTGCAAAAAAGTTAACAGAAAACTGTAAGCATGTATTATACAGTCCAGATAAAATCAAGAATGAAAGGTATTTTATGTGAGATATATTATTAGTAAGAGTAGTCTGTAATATTTTCTAACAACAAACAAATATTATTTTCAGCAAGATAGTACAATATCATATCTGTCCAAAAAACATCAGACATTGTATAGTGTATGCAATATTGGAATATGGTTTATACGTGTTCTCCTTCATCATAAAGAATCACTAGAAAACACTTCTTAGATGTGCTTACTGTACTGAGGCTATTCATTTAAACAAGCTTATCTAATTATCCAAGGTGTACTTTTTCTTGGTGGGGGAGGCGCATGGTCCAGGAATTCAACCCACGTCTCCCACACGGAAGGTGAGCATTCTACCACTGAACCACCACCCATGCACCCCCAAAAAACACGCAAAGAAAATATTAACTTTTCAGATCAACTATGCTTTTTACCAAATCTAGCACTGCAATAGTTGGTTCAGTATCTTACAATGCCCTCAGCTTTTACCAAGCTAACTCTCATCCACTTTTCTTTTTCAAACACTCTCAAATGTACTAGAATAAGAAACTGAGCATAGCTTAAAGAAGTCACATTCTAGTGCTGGGACTAGCTTATGTTTTTATCACATTTTTATCTCTTAACACCCAAACTTCTTTTGATGGCATAACTTTTGGAGTGGCTGGCCAAAGAGGTGGTGGAATACTCTGTTGGATAGATAGGTGTGTACTGTGAAGGTACAGACTCAGTATACCTTATAGCATCCCAGGATCATGGCCAGTCCATGGAGTCCTTCTGATCTATCAACCTCCGATTCTGCAATAATTCTGAAGGCTTCTGGATTTTTTGAGAAACAAAAATCTGAAAACAGGGCAGGCCAGAATGCCTTCTCCAGACTCAATTATCCCTACAAATATATGAAAGCCTTAGGTATACCACTCCTTTCTCTTATGCTCTGATCAGTATTCTTAGATGCTTGGCTCATGCCTGAAAAACAATCTTAGTAGCACCCCTGCCTAGCATATATGGAATCTTTGAAACTCCTGATGCCAACTCATGTACCTAGGTATCCTCAGAATTAGGCTCGGACCCAGACTAAAGGCACTTGAGTTGAATCAGAGGACAGGGAGAAAAGGCTCTGCACCTGCCTGGAAGTAAAGTATGATTTGCCAGTCTATGGATTGCCTATATCAAGTATCAGACTACCCAGGGTCCCTAATGATTTGGCATTTTCGTAGACTACAAGTTCAGTGAAAGTGGCCAGATAATTGAGTGTGTCCTGAGGCATACTGTTTTGATGTTTCGCCACTCCTTCTAGGTACTGGGCCTGTGGACCTTTGCTAATTTATCGGGTTGCCATAAAACCACTTCACATAAGCCCCGTTAATCTCTTCAACAAAGTGGAGTGCCAGTATCGTCAGTCACCCTCTATTCATCAGTCTTTAGACTATTCCCCTCTTTTTCTCCTTTTCCAGAGCAAAATAACCTATTAGCATTGGCATTCTGCCGAACATTGATTGCACAAATGCCAAACAGTGCTTTCTTGGAGGTTCCCATCCTCAAAGCTCTCGCCTGGCATTGTGCTGAGTACTAAAAGTGCACCCAGTATAGGGTGGGAACTTTGGAGTTGGCAGGCAGGGATTCGCTGGGGAATCCAGGGGCGCTTTCCTCAGTCCTCTGCAGAAGTTATTTTTGGTGGCCACTAAGGTTTGGAAACAAAGATGCTGAAATGTGCTTCTAGGGGTCACATTTCTTAACTGTTAACACACAGTTGAGGCTGTACTGTATCTGTCAGAGGATTTTGAATATCAGCTAAATGTTGGAATTTGATACCTTCTTTCTTTGTCAGATGATTAAACTGATACCAAAGAGAAGAAGGCTCTTGGAAATAAAATTCATATGCAGTTGCTGTAGTCACAGAATTAAGAGTGAAATCTAAATCCACCTTTTCATTATATGATGCCAATGCTTTGTAAAGAACCTTAATTTGTGTTACAGAGTTTTAGCATTAGATTGAACTCAACATCAGCTTTATGCATTTATTCTTAATTTAGACTGACTTTTCGGTGCATGTCAAGTATGATTGAAACTTGCAGACAGTAATTTTTCCTAGGCAAGTAGATTTCTGTTGTTTGATGCAACTTTATCAGAATAAGTCAGAAAAACATACTCAAGAAAAGACTAGGTATAGTTGGTTTTACATTTTTCACTTCCCACCTTAAAAATTCCCTGCTGTTCTTTCTACCAAGAATGCTCTTTACCCATCCCCACATCCCATTTCCTGATTTTGGCCATCTTTTGTGACCTACTGCAAATCTCACCTTCTTTGAGAAATACTTATTAATTTTGAACCCCCATCCCCAGCAACTCTCTCTGCATTTGTACTGCCAATGGATATCCCCTTCACTTAGCCCTGAATTCTACAGTTCTATAGTTTTCCATTTATATGTTTGCATTCCCTCTAGGTAGTAAGCCTTGGATGACAAGGACCTTTCTTCTTTCTCTTTCTCCATGGCTTCTTTGAAAAACAGTATACAAATATAAAATAATCATACTATTTTTAGGTTATGGGAGACAAAAATAAAACAAACCCACAAATCCAACCACATCAGATGGTATTATGACCCCTTATAGAATTCTTAGAATCCTGCCCACTTGAAGTCAGGTATGCATATCTGTAAATAACTTAGGTTTTACCTCATCAGGGCAGAGAATCAATTAAGGCTATTCAGAAATATATCAAAAGTTTGAAATGTGAGATTCATTCTCAGCCTCTCTTTCTCCCTCACCTTTTATATGCAGTCCATCAACAAGACATGTCCTCTTCCCTTAATATCTATGCAGCTCAGTAGTAGTGATTCTCAAATCTCAGAAGGCATAAGAATCACCTGGAAGGCTTGTTAAAACATACTGCTCAATTTCATCCCCAAAGTTTCTAATTCAGTAGGTCTGGGGTGGGGCTGAGAATTCGTATTTCTGACAAATTCCCAGGTGATGCTGATGTTAATGCTGCTCCTTCAAGGACCACACTTTTCCACTGCTTTAATACATCCCCTAATTATATTCTTCTTGCCTTTGACAGGGTTCACAATTTCTACAAAAGGAAACAGGCCCCTGAATTGTGACACGCTAAGGTACTTCCAATGAGGCATGAGGAGAGTTAAATTTGGTCCTGATCTTGAATGGTTTTCCTTGGTGGGTAGTTCTTGTCTGAGGATTTTTTTTTTTTTTTTGTCTGTCTGTTTATAGGTTTTTTGTTTTTTTTTTTGTCTGTCTGTTTGTTTGTCTGTCTGAGGATTTGAAATGATCCTGAACACACAGGTATGAGACCTAAAGCATTTCTGGAGTGGTCCAGAGCACCTGTAAATATGGACCAGCTCATGAGATCACAGTAATATAGGAAGTTGAAAGTAGAGGAGGGGGGTAAGGAAAGCTATAATCACTGTCAAAGGGGTGTTTTCTGTTGACAAATGAATGGAGTTATTGTACACAAACTCAGTGGTTGCCAAGTATGTGGCCCAATTATTTTGCCTTGTATGAGCAAGGCACAAAAGGATCTCCTTAGAGGACTCGATTCATACAATGTGATGCTGAGTCTGAGGGAAGCAGATAAAAGGCTGAGAATTTGAAACTAAAAGTCTTGACAAGTTCCTGCCTTCTAAATCTAAAATATGATACCGTGATGTTGGAAAGAACATAAAAGTAAAATACCATCCTTAGAAACAGTACAGCAATTGCAATTAGTGAAAAGACCAATATAAAGGTCTATCTTGTCAAAATATTGATAATAATGAGAACCACATGGTAGGTTTTGGAGGAAAGAGATCTATAATATAAATCTAGGGTTTAGTCTCCCAGAGAAACTGGCGTTTAGGAGTATGTACCCTTAGACCTTCTAGTCTCTCTAGTCTATCTTTAGCTCTACCTATATTTAAAGTATTTGTAAAAGTTCAAAAGCTGTATCGGCCACCAGGGTCTAGGGACTTAAAGGAATGGAAGACCTGCATGCTGGCCTTATTGGATTGAATAAACATACAATTGGGTTTTTGCTCTCTTGGGTTAAACACCAATCACTCTGCAATAGAGAAATGGAGATTCTTTAGTACCCTTCGAATTGCTCAGCTGCATAAGAAAACCATTCACATGGCCGGCTAGGGCTCTAAGGGTCAGGGCCCAAGAACAGAGGGTAAGCAACTAAAACTGTGCCCCAAGAGAACAGCACTCTCCTCCCAGAGCACAGAAAGATGAGGTACAGAAGCTGCAAGCTTGCAACCAATGCTCCATTTCATTCACATCTGTTGTCCAAACCCTGGTGAGGCACACTTGAGGGAAGAGCTGTGCACAAGTGGTTGCTCCATAAAACAAGGTCAGACAATGTTACAGATGAGGATATCAGTGAAAAGATGAATTCACATTAACATAGTCATAATTAGAAATAGGTTGGGAAATGTGGGTCACTTCCTGTTGGGGCAGAGGTTAGGCTGTTTTATGTAGTACTGACCTAGGAGAAAGGAGTGAAGGCGGTTTCTGTGGCTGTGATAACCCCTACACTCAATTTCCTTATTCTGGCAGAACTCTAACGCTTCAGGAAGTGTGTACTTAAACACAGTACTCATTTGATCTAAGACTTCTAAACCTGCAGAGATTGGAGAGGTGGGGAGCCTGAAAGGAATGAATTCCTAAAAGACAATCCCCCAAATCATAGCAGCTGTAGAGTGGGGTTCTACGAATTCAACAAAGGATAACTGCATCAAGTTATCAGAGACCTCAAAGGCTCCACAAAATACCACAATCATATACTGTACTTCTTATCAGGGAGATGGGTTATAGAGCAAAATGGTTTAGAACAGGATGGGTTGAGACTATAAAAAGGGTTACACAGTTGTCAGAAAACATTTATTGTTTTCAAGCATAAGAAATTGTTAAGTGCTGAAGTTAACACAGCAATTGGGTAGCACAAACAAATCAGAAAAAATATTTATTGAACAATAACTACGTGAGACCAAACTAGCTGCTATAATTCTTAGGGTTTAAGATGTATAGCTTTCACTTACGCTCTTCTTTATAAATTCAAATGTAAATGTAATCTACAATAAAAATAAAGTTCTTTTTAAGAAGATACAAAATATTTTAATATATTAGTTATATCATTGGCAAATCTCCTCCAAAATGAATGCCTTACTTCTTCCTTTTTTTTGTTACACATTTTCACATCACTACAAATGTGTAACAAAATGACTAATTTTTGCCTTCATGTAGGCTGATTTTATTTTGGTAAGCTATTTTTTAAGTATAATATTAATGATGGCACATTAATGAGTCTTTGGGCAATGTAACTACAACCACATGCTCTTCTATTATATACATTATGTTGAATTGCCTCATCTGGCATATTCATTCCAAGTATTTAATAGTATGCAAATTCATACAAATACCCTGAGTAAAGTCTTCTGATGAATGCTTCTAGATTTCTCTTGGATGCCACTGCCACTTCCTTAAAACAGGACTTTAACAAAAAGAATGATAGCACAATTACCATCTGGAATTTACCTTCTGCACTAAAAAAATCTATTCACATTAGTTTTATCCAATAAATACTTACTATTGAAAAGTAAATATAATACAAATGTTTTTAGATTTCTAGAAGACTAAATTTGGGAGCGCTCTTATTTTCAAGGGTTAGAGTCTAATGAGTTGTTATTGTAATAGAGATCCTGAGACAATATTTTTTTAATAAAGTTAAAAAAATCAATATTCATGAAAATACAATACCTTTGTGTTTTTCTCTGTGAATAAAATTATTTTAATTCTCTAAAATCCTTTTTGTATTAATGAGATCTACAATTCTGCTTACCAAACATTGAGCAGAACTCTTTAAAAAGACAAATAGCCCAGTCCATAAATGTCCCCTCTTAGTAGGCGTTCTGGTTGAAATTGTTATGTACCCCAGAAAAGTCATGTTTTCTTTCCTAATCCAATCTTGTAGGGACAGACCTATTGTTTATGGTGGAAACTTTGACTGGATTGTTTCTATGGAGATATGACACACCCAGTTGTGGGTATGAACTTTTGACTAGATTGTTTCCAAGGAGATGTGATGCACCCAATTGTGGGTATGACGTTTTGATTAGATGGAGATGTGACTCCACCCATTCAAGGTGAGTATTGATTAGTTTACTGAAGTCCTTTAAAAGGAGAAACATTTTGGAGGATGCTCAGACTCTTGGAGAACTGCTGCTACAGAGCCAATAGAGCGCAGATGTTTGGAGATGCTTAGAGTGCCAACAGAGCGAGCAGACACCTAGCCATGGACGTTTGGAGATGCAGAGCCCAGCAGACGTCACCATATGCCTTTCCATGAAGTGCTAAGCAAGCCAAAAACCAGAGTTGTATTCCAGAGGAGTTAAGTGAAGGGCCACAGACACGTAGAGTGGACACCACTGGCATCAGAAGCTGGAAACAGCAGAAATGGGAACAAGGACCAGCAGATGCCAGCCACGTGCCTTCCCATGTGACAGACATCAGTCTTTCTTGAGTCAAGGTATCTTTCTTGGATGCCTTAATTTGGACATTTTTAAGGCCTTAGGACTGTAAACTTGTAACTTAATAAATTCTCTTTATAAAAGCTGTTCCATTTCTGGTATATTACATTCCAGCAGCATTAGCAAACTAAAACAGTAGGGAAGGGAAGACGCAAATCTGAACTCTTAATTTTTTTTTCAATTTTAAACTTTTTATTTTTAAATACTTCAAAATGTTACAAAAATAGTACAAACCCCATTCAGAGAAGTTCAACATACCCTATCCCTCAAATACCCAAATCCATCAATTTTAACAATTTGTCACCTCGCCATATTATTTTATCTATCTATTCATCACTCAATACATCTATCTATCCACCCGTCTTTCTATTTATCAATATCCATTTTCTGAACACTTCAATGTAGATGTATGTATCATCCTCCTTCAACATTTAATATTGCCTTGCACTCTTTCTAAAAACAAAGATATTCACTTACGTATGCACTTTAAATGCAGTTATCAAGTTCAAGAAATTTAACACTGCTATTAAGCTTACAGTCTATATTCCAATTTTTTCATATGTCCCAACAATGTCTTTTTAAGCCTTCTCTCCTCCTTTGTTAGATCACATCCAGGATCATGCATTGCCTTTAACTGTCATTGATCTTTAGTTGCTCTTTTTTCGGGGGTGGGGGAGGAAAATATTTACAACATAAATGATCCTATTTCAACCACTCCCAAGCACACCATTCAGTGGGATTAATCAAATTCACTATGTTGCAGTATCCTCACCATCTTCCATTACTAAAACTTTCCTATCTTCCCAAATAGAAACCCTACACACATTTTGCATTAAATCCCCATTCCCTCTGTCCCCTTGCCCTGGCAACCTATAGCTACTTTCTGTCTCTGTGTTTGCATATTCTCTATTTTCTTTGTAGCTACCATGGTGCTTAAAGTTAACGTTCTAAATCTATAAGAATCTTGATTACTTTGATACCAACTTAACTTCAACAGTATACACAAACTATATTCCTAAACCCGTCCATACACCCCTCCTTATGTAATTCTTGTCACAAATCTATTATGAGTCCAAAACTACTGATTTATCATTGCATTTTATGCATTTGCCTTTTAGATTCCGTAGGAAGTAAAAAGTAAGAGCTACAAATCAAAAATACAACAGCATTCGCATTTATGTATAACCCTGCCATTACCCTTACTGGAGATCTTTATTTCTTCATATGGCTTCTACTGTCTATTTTCCTTTCCTTCCAACCTGCAGAACTCTCTGCACCATCTCTTATAGGGCCAGAGTGGTGATGAACTCTCTCAGCTTTTATTGTATCTGGGAATGTCTTAATCTTTCCCTCATTTTTGAAAGACACTTCTGTTGGATATAGAAGCCTTGGCTGGCAGTGTTTTGTTTCTAGCACTTTAAGTATGTCATCCCACTGCCTTATTGCCTCCACAGTTTCCAGTAAGAAATCAGCACTTTAACTTATTGAGGCTCCCTTTTATGTGACACATCGCTTCCCTTTTGTAGCTTTCAGAATTCTCTCTTTATTTTTGGCATTTGACAGTTTTATTACAATATGTCATGGCATGGGTCTATTGGGATTTATACCGTTTGGAATTCATTGAGTGTCTTAGATGTGTATTTTCATGAATTTTGTTAAATTTAGGAAATTTCTAGCCATTATTTCTCTCCATACTCTCTCTGCCACTTTCTCTTTTTCTTCTCCTTCTGGGACTCCAACAATGCATTTACTAGTATGCTTGATAGTGCCCCAGAGGTTCCTAAGGCTGTTTGCCTTTCTTCATTCTTTCTTCTTTCTGTTCCTTAGTGGATGATTAAATTGTTTTATCTTCAAGTTCATTAATTATTTCTTCTGCCAGCTCCAATCTGCTATTGAACCCTCTAGGTAATTTTTTATTTCTGCTACTGTGGTCTTCAACTGTTTGGTTCTTTCTCATAATTTCTTTCTCTTTATTGATATTCTCCTTGTGTTCGTCTATCATTTTCCTGATTTCCTTTAATTATTTGCCCATGTTTTCCTTTAGCTCTTTGAGCATATTTAGGTCCATTTTTAAAAAGTCTTTGTCTGGTTATTTCCCAGGCCTGATCCTCCTCATCGATGTTTCTAACACTTTAATTTTCTCCTTTGCCTGAGCCATCACTTCTTTCCTTTTTTTTTTTTTGTATGTTTTGTAATCTTTTGCTAAAACCTGGACATTTTAATATTTTAATGTGTTATCACTGGAATTTAGACTTTGAGGCTTCTGTTCCTTAACTGAACTCTTGAATTTTAAAGAATAATTCTAATAAAGAACCCATCTATACCAGTCAGGGATTTTACAATTTCATAGAAATTACTCAGGAATCATTTTAAATGGACCTCAAAGACTAAGTTATTCATTTTCCTAAAAACAGTAAAATATTTCCCATTCTTATTTTTCACTTCAGTAGAATAAGGCACAATGTGAGTATAGCATATTAGCTTGTTTTGATGTTCCTTATTATTTTTATTTCCAAATAATTTTCTCATCACTAAGAAATAAGCATAAGTATTCGCATTTTATTGTTGAGTAAATTAAGGTAGAGAGAGGCAAAGTGACTTGGGGAGTCAGAATGGAGAAAGGGAACAAAGATGGGTTTTTGAGACAAGACCATGGTTTATATATAGTACAGACACATGCCAACTGTAAGGCCTTTGGCTCCTTGGGTCTACTCCTTTGACTGCAAAATGGGGTTAATACCACCTGTCTCTCAAATGTTTGATGTACAGTGTAAGCAAAGCACCTGGCAAAATACCGAACACATAATTGGCCATTCAACAAACACTAGCTTTCCCACTAAAGCATAATCTCAGTTTCTTCACCTAGTATAACAGATGTATAATGAATCCATAAAGCTGTTGTGAAGAAAATAAGACAACACATGATCAGTACGCAGCATGCATAAGACTCAATGTATTTGTTCTCCCCAATATTCCTTTCCTGACCCACAGTATGTTTACTAAGGGGCTGAGCTATAATCAAATCCCACTCTTGGTTCCACTATAGATCTGCTCCATACATGTGTGTACATTTTATTTACGATAGCACCTTATTTAACAGCAAAACTAATTTAACCTAGTTGCTTAAACAGTTGATATTTTAACGTGTTCTCAGTAAAATCACATTCATTTCTAAGGTAGCTTTCCCTTCCAGTAACCACAAAAGAAAAGTGATTGCTATTTCTGACTTGAAAACATCCAATTTTTTCAATACCTATTCCTACCAGAAATGTGGCAATATACATTTTTAATATTTTATAAATAAACTATTTTAATCTGAAAGATAGTTAAAAATCTATTCCTTAGGCATTTATATGCCTAAGTACTTAAATGCATCTAAATGGCTCCATTCAGTTCAAACTCAATTGAATTAAAAGATATTGGTGGTCTTTTCAGTTTTCCTATTTTTTCCCAAGTAAAATAATAAAGCAAGGTGGTAAATACGGCAAATAAATACAGATATGTATAAATGAAACAGATGAGTGAAAAATATGGACCAGATCTGCATTTATGAGGCAATGACCTTCAAAACTGGCAGGGAGCTGTTAACAATGTTCTTCACAGGGAGCAATTACACTACAACCCTCCTATGTATACTTTCATTTCTCATGGTCTACAAACACATTTGCATAACAGAAAGAATGAAATAGTCTGGTAACTGTGGCAACCTTCATTGAGACGATATAAGGCATTTTCATTATGTTAATAATCACATCCTAAATGTCAGATCAGGATAACTGCTGCAATATGAAAGGCTAGCCCTTTGACAGAATTCCCTATAACATTAACCAAATGTGGCTATTATGATTCTAACCCAGTGTTTCTAAAACCGATACCTTATTTAAACAAAAATATGGCATACAACACCTTAAGGCAAAGGTGTTCAAATTATCACCACCAACTACAAAAAGATATGCAGGTACTACTGTGCCTAAAATGTTGGGAATATTGCTTTAACTTAATAAGAAATTCAGTTCCTTTCCATACTGATTTAAAAGACCCTGGGATTTAAAAGACAAATAAGCACATGCACACACGCGTGTGTGCGCACACACACGCATTATAGAAATGTAAAAGAGGAAAAGTTGCTAAGAAACGCTAAATCTCTAAATATTAAAAAATTCACATGAAAAAATAAAAGGTTAATGTCACATAATACTGACTTTTTTTATACTTCCTCACATGAGTAAAAACAAAAACAATTCACAGTATTAGTGCCAAAGTATATACATATACTTCAGAAATCCTGTGTTTTTAAGATTCTATGCAAGAATCACAATGCAAAATCACTAACACATTTAGATAGTAGTCACTTACTACACCAGGCTTAATTTTTAAATGTCCTAAATTTTTTATAATATATTAAATTGTAATAACACCAATCAAGGCCAGCAGGAAAATAAACACAACCAGAGCAGGGTATAGCAACCACAAGCACAGCAAGTTCTACTTAACTTAAAAATACTATTTTTCTAAAAGGTGATAAAAGTTACCCATAACTATAGTATAGTCAGCCAATCTCAAAGGTTCTACTAACTGGATAAGATAACTAGTTGCCTTATTGTGATATCTTAAAACCACAAGGTTATCAATCATTTCTAGTGAAATGATGATGTGAATTATGTTTCATTTGTACTCTACACCTTGGCAAAAGTTAATGACCTACCTGCCTTAGACATTTTGTTTCACCATATACCCCCAAAAGTATTCTGAGAACTTATGAAATCTAAACCTCATACTGCTCTTGAAATGTTACTGTGTAAAATGCTTTAAATATTAAAATGAAAGAATAAAGACTTTAAAAGCGCTTGACAATATACTCAAATGGTGAAACTGTTAACTCAAGGTTTTCTCTTCCCCCAAGAGGAAAAAAGGAGAAAGAAAACAGTGCAAAACAAAAACAAAACTGTATGGGGCACAGAAAGATACAATGAAAACAAAAAAGTAGCATGCCACTCATTCAGTAAGGAAACAAAACAAAGCATCTCTCTATCATATTCAACCACGAAAATCCTTTCACTTGATGGCTAGCATGTTTATGACTGCTTAATCTGTATTTAAGTGGCCTTAAAAAGATATTTTGTGTTCTTTCCCTAGCTCATGGGTCTTTGGCAGCAGTCAGCACTTATGCACAGAGCTAGTTTGGGGGAGGGAGAAAAGGGAAGTGGAGAGAAGGCTGAACTGAGCAAGGAGTCAGCAGAGAGCAGCTGCTTTCATATACTACCCTCTGTCTTTCTCACACACCGCTATTTACCGCTATTGAGCATTGTCAGCAAAAAATAATAAATGAGGGTGGGGAAAGACAAAGAGGTAGGGTCCGGGCCGGCAGTTTTCGTCGGCCACATCTGAGCCGAGAACCCCCAACTCTGACTGCTTGCCGCAAAGGCCAAAGGCAAGGGATCAGGTGAGACCCCTCTGGGTCCAACTCAATTTGCTTCTCCAGAAAAAGCAGTTTCCGGCGGTGAGCGCAGGATCCTCCCGACTGATGAACTCAACACCGGGGCACTGTCAATGTTTTCGATCTCTGACTTTATAAAGGAGGAAAGAGGGCTGTGACCGCATTCCTGGGAAAGACTTGTACTCCTGACGTGCCACACAGCAATAGTGAAGGAATAAAAGCAAGAGGTTGTAAAAATCCCTTCGAAAATACCAGGTTCCAAAGAAATGCTGTGCAGCATTATCATAATTGTTGGCGTTTTTTGGTTTTTGTTTTTTTTTTTCCTGTAAGTCATTGATTCTTTCTCTCCACTGCCAATTCCCAAATTGCTGAGACTTGTTGCTAAATCTTTACCTCATGCCCCCCCCCCCATCCCCCGAACTGCCCAACACAATAAGATTTAGGGAGCGAAAGGCGGGACGGGGGCCTAAAGCTTCACAACCCAGAGGGCTGGGTTCGCTTCAATAGGCCACTCTGCATGGGCTGCGCGTTCAGTCCTACCTTCCGAGAGCTCTGACTCACAAATGCTGGGAGGGGGGAATCATGACATAAACCATTATCTTTCTAACGCAAAGAGAGATAAGAAAAGCCGGCCAGCCGTCCTCGCCTGGCGGGAGAGCTGGAGCCTGCGCCCCGCGACGGGGCGGCCGGGGTAAGAGCCTCCCGCCCTGCGCCTCCCTCCGGACGCCCGCGGAAGATGCTGCCCACCCGGCGGGCTCGAGAGAGCAGGACCACGCGCGCCTCGCCCCGGGAGATGGCAGGGGAGGAGTTGGAGGTCTGGGACACTGGGACGCGCTTCGCAGCCTCGCGGCAGCGCTGAGCACCAGTGCCTGGCCAGGAGCAGGGACTCCCGTGAATGCGCCCCGCGCAGGGGCGACCCCGGGTCAGCGGCCGCTGGCCAAGTTGGCCCGCCGCGGGGAGCCGGGAGGGGGGGTCCCGCGGGCGGGGCGGCGCGGCGCTGACCTGGATGGTGCAGGTGTACTCGCTGTCGTCCAGCAGCCGCACGGTGCAGCTGTACTCGCGCTCCAGGCTCCTGCTGCTGCCGCTCATCAACCTGCTCAGCATCTTCCCGCCCGCCCCCGGGAGCGACGCGGCGGCGCTGCGGACCCCGGACCAGGCGCCCCTCAGCCCGGCAGATCCACGCCGGCCGCGGGCACCTGCACCATCACCCCGGCGCCGCCGCCGCCGCTGCCTCCTGCTGCTCCGGCTCCTCCTCCTTCTCCTCCTCCTTCCCCTCAGCAGCCACCGCCTCCCCCCAGCCCGGAGCGAGCGCCCGGCTTGCTCCTCCGCGCCCCGCTCCCGGGCCCAGCTCGCGGGGCGGGGCCTCAGCCGGAGGGGGCCAATAGAGGTCAGCGCGGCGGAACTGATGGGCAGCCGGTGGAACCAATCGAGAGAGGGCATTGCGGTGATGGACAGATTGGGAAAGCAATCATGAGAAAGCAGTCGGACCCAGATAAAAGGGACCAGCCCTCTGGCGTCCCAAACTCGGGGCTCCTCTCCTCCAGGCGGTTCCTGGGGCGACCGTTTTCCCTCCCTCAAGCCAGGTGAGGGCACCCGGCTGGATAGATGTCTGCTCCCTTGTAACATATGGAATCGGCTTCAGGAAGCCAAGTTCTGTGCCTGCCGCAGGGAACAGGGGGACGAAACCACAATCCCTGCAGCCGGCAGAGTGCGGGCACCTCCCGTTCGGAACCAGGCGGTTGCTCCGCAGCCACACGGTACCCCAAGCCTGCCCGACGGGCCTCTCTCCTCAGGGGGAATATCTGCTTTACAAGAGCTTCTTGCATTAAAGCTGCAGCTTAGCAGAGGTTCTTAGGCACCAGGGTTTAACCCCTAGAAGACCCTCCACTATCTAACACACCCCTTGCCTCCTTCCTCTTGTTTTCAGAAGACAAAAGGGAGAGACTGAGGCGTGTTCCATCAGCTGGTATGGAGCAGAGGTAGCAATGAATGTTTCCCTTGCACCTTTAGAACAGAATTATCAAGTCTTCAGACTTTGTCAGCAAAACACAACAGTATATCAGGAGATATACATCACAAAGAAAGGAATTGTCTCATGCCATTGTGACCCCACGTTTAAATTCATCAAAGTTCTTTATGAAAACTTCACTGAAAGATTTTTGATAGAAGGAAATCATTTAAAAAAATCATATCGTGAATGTACATCTATGTGATGATACTGTGAGCCATTGATTGTGTATTGGAGATGGATTGTTTGGTGTGTGACTGTATTTCAATACCATTACATTAAAATCATATCAACACAGAATATTCATACTATAATATATTAACCTAAATTAAAATATATATAATTTCCTATTTTGCTTACACTGTTGTTCTATATGTATGCCATATGTTCTAGTTTGCTAGCTGCCAGAATGCAACACACCAGAGATGAATTGGCTTTCAATAAAAGGGGATTTATTTAGTTAACATAGAGTTCTTCAGAGGAAAGGCAGCTAACTTTCAACTGAGGTTCTTTCTTATGTGCAAAGGCACAAGGTGATCTCCGCTGGCCTCTCCAGGCCTCTGGGTTCCAACAACTTTGCCAGGGGGTGATTCCTTTCTGCATCTGCAAAGGCCTGGGCTGAGCTACCAGTACTGAGATGAGGTATGCTGAGCTGCTTGGGCTGTGCTAAATTGAGCTCTCTCATTTAAGCAACAGCCAATTAAATCAAACATCATTCATTACAGCAGGCAGGCCTCCTAGCCTACTGCAGATGTAATCGGCAACAGATGAGGTTCACATGCCATTGGCTCATGTCCACAGCAATAGGAGGCACCATCACCTAGCCAAGTTGACACCTGAATCTAACTACCACACCATGTTAATAAAAATAATGCCCTATATTAACCTTGACTTTAGGTTAGACTTAATCTATCCTTTACAATATACTGCTTCTCTGATGTCTTTGGACTTCAGTTATTCTCCCAAGTTTTTGCAAGACAAGCTCTTTTCCAGGCTCCACCCCCCCCCCCCTTTCAGTTTTCACCTCAATGACCTGGACTGTTTATTTGTTGCACTCTCCCTTACAATATTCAATAGTGATAGAAAGAGGTCCCTCTTAGTGCAATCCTTACAGAGTTAGTTATGAAGCTAAAACCAGTGAGTCAGGTGTTCGAGCCATATTAGTTCTTCTACTTTATAACTCCAGCATGTGGCCTAGTGCCTGCAACATAATAGGTATTCAGTAAAAGTTTGTTGAACAGAAGTGAATGGAATTGATAAAACTCAGGGGGAAGATCTATGAAGAAACTAAAATAATTTCAGGAAGGCCTTAGAGATAAGTCAAATCATTAATATGTCAAAATTATATTCTCTGAAGCTCAGCTTTGTTGTCTAGTTGGAAGAGAAAAGGGAGATTTCAGAAAGCAGAACATTTTTTGAAGGCAAAAGTTGCTATTTGTCATTGAGTCTATAAATACAAGAAAATTTGTCCAAGAAGCTAGAGGATGCCCATTAGGATGATAGTAGAGTAGTGACTTTAACAGGTTATGCAAATAAGCAGCTGTTAGAATAAAAAGACAAAGCATCATGAATCCAGAAAAGCTCTGAGGAGTTGAATGCAGTTTCTTTTCAAGTATGGCTATAGATGCAATCAACAGGGATGAGACTGTGGCTGCTGTGCCAATGTGCTAAGGAGCATCCCTGCTCATCCCAGGGAAATCACATCTGCTTAGTTCTCACCTCATTGAAAGACCAGTTAAATATTCATCCATGCTTATGCATAATATCCAGAGAGAGCCTCAAACTCTCCCTTCCTCTCAGAGACTTTGTGAGGAAAACAGAAGATGGAAAAATAATGCAAGGAAAGCAAAAATCTATCAGATAGTTTCTGATTAGATGTATGCCTCTACACCAAGGATCAAAAACAGAAACCTACCAGGAAATAGAAAGAAAAAGGGGTGCATATAAAATCAAACTAACTAATACTGTCTTTACCCCTGCTTTTCCCAAGGCTATTGAGTAGGAAAGGGTTTTTTCAATAAAAGGCCTCATGTGCCCTTGAGAAACAGAATGTCACTCTGTTCATGAGTCTTTGAATATAAAGGAGGCCATATTCAAATAAAACTCCAAAATAAAAGGCATTGAGCCCTGATCTGCCAAATTAGCAGGCTATCAGCCCCCTTTAGAGTCTCTCTCCCATTCTACTTTGAGGGAGACTCCTGGAGAGGTGCTAATTCCCACATTCACCTGCAATAGTCTCTGCTTCAGATGCCCCATATCCTGCACCTCTTAGATACTGAGCTCTCTCTGGCCGTTGTGATCTTAACACTTGCCTTCCAATTTGGCAGGAAGGAGCACCATCCTCTTCACCAGGGCATCACTAATTCAGGCCCTTCTTTTCAGAGTCTTCCCACAGCACAGCTAAAACTAGGCTGTAACTTCTAATAATATTTGCAGAAACGAAGTGTAATCCAAAGAGTAACTGCAGGTTTGTAAAGACTCCTCTTAAACCCTCATGGACAAGATGCAAGCCTGCCTGGCTATCAGGCTTCCAGCCTGGGTCCATGTAAATAAGGAGCACTCCATCTCCATCAAGAGGTCTCTGACTATGTCTTGGGGCATCCATGCCCACCCACTGTGAAATTCAGAGATAAAGCAATTCTCCTCAGCAAGTTTAAGGTCTGCTTTCAAAGTTCCATTTTCTGTCCCAGGTGCTATGTCTTCCCAGGGTAATCTATGGTGGAAATATCTACTCCCTTTTGGGAAAACCCCATGCACCAGCCCCAGGGGTGTGATCTTGACCTCTGAAAGCAACCAGACCATTCCCTCAGAAGGTGATAGTCCAACATAAACATATTTCTTACAAAGACTGAGTTATTCAGTATTTGCATGTAGGTTCAGTTAGAGCCTCTCCAAAGCCAGTCCAATCACTTTGCTTATGTATTTCTCCAGTAAGTGGTGAGAATCATGCCTGTCCCTGCTGTCCTGTATCTCTTAGGTCTTAGCTTCTATTCTCCTAAGTGTGAGCACTCAAACAACTCTTATGTCTCCACAGAAACAATCATGTGTTCACACAATATGGTCTAAATCCACAGAGAGCAAAGAAACAGCTACTTCTCCCCCAGCCCCGCTCCTCTGCCCACCCCATGCAGAAGCAATGCTCTTGCTCCACACTCAAAGATTTGCATATCCAAATGGAAACTTTGCTTCTCAATCTAAAGCATCCACATTCGATGTTTTATAACTGTCCAAGAATAATAGATGTATTCTTTCTTTAATCCGAACGATTAAACCATTCATATGGGTTTCCCAGAGTAGTCTGCTCCTGAAGAAATGTTCAACTCTTTTCTTTATTCAGGACAGAATACCACCTACAGTTTGAGAGACAGCCTATGGTAGTTAAAGTTAGTTGTCAACTTGACCAGGTGAAGGCACCTAGTTCTGCTGCTGTAGACATGAGCCAGTGGTACGTGAACCTCACCTGTTGCTCATTATATCTGCAGTCAGCTAGGAGGTGTGCCTGCTGCAGTGAATGATGTTTGATTTAATTGACTGGTGCTTAAATGAGAGAGCTTAAGTAGCTTAGTAGCCCAAGTAGCTTAGTATACCTCATCTCAGCACTCACAGCTCAGACCAGGACTTTGGAGCAGAAATAAATCACCACAGGGAAAGTTGTTGAAATCCAGAGGCCTGGAAAGAAGGCCAGCAGAGATTGCCCTGTGCCTTCCGGCATAAGAAAGAACTTCAGTTGAAAGTTAGCTGCCTTTCCTCTGAAGAACTAATGAAATAAATCCCCCTTTATTGAAAGCCAATCCTTCTCTGGTAACTGTTATGATGTTTATTCCTTGTTACAAAAGAAGGAGTGTTTCTAATATGGATATATAAGAAATACATCTGTTTATTTTTTTTATTCAAAGCTACAAGGATTCATCGAGTGTTTGCTACATGACAGGTACCAGGACAGCTTTCCAGATTATTATGTCCAACATGGGTAAGACACCAAGAAGTTCACAATCTAGAGGAGAATGTCAAATATATGTAAAATTAGCCATAATATAATACAGGAAGAATGAGAAAGCACTACAGGAGCACAACAAATATTAGAAAGAGACAGCAAGAACTTCAGAGAGGAAAAAGCATTTGAGCTGGACTCTGAGGAATAGAGTAGTATTTTGTTGAGTGAAAGAGGCAGGAGAGGAGAAGAATATGGATGAGAAGTGACATTTTAAGGAGAGGAAACAGCATGAGCAAAGACATAGAGGAACAAACGTGTATAGCATGTTCCAGAATCTGCAAGTAGTCCCACATTGATAGTTTATGGGGTGTACTGGTTCATTGGATCGTAAAAGACCTCGAATGCCATGCTTAGGAATTTGGACTGCATTGTGTAGACAATGGGAGATAATCAGAGATTTTTAAGCAGAGAAGTGAAACAATTAATTCTGTGTTTGATGGCAGTGTGAAGGATTAAATTAAAGTAAGAAGATATTATTTAATGGAGAAAAATTGATTCTGAAAACAATAGAATGTCTTTAATGAGGCATCAGAAACATTTATAATAGGTCTCTCAGATGTGGATGACAGGCTTTATTATATTCTCCAATTGTAGTTCATTTTTCTCATATTTCCACCTAGTCTTCAGCCATTATTCTAGCAACAAAATATGTATGAAACAAAGGATTAGTTGATTTATTAAGAAAAGCATTTATTGATTCTACTATGTGCAAGTCCCTATGCCAGGTGCTAAGAGAATTCAAAGATGAATAGATATCCCCAATCTTCAAGTAATTTACAGTCCCATTCAACCTACAGAATAGTTCAACAATATTTATTAAGTATTCAGTTTACATATATTAATTTTCAAGGCATACTGATTGGTTAAAAAAATACAAGAAAGAAAAGCAGCATAGAAATAAGGAATAACCCAAAGAATAAGAGCAAAGGAAACATGCAAAAAGAGGAAATCAGAACAGCCCATATTACTTGGTGAATACTAACTGGCTACCTGCTCTGCAAAATGAGATAATAAGAATTCTTATACTTTCATCCTCCTCACTTCAGTTCTCAATTTTTGTGTCTTATTTCTGTTTTGTCAGGGTTTATCATGTGTCATGGTTAGGGACAGGTGTCAACTTGGCCAAGTTGTGGTACCTGTTCATCTGATTGGGCAAGCGCTGGCCTGTCTGTTGCAATGAGGACATTTCATAGGATTAGGTCATGATCACGTCAGCTACATCCTCAGCTGATTCCATTTGTAATCAGCCAAAGGGGAGTGTCTTCTGCAATTAGTGATGCTAAATCCAATCATGGGAAGCCTTTTAAGGAGGACTCAGAGGAGACAGGTTGCATTCCTGCTTTGGCTGGTGAGCCTCTCCTGTGGAGTCATCGGCTCCGCAGCCTGCCCTGTGGATTTTGGACTCTGCATTCCTACGGTCACGTGAGACACTTTCATAAATTTTATATTTGCAAGTGTTCCCTGTTGATTCTGTTTCTCTAGAGAACCCTAACTAATACATCATGTTTACAACTTTTGGAAACCATATATCCTGCAGTTGTTTAGTCATACTTTTATATTCAAATGGATTCACTGCTTACCACCAGTTCTTAGCATCAACATTCTTGAGTCTTTTTCTTTTTATTCACATTTTAGTAGATGGGCTCTCACTCCTAAGTAGCTTATTTAAGAATGGCTAATGGCCACAATCTCTGAGTTCTTTCTTGCCTGCACATTGCCTTCTAATGACATAGAAATGCTATGTGTGGCTCACACTTCCTTCACTTTCTTTCTTTCAGAATTTTGTAGCCATGGCTCCTTTATCTTTTTTTTACTGATATTTGATATGGAGAAGTCTGAGATGAGTCTAACTTTTTCCCCAAAGTTTATTTGTTTTTCTTCCTGGATACCTGAAGAATTTATTCTGTTACCTTGAAGTTTGATAACTTAATCAGAATGTAGTCCCTATATGGATTTTTCTGAATCAATTGTCTGGTGTAAGATTTTCCATTATATGCATATTATTTCTTGTTGTTTTTAATTTATTTGAATAAATAATTTATTACTCAGGGACACCAATTAGCTCTATGTTGCATCAACTTTGACCTACACAGCCTTCATTTCCTCACAATTGTTTAATCTCTTTGCCTTTTCCTTCTTCATTCATTATGGCTATTTCCACTCTTTCTCCATGTCATTCACCTGATTTTCAGACAAGTCTATTCTGTCCCTTGCTTTTGCAAATTTATTTATGTTATCTGTAATGATATCAGTCATTCTATTGTTTTGATGTCAGATCTCTTATTTTATTGAATTTTACTTCTTATACAAAACATTCATATAGAATATGCTTCTCTTTTCTGAGTTGTTTTCTTCTACACTAAATTCTTCATCCACCTTTTGAAAATCATGTTTCTTTCTACCATGTTTGAATGATAGCCATGCTATTATATTTCATCTTGCTCATTCTTAGCATGGACTGACTTTCAGATTTTCTATTTGCTTTGATTATATTCTTTCCTCAGTTTAAGATTGGGTATTGCTTTCTAATCAATTTTCTTTAACATGTGGATGTAGGATAAGGAGAAGAAAAGAGGTGAATTGTAGCTGAATGTTGCCGTTACTAGTTCTACTCTCTTGTAGATCCAGTAAAATGGCCTAACCCAACCTAACCCAGAGTATATTATACTCGTATGTACTTTCTATCAATTCCTCTGAAAAGCTCTGGGGGTCTTTATTGTCACTGCTGAGGCCCTGTGGTGGTGTATGTAGGCTTCTACTCTAAAATTTTTCATTTGGATCATAATGTTTCCCCTCCCCTTTCCTCATCTTTCCATTCCTCCACCCCTGCTTATCTACATCCTTGAAATTCATCTTCAGAGGGTCCCTGGATCAGATAAGTCCTGAAATGCAGAGAGGCCAGCCTCTCCAGAGCATCAGCTAGTTCCATCCCCTACCCCATATTACTGACAGCCCTTTCCAACATGAAAAAGTTAAAATGAGCATAGCCCAAATACCCCTAAAGAGTGGGAGAAAGATCAAAGGTGATGGTAGAGTTATACAGAGAAGTAGGGTTTAACAAATGAGTAAGATTGCTGAATCATTATATTGATATTTCTTTTAGTCTCCAGTGCCTTGGTGCAGCCAGAAGTAAAAGTCTAAAATTGTGGAATTGTAACCCATACCAAACTCTGAAATGTGTTCTACAACTAATTGTTGTGCTGTGCTTTGAAATTTATTGCTTTTTCGTATATGTGTTATTTTTCACAAAAAAAGAAAAAATATATAACTGGAACAGCTAAAAACCATAAAACAAACAAAAAAAATTCAAGATATTTTCAAATTACTGGTTGCCAAAGATTAAGGATAGTGGGAGGAGAAGAGGGTAAAGGATAACACAAGAGAGATCTTTATGGTGATTGGAATCATTCTGTATTTTTATTATGGTGGTAATTACAAGAATCTACATAGGTTATAAAATGACAGAAATATACACACACATCGTACCAATGTCAGTTTCCTGAGTCTGGTATTATGGCACCGTCATGTAAGATGTAACCATTGGGGTAGACTGTGGTGGAGAGTACACAGGACATCTCTGTGATTCTGTGAATCTATCAAAGTTTTTAAATTAAAAAAAACCTCATTTTCAAGTTTTAGTGAAATTGTTAGTGAAAATTCTCAGGATGTGTCAACTCCCTACACCCATATTTTTCTTTCAATTTGCTTCTGAGGAATGGGGAAAGGTGAGAAGCTATACCTCACTACACCAGGGTGTCCTGTTCCATTTATTGGCCACATTTTTTTTTTTTTACCATTCCATTCATGTCTGAGGTTTCGCCCTTTACCTTGTAGCTGCTGATGAACTTGGGGTTTTGTCAATGTGTTTTTCTTTTTGTTCACTTCATTAGGTATTAGTGGAGAGAAAGATCTGTGACCCTGCCTGATTCTTCTGTCCTTGCTTAGAAATCTGTCACTTAAACGCAACTAGATTTGAAGTAGTTGCTAATCAAAGATACTTTCATAAGAGATACAAATAGAAGAGAAAGGAATAAAAAACATTCCACAGTGTACATGTTAATTATTCAATAAATGTGCACAGCAATAATTGGAATGTTTCCCTGAACATGGTTCAGGTCATTTAAAACGGCAAATCATTGTTGCATCGTATCATTACAATTTTTCCATTATAGTAATATGGGACCATGTGCCAAAGACTACGCTGGGTACTTTACATATATTATCTCATTGATTCCTCAAATAGTCGAATAAGGCTGAACTACTGTTATTATCCCCATTTTCCAGATAAGGAACCTTCAGTGTAGTAAGACTGAACAACTCGAAGAAAGGATACAGCTACCAAGAGGCCAAACCTGGACTCATACTCCGGTCTCTAGTGCCAAAGATTATGCTTTTAATAACTTGATTATACTGCCTTCTTTTTCAGGAATTTAGTGGAAAGAGAATTGAATTTGGAGTCAGAAGACCTAAATTCCATCCCTAGTTTCAACATTATATGCTATGTGATCTTGGCAAGTCATTTAATACTATTCTCATTTGTAAAATGGGGATAATAATGCCTTCTCTGGATGGCCTGAGAGTTGTAAGATTTCTGTTTAAAAACAGTAAGTTGAACATCTGTTACCTCTGCTCTCACTCCAAATCCACTAAAATAATAGAAAATGAAAAAGATAAGCCTACAAGACCAATGTGAATGCAAAGGAACCACAGCAACAAAAATTTGGAAACCAGAAAGCATATGGATGCGTAGTACTTAAGTGGATCCAAGAAAACTAAGTCCAAATCCAGGAAAGAGGACAGCTAAATGACATTGATTTACATAATAAAACAAACAAAATATTTAGAAATTGATGCACAAAGTGATTTTAGAAGTAGAGATGGGACTAAAAGCAGGAGAATTGTTTGAAAGTTCAGGTAAGAAGCAGTTCCCTTCTCAAAATATGTGCAGCCAAAAGACTTCTTTTCTCCATCCTGTACAAAGACTGAAGGGAATTCTCTGGAGAGAGTAAAAGCAGAACTAGAGGTGTAATGGAGACCTGTTAGAATCGAGCACAGGGGAGACCACACAGCCCATCTTCTTTGGATTCCAGAATATTGGCTGCCAAGCCTACATCTTTTGGGCAAAAAATTAGAAGGTTCTTTTCTAGTGAATCTAATCAATTCAACAATAACAAAAAAGATATAAGTCCAACCAGATTGCTCTACAGAGAAATCCAAGTTAATAAGCTGCATTCACATACAGCAAACTTCTAATAATCTTTTAAGTACCTCAATTTTATATATGAACAATTTAAGATCACCAGAAATTTAAGAAATACCTTTTACATAAAATATAGAGACTAAAACATATAGGAAATGGGTAACTTATAGGATGGAGAGACTAAGCAGGAATAGAAAATTTTCAAAAAGCAAACTATTTGTAAATATCCTAATAGAGATAGGAGAAGAGATTGCATCTGTTAAGCAGGTATAGGATGCCACTTTGGAAAACAAAAAGCATTTAGAGAATTAAAAAGGACCTTTATAAATGTAAAATATAACAGGAGAAATGAACAATAAAACTGAATAAAAACAGAAAAAGTAGAAGTCAAGAAATTATCAAAGACATAATTCAAGAAAATTTCCATAAAGAGGGACTTGAGTTTCCAAATTTATACAACACAATGGATAGAAGCAAAACTACACCATTACACACCAGTGTGAAGTTTCAGAACACAAGAGACAAAGAAAAACTTCCAGAAAGGAAAAAAAGATATAAAAAAGCATCAAAATTACATTGGGACAATAGATAGGGAGGCGGGGCAAGATGGCAGCTTAGCGAGGTGCGGAATTCAGTTCATCCTCCAGAGCAGCTAGTAAATAGCCAGGAACAGTACAGAACAACTGCTTGGGCTACATCTGTGACCAGATACAAATTATATAACAGTCTGGGCAAGCTAGAGCAGCTGAGACCCCATACAGAACTGTAAGTCCCCCAGAATGCAGAGACTGGTGCCCCTCCCCCATGGGTGCTGCAGCCTGGTTCCTCAAGTGGAAAGGAAACAGACTTTACTAGCAGGAAGGGCTTAGCTCAACCAAGCTCCACTTACGGAATTAATTTTAAAATTCTGACTACTGAAAATAGGTCCCCAGCACAGACAATCCTGGGATAAGTGCTAATGGTACTAGGAGTTTTTGCCTTCGCAGAGAGGAGGCAGGGCTGATGGAAAAAGAAAGAAAAAGAAAACTGAAGCTTTTAAAGTCAGACAGCATAAAACACTGGAAAAGGATTGGACCCTAAAAAAAGCAGGGGGACACATAGAGCCTGGAGATACATAGAGCCACATATGAACATAAGCTCTTGATTGACAAATCTGAGAAGCAGGGGTTCCTGCTCTGAAGAGAGCTTTTTCCTTTTTTGCTTTGTTACTACTGCTTAACAGCTCATTAAATAGAGCTAGAAGCCCTCTCAGGCACCAGCTCTGTCAGGCAAGGGTGGAATTAAGTCCTCTGAGAAACAAAGTAAGTAGTCAGGTGAAAGGAGTTAATTTCTTAAAGGCTGTACCTTCCCCAAGAAAAAGGTGGGATCCAGCTCAACTGGAATCCTGCTCCCAAGGAATTCAGGTCCCAGGGACTGGAAAAGTGAAACAATTAATGCCAACCTACAATCTCTCCTCTGTCTCAACCACGCCCCAGCAGGGTGAGTCTGCTGAAGTTAAAGGCACCACACCAATTTACACTGGTGGAAAGCTGCAAGCAGACAAGTGCCACATGCTGGGCAAGAGGAAAAACAGAGCCTAGAAGCTTCTTAGGAAAGTCTGGCAACCTGCTGGGTCTCACCCTCAGGGAAAACTGATGCTGGTGACTCCTTCCTCCTGAGCTGTGGGCTAGTCCAGTCAGGGAACCCTGAGTGGGATCTATAATATCTGAGGAGATCCTCCTCAAAAGAAAAAAAAAGTCTCCATATAGACAGGGGAAGGAACAGAAAAACAAGAACTGAAAAATTCTAAACAGAATCTATTCTACAGGCCTAGAATAAGTTGAACTGAATGTCAAAAAACAGATAGAGAACAAAGGCATCCAGCAAGAAAATTCCAGGTAAAAGAGTGAAAACAACCTCCATAAAAACAAATTAAGGAAATCAAATACCTAGGTGCTAGCAAAAAATAAGTCATACGAGGAAAATTGAAGATATGGCAGTCAAAGGAACAAACCAACAATACAAAGGAGATACAGGAATTGAAATGACTAATTCAAGATGTTCAAACAGACGTGGAAAACGTCATCAAAAATCAAATGATTGAGTTGAGGGAGGATATAAAGAAGGCATTGAGTGAACAAAAAGAAGAAATTAAAAGTTCGAAAAAACAAATCACAGAACTTATGGACATGAAAGGCAAAGTAGAAAATATGAAAAAAAGTGGAAAACTACAATGACAGATTTGAAGAGGCAGAAGAAAGGATTAGTAAGTTAGAGGACTGGAAATCTGATATCTAACATGCAAAGGAAAAGAGGGAAAAGAATGGAAAAACTTGGGCGAGTCTCAGGTAATTGAACGGCAACATGAAGCACATGAATATACATGTGGTGGGTATCCCAGAAGGAGAAGAGAAAGGAAAAGCAGGAGAAAAACTAAAGGAGGAAATAGTCACTGAAAATTTCCCACCTCTTATGAAAGACATAAAATTACAGATCCAAGAAGTGCAACCTACCCCAAATAGATATATTCCAAAACACTTACTAATCAGACTGTCAGATATCAAAGAGAAAGGGAGAATTTTGAAAGCAGCAAGAGAAAAGCAATCACTCACATGCAAGGGAAGCCCAATAAGACTATGTGTGGATTTATCAACAGAAACCATGGAGACGAGAAGGCAGTGGTATGATATATTTAAGATTCGGAGAGAAGAACTGCGAACCAAAAATTCTATATCCAGCAAAACTGTCCTTCAAAAATGAGGGGGAGGGTGGGCAATGGTTACTCAGTGGCAGAGTTCTCACCTGCTGGGCCTGAGACCTGAGTTCAATTCCTGGTGCCTGCCCATGCAAAAAAAAAAAAAAAATGAGGGGGAGATTAAAGTATTTTCAAACAAACAACCACCGAGAGAAGTTGTGACCAAGAGACTGGCTCTGCAAGAAATACGTAAGGGAGCACTACAGGCAGATAGGAAAAGACAGGAGCGAGAGGTCTGGAGAAGAGTGCAGAAAGGAAGAATATCAGTAGAGGTAAAAAGAGAAAAAAATTAGATATGACATATAAAATTGAAAAGGCAAAAATGGTAGAAGAAAGCACTGCCTTTTCAGTAAGAAACTAGATGTTAATGGATTAAACCCTCCAATCAAAAGACATAGACTGGCAGAATGGATTAAAAAAACAGGACCCATCTATATGCTGTCTACAAGAGACTCATTTTAGACCCCAAAATAGGTTGAAAGTGAAAGAGCAAAAATTGAGGAATTAACTGTTCACTTGCAAGAACTAGAGAAAGAATAGCAAACTAACTCCAAAACAAGCAAAAGGAAAGAAATAATGAAGATTAGAGCAGAAATAAATGAAATTGAGAACATGAAAACAATCAAGAAAATCAACAAACTTAGAAGTTGAGTCTTTGAGAAAATCAATAAAATCAATGGAACTTTAGCAAGACTGACAAAGAGAAAAAGAGAGAGGATGCAAATAAATAAAATCAGAAATGGAAGAGGAAACATGACCACTGGTCCCACAGAAATAAAGGAGGTAATGAGAGGCTACTATGAGTGACAATATGCTAAAAACTAGACAATATAGATGAAATGGACAACTTCCTAGAAAGGCATGAACAACCAACATTGACGTGAGAAGAAATAGATGACCTCAACAAACCAATCCCAAGTAAAGATATTGAATCAGTCATCAAGATGCTCCAAAAAAAGAAAAGTCCAGGACCAGATGGCTTCACATGTTAATTCTACCAAACATTCAAGAAAAGATTAATACCAATCCTGCTCAAACTCTTCAAAAGAATTGACCAGGAGGAAAGGCCACCTAACTTATTCTATGAAGTGAACATCACCCATATACCAAAGCTAGAAAAAGATATTACAAGAAAAGAAAATTATAGACCAATCTCTCTAATGAATATAGATGCAAAATCCTCAAAAAAAAACTTGCAAATTGAATCCAGCAGCACATTAAAATAATTATACACCATGACCAAGTGGATTTATTCCAGGTATGCAAGGATGGTTCAACATAAGAAAATCAATGTATGTAATGTAATACAACATATCAACAAATCAAAGCAGAAAAACCATGTGATCATCTTGATTGATGCAGAAAAGGCATTTGACAAAACTCAACATCTTTTCTTGATGAAAACACTTCAAAGGACAGGAATAGAAGAGAACTTCCTCAACACGGTAAAGGGAATATATGAAAAACCTTCAGCCAACATCATCCTCAATGGGGAAAGACCAAAAGCTTTCCCCCTAAGATTGGGAACAAGACAAGATGTCCACTGTCACCATTGATATTCAGCATTGTGCTGGAAGTCCTAGCCAGAGCAATTAGACAAGAAAAAGAAATAAAAGGCATCCAAATTGGAAAGGAAGAAGTAAAACTCTCATTGTTTGCAGATGATATAATACCATATGTCAAAAATCCTGAAAAACCCACATCAAAACTACTAGAACTACTAAATGAGTACAGCAAAGTAGCAGGATACAAGATCAACAGCCAAAACCCAGCAGTGTTTCTGTACACTAATAATGAGCAATCAGAGGAGGAAATCAAGAAAAAAAAATCCATTTACAACAGTAACCAAAAGAATCAAATATTTAGGAATAAATTTAACTACACCTACAAAGGCCTATACACAGAAAAGCACAAGAAATTGCTTAAAGAAATCATGGGAGACCTAAATAAATGGAAGGGCACACTGTGTTCAAGGAATGGAAGACTAAAAATAGTTAAGATGTCAATTCTACACAAATTGATTTATAGATTCAATGGATACCAATTAAAATCCCAAAAATTTACTTTGCAGAGATAGAAAAACCAATAACCAAATTTATTTGGAAGTGCAGGATGTCCCGAACAGCTAAAAATACCTTGGGAAAGATAAATGAAGTCGGAAGCCTCACAGTGCCTGACTTTAAAGAATATTATGAAGCTACAGTGGTCAAAACAGCATGGTACTGGCATAAAGATAGATACACTGACCAGTGAAATCGAATAGAGTGTTCAGATATAGAATCTCTCCTCTATGGACAATTGATCTTTGATAAGGTGGTCAAACCAACTCACCTGGGACAGAGAAGCCTCTTCAATAAATGGTGCCTGGAGAACTGGGTCTCTATATGCAAAAGAATGAAAGAGGATCCATATTTTACACCTTATACAAAAATTGATGCAAAATGGATCAAAGACCTAAACATTAGAGCAAAGACCATAAAACTTTTAGAAGAAAATGTAGGGAAAAAAAACTTGTAATAGGAGGTGGTTTACTAGATCTTACACCTAAAGCACAAGCATTGACGAAAAAAGTAGATGAATGGGAACTTCTCAAAATTTTAAACACTTTTATACATCAAAGAACTTTGTCAAGAAAGTAAAAAGGCAGTCTATGCAATGGGAGATAATATTTGGAAACCACATATCAGATAAGCGTTTAGTTTCCAGAATATATAAAGAGATTCTTCAAAATCAGCAACAAAAAGCAAACAACCCAATTTAAAAATGGGCAAAAGGCATGAACAGACACTTCTCAGAAGAGGAAATTCAAATGGCTAAAAGGCACATGAAAAGACACTCAACTTGCCTGGGTATTTGGGAGATGCAAATCAAAACCACGATGAGATATCATCTGACACGTACTAAAATGACCATTATCAAAAAAACAGAAAATGACAAATGTTGGAGAGAATGTGGAGAAAAAGGCACACTTATCCACTGTTGGTGGGAATGTATAACCACTCTGGAAGGTATTTTGACATTTCCTCAGGAAGCTAAGTACAGAATTGCCATATGATCTAGCAATACCATTGCTAGGTATCTATTCAGAGGACATGAGGGGAAGGACATGTTTGCACAGCAATGTTTATAGCAACATTATTACAATACCAAGAGATGGAAACAGCCCAAATGTCCATCAATGGATGAGTGGCTAAACAAGCTGTGATATATACATATGGAATATTATGCAGCTGTAAGGCAGAATAAAGTCTTAAAGTATGTAGGAACATAGATGGTCCTGGAGGACATTATACTGAGTGAAATTAGCCAGAAACAGAAGGACAAAACTGTATGGTCTCACTGTTATGAACTGGCATTAATGAGTAAATGCAGAGAATTGAAGTTAAGAACATAGATTATCAGGAGACAGAAACTGGGTAGAGATTGGGCAATCAATGCTGAAGGAATACAGATTGTGCAATAGGAATGAGTGTAAAAATTCAGAAATTGATAGCACAATACTACCTGATTGTAGCACAATAATATAAGTACACTGAATGACATTTAATGTGAGTATGATAGAGGGTCAAGTGTTGTATGGAACCAGGAAAAGTAGAGATTAAGAGTGAGATGGTATAATTTAAGAATGTCTAGGGTGTACAATAATAGTGATTAAATGTAAAAATTTTTAAAAAAATTTTGTGCATGAGGGATAACAACTGAATATCAGTATTACAGTTGTTGAAAACAGATGGTTCCACTGAGTGTAACAAAGGCATTATGCCAAAACTAAATGTCAACAGGTGGGGGTTATTGAGAAAAGGGTATGGATTCTTTGTGGAAGAAAAGGAAATGTCTTCAGATAGAGTACAGTGGAGAAGGACTGTCTATACACTTAGTCTGGCTTGTATGATGTGTGCATAAAACTGTTTAAAATTGAAAAAAGAAAAGAATTATATTGGCCTTCTCAACAGCAACACTGGAATCGAGAAGATCATAGGGGTATGTTTTAGTTTGCTAGCTGCCAGAATGCAATATACCAGAAATGGAAGGCTTTAAAAAAAAAAAAGAATTTAATAAGTTGCTAGTTTACAGTTCTAAGGCCAAGAAAATGTCCCAATTAGAACAAGTCTATAGAAATGTCCAATCTTAGGCATCCAGGAAAAGACACCTCAGCTCAAGAATGCCGATGAAGTTCAGGATTTCTCTCTCAAATGGAAAGGCACATGGCGAACAAGGTCAGGGTTTCTCTCTGAAACCTGCTAGCTTTCATCTGCTAGCTTCCCCTCCAGCTCCTCGGGAGGCATTTTCCTTCATCTCCAAAACTTGTTGGCTGGTGGACTCTGCTTTGTGGTGCTGTGGCATTCTCTGCTGTCTCAAAATCTCCAGCTTTCTCCAAATGTCTCCTCTTTTATAGGACCCCAGAAAACTAATCAAGACCCACCGGAATGGGTGGAGATGTGACTCCACCTAATCCAACTTGACAACCACTCTTGATTGAGTCACATCTCCAGGGAGATCATCTAATTAAAATTTCAGACATACCATACTGAATAGGGATTAGAAGAAACAACTGCCTTCACCAAATGGGATTAGGATTAAAACATGGCTTTTCTAGGGTACACACATTCTTTCAAACCGGCACAGGGTGGTTCCACAGGAGGCTAGGGGTGGGACTGTCACATGATCTTGCAACCCTGTTGCTAGGTATATACCTGGAGGAACTGAGAGTGGCCACAGGAATGGACATTTGCACACAGGTGTTTATGGCAGGAGTGTTTGCGAATTACAATGGATGGAGATGGCTTAAGGGTATAAGGACTAAGAATGGAAGGGAGAACTGTGGTGTTTACATACAGTGGACTACTGAGCAGCTGTAAGAAGGAATGAAGGTGAGAGCCATGCATCTAGGTGAAAGACCCTTAAGGACAGTATGTTGAATAAAATGCCAGGAATAAAAAGACAAATATTGTCATCCCTCACTCGTATGGATTAACTATAATATATAAACTCAGGAAATTAATGTTGAAAGAATGGGTTACAGGTTGGGGCCTATTGTAAAGGTTGTAAGCTCTTATAGAAATCGTATATATTTAGGAGTTGTAACATATTTCTAAATTCTGAGATACTGAGCTATTTGTAAATAACCTGGTCATTCCCTGAAACTTTGGGTATTTATGTGACACCTGAGACTCTGTTAGTGTGCTGAAGCTATTAAAGTCAGCATTACCCCATTCATCAACTGTAAAAAAGTTGAAAAAGTGATCAGACTTTGTCTAGAGATATGTATGAAGCTGATCTGGCTAGGAGTAAGGTAAGTCAGAATACTGCTTAAGGATGATATGGCCCATATTTTCAAACTTCAAGCTCTGTGTGAGATCAAAGGAAGAGATGTTTATTTGGTGCAATTTATATTTTGGGTAGTGTATTATCTAATTTAACTTGTAAAGTCAGTTTACTTGAACACCATAATTACATGGACTCTTGAATAGGATGTGAGATCTTGTTGATTTGTACAGGTTAGTGTGATATCCCGATATATCCCAGAGTAATTTGGTCAGAGAATACAAAAATATTTGCAAAGTCTCCTTGGGAGATTGGGGAGAAAGGAATAAATATTAAATTTCCCCATCTGGGGAATTCCTGATATTGTCACAAGCCGTGGGACAGCCAATTCAATAGGCTGAGCCCTCAATCTTGGGGTTTGCCTCTATGAAACTTATTCCTGCAAAGGAGAGGCTATTCTTGAAGAAGACTGTATATAGCTTTTACTGTGTGATTGTGAAACTCTTGTGTCTGATGCTCCTTTTATTCAGGGTATAGACAGATGAATAAAAATAATATTGAAAGGATAAAAATACATAAATAATAGATGGAGATAAAAAGTAAAAGTTGAGTAGGTTGAAATAACTGATAAAAATAAAACTAAACTTAAACACAGCAGCATGGAGCCCACTTGAGGCTTAAGAACTGAAAAGATACAAAAAAGAATAATATAGTAAACCAACACAGCACACATTTACACGACAAAAAAAGGATTTGAAAAGAACTTTGTAAACTTTAATAAGTGGAGAACATTCAAAGTGGCTGCAAACAAGTTATAAGACTGGGTAGTGTGGAGGTGGGAAAACATAATTGGTAAGAGCATGGACTCCAGGTTCAGAGAGCCCAGCATTTAAATTCTAAGTCTGCCATGTATTAACTGTGTGATCTTGGGAATATTGCCAAACCTCAGTGTAGTAGTCAGGGACCAACAGGAGATATGTGTAAAAAGTATGAGATTTTATAAAAGTGCAGGGGTGCACAAGTCCAAGTTCCTTAGGGCATGCTGCAAACTGGCAACTCCGATGAAGGTTTTTGATGAATTCTCCAGGGGAGACTGGCTCACATAGAGATGAAAGTTCTCTCTTCTGACTGCTGAAGTCGTCACCTCTCCCTTAAAAGCCTTCGATTGGTCAGATTGAAGGTCTCTTATTGTGGAAGACACTCCCCTTAGTTGATGATAGATGTAATCAGCCACAGATGCTATCAGCTGACTGGTGATTGAAGTCCACGAATTGTCTAATTGTCCTCGCAGTAACAATTAGGCCAGTGCTTGCCTGACCAGACAACTGGGAACTATCACCTGACCAAGGTGACACATGAACCCTATCACACTCAGTTTCCTCATTTGTGAAACAGGGATAATATTAGTCCTTCTTTCATAGAATTGCTGTAAGAATAAAATGAGGTAACATGCACAAAAAAACATTTGGAAAGTTTTAGCTAGTACAAATTGTTTTTGTTCTCTTGTCTTCTCTATGAGTTAATAAGCATTAAATGTATGGCTAAAAGGCAGTCAGTAGAAGGGAGCAGACATGAAGCAAAAATCTGAAATTATACACAAACTAGAGAACCCAGCCTTTGAATAATTGAAAACTTTCTGTACATTGCTATCACTTCCGCAATTACATAGATATACTTTTTTAAGTTTATGGTGTATTGGAGTGGCTAGAGGGAAGTACCTGAAACTGTAGAGCTGTGTTCCAGTAGCCATGTTTGAAGATGACTATATAATGATATAGCTTTACAATGTGACTGTGTGATTGTGCAAACCTTGTGTCTAATGTTCTTTTTATCCAGGGTATGGACAGATGAGTGGAAAATAAAGGTTAAAAAATAAATAAATAATAGGGGGAAATAAAGGATAAAAATTGGGTAGACTGAAATACTGTTGGTCAACAGGAGGGAGGGGTAATGGGTTGGGGGTGTATGAGTTCTTTTTTTTTTCTTTTTATTTCTTTTTCTGGAGTGATGCAAATGTTCTAAAAATGATCATGGTGAAGAACACACAACCATGTGATGATATTGTGAGCCATTGACTATATAATATGGTTGGACTCTGTGTGGATATTTCTCAATAAAAATATTAAATAAAGAAAAGAGTTGTTATGATCAATGACAGGTAAGGAAGTTTATTAATTCAAGGGCAATCACAGGGATATTTGACCAGCATCTGACCCAGAGAAGAGATAATTTTCCTCTGCAACTAGTGCAATTCTGATTCCAAAAGTCATTCTAATTCCCTAATCTGGTCATCACAAAATGTGGTTTTTCAAATTAGATTTTTGTGTCATGCCAGATAAGTCTTGTTCTTTCTTGCCTACCAGGAAGCAGGGTTTTTAAGAACCAAGAAAAAACACCTAGGAGTTCTTTATAGTAAATGGTTCTTTTTTCTCTCTATCCATCACTCAGAAATGTTGCTGGAAGTTAAATATACCCACAAATGAAATGGTCATTTCTGTGACTCAAAGTTTGTAAGACAAGGAAACTATTTAAAGGACTGCTTCACTTCCTCATAAACATCCCGGTGTTCTTTTCTCCATCTTCCTCCCAGATTTTGTATCCTTTACCATAGAGCTGGGCCCTTTGGACCTGAAGTTTCCATCCAATGCATCCCTAGGATGATTCTGACCAGTCTTTATCCCAATATCAAGCATAAATCTGCCATCACTTCTCTGGTTTTGTGACATGCTGCAATTCCGACACACAATTCTGCCTGATATCTGACCCACTTTTGGTATATGAGTTCCTTTTCATATTCTTTTAAGTGATTCCCCTGTCGTGATAAACTGCAAAATCATGATCTCTCTGAGAAAGAACCTAACAGGCTCTTACTAGTCCATTCCAGACGCTGCTGTCAGTAAACAGCCCTGATTCAAACAGTAAGCTCTCTGTCTGGGTATCTGAAATAGTCCCTCTGCTAGATTACTCAGTACTATGCTGGCAGCTTTGGAAAAACTCTTTAACTCCTCCTTGGTGCCAAGAGCTTCCCTAGCTTTCTTCCTTGCTAATTTCCATGCCCTCCTGATTTGTACCATTGAATTTGGACTTCCTCCCAGGACCTACACTGGGTCCACCTTGTATCAGCCTTTACCCAATATACCCTGCCCCCCTATAGTAAACTGAATGTGCTGGTCCTGTCCTAAGACAAGACATTCAACCCGCCTACTGGGCAGTGATTTTCATGTGGAAATAGGAGGCTGTGCTTTGAGAGCGGTGTGTACATACATGATTTTCTACCCTCTTTTTACCCATACTGCTGTCTGCCTGTAAAAAGGCAGGCCATATGTGTATTTACCTACTTTTCAGTCACCGACTGGGTTTGAAAGGATATTGCACTAATTGGAATAACAAGGTCCATTGGCTGAAATTTCAAGAAAATATAAGGGTCTCTATTTGGGGGTTGTTTTGGTTTGCTAATGCTGCCAGAATGCAATATACCAGAAATGGAATGGCTTTTATAAAGGGAATTTATAAGTTCAATTTTACAGTTCTAGGGACTTAAAAATATCTAAACTAAGGCATCCAGAGAAAGATACCTTGACTTCAAAGAAAGGCTGATTCCCATCTGGGGTTTGTCTGTCATGTGGGAAGGCACATGGCCATGTCTACTGGCCCTTTGCTTCCAAGTTTTATTGCTTTCAGCTCCTGGTTCCAGTGGTCTTCTCTCTGAGCTTCTGTCTGTCTCCAAGCATCTCCAAAAGTCTGTGTCTATGTCAGCTCTGAACTCTTTCTTTCTCCAAGAGCTCTCTTAAAAATTCCAGTAAAGTAATTAAGACCCACTTTGAATGGGTGGAGTCACATCTCCATCTAATCAAAAGGTCACACCCACAATTCGGTGTGTCACATCTCCACGGAAACAACCAAATCAAGAGGTCCCACCCTACAACATTGGATCAGGATTAAAAGAACATGGATTTTCTGGGGTACATAACAGTTTCAAGCCAGAACGAGAGTAAAGTAATAACTAAAGTTTACATGCCACTTACTATATTCTAGGCATTGTATTAAATATTGCATATAAACTAATTCATTTAATTTTCAAAACTACCCAATGAAGTAAGTACGACTATCACCATTTTACAAATGAGAAAATTAAAGCACAGAGAAGTTGAGTAATTTACCAAAGGTCATGCAGCTAACAGCACTGGGTGTTGAACTCAGACAATCTAGAGGACTAATACTAGGCTCTTACTTACTGTGAAGTACTGCCTCTGGGATACTAAGGTAAAGCAGGGGCTCTTTAAATTCTCCTTCAAATCGGACTTTGTAGTCCTTAAAATAAAGAAAGTCCAGATTCTGATTACTCTCAGTGAATCAAAACAACTCCCAGTACATTTGGCTCCATATTCTAATACATTTGCTAATGTAAACAGGGGAGCTGCCAATTACTAGTAAAGTGTGTTTTGTATTTATTAAACAATACTACAAAATTCTGATGAAAACCCCCATTGTAATTCAGGCTTGAGGTTTTTTGTTGGTATTCAGAAACTGGTCCAGCTGTTTCTCCAGCTGCCTGGTAATTCGATAGAAACAAAATCAGTGAATCAGTTCAAAATCTGAATTCTGAAAAGGGCAATGCATTTCCTTTTGTCTTCATAAGACACACCTACATTTAGATTACAGTGCAAAAGCGACCAGGCTCTGTGTGAGCGAATTTACATAATTGGTGTCAGGGGTCTAAAGCAGAAGCAAAAGGAGGCTAGAAATTGATGGAGCTGATAGAACTGATTATTCTATCCATCTTAGCATCTTTTCAAACCCCTTTATAATGGAGGCATTAAATTGCTATGCATATCTCCTTTAAGTCTAGCTACAATATTAGAGCTTAATTAGGTTAAAGAAAGAAAATGCAGCCATAAGGTTTTGCATGTTCAGAACTATACATTTTTAGAACATGTATGGCAAAACATGTGTCTATTACTGCAAAGATTTCAGGCCATTCAGCATTTCTTTGTGACCCATTTGCTCACAAAGACTGCCACGTCTGTTCTACTAAATAGCCAGTTCATCCACCAGAAGGCTAATCTGGATAATTCAAGCAAAATTTAAAAAATCTGAACATCTGCAGTAAATGTGGCCTAAATCATTCAAAGATTTTAACCATTCTACATGGAGAAGAATACTGTCCTAATAAAAGATAATTGCTTACAAGGAACAGAAACCTACTCAAATTGGCTCAAACACAGGGAGGTAATGCTTATTCAAAAGATAGAGGAGTATTTTGTGGAACCAAAGCCAGCAAGGATAGCCAGGTTTCACAAGAGGCTTGGCACAGTATTACAAAGCCAGGAACTGAGAGTATTCTCTCCATCTTTTTTGGAGCCCGTGATGTCTTTTCTCCTCTCTCTAAAGACTGGTTTTCTCTGCTTGAGAAATGAGATTGATGTAAATGCCCTTGGTATGTTGAAGCCCCAGCTCTTCATCAGCTAGAGTTTCCAGCACCTAATTCAAACTAACTACAGATTCTGCATCCAAATTCCCAGGAGAGCGAATATAATGAACTCAGCCGCCTCTTCCATTAACTGTGACCAGGGGAGCAGCATCACATGGACACTGGGCTGGCTTACCCCCTTAGCAAGAAGGGCCAGTACGCATTCTGAAAAGGATCCATTCTTTGAAATTAGAGGATGCTAAATTTCCATTTCCTACAGCTGCCATAACAAAGTGCCACACACTGGGTGGCTTAAAACAACAGAAGTTCGTTGTCTCACAGTTCTGGCTGTGATGTCCAGAATCAAGGTGTCGGCAGGGTTATGCTGTCTCTAAAATCTGGAGTGAAGAATCCTTCCTTGCCTCTTCTAGCTTCTGGTATTTTCTAGCTTCTGATATCTGGTATCTTCTAGCTTCTGGAATGCCCGCAATCCTCAGCATTCCTTTGATTGTAGACACATCATTACAATCTCTCCTTTTGTCTTCAGTCTTCACATGGCCTTCTCACTTTTTTGTATCTCTTTTACCCTTCTAATAAGGACGCAGTTACATTGGATTAAGGGGTAGCCTTACTCCGGTATGATCTTATTTTACCTAATTCCATCTGCAATGACCCTTTTTCTAAGTAAGGTTAGAACTTCGACATACCTTTTTGGTGAACACAGTTGAAACCATAACAAACTATAGATAAGTTAGTAGTCAAACCCCCTGGATCCACATTTTGTCCATCTCTGCATCTCAAATCCACCCTTGTCTCTACTTATAATCTTAAATGGTCGATTTTCTCATTTCTGCAACTGCCAAAACCATCCCCAAGGTATTGACAAGCTAGTTGTGAACATTTGTTAACTTACACAACTAACACTGACACTGACTCTTTCTTAAGGAGAATTTCCTGGAAATTTTATTTTCATGCTTCAAGAAATTTCACAAGTAATGCCTGCAAATATCTCCACCCTTGCCCTGGAATTAGGTGCTCAAAGACCAAAAATAGCATCAGTAAAGCTTATCTACACCTTTTAGTTAGAACCTCCAAATAAATGAGTGATGTAAACGCCATCTTACTGTGAAGATGCATGAAAGAAAAATGCAGAGGGATATCCTTGCTAATTAACACGTTATAATTTGTACTTCCTAACTGAAAATAGAGTCATTTCATTAACATACAGCCATGTAATTGTCAATTCCGATAGATATTTTAGGAAGGAATAAGTGATGACCCATCTAATAATCAAATTCAGTCACAATAATCCTGTGCCACTGCAGTTTAGCCAGACCACAGCCCCTACCCATGCTAAGAAGTAGATAGTCTTTACTTCCTTTTTTTTTTTTTTTAATTTTGGAAGCCCAATCTGTGAATATCCCCTCTGTTATCTAAGATTTCCCTAGATAAAAATATATATATATATAGAAGATCCTGTATTGTTCACAAGCTGCCAGAATGCAATATACAGGAATGGTTTTTAAAAAGGGATTTAATAAGTTGCAAGTTTACAGTTCTAAGCCTATAAAAATGTCCAAACTAAGGTATCCATAAAATCATTCCTAAATTCAAGGAAGGCCGATGGCTCTGCAACACCTCTATCTGCTGGATAGTCATGTGGCTGGCACCTGATGGTCCCTTGCTCCTAGGCTCTGTTGCTTTCAGCCTCTGTTCCTGTGGGGGTTCCTCACTTTGCTTCTCCAGGGCTTGCTTTCATCTCTTGGCTTCCCTTGGCTCTTTCCAGGTTCTGGCTTGCTTAGCATCTCATGGAGACATCTGCTGGGCTCCAAGCATCTACAAACATTCATGTCTCTGTTCTCCAAGTGTCGGCCTCTACGTCAGCTTCGCTCTGATGTTTCTGTCAGTTCTCTTGCTGTCAGCTCTCTCCAAGATGTTTCCTCTTTTAAAGCACTCCAGTAAACTAATCAAGACCCACCTGAATGGATGGAGTCACATCTCCACTAATCAAAAGTCACACCCACAAGTGGGCATGCCACGTTTCTGTGGAAATAATCTAATCAAAAGTTTCCACCTGTAATATCAAATTGGTATTAAAAGAAATGGCTGCCTCCGCAAGATTGGATCAGGATTAAAATATGGCTTTTCTGGGGTACATAATACTTACAAACCAGCACAGATCCCATGCTGACCTGCTTTTTTAACTCACTCAGTAACAGTTTAGAATTTTAGGAGCTGAACATGGAGATGATTTCCAAATTGCATCTGTGCAGAAAACGCTAACTAGTCAAGGAATAACTGTAGCTATTTTTTTCCCTTCTTAAGTTTTCCAAAATGAGTCATAAAAGACCCTTTGTATTCAAATAATATTCATGAAATGGAAAAGATAAAACACAAAAATTGGACGCTGCTGTCTATTCTTGGTGAAGCCAGCTTTTTATTACCCAGTATGAGGCCAGAATAGCCCCATAAGACAGCACTGAGTTGTACTCCATGCCAGCCGCTTCCAGTACTCTATGTAATATATTTTTCTGCTACTTGTGTGGTGCTTCTCCCTGGGAGAAGTAGGGTTTCTTTGTCTTTGATTATATCTGGCCCAGTAGTTCTTAATTCCATCAGCAAATTTTAATTACCCAGAAATTAAGAAAAAATAAATGCATGGACTCCACCAATTAAATTAGAATCTCTGAGAACTGGACTTGGATATCAGTATTTTTTAAAAGCTCTCCAGGAGATTTAAATGTGTCACCGAAGTTGAGAACTCATGGAGTAGATGTGTGAAAATAATTTGACCATTACTTTTGCTTCATAGAGACTTTTTAAACATTTCTTTTCTAATCATGGCCCATGGAGTTTTTCCATTCATGGAATTTGAATACTGCAGTTGTATTATATATCTGTTCATCTATTGTATGTATTTCTGGGCTTTATGTTTTTAAAAAAAAAATAAAGCTTTTTGACCTCCAAGAACCAATCCCCCCTCCCCCCTTTGATGGTGATGTTGCTCCCACTGAGAATGTATGCTATAGACTGAACAAATCAATTAATCTGGATAGGGGAGGTTGTGCAGCAGTGACAAACAACCCCAAATCTCGGTGTGCTTGATGCAACAAAAGTTTACATCTCACCTGCACAACATGTGCATTGGGCATCAGCTGAGATCTCTGCTTTCTGTCATTACCCTCATTCAGGTACCCACACAGCGTGGCAGCTTCTATCTGGAACATTGCAAATAACCATGGCACAGGAAAAATGGAACATGGAAAAGCACGTTCCAGCTCTTAAAGCTTATACTGGAAGGAAGCCCCGAGAGCTTTGACTCACATTTCAAAAGCCTGGGCAAGACACATGGTGATACCTGAGCCCAACAAGGCAGGTGAATGTGATCCTCCCATAAGAAGGGGTAATAGATATTGGTGAACAACCTATCAGAGCAGGTGTCCTCTTCTCAGACACATCCTCTGGAATTAAGAAGGAGACAGGCATGTTCCTACTGTCTGTGGTCTATGGGAACACCTCTCCTGGTTACCGTACACCTGGCTCCGGGGCATGTCATGGCACTAGCAATACTAGTGCCTTCTTGGTTTTTATACCTATCTTCTACTTGAAATAAAGTAAAACGAAGAGAATTTGGTAGGCTTTTTTTTCCCTGTTTTTTCAGGGTTCTACTAATCCTGTAGCAATGAGCATGGCATTTCACTTGCATTATTAACAAGAATTATTTTAGTGGGCTCTTCTAATAGTCTCTTGGAACACATCAGGTTTTTCTCCCTGGCTTTTGACCAGGTTTCATATTTTCAGTGTGAGGTTTGGTATTCCTGACTGACTACATTATATACCATGGTGCAAAATTTCTTTTAGCTTCAGACACAGAAAATGCAGGTCAACATCGTGTTTCTTCCTTAGCTGTTTATCAATTAACATTCTTCCAGGACAGCGTAAGGTTTCCAAGCCTCAATGAAGGAAATAGGATTTCCCAGCACAAACCTCCTTGAATGGACTTGTTGACAAGTGCTTGAATATCGAATGAAGTTTGGATATAATATACAAAAATATATATAGCATCACAGATGAAATTAGGTACATCATTTAGAAATAGTCAGGGGGTGCTAAAAGAACTAATGCCTGTGAAATGCTTGAGAATTTTAACTTAAATTGACCTTATGACTCAAATATTTAATATGGTGCCTCTCTTTATTCTCATTGCAATTAGACACAGCACCTTCCATTGGAACTACAGTAAGCCTAAGGGAAGTCTTTAGAAAGCCCTTTGATTAGGGAAAAAAAAAGTTTGGATTTTCATTATATTGATATTTCTTTTAGTCTCCAGTATCTTGGAGCAGCTGTAAGTAAAAACCTAAAATTGTGAAACTGTAACCCATACCAAATTCTGAGATCTGTTCTACAACTAATTGTTACAGTGAGCTTTAAAATGTATTGCTTTTTTTGTATATATGTTATTTTTCACAATTAAAAAAATATACATATATACATATAAAGGGGGAAAAAAGTTGAATTCTTGTTCCTGAGCTCTTTTTTAGAAAGATGAAGAATAAACCCTTTATTCCTACTGCCCACAATCAGTAGATCACAAAATAGATTAGTAGTTATTAGAGGTTTTTTTTGTTGCATGGGCAGGCACTGGGAATTGAACCTGGGTCTCCAGCATGACAGGCAAGAACTCTGCCACTGAGCCACTGTGGCCCACCCATAGAGCTTTATCTTCTAAATTCCATAAGATGCTTTCTACATACTTTATTCTCTATGGTTTGTGTGGATTCACCTTGGGGACAGAGCTTTACTCTCAGTACCATGGCCCTCCCATAATCCTTTTCCTCATAGTCTATTCCTTGTCCTTTGCTGCAACAATCTCAAGGCTTTGAGGAGATTAAAGAGTTTTTCTTTCCAAGATTAGATCACTCACCACTTTCTTCAGTTCTGCCCCCTCCCAGGTCACGGAGAAGCCTTTCGCATGTCACATAGAAGGGTCAATTGCTGAAGTTGTCCCCAGTGATGAGTTTCCATCCTAGTAGTCATGTATTCTCACACAGTCTGAAAGTCGTTCTCCTCATACAGTGTGTCTGTAGAATTTATTGATGGAAACTGGAGCATCTGTGCTCTTTATTCTCCCATTCCTGACTGGAAATCTATAGAGTCTGAGAAACCCAAGCATGAACTCTCCAACACTTTGGGGGAAGGGTACTATCAAAAGATCCAGGCTTTTCTCTCATAGCCCCAAGACTCCTTGAGGAGCCCTGACAGAATTATGAAGGCACAGACTTCCTGTATAACAGAGTTGGGTACACAGTTTCACAAAACTGGACCCCACCCCTTCCAGCACCTCCACAGGGATAGGCGTTTGATAGCAAAAAGTCTCCAGGCAGCATCCTGCCCTGTGCTTCCTCTGGTTCTCAGTCCCTGACTTTTCCCCACTGTTCTCCATACAGTTATAATTCTTTGCTGGTTTTCTTCTTTGGTTTTCCTCACGAGTCAATAGTCTGGCTTGACAATCAGGGAAGTGTCAGGCCTTGGGAAGGGTTGATGGAGAGTAAACAATACTGCCGCCTTGTGGAAGATCATGGTTATAGCCTTTGCCACAGAAATGGTGAGGGGGAAAAAAAAGACAATTCTCTGAAAGTGGAAGTTGGAATAAAGTCAGGGTTTCTTTTTTCCATTTTGTAAGCTTTTATCTGATTTTTTTTGTCATTTATGTGAATGAATTTTATTTTAAGATAAGTTGAAACCAGTAATAAATAAGTAAAATAAAATTTCAAAAGGTAAAAATATTTGAAGCAGTTCAAAAATCCTATTATTTGTCTTTTAAAGTTTGTCTTGGCTCCACCTCTAACTAGCTATGCAACTTCAATAATTTGAATATGTTTACTCATTAGTAAAGTGTGGTAGTTGGATTTGATGGCACCGAACTTATAATTATTACTCTGTTGTCTTTCCATTAATTTTTCCCAGCTTTCTTTTACCAGATGTAACAGTTGACGTGTATGTAACTCATATAACATAAAAAAAAAAAAAGGAAACATTTTGGTAATGAAAGTTAAACCAAGACTGGGCCATTCTAACCCAATGGTTCTCAACCTTGAGCAGTAAAATCCATCCAAGGAGCTTTAAAAATTCCAATGCCTGTCCCCACCCCAGACCAATTATATCATAATCTCTGGGGGTGGGGGTCTTAGAAATAGGTATCTTTTTAATGCTTTTCAAGTGATTCCAATCTGCAGCTGAGATTGAGAACTGTTGCTAGTTAAATTGTCACCTGGCCTAAAAAATCTCCTTTACAGACCTTAAAATTCTGCCACCAAAACCTTGTCATTTGGGTTAATGGCTGTCCTCTTTTCTAATGTAAATTTATGCCTGAGGACTCGATTAACCAAATGCTTTCATTCAAATTAGCTTAGTAAGAGTACTTTCTTCCTAATATCTAGCTAAAGTCAGCCTCATGAAGAGTTTAAAATATGGGAGTTTAAATATGGCTAGAGAAAAAGATAAATCATTTTAGATGATACCATAGATAGTTTGGGAGAAGTGAGGTCTGAATAGTTGCAAAAGGGAAGCTAGAAGCCACCAGAAGCCACTCTGAGGACACCAGGAATGTGAGCGTGGAAGAGGATGCACTAGAAGAGAGCGCAAGAGGAACAGAGAGGTGCAGAATCAATCAGTTCCGGGAAATGGGAAAGTTTTAGTAATGGAAGATGGTGAAGGTACTGCAACGACGTAAATGTAATTACTCTGCTGAATGGTGTGCTTGAGAGTGGTTGAGATCAGATCATCTATGTTACATACATGTTGCCGCAATTAAAAAAAAAAAAAGAAAAGAAAGAACAGCTGAAGAGATAATGGCAATTAAAGGCAATACCTAATCTGGATGGGATTTAATAATGCAGGAAAAAAGTCTCAAAAGGACATTCTTGGGATATACTGAAACCATGGGCAGGCCAAAACTGGTTTGTGGGGATGTCTTCTTTTCCAGTGGCCTTTTTCTTCTGAGTTTGTTTAACCACAGGTCATAGAACCTGTGCATCAACATAAAACAAAACTGTCATCCTTCAGACAACCTTCAAGACCCCAGGAACAAAAGTCCCCTCCCTCAGCACCAAGATTACAAGGACAAGGAGGCATTAGAAGCAAATCAAATCTGAGAGGCCCTACAATCACGAAGATTCGGCCTCAAATCCATTCTACCACATACGGACAACTCGGTAAATAACCAACCAGACTATGCCAAGTCAAACTTCCCTACTCCTATCCCTCTCACTTCCCGTTAACTCTCAGATCAGGGAAACTGATTTGAGCCTCACCTCCTGTCTCCTTGGTGGTAGACTTTGCAATACAACTCTTTCTTTTCTCAAAATCCAGATGTCATTGTGTTGGCCTGTGTGTGCACTGGGCAACGAGTCCTTGCGGGGTAACAATGTGAAAACATCGGAATATAGACTGTAAGCTTTATAGCAATGTTAAATTTTTTTAACTTGATAACTGCATAAATGAATAACCTTGTTTTTAGGGAACGTACATGGCAGTATTAAGTATTCAAGGAGCATGATATATACAACCTATATTCAAGTGTTCGGAAAATTGGTTAATAGATAGATAGACAGATGGCTAGATAGACAGAAAGACTGATAGACTGATGGATGGGTGGATGGAATGGTATGCCAAATGTGGGTATGTTGTAGTACTCCGTATGGGGTTTGTGTCATTTTTTAAACAGTCCTGTAAGATCAAAAGTATTTCAAAATAACAAGTTTAAAATTAGAAAGAAAAAAAAAGAATCAAAGACTAATTGCCTGGATATATCCCGTAGTTGAATCCATGATATAACCATTCCTAATCATCTTCAATCTTTCAGGCTGAGTGTTGAAAGAGACGAGATGGGCAGAGCCCATGTGTTGGACAGCATGTTAGGTGATTTCTATATATTTTTTCATTTATTAAATATTATATGTACTTATTATTTTATTTAATACTCACGCCTTAATGAAGTAGATACTATTTTCATTTTACAGATAAGAAAATAATGAGTTTGAAGGAATTAGAATCATCTTTTCTGCTTTGTCATAATGAAAGTAATTTACTTAAAATGCAATTGGATTTTAATGTATCCACTTGGCATCTAAAAGGAGATTATATATACATATATCCAGCTGTCCTGAATAATTATGTCTTAGATAACTAGATAACTGGTTGGTGTCTTCAGGTATCTTCTCATTTATTCTTTTCCTTCTAAAAAAGTTTAAAAATTATTTTCTAATATGTTATAATTACTGACTTCAAGGTTAAAGTGCGACAAAGAAGAGAGAATCCTTGACCTATTTTCTTTTTAAATTACACTTGTGGATACCACATACACTTCCCATTTTGATGAACAATGATTATCTTGACATTTTAAAAAACTTGTTAAACATAAAAAATGGTCTGATACAAGATTTCCCAATATCATATTTGGACTCATTTTCTAAGCTCACAAAAAATTGAAAGCATAAACTGTTGTATTTATGCAGTAAGCAAAGGAAGAGGTTTTATTTGCATATTATAAAACATCAGCAACCAAAATAGCAGCCAGTTAATGAGAAAGAACGAGCCTTCTTCCTTGAAGCTGAATGGAATATCATTTTCACCAATACTTAACCAGTGACCTTTATGGGGGAGTTTCCCCAAAAATGAGGCTGTCAGTAGTTTTAGCTACAATGTTCTCTTCGTGATACAGAATCTTCAGTAGCCACCTGAGAAGGAATGGTTTGCTCTGGACGAAGTTGAATATGAATTCACAGACCTGAGAAGGTCATCTGAAAAAGAATCTCCAAATGTTTGAGACACCTCCTGATGATTGCAGTGTCTTGCAGTTTACACATACTGAATCAATTAGTTTACTTCACTTTAAGGAACGATCATTAGTTATACTAGGTGCAAGCCCTTATGTTCAACCTTGTAGGGCATGCAAAGATCTAAGGATCTGAGTCACCATTGTTTCTTGTTTGGATTAGTGCAAAAACAGACAAACTTCAGGGCTGTAAGGACCCAGGGCCCGGGCCTGCCCCCTCCTCCACTTTGAAAGCAAGTCACACAGCTACCTACGTGACTGGGACAGATGTAAAAGGTCAAAGAATCTAAAACTCCCCTCCCCTAATCAAGTCTCTGAACCATGTCAGTCACCCCCACCCTGGGACTCTTCCCTCTCTCTGTCTCTTGGTTCTGGGGAGAGTACAGACTTCCATTTCCCAACCAGCTGCCATTTAGAAGAATTATTCTCCTGTCCATATGCCTCTAATTAAAACTGATGTCTGGCGTGTTCTTTGGTCTCTGGGTTGTGCTGGGCTGGGACATTTGGCAGGCCAGCCAGGAGACCAAAGAGCCACTGGCCATAGAGAGCATGAATCTGGGGAAAGGAGACTCTGCGCGGGGAATCCCAAGGATTCCTTGATGTGGGGAGAGGTTGCCCACTTGCTTGACTGCACTGCAGCCAGTTGGCAGTTGTGTGCAGGATGGCCAGTTACTGCAGACTGTCTCACAAAGACAGAGGAATTAGTAAATTTGAAGAATGCATCGAAGGAGTGGCAACACTATGTAGATAGGAGTTTAGAAATATTGGCATGCTGGTATGCTAAAGTAAAAAGGGATAAACTCCACAAGGGGGTGCATGTGGCATATCCTGACTTCCCCTGACTGGGATCCAAAGGCTTGAGATCCCATAGGTTCTTCATCTAATAAAAGGAGGGGAAAAAAAGAAGTTTGGAAAGCAAAGAGTGGAGTGACTCCACCTTTGTATGCCATGGTTCCAAAGGTTGTCTCTTTACTACAAGGAATTAACACTCAATTCTTTAGTATTCCCTTAAATAGGATCAGTCAACCCAATTTCACCCTTACGTGGGAAGAAGAACAAAGGATTTTCATTGCGCTGCCACAAGTCTATTTACATGGCCTCATCATCTACCACAGGCTCCTAGCAAAAGAATTGGTTAAGTGGAAAAGTATAACTCTATTTCATTATATTGATGATTCATGTTAACCAGTAACTCCTTTTTCAGAATTAAAAGAAATTTTTTATCAGACTCATTGCTCTTTCACCTTAACAGCCAGGAATCTCAGTGGACTACAATGCCTCCGCTGCCCTGTCAAATTCTTGGGTATTGTATGGTTGAAAAAGGCAAAATTTATTCCTTTTGTGGTAATAAGGTACAATGTTTTCCTATGCCATATATGCCAAAACAATTGATGGCTTTCTTGGGATTGTTGGGGTACTGGAAATCTTCTGTTCCTCACTCAGCCCAAATTTAAAAACCCACTTGTGTTTTGATTAGGAAAAGCTGTCACTGGGAATGGGCTACCTCTCCCAGCAGGCTAGTTTTGAAAAAGCCAGGTGGGCCATCACATTGGCTCAGGTTTTATAGGGGATGAACCCAGATGTGCCTTGTGAATTAGATATGGCCAGTACCAATATTGGCTTTGGGTGGGACTTGTGGCAAAGGCAATATAGGTTCAGCAAGTTACAAGAGTCAAACTGTGGTCCAGTCCCTTAGGAAAACAACTGTGTACTGCCTAGTTGTTACTGCAAGTAACAAGTTACTTACTGCAGGTTGGAGGACTAACTCAGATATGCCCTGTGAAATTAAGAACCCCTATATGGGGATGGATACGGTATACTTCCACTAAGCCTCATTCTGACAGAGCACAATTGAGCACATTAATGAAATGGAAAGCTTTTCTGCTGCAGGGCAGTATTTTCAACAATTGCTCCTTAAGTGCAGAAATGCATGATATCCTGAGACCAGTTTCCTATATGGAGGAACAATGCTTTCCCCTTCCTGCTGATCTTTCCAACGTGGTTCACATGCCATTGGCTCATGTCCACAGCAATATAACTAGGCACCTTCACCTAGCCAAGTTGACACCTGAACCTAACTACCACACCATGCAACCTGGTATAGACACTATATGGTGTGAAACTGGGATTATGCAAATCAGCCAGAGGGCTGAATTAAGGGTTGTATGGATGGTCATTGTTCATGAACCAGCATTAACTATTTGTGCTGACAACTGGGCAGCATACCAGAGCCTCGCAGTATGGACAGCCACATGGAAGCAAAAGCAATGGACTATTGTTTGCTGCCCCTCTTGGGGAAAAGAAATGTGCTAAGATATCTGGACTACCTGTTGTCAAGTCTTAGAAAATAAAACAACAAACAAAATGGATTCTGTGGCCTGGGGGGCCCTTCAGTTTCTGTCCCTCAGCAGCTTCTCTGACATGACCTGATGTGCTGGCAAGATAGATGAGCAAGAATATGCCAGCGCCTCACCCACCAGAGGCCAGACCGGATAATCATGAGCATGAATTTTCATGATCTGCACCAGTCTGATATCTCCCAGTGAGGCCTGCAGCCGTATGTCACTATTCCCCCTTGGTATGTTTTTTTTCCTTTAAAATCACAAACTGTCAGAAAAAGAGCTCCCACCTGCCTGCTCTCCCCCTGCTCTCACTTTGTCACTTTCTCTCTCTCAATGAACCTGTTAAGCTTTGACTCACTGTCCCATGTCCTTAATGACTCCATGCCTAATACCTGTCACAAGTGAAAGGTAACTGTGTTTTACGTCTCTTCCACTAACACTGATTCTTTTTTTTATTGTATAATATAACATATTGTATTAGTTAGGGTTCTCTAGAGAAACAGAATCAACAGGGAGCACTCATAAATATAAAATTTATAAAAGTGTCTCATGTGACCATGGGAATGCAGAGTCCAAAATCCGCAGGGCAGGCTGTAAAGCCGACGACTCCGACGAAGGGTCTGGACGAACTCCACAGGAGAGACTCACCAGCCGAAGCAGGAAAAGCTTGTCTCTTCTGAATCCTCCTTCAAAGGCTTCCAGTGATCAAATTAAGCATTACTCATTGCAGAAGACACTCCCCTTTGGCTGATTACAAATGGAATCAGCTGTGGATGCAGCAGACATGATCATGATCTAATTCTATGAAATGTCCTCATTGCAACAGACAGGCCAGCACTTGCCCAACCAGACAAACAGGTACCACCACTTGGCCAAGTTGACACATGAACCTGACCATGACACATTCCATCTTCTCAGATTTTCCTTCTAGCTTCTCCAGAACACTGGAGGCTAGAAGAAATATATATATATATATATATATCATCATGATCAATTTTTTTGTGTGTGAGTGTGAAAAATAACATATATACAATAAAGCAGTACATTTCAGAGTATGTCACAATGATTAGTTGTAAAACAGATTTCAGAGTTTGGAATGAATTATAATGACATGATTTTAGGTTTTTACTTCTAGCTACTCTAAGATACTGGAGACTAAAAGAAATATCAACATAATGATTTAGCAATCATACTCATTTGTTAAACCCTACCTTCTCTGTATAACTCCACCATCACCCTCATCTTTCTCCCACTCTGTAGTGGCATTTGGGCTATGCCCATTCTAACTTGTTCATATTGGAAGAGGTTGTCAATAATATGGGATAGGGAGATGGAACTAGTTGGTGTTCTGGAGAGGTTGGCTCCCCTGCATTTCAAGACTTATCTGGTCCACGGACCCATCTGGAAATTGTAGGTTTCTGGAAAATTACACTAGTGCATGGAATCTTTGTAGAATCATATATAATGCCCTAGGGATTCTTTAGGATTGGTAGAAATGGTTGTGGTTGTGGTTTGGCAAGCAATGATAGGTAGCAATGTCTAACTGAAGCTTGCATGAGAATGACCTCTAGCGTGGCCTCTCAACTCCATTTGAACTCTCTCAGCCACTGATACCTTATTTGTTACACTTCTTTTCCCCCTTTTGGTTGGGATGGCATTGTTGATCCCTCAGTGTCAGGGCCAGACTCATTCTTGGGAGTCATCTCTCATGTCACCAGGGAGACTTTCACCCTGGGTGTCATGTTGCACATAGAGGGAAGAGCAATGATTTCACTTGCAGAGTTGGGCTTAGAGAGGCCACATCTGAACAACAAAAGAGGTCCTCCAGAAGTCACTCTTAGGCATACCTATAGGTAGGCTAAGCTTCTCTGCTACATACATAAGCTTCACAAGAACAAGCCTCAAGAACAAGGACTTGCTCTACTGATTTGTGTGTCCCTGGTATTTAACACAGTATCAAGTGTTTCCCCAATGGTAAAGTTTAATAGTTCCATATTTTTTTTCTCCCATCCCTCAAGGGACCTTGCCAATACTTTTTTTATTATCTGCATAATATACTGTAGGAGGTATCCAGGCATTACATCAAGCTATATAGGATTAAAGGACCTCATTCTTATTCTGGGCTCTTCGTATTTGGATCCATAACACTGATTCTCCAGCTGGCAATAGTGAAGGAGAAGCTTTAGCAAAAATTCATAGTCTAAAGCCAATATCACATGAGGCTGATGAATGATTGCATAGAAAGTCACATCACCTAGAGTACCAGACTCTATGAAAACTGATACAGCAATTCCAGCTGCCAGACGAGAACTGAGGGAAGTCATGGATGCCTTCTCCTCCTGTTGCTGTGATGCCCGGGAATGCTTCCTCATCAACTCAGTCACATTTGCCAGGAGCAGGTTCCAGTCACCGGTGGCAAGTAAATTATATTGGGCCACTTCCCTTATCTGAAGGTGCCAAATATACCATTACAGCCATAGATGCAGCTACTGGACTGTTGTTGGTCTTCCCTAGTAGGGAAAGCTAACCAAAGAGCTACAATATATAGCTTTGAAAAGCTCAGTTCATTCTTCAGGATCTCCACACATGTGGACAGTGATGGGGGGAATCCCTTTACTGGACAACTAACCCAAGTGTGGGCTACTGAACATGATGTCTTATGGACATTTCATTTACCTTACAACTGCTGAAAGGATAAATGGGCTTCTTTGTTTGTTTTGTTTAAAATAGTATTTTATTGCCCAGGTTATTTTTACCCCTTTGTGTCTTGTTTTCATGCTTTTAAAAAAATAATTATTAAATTCAAGCTTAGGGAAGCTTATTTTCATCTTATCAAAAAACAAAAACAAAGTTTTTGAATCTTGCTAACCTCATCACATTTTAAGGGAGGGATGATAGTTCTCTTGCAACAGCAAAATTTATACCATGAATGATTCAGGTCTAGGTCTGGTGGTACTAAATGGAGACAAAGACATTGTTGCCAAAATTATAATCTGTGCTGGCAGCATTTGTAGAAAAGAAGCCTTCGCAAATTTCTAAACATTAAACTCTGTTAGGAAATTCGGCAGTGTCTTACAGGCCCAAAAGGGAATTAGGTTAGTAAAATGCCTCAACAGAGTTTGGATAAAATACTGGATTTTGTGGGTTACTGGACCTTGGCTATGTAAAAATAGAGCAGTAGATTGGGTCATGCTTATAATGGTCTCAAGTTCAGATAAAGTAATTTGACAATGACACCACTTCATAGGTCACGTGCATTTCCAGGAGGTGCTGGCAGAATGTGTGCTCAGTCATTTTCTAATATAGATGCCTAGTCCCAAAGCCAAAACCTGAGAAATGAAGAGAGATGGAATGAACACCTTAAGAAATTCTGCAGAGAAAATACCCCCTTTTTTCATGGCTCCACTTTTTCTCATGCTTAAAGAAGCAGAATATTTAGGGTTCCTGAAGTGGAATTCCTTAGGTGGAATGTCTTCAGGCCTAGTGGAGCAGTCAGATACCCGGTCTACACTTTTTTCAAACCCTTCAACTTCTTTCTTTCCTACAACTTCTTCTTCTGACTGAGAACTATGGTCCCTGCTGGTGTGCATTTCCACATCAAACGTAATCTGTCCATCTTCTTGTGGGGAAGAACTGTCACAATGAGACCTGCCCCTTGAACTACTGTGTCCTGATTCATGTTGTGCATCCAAAAAAATCTTCCTCATGTCTCCATTGTGGATAGAGGATGAGGAAGGTACATGTTCAAGGCCCCCATTGTCATTATCATTACTATTGCTGCTGTTCATCAGAAGCTCCACCCAGGAACCTTACTTGTCTTTTCCCTCTTCTCTCCCAAGAGCTCCTATTTTCTGGGGTTTTCATTAAGCCTTGCTTGTTTGAGGGGAGAAACAAGTGTGCCAATGAATGGGTTTTTAAAAGATGATAAGCATTCTTTGCAGCAGTGGGTATATCCAGCTCTCACCAGCCTCAAATCACAGCCACAGGCAGCTCTCCCTGTTGAACTGGTAATGGCGGGGCCCATGCAAGCACTGTGAATTCAGGTAAAAGGGCCAGCAACACTACAACCACAAGGAGGTATTAAAAATAACTTGCTGTTGCCTGTATCACAGCATTAGAAAGTGGGGAAAATAAGGTCGATTGGCTGTGGTTCTGGGCAATGCAGCCATGCTGGTTGGGCATCCTAAGCCCATGGTATATTGGGATCACCCAATATTTGAGTATTAGACCACAGTTTATACACAAAATATCAAAAGTTGTATATGTAACCAACATGGAACCAGCATTGCCCCCATACCTCAAGATGCAGTATATGTGATGTTGTGGCACTTATTATGGCCAGGCTAACTGTGGATTTGACTCCAGAAAGTTCCCTGCAAATGCTGGGAGGAAAAGTGTGGTATCTACCAATGGAAATTTACCTTGTATTCTTTTGGCCCTCATCATCGTAGCAAATACCTTTCTGTAATAGGTTCCTGCAGTAACCTATGTGCATAGTAGAGCTCAATGCTGAGTGTGCACTGAACTGTCACTATTGGGTGCCACCGACCTGCCTTGGATTGTGACCCCTGAGCGTTGGACTGAGTAAAATCCCCTGTTGGCCTGGAAGAATTCAGCACTACAGAAAAATCTGGAAGACAATCTTATTTAAGACTGAAATCACAGGTTTTATCAATTATCCATAGCAACATCACTTTGTGGTTATCTCTGTGTAGGGGAACTCCTAATGTTCTGTTGTCTCTTATACTGTTAATGAATGTAGTGTTTGTCCTATGGTCAACTAAGTCTGCTGTGGGGGTGGATTGTAAGGATCCAGGGCCTGGGCCCCACCACCTCCTCCTTTTTGAAAGCAAGTCACATAGCTGCCTACATGATTGGTACAGATGTTAAAGGTCAACGAATGTAAAACTCCCCTCCCCTAATCAAGTCTCATGGGACTCTGAACCTTATAAGCACCCCCCCCCCCAGGACTCTTCCCTCTCTTTCTTGGTCCTGGGTGGATTACAGAGTTCCATTTCTTAACCCACTGTAATTGGGAAGAAATCTTCTCTTATCCATAAGTCCCTAATTAAAACTCATGGTTCATCTTCTTTCTGGTGTGTTCTTTGGTCTTGGGGTTTGCTGGGCTGGAACTAGGGCTCTGTTGCCCCCTCGAAGAAGCTTTTAGCAACTAGCAAGAACTGGCAGAAACATCTTGCTCAAAGCTCCAGAAGACAGCTAAATGACTGCAGTAATAGGGTGAGCACCAAATCAAGATAAAAGCTGCTTAAAAGTGGGAGGATCTCATGGTGCCTGGCTGGTTCTTCCCACACCCCATACCAGCTCAGCACAGAGCCAGCCCCACCCTCCTGGTAGAGATCCTTGTCCTGGATACAGAGGAAGCAGAGTAACCCTTGTGCACATATCAGGAGCGTGTATGTCTGGACCAATCTGTGTGGTGGTTGTCTGGAGCTCACCATTCTACAATTTGCCCTGCATGGAGAAGACAGCTCACTGAGTTCTCCTACAGAACGCTGTGGGAGAGCAGTCAAGTGGCTTCTTGGGATAAGGGATTGCTGGATGTAGGATATGTGGTGCAGTGCCCAGACAGTGGGAAAAAATATTTTCTAAAGAAGAGAGTATATTTGTATCCATGTAAACAAGGGAATTCTGAAGGTCACGTGCATGCCCAAGACAAGATTCATGTATAGAAAGGATCAGGGAAGCCCCTATACTTTGGCCTAGAGCTATTTTTTAAACTAATTGTGTGAATAAGCACTGAAGGACAGTATTCTCCAACAGGTAAATCTGGTGTTTTCTTTTTTTCCCTTCTTTTCACTTTATTAGCTCTTGGCATTTAAGGAAAGCTCTGTCATAACACCAGTTGGACAAAAGCTTAAGGAACAGACACCTCAAGGTCTAAATTCCAGTGATAACACATTAAAATATTAAAATGCCCAGGTTTCAACAAAATACTGTAAAACATAAAAACAAACAAACAAAAAAACCCAAACAGATGTTGGCCCAGGCAGAAGAGAAAATGAAAGCATTAGAAACTATCAATGAGGAGGATCAGACCTGGGACATGGCAGACAAATAATCTTTTTAAATGGTCCTAAATATGCTCAAAGAGCCAAAGGAAAACACAAAGAACAAAGAACTAAAGGAAATCAGGAAAATTAAAAATGAACACAAAGAGAATATCAATATAGAAATGGAAATTATGAAAAGAAACCAAATAAAGATGAAGACTACAATAGCAGAAATAAAGAATTCCCTAGAGGGATTTAATAGCACATTAGAGCTGGCAGAAGAAAGAATCAGTGAACTTGAAGATAAAACAATTTAATTATCTAATAAGGAGAAGAAGTAAGAAAAGCAAACAGAACCTGGGGTACCTATGGAGTACCATCAAATATACCAATATAGGGTGGGCCATGGTGGCTTAGCAGGCAAGAATGCTCACCTGCCATGCCAGAGGACCCAGGTTCGATTCCCGGTGCCTGCCCATGTTCAAAAAAAAAAAAAACACCAATATATGCATTGAGAAAGTTTCAGGAGAAAAGGGAAAGAGAAAACATTTGAATAATGGTTGAAAACTTCCCAAATCTAACAAAACACATGAATATGCACACTTAAGATGCTTCATGAACTCCAAACAAGATAAAACCCAATAGACCAATGCCGTGGCATATTATAATAAAACTATCGAATGCCAAAGAGAAAGAGAGAATTCTGAAAGTCACAAGAGAAGAACAACATATCACACAGAATATGTGATAACTCAATAAAATTAAGTTCCAATTTTTCATAGGAAACCATTGAGATAAGAAGGCAATAGGATGATATACTTAAGGTGATGAAAGCAAAATACTGCCAAATAAGACTTCTGTACACAGCAAAACTGTCCTTCAAATATGAGGGATCGATGAAGACATTCACAGATAAAAGTTGAGGGAATTTGTCACTACTAGACTGACCCTACAAGAGATGCTATGGAGTATTCTGCAGGTTGAAAGGAAAGGATAATAGAAAATAGATGAAGGCTGCATGAAGAAATAAAGATCTCCAGCAAAGTAATGACAGGGTTAAATTTAAGTGCCAATACTGCTGTATTTTTAATTTGTAACTCTACTTTTTCTTTCTACAGGATCAACAGGATCTAAAAGGTAAATGCATAAAATCAATGATAAATCAGTAGTTTGGGTCTCATAATGTATAAACATGTAATCTGTGACAAGAACTACATAAAGATGGAAACACATAGGCAAACGGAAATGGTTTGGGTATACTATTGAAGTTAAGTTGACATCAAAGCAAACAAGATTGTAATAGATTTAGGATATTAAATTTAAGTCCCATGGTAAACTACAAAGAAAATATCAGAGAATATGCAAACTCATAGAGACAGAAATTAGTATTCAGGTTACCAGTGATGGGAGGCAAGGGGTAAAGGGAGTTAATGCAAATGGTTATGGAGTTCCTATTTGGGGACATGGGAAAGTTTTAGTTATGAAAGATGGAGAAGGCACTGCAACATAGTAAATATGATTAATCCTACTGAATGGAATGCTTGGGAGTGCTTGAGATGGGATCATTTATATTGTATATGTCCCCAAAACTTAAAAAATAAAAGAGTAACTAAAGAGATAATGACAATTAAAGGCAATATATGATCCTGAACAGAATCTAATAAGGGAGGATAAAAGTCACAAAGGACATTATTGGGACGTATGAAAAAATTGGAATATAAACAGTAAGCTTTATAGCAATGTTAAATTTCTTGAACTTGAAAACTGCATTTAAGGTGGACATATAATTGAGTATATTTGTTTTTAGGGAATGTATATGGCAATATTAAGTGTTCAAGGAGCATGATGTATGTAACTACACTCAAGTGTTCAGAAAATGAATTGATAGGTAGGCAGACAGATAAACAAAGGGCTAGATAGATAAATGGCTAGATAAATAAATGTATTGATTGATGAATAGATAGAATGATATGGTAGATGTGGCAGAATGTTAAAATGGGTGTGTCTGAATATCTGGGGCTATAGGTATATGTTGGAGTTCTCTGTATAGGGTTTGTATTATTTTTGTAACTGTCCTGTAAGATTGAAAGTATTTCAAATAAAAAATTAAAATTGAAAACAAAAACAAACAAAACCAACACACACACACACACACACACATGCACACACAAAACTTGGTGTTCCCACATATACTATTGCATCCCCCAATCTCTTCTTTATATTGCAGCCTATGCACACTTTTAAAGTAAAATTCTGACCACATCATTAAACTTTTTAAAACCATCAATGACTTCCTTGAGATAAAATTTCAACTTCTTAGACTGCATGATCCAATCCCTGCCTGCTTCTATACCTCCCATGGTGCCACACTCTCCCTCATTCTTTAAATTCCCACAATCCTGACTTTTTTCAGTACTTAGAAAGCATCATTAGTTCCTAGTGTCTTTGAATTATTAGATATTGTTCCTGTTCTCTTTCAGTTCCCTTCCCACTTTCATCTAGCTACATCTTACTCATCATTTAGAATTTAATATTATCTCTTCTAGGAAGCCTTCCCTTATTCCCCAGACTAGATTATGTCCCCATATTACATGCTCCTGTTATAATTTCCATTTCTCCGTCATAATATTTAGCACTTTTGCAATTACTTGTTAATGTCTGACTTCTTGATCAATCAAAAAGTTCATGATGGCATCTAACACAGTCTCTGGCCAATTCATATTGAATGAATAAAATTAATAAAAATTTTGGTCACTGACTATTTCAGTTTGCTAATATGGCTGGAATGCAATATACCAGAAATGGGTTGGCTTTTATAGGGGATTTATTAAGTTAAAAGTTTACAGTTCTTAAGGCCATAAAAAACGTCCAAACAAAGGCATCCAGAAAAAGATACCTTGACTCAAGAAAAACTGATGGCACCTGGAACACCTCTGTCAGCTCGGAAGGCATGTGACTGGTGTCTGCAGATCCTTTAGCTTCTGGTTTCAAAAAAACTTCCCTGGGGGTGTATTCTCTCTGCATCTCCAAATGTCTCTGTCTGGGTCAGTTCTGAGCTTTTTCCAATGTGGTTCCCTCTTAATGGATTCTAGTAAGCAGATTAAGACCCATCTTTAAATGGATGGAGAAACATCTTCATGAAACCACATAATCAAAAGGTTTCACCCACAATTGGGTGGGTCACATTTCCAAAAAAGATCCCGCCCAAACAATAAGTCTGCCCCCACAAGACTGGACCGGGAAAAAGAAATGAAAAAAGTGGAATATAGACTGTAAACTTTATAGCAATGTTAAATTTCTTGAACTTGATAACTGCATATGGCAATATTAAGTATTCAGGGAGCTTTTCTGTGGTTCACAATAGCCTCAAATCAGCACACTGTCCTAGGAATCCATGGCCTAGTAGAGCAAACCATTCTACAAGGCACTCAATTTTAATGCAAGATAAACCATGTGTACAATGTGCAATGAAAGTAATAGGAGAATAAGGGTGGGGAACATTAAATCTCATTAAAGAGATGTAAAATAATACTATTTGAGGTAGGTCATGAAGGATGGGAAGGATTCTAATAGAAAGAGATAATAGGAAAGGGGGCTAGAATAAGCAAAAATACAGAGATAAGAGAATATAGCTATGTTTAGGCAAAGGCAAGTACTCTGTGTGGTTGAGATATTAGAGTGTGTGGAAATGTATGGTGCAAGATAAAGCTGGAAAAGAAGGCTGTCATTATCAGACTGACTATCAGGTTAAGGTGTTTATGGGCACTAGGATTAGATCTGGCCATAAAAAGGAAATTCTCCATTGTGTAGAATTAAATAAAAGGGAGAGAAGAGGCAGAGAGAACATTTAGGGACTGTTTTAATAAACAAATCTATTTTCAGATAGCTGTCTCTCCACACTCTGTAAATATATCTGTAAACAATTAAAACACACAAGCAGTAAATAAAACCTCTATCCTGCCATGTAAAAGCATTTCCAGAGTAATACAAATTATCTGATGGATTCTACAGTTGCGGATTCGATGGGAGAAAAGTATCCACCCAGCTAAGCTTATGTCTAGAGGCACAAGTTGCAAATTTAGAGTGGCTTTCTTCCTGAAACAAGTTATTATCGGGACTAAATAGAATCTTCACCTTATCTCCAATAACAGTACTGGCTGTTTCACTAAATGCCGCAAAATGTTTCAATTGTGTAAAGAAAGGAAGCTTATGTGGCCTTTGAGAACAAAGATACAGGGCCCAATTATTAAAAATTCTTTCCTGATTTCAGGAAAATGAATTGTCATACATAGCTGATCAGATCACAGTCTATCTAAAGGACCATTTTGGCAATTAAGTGCAAAAGTCTTAAAAATATATTTATACTCTTCCCCTTGGCAGTTTCACATCTATGCATCAATCAAAGATCTGCAGAGATGTTTATGTATAAGAATAGTCATTGAAATCCTGTTTATGATAGTGAAAAATAAAACACAACCCCAATACCCAATAATAAGGGATTGGCTAAAGAGATTATGGTATACCCATACAATCGACAATTATGTAAACTTTTACATTCATGTTGTAGAAGAATTTTCAATGACATCTAAATATCCATGATTTAAAGTTAAGTATTAAAGCAGGCTGAAAAAAAAAAAAAGAAAAAAAAAGAAGGTATAGTAAAATGGAAAGAAGAGTGAGTTTAAAATTTATATATTAATTTTTTAAACTAAAAAAATATCTACCTACATATTAATGTTCATCATTTCTAGACCAATATTAGGCAATGTAAATATACTATTAGCCAAATGTGAGCTATGTATAATTTTTAATTTTCTTAAAGTCACATTTTAAAAAGGAAAAAGAAACAAATGAAATTAATTTTAATATCTTTCATTTAACCTAATATATCTAAAATATTATCATTTCAACACATAAGCAATATAAAAAATTAATGAGGAAAAAAATTTTAAAAAGAAAAAAATTAACGAGATTTTTATATTCTCTCTCTCTCTCTTTTTTTTTTTTACATACTATGCCGTCAAAAATCCAGTATGTCTTTTACACTGATAGCACATCTCAATGCAACTAGCCACATTTCAAGGGCTCATTAACTACAAAATGTAGGTGGTGATCATATTGAAAAGTACAGCTGTAGGTAATAGGCTCATGGGTAATTTAAATATTCTTGTTTGAGTTTTTCTCTATCTCCCAAATTTTCTATAATTGACAGTATATTTGATAAGCACAAAGGAATATTTTTAAGGAATTCTGTGGTTTAAAAAATGTTCACCCTTGTTATATGAGCCTGGGGGCTTTTATTTTTTCATGGTCAACTGTATAGCCTACTATTACAGGCTTAAATTGTCTCCCCTTTCCCCCCTGCCTGTCAAAATATTTCCTTTCAGGCTTGCATTCATTCTACGAGTCCCACTGGTCTATTCCACATTATTTTCCCCTTCTCTGAACTTTATAGTTATTAGTTTCCTACAAGCAAAAGACAATTGCTAATGTGTGCCCATTTCTATAGCACAATACCTTAATGACAGTCCTATGTGATACGTGAATTCATAACACCAGCCTTTCCTGACTTTGAAATTTATTGCATCTATTTTGAGGAATTTGGCACATTTTTTCCTGCTTTCAGGTGCATTGTTTGGGGTGTGTGAGAGGTGTCCCTTTGTATGTATGTTTCTTAGTAACAGAATGTAACACAGTTTCATATACTGTGGATGCCTTCCTTTCCTAGGTCCTGATTAAGAATGTGCAAGAAACTATGAAATTGCAGTAATTTCTCCAAGGACGGATATTTGCTTCATTTATATCAAATTTATGCGTTGATGATGTTTCTGTGCCTTTCTGTGGACACAATAAGTTTTTGTTTTAATGCTGTACTGTGGCATAATCATGATTAATTTTAAATGGCAATTAAACTTAAAACATATATTTCAACAATGCCTATAATTCAAAGCAACAACAATATAAACAGTAGGTTCAAGGCTATGCACACACCGGCATTCACATTTATCATGTCTATCAACTGGCTGAGAACAATTTTAAGACATTAGACCCTGATTTCAGAGACACCCCCTGATTTCAAAGATGTTAAAATATGTGTGTGGGAGATTGCATCATAAAATCAGTGAAATATGAAAATAAAACTCCCCAAATAATATTAGTCTTCGAAAGTTGAAGCCTACATTCACTTAAGATGCTCTCCTCTGCAAATAACATCATCTTGATTCAAACTGGCCTAAGTAGAAAGGTACAATTGGCTCACAAGCCTGGTAAGCCAGAATGATGTGGGCTAAACTTCAGGGTTGGTTGACCATGTGGAAAATTATGTCACCAAGCACTCAGGTATATTCCTTGTCTCTGCTCTTCCTTAATATCAGCTTCATTCTAAGGTCAACACTTCCACCCCTCCCCATGGCCTTAGGATGGCTGCCAGTAGCTATTGAGGGTACATTCTATCTTTTCCAGAATCTTCCAACTTATGTTGGAAGTCAACATGTCATAAGTCTCCTTACGACTTACAAATCAGAATTGGTTCATATGCCTCTTGTTTGGCCATTACATGACAAGGGGGAGGGATGATCCTGGTTTAGATTAGTCAAGTCTTGAGGGTTATGTAATTGGGCCAGCTTCTCCTGAATTGCACAGTCTGTTTAACAGAGAGGTGAACAACTGGTCAAAACTAGAGTTCTGTTACTAAAGAAAAATTTGGTAATGATTGCTGTCTACTCCAGAACATCTTTAATACTTCTTTTGTATCTCCCATAACACCTAGCACTTAACACATTAGGTAGTAATTTCTTTAAGGCCAAACAAAGTGCCTTACTCATCTTTTGGGATCCCTTTAATTCCTTGCACATAGCAGGTATTATCATTTATAGTATTAATTGTGTTCCTTGTCAAAAGAATCTTAAAATTACCTATAATTTTCTTTGCTTTTTTTTTTCAGGGACCACTGGGTCAATAGAGAGAAAATAAAGATTTTGCTGGAAAAATCTTGCCCAATATTCTTGAGCTAAATCTTGATATTCCCGAGAATTTCATGGACATAGAAACTTATCAGTAAGAGCTGAGGATGTGTAATAGCAAAATAGTGAATAAATATCATTAAAAGAAATAGAATATGTTAACCAAAACTGTATACTAGAAACTTTAGAAGAAATTCAGGGAAATAAAAAGATGACCCCATGCCCACATCAAAAGATTCCTTTCTGTGGAACTCTGCCCTAAGGAAGGCAGAAACTATGGAGAGTCTAGCTTTTTATTTATTTTTTTAATTCTGATCCTGTTCAAGCTGAATCGTTTATTTTAAACTATTCTTGCTTCCTCTCACTTGATCCCCAAAGTCTGAAACTAAAGATAGAAAAGTTATGCTTGGCTGGCTAATCTTAATTTCCTGAGTAGTAAATTTTCATGCCTTGGATTTTTTCCTTATTCTTTCCATTTTAAATATCTCAGAGGCATTAGAATTCGAGCTCCTTGTAGGCAGGGACCTTCTCTGTCTTGTTCCTGTATCTCCAGTTCCCAATACATGCTCAGGTCCAAAGAAAATCTTCAATAACTCTTTAAATAATGCAATAAATGAATGAGAAAAATGTTATTTAAAAAAAGGAATATTTCAGATGACTTCTGGGAAAATGGCTGACTAGAGTAGCTAGAGCTTAGCTATGCTCCAAGAAAAAGTTAGAGAAGGGACAGGAGGGCAACTGAGGCAGCAATTTGGGAGTGCGGCTGACCTGGGAGAGCCTTCTGCACCACATGCAGCAGCCCTGGTTGCAGAGGCCGAGGAACTGAGAGGCAGAAAGCCGGAGCCTGGCATGGAGGCATGGAGCCCGCGGGAGTGCATGAATGGGAACCCAGGACTAGAAAATAAGCCAAGCTGGGTTCCTTGGGTGTGCTACCCTCACCAGCGCAGCCCCGTGACCAGTGACTCACCCCACACCCCATGCACCCAAACCCTGTCACCCGCTCCCATTCCCCGTGTTCCAGGCACTCACACCCCACCAGCTCCTAGTGCACATACCTGTCCCATACCCACACTCCAAGTGCAGCCCAACCCACCTCTCCTGCATCCCTCCCAAGCACTACCTCCCCCTCCCTGTTCCCTGCAGGCTGTTGCCAGCACATAAAGGTCACGGGCACTAAGCTCCATACCTACGCTACCCCTGCCCCGCTCATAGTGTTGCACAGCCTCATCTTGCCCTTCCTGAGCTCAGTGCATCCATTTATGGCACTCCCAGGCCCACGCATTCACACGGGCCCCTAATCACATCATTCAGCTCTGGGAACTGCTCTTTATAGCAGTCCTAGAACTGTGCATGTGCACAGCCCTCAGCCTCACTTCCCAACTCTGAGAAAGTGCCGACCTGTGCAGCCAGGTCACATCTGCCCCCAGTCCATGAAGGTGTAATGCCAACCTGCTGCCACAGCTGTATGCATGCGCACAAAGGGCCCTGTGCCTTAGACCAGTGCACACCAGGGTTACGACCCCAGACCAGTGCACCCGCACAGCTACATCCTCCCTGTCACTGGGTGCCCATATTTACAAGCATCAGTATAACATCCCCAACCTGTGCCCATACCTGCCCTGAAACAAATCACTGCACTGACTCCCACACCCTGTGAATGCTCCCTGCTGTACAACCATCCCGCAAACACAAAGCCTTAGACTACCAAAAGAAATCAACTCCCAAAGTAAATCAATCAAAATATTTACATGCCAGGAAGACAGCAGAAGATCACCAAGCATATCATAATGCAGGCAGATATAGCCCTGCCTAATGACCAAATTAAAATACCAGAGGAGACACAGACATTGTAACAACTAATCAAAGATGTTCATACAACTCTATTTAATAAAATAAGTGGGATAGGAAATGACATAAAGGAGTTCAAGAAGACAGTAGAAGAGCACAAAGAGGAATTTGAAAGAATAAATAGAAAAATAGCAGAAATCACAGAGATGAAAGACACCGTTGATGAAATAAAAACATACAAACATACAGAGCAACACAACACCAGATTTGAAGAGATAGAAGAAAAAATAACAATATAGAGGACAGGATAATTGACTTCAAAGACTCAAAACAGCAAATGGCAAAAAAGATGGAAAAAATTGAATTGGAACTCAGAGAAATGATAGACAAAACAAAGTGCACGAATATAAGAATCATTGGTGTCCCAGAAGGAGAATAGAGGAGTAAAGGGCTAGGAAGAGTAGTTGAGGATATAATGGGGGAAAACATCCCAACCCTCATAAAGGACATAAATATACAAGTCAAAGAAGCCCAAAGAACTCCAAACAATAAATACAAATAGGCCTTTCCCGAGGCACATACTAATCAGTCTGTCAAATGTTGAAGAGAAGCAGAAAATCCTGAAAGCAGCAAGAGAGAAACAATCTACTACATACAGAGGAAATCAAATAAGACTGAGTTCAGACTAGTCAACTAACACCATGGAGGTGAGAAGGCAGTGGTACGATATATTCAAGACCCTGAAAGAGAAAGACTTCCAGCCAAGAATTCTGTACCCAGCCAAACTGTCCTTCAAAATTGTTTTCACAGACGAAGAAGTCCTGAAAGAATTTGTCAATAAGAGACCGGCCCTACAAGAAATACTAAATTAGTTCTGCCAGCTGAAAAAAAAAAAAGACAGGAGAGGGAGGTTTGGAGGAGGGCACAGAATTGCAGAGTGCCACTAAGGGTAATCTAAATAATATAAAAAGAAAGAGGTAAAAGAACGTATAGATCTGATAAATAAAAAGATAAGATGGTGGAATCAAGAAATGCCTTTTTAGTAATACCTTTGAATGTTAGCAGACTAAATTTATGAATTAAAAGATATAGATTGGCAGAATGGATTAAGAAACATAATCCTGCTATATCCTGTTTACAAGAAGCTCATTTTAGACAAAGGATGCAAATAGATTAAAAATGAAAGGATGGAAAAAGATTTTCCATATGAGTTGTAACCAAAAGAAAGCAGGAGTCCCTATACTAATATTGGACAAAATAGACTTTAAATGCAAAGACATCATAAGAGACAAAGAAGGATACTATATTCTAATTAAAGGGTCAATTCACCAAGAAGATATAACAATCATAAATGTTTATGCTCCCAATCAAGGAGCTCCAAAGTACATGAGACAGATATCTGCAAAACTGAAGGGAGTGATAGATGATTCAACAATAATAGTAGGAGATTTCAATACACCACTCTCCTCTATAGATAGAACAACCAGACAGATGATCAACAAGGAAATAGAGAAGTTAAACAACTTGATAAATGAGTTAGACCTAACAGACATATATAAGTCATTGCACCCCAAAGCACATGGATATACATTCCTCTCTAGTGCTCATGGAACATTCTCCAGAATAGATTATATCTAGGGCACAAAACAGGTCTTTATAAATTTAAAAATCTTGAAATTATTCCAAGCACTTTCTCTGATCACAATGGGATGAAGCTGGATCTCAATAGTAACCAAAGAATGAGAACATTCACAAATATATGGAGACTAAATAATACACTCTTAAACAACCAGTGGGTCAAAGAAGAAATTGTTAGAGAAATCAGTAGCTATCTGAAGATGAATGAAAATGAGAATACAACTTATCAGAACTTATGGGATGCAGCAAAGGCTGTGCTGAGAGGGAAATTTATTGCCCTAAATGCCTATATTAAAATACAAGAAAGAGCAAAAGTCGAGGACTTAACAGCACAGCTGCAGGAACACGAGAAAGAACAACAAACTAACTCCAAAGCAAATAGAGGAAGAGAAATGACAAAGACTAAAGCAGAGATAAATGAATGCGAGAACAAAAAAAAAAAAAGAAAGAAAGAAAGAATCAATAAAAGCAAAAGTTGGTTCTTTGAGAAAATCAATAAAATTGATAGGCCACTAGCAAGACTGCAAAGAAAAAAAGAGAGAGGATGCAAATAAACAAAATCAGAAATGAGAAGGGGTGCATTATCAGAGACCCTGAAGAAATAAAAGAAACCATAAGAAGATACTATGAACAACTATACACCAACAAACTAGACAACTTAGAAGAAATGGACAAATTCCTGGAAACACACAAATCAGTTACACTGACTCAGGGAAACAGAAGATCTCAACAAACCAAGCACAATTAAAGAGATTCAACCAGTCATCAAAAATCTTTCTACATAGAAAACTCCAGGGCCAGATGGCTTCACAGGGGAATTTCATCAAACATTCCATAAAGAACTAACACCAATCCTGCTCAAACTTTTCCAAAACATTGAGGAAAAAGTAACTCTACCTAACTCATTTTATGACGCCAATATCATTTTAATACCCAAACCAGGTAAAGATGCTACAAGATAGGAAAACTACAGGCCAATCTCCCTAATGAACATAGATGCAAAAATTCTTAATAAAATATTAGCATATCGAATCCAACAACACATTAAAAGAATTATACACCATGACCAAGTAGGGTTTATACCAGGAATGCAAGAATGGGTCAACACAAGAAAATCAAGTAATGTAATACAGCACATTAACAAATCAAAAGGGAAAAATCACATGATCATCTCGATTGATGCTGAAAAAGCATTTGACAAAATTCAGCATCCTTTTCTGATAAAAAAAACTCCAAAAGATAGGAATCAAAGGTAACTACCCCAATATGATAAAGGGAATATATGAAAAACTGATAGCCAGCATCGTACTCAATGGAGAGAGTCTGAAACCCTTCCCCCGAAGATCAGGTACAAGACGTGGATGCTGATTGTCACCACTATTATTCAACATTGTGCTGGAAGTTCTAGCTAGAGCAATCAGGCAGGACAAAGAAATAAAAGGCATCCAAACTGGAAAGGAAGAAGTAAAATTCTCATTATTTGCAGATGATATGATACTATCCTTGGAAGATCCTGAGAAATCTACAGCAAAATTACTGGAGCTAATAAACAAATTCAGCAAGGGGGCGGGATATGAAATTAATGTGCAAAAATCAGTAACATTTCTATACACAAGCAATGACCTAACCAAGGAGTCAGCTAAGGAAAAAATTCCACTCAAAATAGCAACTAAAATAATCACATACTAGGAATGAACTTAACTAGGGATGTAAAGGACTTGTACACAGAAAACTATATAACATTGCTAAAAGAAATCAAGGGAGATCTAAATAGGTGGAAAGACATTCCCTGCTCATGGATAGGAAGGCTGAATATACTTAAGATGTCAATTCTCCCCAAACTGATCTACAGGTTCAACACAGTACCAATCAAAATTCCAACAACCTACTTTCAAGATTTGGAAAAGCTAATTACCAAATTCATGTGGAAGGGAAAGAAACCACAAATAACTAAAAGCATCCTTAAAAAGAAGAACGAAGTGGGAGGAGTAACACTCTCTGGCTTTAAAACCTATTATAAATCTACTGTGGTCAAAACAGCATGGTGCTGGCACAAAGACAGAAGCATTGACCAATGGAATTGAATTGAGAGTGCAGAAATAGATCACCAAATCTACAGTCAATTGATTTTTGATAAGGCCCCCAAATCCTCTGAACTGGGGCAAAATAGTCTTTTCAATAATTGGGTATGAAAGAACTGGATATCAATAGCCAAGAGAATGAAAGAGGACCCCTATCTTACACCCTACACAGAAATTAACGTAAATAGGATCAGACACCTAAATATAAGAACTAGCACCATAAAGATTCTAGAAGAAAATGTAGAGAAACATCTTCAAGACCTAGTAATAGGAGGTAGCTTCCTAAACTTTACACCCAAAGCACAAGCAACAAAAGAACAAATAGATAAATGGAAACTCCTCAAAATCAAATGCTTCTGCACCTCAACAGACTTTGTCAAAAAGGTGAAGAGGCAGCCAACTCAATGGGAGAAAATATTTGGAAACCACATATCAGACAACGGTTTGATTTCCTGCATATACAAAGAAATCATGCAACTTAACAACAAACGAACAAACAATTCAATTATAAAATGGCCTAAAGATGTGAATAGGCATTTTTCTGAAGAGCAAATACAGATGGCTCCAAAGCACAGGAAGAGATGCTCATTTTCACTGGCTGTAAAGGAAATGCAGATCAAGACTACAATGAGTTACCACCTCACACCTATAAGAATGGCTGCTATTAAACAAACAGGAAACTATAAATGTTGAAGAGGATGTGGAGAAATTGGGACATTTATGCACTGCTGGTGGGAATGTATAATTGTGCAGCCACTATGGAAGATTGGCAGTTCCTTAAAAACTAAATATTGAGTTGCCCTATGACCCAGCCATAGCACTACTTGGTATATACCCAGAAGAGCTAAAAGCAAAGACACAAACAGACATTTGCACACCGATGTACATAGCAGCATTATTTACAATCGCCAAAAGATGGAAACCAACCAAATGCCCAACAACAGACAAGTGGATCAACAAAATGTGCTATATACATATGATGGAATATCATGCAGCAGTAAGAAAAAGTGAAATCCTGCAGCACTTGACAAGATGGATGAGCCTTGAGGACATAATGCTAAGCAAAATTAGCCATACACAAAAGGACAGATATTGTATGATTCCACTTTTATGACCAGCATAAAGGTATAATCAGAGGCTTATAATACAGGAAATAAAGGACTTAGAGGTACATAGAAGCTAGAGATGGGTGAACCATTAGCTAATGAGGTTGAATTCCAATGTAAGGAAGTAGATAGGAGCAAAGGTGATTCTCTAGTGGGTCTAGAAATAATATTACCATATTGAAGATGAACAAGATCGAAAGGGGTTGTATAGACCTACATGTCCCACTGACTCACACTAGAAATATGAATGAGTTTTTGTAAGAATTACTTCAAAGATATGATTCTTGTATAAAGAGTATTTTAACTCCAGGGTACAGGAGGAAAACTACTATTGCATGCTATGAGCTATGTTCTAAATGAAACCATCAGCACTACCACAGCAACAGCAGAGGTAAATAATGGGGTGAGGGACAAGAGTTAAGAGGGGGGTTAGAGTTCCTATTTGGTAAGGGTGTGTTTATTGGTTTTCTGTCTCTTGGGAACAATGAAATTATCTAAAATTGAGAAGGTTGATGGACTGTGGACTTTGGGCCCTCCACATGATGCCCGATGAATGCAGGTGGCTGAAGGATGCACTGATGGAGAAGTAGATTGGCATACAATGGTGTGTACTTATGAACGAAGGTTGTACTGCTACAAAAAGGAACAATGTTGTGAGGCATGCAAAGGTGTGAATGAACATGTGGAACATTTGTTGAGACAAAACAAGCCAGAAGGAAAAAAACAACAACAATGGTATGGTTACCTTTAGAAAATGCTTATAAGAAAACAGGGACCTAGATTGTAAGCTTTTAGAGTAGACACATTAAGTTCAGAGTAGTGATTACTATGTCTGAATTTTGAGAGGCTGTTACATATATATAACCTGATATTTAGAGATAAGAATGAAGCCAAACAGGTTGGGGTTGAACTAATTTAGAACATAGGGGTAAGGAAGACAGTGTCTATATTTTAGAACAACACATACTCTTTGAGACCAATGGAAGAAAGGTTTATCTGATCTGGAACTGAAATTTTCTGTAGTGCATAATTCAACTATCGGTATAGCTCATTTGAACAACTGGAACACAGAAAGCCCAGAATAAGAAAGAGGTCCTTTAATCCTGTATAGATTATTTTAATGCCTGGAAACATCCTAGCATATATTAAGCAGATAATCAGAAAGTATTGGCAAAGTCCCCTGAGGGAGGGGTGAAAGACAATGGAACTATTAAACCTTACCATCAAGGAATCCCCTGATACTGTGTCAAATCTTAGGGACACCTTAATCAATAAGCCATGCCCTCTATCATGAAGCTTACTCTTGTGAAGCTTATGTAGGTAGCAGAGAAGCTTAGACTACCTATAGGCATGCCTAAGAGTTACTGCTGGAAGACCTCTCTTGTTGCTCAGATGTAGCCTCAGTCTCTCTAAGCCCAATTCTGCAAGTGAAATCATTGCCGTCCCCCCTACTTGGGATATGACATCCAGGAGTGAAAGTCTCCCTGGTGATGTGTGAGAGGACTCCCAGGGATGAATTCAGAACTGGCACTGTGGGATCAACAATTACATCCTGACCAAAATGGTGAAAAGAAGTGTAATTAATAAAGTATCAGTGGCAGAGAGAATTCAAATACAGTAGAGAGGCTACTCTGGAGATCGCTCTTATGCAAGCTTCAGGTAGACCTTGCTACCTATCATAACCTGCCAACCCCCAACCAGGACCATTCCAGCCAATCCTAAAGAACATCTAGGGCAATATATAAGATTGCACAAGGGTTCCAGGCACTAGAATAACTTTCCAGAAATCTACAACCTCCAGATGGGTCCCTGGTCCAGATATGCCTAGCCTCTGCAGAACATCAGATAGTACCATCTCCCTACCCCATATTAGTGACAGACCCCTCCAATATAAATAATTAAAAATTGCCATAGCCCAAACAACCCCAAAGAGAGGTATGGAAAGATCAAATATGATGGTGGAATTATATGTAGAAGGTAGGATTTAATTGAATATGAATGCTGAATCATTAAATTGCTACCACTTTTAGTCTTCAGTATTTTAGAGCAACTGGAAGCAACAACCTAAAATTGTGACATTGTCAATCCAAAATTGACAATCAAAGTCTGAATTATGTTCTACAACTAATTGTGGTGCTATGCTTGGAAATTTATAGCTTTTTTGTATATATGTTATTTTTCACACAAAAAAGAAGGACAACAAAGTCAATTGTGACGATAAAAAAGTATTTAAGCCCTCTAGCCTCCTATATTCTGGAACAGCTAGAAGGAAAAATATGACAGCATCGTATGGTAGCCCATGACAAACTCTGGGATCTAACCTGTAACCACTTTTTGAAGAGTGCTTTGAAAACTATTGCTTTTTAATTTCTTTACTTTGTATGTATGTTATACTATACAATACAAATTTTTTTTTAAAAAAGGAATGTTTCACTATGTAGTGAATTATGGAAAAATAGTGTTGTATTGTATGTCCACCCAGAAAATTCTGTTAGAGTTTTAAATGCGAAGTCCTTGGAAAACATACAGTTAAACATTTCATGGTAATGTTTTCCCTACAGAAAGTTGAAATTAAAAAAAACCCAAATCTTGGTTTTTCAATCAAGTAGAAATGCATAGTTAATTTTATATATGGTTTATAAAAAGAGCTTAGAATTAAATTAGCAAAGTAGTTGTGCAAAGGTAGACATTTCAGTGAGTAATTGAATTGTTTTGTTAATACTGCCAGAAATGGAATGGCTTTTATAAATGGAATTTATTAATTTGCAAATTCACAGTTCTAAGGCCCACTCAAACAGAGTTGAGAGGTTATCTTGGAGGTTACTCTTATGCATTATGCATCAAGTAGATATTATCTTGCTATTCAAGATGTTATGGAGAGGCTGGAGGGAACTGCCTGAAAATGTAGAGCTGTGCTCCAGTAGCCATGTTTCTTGAGGATGATTGAATAATGATACAGGTGTCACAATGTGACCGTGTGATTGTGAAAACCTTGTGTCTGATGCCCCTTTTATCTACCTTGTCAACAAAGGAGTAGAACATATAGAATAAAAATAAATAATAGGGGGAACAAATGCTAAAATAAATTTAGTTTAAATGCTAGTGATCAATGACAGCAAGGGGTAAGGGATATGGTATGTATAACTTTTTCTCCTCTGTTATCCTTTTATTTCCCACTCAAGTGGGAAGGAAGGAAAGAGCTTTAGATGCCATCCTCTTCCAGGCTATCCTCTATCCCCACTTAGGATATTTGGAAAATTGCCTGAACAAGGGTTCCTACATTTCAGTAATTCTTGTCTCACCTTCATGTTTTTTGTCAAATATTTTTCCTTTAAATAGGTTATTTTTATTTGCATCCATTTACTTAAAAAGAAAATGTTTTTGTCTATTTATTTATTTATTAAAAAAAGAAACAAAATAAAACAACATACATAATCGGTAATTCACAATATCATCACTTAGTTGCATATTCATCATTTCTTAGAACATTTGCATTGATTTAGAAAAAGAAATAAAAAGATAACAGAAAAAGAAATAAAAGGATAACAGAGAAAAAAAAGTTATACATACCATATCCCTTACCCCTCGCTGTCATTGATCACTAGCATTTAAACTAAATTTATTTTAGCATTTGTTCCCCCTATTATTTATTTTTATTCTATATGTTCTACTCCTTTGTTGACAAGGTAGATAAAAGGGGCATCAGACACAAGGTTTTCACAATCACACGGTCACATTGTGACACCTGTATCATTATTCAATCATCCTCAAGAAACATGGCTACTGGAACACAGCTCTACATTTTCAGGCAGTTCCCTCCAGCCTCTCCATAACATCTTGAATAACAAGATAATATCTACTTGATGCATAAGAGTAACCTCCAAGATAACCTCTCAACTCTGTTTGGAATCTCTCAGCCATTGACACTTTGTCTCATTTCCCTCTTCCCCCTTTTGGGGAAGAAGGTTTTCTCAATCCCTTGATGCTAAGTCTCAGCTCATTCTAGGGTTTTTCTCAATCCCTTGATGCTGAGTCTCCGTCCATTCCAAGATCTCTGTCCCACATTGCCAGGAAGGTCCACACCCCTGGGAATAAAAAGAAAATGTTTTAACATCATTCCCATAAATTGAAAAAAAACAAACAGTTTCTATTATAAGTACAATATAGCTAAGAAAATAAATATAACAAAAAGAAAAGCTTTCCATTAAATTCAAACTCGATATACTTGTCTGTGGAAGTATCCTTTTCCAATACCCTCTCCCTCTATTTGCTATTAAACATATAAGTGCTAAGTGACACTCACATAGTAATTATCATAGGGATTCTGGGACATTATCTGTATACAACTGAAGTTATGTAGTAACCAAAGGCATTTGAATAGGATACCCCCCCCCCAGTTCAGCTTGCCAATGTCTTTTCAGAAATCACCTTCTTATCTCTTGAACTCCTACCACTTGATTTAAAAGACAACTTAATTAAATTTAATATCTGTGTGCTGGTTTGGAGGTGTTATGTACCTCATAAAACATGTCCTTTTTCCTGATCAAATACTGTGGGAGCAGCCATGATTTGGGGAGGTGGTGGGGGTGGGTGGGGACGTGCACAGGCAGTGGATATCGAACCCAGGTCTCCGGCATGGCAGGTGAGAACTCTGCAAGCTGAGCCACCATGGCCTGCTCTGACCATGTTTCTTTTAATCCTGATTCAATGTTGTGGGGTGGAAACTTTGATTGGATTGCTTCCATGGAGATGTGACACACCCAATTGTGGGGTGACCTTTTGGTTAGATGGAGATGTGACTCTGCCCATTCAAGGTGGGTCTTGATTAGTTTACCAGTGTCCTTTAAAAGAGAAGTGTTTTGAAGAGAGTTTAGAGCTGACAGCACCAAACAGGAGACCCAGAAATTTGGAGATGCAGAAAGAAAATGTCCCTGGGGAGGTTGTTTGAAACCAGAAGCCAAAGGTCACAGACACCAGCCATGTGCCTTCTCAGCTGACGGCAGAATTCTGGACTCATTGGCCTTTCTTGAGTCAAGGTATATTTCTCTGGATGTCTTAGAGAAAGACTGGTTGTTGGTGGACCAGCGTATCATGAGAAAAGCAGAGACTGAAGTGACAAAAAACATGAAGGTGAGACAAGAATTACTGAAATGTAGGAACCCTTGTTCAGGCAATTTTCCAAATACCCTAAGTGGGGATAGAGGATAGACTGGAAGAGGATGGCATCTAAAGCTCTTTCCTTCCTTCCCACTCACATACAAACACCCATTCCCCTGAGGTAGAACTGAATAAAATGGTACACTATGTCAAACCAGAGAACCTCAGATTTCCAGCAGAATTTAAATGGAAAACACTTCAGTCTCTGCTTTTCTCATGATACACTGGTCCACCAACAACCACCAAGTAGCTCTGCACTTGGGTCTAGCAGATTCCTCTAAATTCAAAGGTCTTGGCATGTCCAGAACCTGGACTCTGTGCAGAACAGCCATTGGCTGTTCATGGTATTAATGCTGGAAGGACTTAAATGAATATCCTTGAATTTACTTGTTCAATTAGCATTTAAAAGCAAACAGAAACATCAGATGGTGTTTGATTTTTGGATTTTTTATTTCCTTTAATGAAACTTTTCTAGGCATCAAATTCAGATAAAAAAGATAAAGCTGGGAGAGAGGTTTCATCAATAGTAAACTTTTGTTTTTATTAAAATAAATGCCATGGTAACATTTTATCTTCTATAGATATAAAACTGACAGCATGACAGGACATTCAATCAAATGATTTGGAAACATTGTAGATTTTATCTTGGATCAAAATTTGAGTAAGTGCTGTTTCCCAAAACATCAACTTTGTCAGGCTAGCTTCCACAGCATTAATCAATCCAGTATTTTTGCTTCTACCATGTACTCAAGTCACTTAGATACTGAAGAGCATGCAAATAATTATATGTAACTCATGGAATCTTCTCTTCATTCATTTATGATCCAACTAGGAAGGCTATACTCACTAACCATATAAAATAATTAGCCAATAATAAATCAAGTAAATACTTGGATGCTAAGTCAGATGATAAAGATTTTGTATGTAAAAGGAGTTATATAAGGAAGGAAAAGATATCTCTAGGTTATGACAGCCCAAGGAGATTTCATGTAACACTCTATTTTCTCTTTGAAAGATAGGTCACCTTTGAAGAGAAAACAGGAAAGTGAGTGTGTTCTATGATTAAGACCAGGATTAGAGCAAGACTTGGCATGATGTCAGAGATGGGTGTGGGGGAAATGTATAGGGCTGTTGTGACCAGTTGAATGGAGCATGGAGTTTGTGAGAAGTATTGTTGAGAGAAAATTCTGGATAAGTGGGGTAAAACCAAACTGTGAAAGACCTTGAAAACTAGTGTCAAGAGGATTAGCTCAATGAGAGGTAGAGAGACCATTCTCATAGGGTTGTTGTGATGATTAACTGAGATAATGTATGTGAATGGAAATGGTGTTTTAGGGATATTCGTCAAGAAGTAATAGGCAAGGTAGATTAAATGAGGTGGCCAGATAGAAAGCTATTGCTTATACCCTAGACATGAGGTCATTTGTAGGCATATGGCATCAGGGATAAAGAAGAGAGGATTAAAAATAAGAATCTAGTCATTCATAATTTGATTCATTTTTCATTCAACATTTATTGAGGAACTCCTCTGTGCTAGGTACTGAACCAGGCAACATGTAGAATTGATAGAACTCAGTGAGACATCCCATTCACACACATTATATCATTTAATACTCGCAACAATCTTGCTGATATAGGTACATAAGAAACTCCTGAAAGGAAGTTGTCAAAGATCTCTGAAGTAGGATATTAGAATAAAGGTGGTGCCTTAGAGACAGAGACAAGGAAGTTGAGAAGGGAGCAGATTTTGTGGGGAAAGATAATCAGCACCAATTTGGATATTTGAAGTTTGAAGAGAAAATGGGTTGGTATTACCACTTATTGTGCTAAATATTGGGCTAGATGTTGAAGCTACAAGGAGGTGTAAGACAAAGGGCTTATACTTCGACCAAAGAGAGAAGAAATATTAATAAAATAGTAGATGACAATACACAGTGACATATGCTGTCAGATAAGTTGTACAGACAATAAATACTACAGAGGTTCAGAAGAGGAAGGTGACACTCTAGTTGGAGTAGGCTGAATAGGTTTTGTGGAAGATGTAATATTTTTGCTGAACATGGAAGATTGGGTAAAAATAATAAATGGAATAACTATTACCTGTTAACAGTTTACCTAATGCTTATTGTTTTAATTTCCTGTCTGCTAAAGTAAATACCATGCAGTGGGTTGGTTTGAACAACAGGAATTTATTGGCTCACGGTTTTGAGACTAGAAGAGGAAAAAATCAAGGCATCCTCAAGCTGATGCTTTCTCAAGACTGTGGCATTCTGGGCGGGCTGCTAGAAATTGCTGATCCTTGGCTTTTCTGTCACATGGCAATTCACATGACAGTGTGTTCTTTTTCTTCTGGGATTTATTGACTTGCACCTTCTGGCTGCTCACTCTGTGACTTTCTCTCTCTGTGTGGCTGTTCTAGTTTGCTAGCTGCCAGAATGCAATATGCCAGAAATGGAATGGCTTTTAAAAAGGGGAATTTAATAAGTTGCTAGTTTACAGTTCTAAGGCCAAGAAAATATCCCAAATAAAACAAGTCTATAGAAATGTCCAATCTAAGGCATCCAGGGAAAGATGTCTTGGTTCAAAAGGCCGATGAAGTTCACGGTTTCTCTCTCAAGTGGAAGGGCACATGGAAAACACAGTCAGAGTTTCTCTCTCATCTGGAGAGGCACATGGTGAATATAGTCAGGGTTCCTTTCTCATCTGGAAGGGCACGTGGTGAACATGACGTCATCTGCTTGCTCCTTCTCCTGGCTCCCTGTTTCATGAAGCTCCCCAGGAGTCATTTTCCTTCTTCATCTCCAAAGGTCGCTGGCTGGTGGACTTTGCTTCTCATGGCTATGTCATTCTGCTCTGCTGTCTCTGAATCTCTCATTCTCCAGGTTTCCTCTTTTATAGGACTTCAGAAACTAATCAAGATTAGAATCCCAAATAGGTGGAGGCATGTTGTCACCTAATCCAGTTTAACAACCACTCTTGGTTAAATCACATCTCCAGGGAGATGATCTAATTACAGTTTAAAACATACGGTATTGAATAAGAATTATTCTGCTTTATGAAATGGGATTTTGATTAAAACATGGCTTTTCTAGGGTACATACATCCTTTCAAACCAGCACAGTGGCCTTCTCTAAAAGGCCTTCAATAAAAAGGATTAAGACCCATCCTGATTCAGTTGGGCACATCTTAATTGAAGTAACCTCATCAGAATATCTGATTTACAATGAGTTTACACTGACAGAAATGGACTAAGTTTAAGGACATGTTTTTCTGAGATGCATAGCTCCAAGTTACCACACTTAGATCATCCCATTCACATACATTTCATCATTTAATACTTACAACAATCCTGCTGATATAGATACAGATAAGGAGGCGATATTGAGGCTAGGAGAGATAAGGATCTCACATTTGGTCATATAATTGCTAAGAGGTGGGACCAAAATACCAACCTAGGATTTACTCAAAATCACTGGTCTATGGGGAGGAGAGAGAAGCTGTAGAACTTGAGAATAAGGAATGAATTTAAGGAATATGTAAGTGAAGATGTACTAAGAGCAGATTTAAAAAATTGATCTAGAGGACAATAATAATGGTTAATACATAGTAGTTACTATGTGTTCTAGTTTGTTAGGCTGCCCAAAGCAGATACCATAAAATGGGTTGGCTTTTAGTAATGGGAATTTATTAACTTATAAGCTTACAGTTCTAAGACCATGAAATATCCAAATCAAGGCATCATCAAGAAGACACCTTCTTCCAAAAGTCTGGCTGTTAGCAATCCTGGACTCCTCTGTCATATGGCAAGGCACATGGTGGCATGGGCTGGTCTCTCCCTTCTCTTTCAGGTTTCATTCCTTCTAGCTTCTTGCTTACATGGCTTTCTCTCTCTTTCTGTCTGAATTTCATTCTCTTGTAAAGGATCCAGTAAGAGGATTAAGACCCACACTGAATGAGGTGGGTCATAATTTAAGATCCTACTCACCAAAAGATTCTGCTTACAATGGGTCCACACACAGGAATGGATTAACTTTAAGAACTTTAGTTTTCTGGGGGTATATTCAGCTTCAAACCATCACACTATGTATCAGGCATTATTCTATGTGTATTTCTTAATCCTATTAATCCTCCAACAATCCAATGAAATAAGAATTATTATTATCCCTATTTTACAGATGCTAATAACTGGCAGAGCCAGATTCAAATTCAGACATTCTGACACCAGAATCCATGCTCTTAACCTGCATCTTATCTTGCCTTTTGAATTAAGCACAAGGTAAAGCTTAAGTCTTAGAATTAGGAGGAACATGTATGGAGAAATATGAAGGCATAAAAATGAGCAAGAGAACAAATATAAAGCCAGGCCAAGAACACAGCTTTAGGGGTACACACAACTGGGAACAAAAAGACAAAGAAGTGCTGACAAAGGAAATAGAGTGTTGGATCACCAAAGGACACTAAGAAGAGGCCCTTCTATCAGTGAGTGTGGTCAGCAGAACGTATGTTGCTGAGAAGAGAATATGAACTAAATAAAACTGACTAAAAGAAGAATAATATCAGTTATCTTAGGTAAAGCAGACTGAGCAACGCAAGTCAAACTTCAAGAAGTTAAGGAAAGAATGGGAAGGTAGGAAGTTGGGGCAGCGAATATGGATTACATAGTTCAAGAGATTGTTAGTGAAAGGAGAGAGAGAAATGGCATGAGCTAATAGGGTTAGCAAATTTAAGTAAAGCCAGTTTTCTTAGTTCTCTTTCTGCTCTGAGAGATTTGGCCATAGAAAGATATTCTACTCCTTCCAACAATAATTTGAGTCCTAGATAATAATAATTTAATAATAAATCTTTTAATAATAAGTCAAAGGGAGATGATGCTTTAGTAGAGAGAACAAACAGGACCTCACTGAGCTCTTGTGAATCCTTTCCAGGGCAAGTCTATTTTGCATTACTCAATCTAACCCTTATTATAGATACATAGATATTACTATAAGTAGGCTGTTTTATGCCTCTGAGCTTAACCACTTGGGGATCTCCATGTTCTCCAAAGCTCAGTTCAAATTCCACCTTCTCTGAGGCCTTCTTTAACCCCAGTCTGAGTGAAAGCCTCTGCTCTGTGTCCCATAGAACCTTGTTCCCAAGCTATTTTAGTACCTACTGTGCTTTACTATAACAGTTAGCTTTCTTTTTTGGTCTCCTCACATAGTAACAAGCTCTTGAAGGAAGAGACAAGGCTTTTATCACTGGCTTCCCAATGCCAAACACAGTGTCTGACAAAGAATAAGTATGTGTAAATGTTTACTGAATAGAGTAGTTAATAAAGGAAAGTGGAATCATAAGCTCAAGGCAGTACTTTGTTTATCTATTCAGTCTATCAGTCATCTGTAAAGACAATCTCAGTACCGAGTTTTGAATAGGTACTTAGACTTTAAAGTGGCATATCACAGCAAGTTCCTCACTCATGGATAAATTCTTCCTAGTTTCCAGAAACTGGAAGCAAGGATTTTAAAAACTTGTAACCTTTTCAACATATGCCTCTCAAACAGAAGTGGGAATGGAAATAAGCATTCATATTTCTTTTTACAGACAGAAGAATAAGGCAGAAAGAAGTGTATTGTATAGAAGCTCATCTCTTAATTTTGGGATCTCAAGGTCTCTCAAGAATTGGAAGGCTTGCTCAGTCTGTGCTGTTTCTAGGTAGAGACTGTTCTGTGACTCTTTCTATTAGTCTTTCATTGGCTTTGTACAGATACTCACACATCCCATAACTGACTTTCACTCCCACAATCCAATAAATCTGCTCTGAGACAAAACTGTCCCTATACCAAATACATTGTTACTAGCAAAAGCATCAACCAAACACTATCACAGATCTTCCTGTTAGCCTGGGTCCCTTGCCAAATAGGTCCATTATCACTCCACAGCTCAGAACTGGAACTACAAAAGGCTGGTCCTTGTTTTATAGAACCTGGCACCATAGGGCACAGGATTTGAGGGATGACGATGTACCATTTGGTTATCTTGTGTGTATATAGTTTATTTTCATTAATTCATGTGCGAAGAGCTCAAAGAATTGTTCACCTGGTCTGCCCCTGATGCTTGAGCACTTAACTATCGCAGACAAATGATACACTATAAAATTCCAGCTCTGACCCTTTGTAAACCCAGTGGCAAAGTCAGTTTTCCCAGATAAGTGGACTTATGCTGATTCATCACTTTTGAGGCAGTTGGGTATCTGGCTCCACTTGGTGCTGATATGTCTTAGTGCAGGCTGGCTAGTGCTGCACAGTCATAGAAATCAAGAACAGGGTAAATGTCAGTCCATTTTTCTGTTTAAGACAGATATGTGGCAGTTATGAGGAGATTAAGTTCAAATCCTCTTGTGCTTTTGCTGAAAACAGTAAAAATCAGGGGCCAAAGATGTGAGGCCAAAGCCACAGCAAGGGAAAGAGGCAAGACTCCAGCCACTAAATGGTAAATCAGTTTGGGTTACTTGTTTGTATTCTTTGCTTTCTAGATAGTGTTGCAGACCCTTTTTTCTTTTCTTTTCTTTCTTTTTTTAAACTTTTTTATTGTAACATATATAGAAAGCTAAGAAAGAAAAAAGCAATAATTTTCAAAGCACTCTTCAACAAGTATTACAGGACAGATTCCAGAGTTTGTCATGGGTTACCATATGATCCTCTCAGATTTTTCCTTCTAGCTGCTTCAGAATTTAGGAGGCTAGAAGGAATTTTTTTTTTTATCATCACAATCGAATGATTTTTTCACACAATTTTTTGTGTGTATGTGAAAAATAACATGTAGACAAAAAAGCAATAAATTTCAAAACACAGCACCACAATTAGTTGTAGAACAGATTTCAGAGTTTGGCATGGGTTACAATTCCATAATTTTAGCGTTTTACTTCTAGCTGCTCTAAGATACTGGAGACTAAAGAGATATCAATTTAATGATTCAGCAATCATGTTCATTTGTTAAATCCTAACTTCTCTGTATAACTCCACCATCACCTTTGATCTTTCTATCCCTCTCTTTAGGGGTTTGGGCTATGACCATTCTAACTTATTCATGTTGGAAGGGCTGTCAATAAAATGGGGTAGGGATATGGAACTATCTGATGTTCCTCTAAGTTTCAGGATTTACCTGGTCCAGGGACCCATCTGAAGGTTGTAGGCTTCTGGAAAGTTACTCTCATGCATGGAACCCTTCTGGAATCTTATATTTTGCCCTAAGTGTTCTTTAAGATTAGCTGGAATGGTTCTGGTTGGGGGTTGGCGAGTTATGATATGTAACAATGTCTAACTGAAGCTTGCATATGGGCAACTTCCAGAGTTGCTTCTCGATTCTTTTGAACTCTCTCTGCTACTGATAGTTTATTAATTACACTTCTTTTCACCCTTTTGGTCAGGATGGAATTGATGCCCTGGTGCCAGGGCTGGACTCATCCCTGGGTGTCATCTCCCATGCTGCCAGGGAGATTTTCACCCCTGGATGTCATGTTTCACTAGCGGGGAGGGGCAATGATTTCACTTGCAAAGTTGGGCTTTTTGTTTTGAGCAACAAAAGAGGTCCTCAAGAAGTAACTCTTAGGCATACCTATAGGTAGGCTAAGCTTCTTCAAGCAGACCCTTTTAAAATCAACTATCTTAATACTACTGTAAGACTTTGCATGGAGAAGGGAAGAGGGCCTAGAGTGAAGTTGAAATAAGAAGCCGTAAGTTTTTATTAATACCAATTATTTAGCCAAAATTTTGAATCTACTATACAAAAAATATGTTGATAAATTCCTTGGTTATTTTAGGTTTGCTAAACTATAGAAAGGGCTCTTCTAATAAACATACCTAAAATATTAATGGTGCACTATCTTGTATTTCTTTGAAACACTGCACCATGAAACACATACCAGTCTCTATGCATCGAGAATTGGGTCAAGTCAAACAATGAAATGTGTGGTAGACAAGGAGACATTTGACAGAAAAAGAGAAAGAAATGAGGAAACAGGCCATAAAAACAGAGAAAACAAACCACTTCTCTATAGATTTTGATTTTTAGTCCACTCTTTCCTTTCCTGGCTCCTATATAAGTTTACTCTGTAGTTACACTGTATGCATTCGCTTAAGTTTCAGATTCCAGCTTAATTTGTGAAAATCATTCCACAGTTCATATTTCCTTCTTTAGCTTCAGTTTCCAGAAATAAGAATATAGTTTCATTCTCCTCAAAGGCAGGTACTAAGTCTTGTACTTCCTGGGTAGGGTTTGTAGCATATATTCTTTGTATGTAACAGATAACCCATTCATCTCACTGACTGATGAACAACATTGCTCAGAGCAAACCACTAGACTTTACAACTTCATTTGTTTTAATATGACAGTTTATGTTGGTTTAGGAAACATATTGCCTGGCTTTTGAGAAAACATAATTTGATTTTGACGTACTTTTATTTTAATAGGGACAAAGCTTTCATTTCATGTCTGAAAGACAGAGGGGTCATGCTTATTACCATTATAATCCTTGGGTTTTCTGAATGAAAAGAGTTATAGAAATGAGATTGCATCTGAGTAAATACATTAATCCAGTTATAGGCTGGATTAAGTTTTGGCAAGTTGAATTTCCATTGTTCATTGTTCTTCTTTGAATGGGCCTCTCTATATAACGATAAAAGCATTTTTTTAATAATCATTGCCAAATGATTAAAAGGATAGGGTTCAGTGCCCTTGTGCTATAGTACAGAGATGATCATAATATAATATGACATATATAAAAAACTATGTAATTAATAAGGTACTTTTTTATCTTTTGACACAACGCATTTAACCTTATGATTCCATGCAGTAAATGTTATTACTATTATTATAATTTTACAAATGAGTAAACTAAGACTTGGAGAGATTGGGTAACTTACCTAAGACCATCAAATAAAGCAAAAAAGCAAGCTCCATTCAGTTGGGTCTCATTCCCTTTCCCTTCTGTGTGTATTTCCTATGCCTGACCTTTCAGTGTAATTTGGAACAATCATAATTTTTAAATGATAGGATAAGGAAAGAAGAATATTAAAATGTCAGCTGATGAAGAAAATAATATGCATTTAACAAAAAGATAGGCTCCTGGATGACAATGTCTGCATGTACCATGATATGTATGGTACCAAAAGAAAGGATGTACTAAAAAAAAGGAAGGTGGAAGGGATGGAACCATATCAAAAGGGCACACAAAGAAGCTAATCTGAAAGAGTGTCTAATGGTCAAAACTGGAACGATTTGAACAAAATTAATGATAGTATTATAACCCAAAGAATATAATAAATATCCATGAATCCATACTGATATAAATAAATGATTGAAAATAAATTAATGGGAGAGAAAGGACAATTGTCCCTTACAGAATAATTCTAATTCAAAATGTAGAAGGAATGAGGGAATAGAAAAGCACCATTAGAACACCAGAGCAATAACTGCTGCAGGTAAGAGCAATTGAATGCTAAAATGAGTGCATAAAATGTTTAAGACATTACCTAATTTAACTCATATGGTCAGTTTAGTTGAACACCGTAAGTACATGGAATCTTGAATAGGGCATGTGGTCTTATGGTTTGTCCAGGTTAATGTGATGCCCACATACATCCCAGAGCAATATGGGCAGTGAATAAAGAAGTATTTGCAAAGTCTTTGGGGACTGGGGAGAAAGGAGGAGATATTCAACTTCTCCTTTTGGAGAATTTCTCATATTCTTGCAAGTAGTGGAGCCAACCAAGTCAACAGGCTGAGCCCTCAATCTTGGGGTTTACCCCTATGAAAACGTTTTCCTGCAAAGGATAGGCTAAGCCTACTAAAAATTATGCCTGAGTCACCCCTAGAGAATATTTTTTGTTCCTCAGATATGGCCTCCCTCTCCAAGCCAACTCGGCAGGTGAACTCACTGTCCCTTCCCCCCCCCCCACCCCCGCTATGTGGGATATGACTCCCAGGGGTGTTAATCTCCCTGGCAACATAGGACAGAACTCCTGGCATGAGTCAGGACCCAGCATCATGGGATTGAGAAAGCCTTCTTGACCAAAAGGGGGAAGAGAGAAATGAGACAAAATCAAGTTTCAGGAGGGGTGGGGCCAAGATGGTGACTTAGTAAGGTGTGGGATTTAGTTCATTCTCCAGAGCAGCTAGTAAAAAACCAGGAACATTACAGAACTCCTGGGGACAAGTCAGTGACCGGACACACAGCGTACTCCAGTCTGGACAAGCTGGACTGGCTGTGAGCCCACCCAGAACTGTTCCCCAAGCTGAAATGGCTGGTACCCCCAACCCCCACAGGCTGCTTCCCAGAGTGGAAAGGAAAGAGACTTTACCAGCAGCAGGGGCTAAGCACAACCAAGCTCCAATTGTGGAATTAATTAATAAATTCTGACTACTGAAAATAGTCACCGAGCTCAGCTGAACCTGTAGTAAAAGCTGAGGTTGCTGGTTTTTGCCCTGCTGCAGAGGGGGCAGGGCTGATGGAAAAAGAAAAAGGGGGGAAAAAAACCCCAGAGGTTTTTCAGATCAGATAGCACACAATAATTGAAAGGTTCTGGGCCCTGAAGGAAAGGGTTAGGGGTACACAGGACTTGGAGATATGCAAAGCAACATACCAACTTAAGCTCTTGATTGTCAAACCTGAGGACTGGGGGTCCTGCTCTGAAAAGGATTTTTCTTTTTCTTTTTTGCAGCTGTGTTTCTATGGCTTGACTACTCTTTGGATACAGTGGCAAGGCTTCTCAGGCTCCAACTGCCCCAAGCATAGGCAGAATTAAGCTTGTTTGAGTGTTTATCAGGAGCCTGTGCCATTCCCAACAGAGGGGTGGGGCCCAGCTCAGGTGGAATCCCTCCCTCAAAGAATTCAGACCCCAGGGTCTGAAAAAGCAAAGTGATTAAAGCCAGCCTACAACCTCTCCTCTGTCTCAATCACACTCCGAGCAGAGAGAGTCTGCTGAAATTAAAGTTACCACATCACCTTATACTGATGGGACCCACAAGCAGAAAAGTGCTACATACTGGGCAGGATAGGAAAAACACAGAGTCCAGAGGCTTCATAGGAAAGCCTATCAACCTTCTGGGTCTCACCCTCAGGGGAAACTGATGCAGGTGACTCTTTCCTTCTGAGAGGAGGTCAGTTTGATCTGGGAAAATCTGGCTGGGGTCTATAATACCTAAGTAGACACTCCTAAGGGGGTGGGGGAAGCACCATACAGGCAGGGCAAGAAATAAGAAAACAAGAACTGAAAAATTTTGATCTATTATACAAAACTAAGCTACAGGTCTAGAATATGTTAAACTGAATATCAAAGAACAGATAGACAACAAAGTCATCCAGCAAGAAAGTCCTAGGTAAAAAAAAAGTGAAAACAGTCTCCAGAATAAACTAATTAAGGTAATTAAATGCCTAGGAACTAGCAAAAAATAACAAATCATACTAGGAAAAGTGAAGATATGGCCCTGTCAAAGGAACAAACCAACGATCAAAATGAGATACAAGAGTTGAAACAATTAACTCAGAATTTTTGAACAGATGTGGAAAACCTCATCAGAAATCAAATCAGTCAATTGAGGGAGGATATAAAGAAGGCAAGGAAAGAACAAAAAGAAGAAATTGAAAGTCTGAAAAAGCCAATCACAGAACTTATGGGAATGAAGGCACAATAGAAGAGATGAAAAAACAATGGAAACCTACAATGTCAGATTTCAAGAGGCAGAAGATAAGATTAGCAAACTGGATGATGGGACATCTGAAATCCAACAAGCAGAAGAAAATATAGGGAAAAGAATGGAAAAATATGAGCAGGAACTCAGGGAATTGAATGACAACATGAAGCACACAAATATATGCATTGTGGGTGCCCCAGAAGGAGAAGAGAAGGGAAAAGGAGGAGAAAAACTAACAGAGGAAATTATAACTGAAAAATTTCCAACTCTTATGAAACACCTAAAATTATAGATCCAAGAAGTTCAGTGTACTTCAAACAGAATAGAACCAAATAGATGCACTCCAAGACACTAATCAGAATGTCAGAGGTCAAAGAGAAAGAGAGAATCTTGAAAGCAGCAAGAGAAAAGCAATCAATCACAAAAAAGGGAAGCCCAATAATACTATGCATAGATTTCTCAGCAGAAACCATGGAGGCGAGAAGACAATGAGATGATATATTTGAGACACTAAAAGAGAAGAACTGCCAACCAAGAATTCTATATCTAGCAAAATTGTGCTTCAAAAATGAGGGGGGGGGGCGGGCCGCGGTGGCTCAGCGGACAAGAGTGCTTGCCTGCCGTGCCGGAGGACCCCGGTTCGATTCCCGGCCCCAGCCCATGTAAAAAACAAGCAAACAAACAAAATATAATAAAACAAGAAAATGTTTAAAAATGTTTCCCGTTCTTCCTCCCTTCCTTCCTTCTATCCTTCCTTCCTTCTCTGTCTTTCCTTCCTTTCCTCCCTCTCTCTTTAAAAAAAAAAAAAAAAATGAGGGGGAAATTAAAACATTTTCAGACAAAAAATTGCTGAGAGAATTTGTGACCAAGAGACTGGCTCTGCAAGAAATACTAAAGGGAGCACTAGAAACAGATAGGAAAAGACAGGAGAGAGAGGTGTGGAGAAGAGTGTAGAAATGAAGACTATCAACAAAGGTAAAAAGGAGAAAAATTAGATATGACATATAAAATCCAAAAGGTAAAATGGTAGAAGAAAGTACTGCCCTTACAGTAATAACACTAAATGTTAATGGATTAAACTAACCAATCAAAAAACATAGACTGGCAGAATGGATTTAAAAAAAGGATCCATCTATATGCTGTCTACAGGAAACGAATCTCAGACCCAAGGATAAACATAGGTTGAAAATGAAAGGTCGGGAAAAGATATTCCATGCAAATAACAATCAGAAAAGAGCAGGAGTAGCTATACTAATAGCCAACAAATTGGACTTCAAATGTAAAACAGTTAAAAGAGACAAAGAAGGACACTATGTATTAATAAAAGGAACAATTCAACAAGAAAACATAACAATAATAAATATTTATGCCCAAGCCAGAATGCTCCAAAATACTGAGGGAAACACTGAAAAGAGAAATACACACACCCACCAAAATAGTTGAAGAATTCAATTCCCCACTCTCGTCAATGGACAGAATATCTAGATAGAGGATCAATAAAGAAACAGAGAATTTGAATAATACAATAAATGAGCTAGACTTAACAGACATTTATAGAACATTACACCCCACAACAGCAGGATACACCTTTTTCTCAAGTGCTCATGGATCATTCTTGAGGATAGACCATATGCTGGGTCAAAAATCAAGTCTTAATAAATTTAAAAACATTGAAATCATACAAAACACTTTCTCAGATCATAAAGGAATGAAGTTGGAAATCAAGAATAGGCAGAGGGTCAGAAAATTCACAAATATATGGAGGCTCAACAAACACACTGTTAAATAACCAGTGGGTCAAAGAGAAATTACAAGAGAAATCAGTAAATATCTCGAGGCAAGTGAAAATGAAAACGAAAACACAACATACCAAAATCTATGGGATGCGGTAAAGGCAGTGCTAAGAGGGAAATTTATTGCCCTAAATGCCTATATCAAAAAAGAAGAAACAACAAAAATTGAGGAATTAACTGTCCACCTTGAAGAACTAGAGAAAGAACAGCAAACTAACCCCAAAGCAAGCAAAAGGAAAGAAATAATGAAGAAGAGAGGAGAAATAAACGAAATTGAGAACATGAAAACAATTGAGGAAATCAACAAACCAGAAGTTGGTTCTATTAGAAAATCAATAAGATTGATGGACCCTTAACAAGGTTGACAAAAAGAAAAAGAGAGAGGATGCAAGTAAATGAAATCAGAAATGGAAGAGGAGACATAACCATTGACTCTGCAGAAATAAAGGAGGTAATGAGAGGAGACTATGAACAACTTTATGTTAATAAACTAGACAACGCAGATGAAATGGACAACTTCCTAGAGAGTCATGAACAACCAGCATTGACTCAAGAAGCAATAGACAACCTCAATAAACCAATCACAACTAAAGAAATTGAATTACTCATTAAGAAGTTCCCCAAAAGGAAAATCCAGGACCAGATGGATTCACTTGTAAATTCTACCAAATATTCAAGAAAGAATTACTACCAATACTGCTCAAACTTTTCAAAAAAATTGAAGAGGAGGGAAAGCTACCTAACCCATTCTATGAAGCCAACATCACCCTCATACCAAAGCCAGGCAAAGATATTGCAAGAAAAGAAAATTACAGACCATTCTCTCCAATGAAGAGAGATGCAAATATCCTCAATAAAATTTTTGCAAATTGAATCCAGAAGTACATTAAAAGAATTATCCACTATGACTAAGTAGGATTCATCCCAGATATGCAAGGATGGTTCAATATAAGAAAATCAATGAATGTAATACACCATATCAAAAAATCAAAGCAGAAAAACCACATGATCATCTTGATTGATGCAGAAAAGGCATTTGTAAAAATTCAACATTCTTTCCTGTTGAAAACACTTCAAAGGATAGGAATAAAAGGGAACTTCCTCAACATGATACAGGGAATATATGAAAAACCCACACGTAACATCATCCTCAATGCGGAAAAACTGAAAACTTTTCCCCAAAGATCAGGAACAAGACAAGGATGTTCACTATCACCATTGTTATTCAACATTGTGTTGGAAGTTCTAGCCAGAGCAATTAGACAAGAAAAAGAAATACAAGGCATCAAAATTGGAAAGGAAGAAGTAAAACTCTCACTATTTGCAGATGATATAATACTATATGTTGAAAGCCCTGAAAAATCCACAGCAAAACTACTAGAGCTAATAAATGAGTACAGCAAAGTGGTAGTTTACAAGATCAATGCTCAAAAATCTGTAGTGTTTCTACACACTAGTAATGAGCAATCTGAGGGGGAAATCAAGAAAAAAATTCCATTTACAATTGCAACCAAAAGAATAAAATATTTAGGAACAAATTTAACTAAAGATACAAAAGACCTTTACAAAGAAAACTACAGAAATTGTTAAAAGAAATCACAGAAGACCTAAATAAATGGAAGGGCATAGCACATTCCTGGATTGGAAGACTAAATATAGTTAAGATGTCAATTCTACCTAAATTGATTTACAGATTCAATGCAATACCAATTAAAATCCCAAAAACTTACTTTTCAGAAATAGAAAAACCAATAACCAAATTGATCTGGAAGGGCAAGATGCCCTGAATAGCTAAAAATATCTTGAGAAAGAAAAATGAAGTAGGAGGTCTCACGCTACTTGATTATAAGGTGTATTTTGAAGCTACAGCGTGGCACTGGCATAAAGATAGATATACTGACCAATGGAATCCAATAGAGTGTTCAGATATAGACCCTCTCATCTATGGACAATTGATCTTTGATAAAGAAGTCAAGCCAATTCACCTGGGACAGAATAGTCTCTTCAATAAATGGTGCCTAGAGAACTGGATATCCACATGCAAAAGGATGAAAGAGGATCCATGTCTAACTCTATACAAAAATTAACTCAAAATAGATCAAAGACCTAAACATTAGATCTAAGATCATAAAACTTTTAGAAGAAAATGTAGGGAAATATCTTATAAATCTTATAATAGTAGGAGGCGGTTTCCTAGACCTTACACCCAAAGCATGAGCACTGAAATAAGAAATAAATAAATGGGAACTCCTCAAAATTGAACACTTTTGTGCATCAAAGAACTTTGTCAAAAATGTAAAAAGCCTACACAATGGGAGACAATATTTGGAAACAATATATCAGATCAAGGTCTAATATCCAGAATATATAAAGAGATTGTTTAAATTTTAAAATGAAAAAAAAAGAGATTGTTCAACTGAACCACAAAAAGACAACTCAATCACAAAATAGACAAAAGACTTAAACAGACACTTCTCATAAGAGGAAATACAAGTGGCCAAAAGGCTCATGAAAAGAAGCCTAACTTCTCTGGCTATTAGGGAAATGAAAATCAAAACCACAACAAGATATCTTCTCACACCCACCAGAATGGCTATTATCAATAAAACAGAAAGCAACAAGTGCTGGAGAGGATGTGGAGAAAGAGGCACACTTATTCACTGTTGGTGGGAAGGTAAAATGGTACAACCACTGTGGAAGGCATTTTCATGTTCCTCAGGAAGCTAAGTATAGAATTGCCATATGTTCCGATAATACCATTGCTAGGCATCTACTCAGAGGACATGAAGGCAAGAACGCAAATGGACACTTGCACACTGTTCTAGTTTGCTAGCTGCTGGAATGCAGTATACCAGAAATGGAATGGCTTTTAAAAAGGGAATTTAGTAAGTTGCTATTTTACAGTTCTAAGGCTGATAAAATGTCCCAATTAAAACAAATCTATAGAAATGTCCAATTTAAGGCATCCAGGGAGAGAGATACCTTGGTTCAAGAAGGTCGATGACGTTCAACATTTCTCTCCCAGCTGGAAGGGCACATGGTGAACATGGTGGCATCTGCTGGCTTTCTCGTGGCTCTACCAACAGGGGACTGTCTCCAAAATGGTTCCTCTTTTAAAGGATTCCAGCAAGCAACTCCACCTTCAGTGGGTGGAGACACACCTCCATGGAAATCATCTAATCAAAGTTACCACCCACAGTTGGGTGGGTCACATCTCCATGGGAACAATCAAAATGCTCTCACCCAGCAATATTGAATGAGGATCAAAGGGCATGGCTTTTCTGGGCTCCACCACAGATTCAGACCGGCACACATACCAATGTTTATAGCAGCATTGTCTACAATTACCAAGAGATGGAAACAACCCAAATGTCCATCAACAGATGAGTGGTTAAAAAAAGCTGTGGTATATACATGCGATGGAATATTATGCAGCTGTAAAACAGAATAAAGTTATGAAGTATGTAACAACATGGATGGACCTTAAGGACATTATGCTGAGTGAGATTAACCAGAAACAAAAGGACAAATACTGTATGGTCTCACTGATATGAACTAACATTAATGAAGGAACTTGGAGAATTTCAGTTGGTAACAGAGATGATCAGGACACAGAAATAGGGTACATATTGGGTAATTGGACCTGAAGGGATACAGATTGTACAATGGCACTGATTGTAAAAATTCAGAAATGGATAGCACAATACTACCTGATTGTAGCACAATAATGTCAGAACACTGAATGAAACTGAATGTGAGAACGATAGAGGGAGGTGGCCTGGGGGCACAAATGGAAACAGAAGGAAAGATATACGCTAAAGACTGAGATGGTACAATCTAGGAATGTTTAGAGTGTATAATGATAGTGACTAAATGTACAAATTTAAAAATGTTTTTGCATGAGGAAGAACAAAGGAATGTCAATACTGCAGGGTGTTGAAAATAGATGGTAACTCATTTTTAAAATGTAACTTATGTGTGAGACTAAACAAAAAATGTTTATTTGGTACAAAATTTATATTTTGACTAGTGCATTTCATAATATAACTTATGTGGACAGCTTAATTGAACACCATTAGTACACAGAACCTTAAGTAGGTCATGAGATTTTGTAGGTTTGTCCAGAGTGATGCCCTGATAAATCCCAGAGTGATTTGAACAGTGAATAAAAGGTATTTGCAAAGTCCCCTTGGGGAATGGCGAGAAAGGGGAAAATCTCAACTTCCCCAAGTGGAGAATTCTTGATATTCTCATAAGCAGTGGGGACAACCAAAGCAATAGGCGGAGCCCTCAATCTCGGGGTTTGTTCATATGAAACTTAACCCTGCAAAGGATAGGCTAAGCCTCCTTAAAATTAGGCCTAAGAGTCACTCCCAGAAAACCGCTTTTGTTGCTCAGATATGGCCTATCTCTCTTCCAACCAACAAAACAAGCAAACTCACTGCTCTCCCCATCTCTACGTGGGACATGACTTCCAGGGGTGTGGACCTTCCTGGCAACGTGGGACAGAAATCCTAGAATGAGCTGGGACTCAGCATCAAGGGATTGAGAAAACCTTCTCGACCAAAAGGGGGAAGAGCAAAATGAGACAAAATAATGTGTCAATGGCTGAGAGATTTCAGAGTCGAGAGGTTATCCTGGAGGTTATTCTTATGAATTATATAGATATCACCTTTTTAGTTAAGGTGTAATGGAGAGGCTGGAGGGAAGTGCCTAAAACTGTAGAGTTGTGTTCCAGTAGCCATGTTTCTTTAAGATAGTTGTATAATGATACAGCTTTCGCAATGTGATTGTGTGATTGTGAAAACCTTGTGTCTGATGCTCCTTTTATCTACCTTATCGACAGACGAGTAAAACATATGAATTAAAAATAAATAAATAATAGGGGGAACAAATGTTGAAATAAATTTAGTAGATTGAAATGCTAGTGATCAATGAAAGGAAGGGTTAAAGGGTATGGTATTTATGAATTTTTTCTGTTTTCTTTTTATTTCTTTTTCTGAATTGATGCAAATATTCTAAGAAATGATCAAGATGATGAATATACAACTATGTGATGATATTGTGAGTTATTGTTTATATATCAAGAATGGAATGATCATATGGTAAGAATGTTTGTGTTTGTATGTTGTTTTGTTGAATTAAAAAAAAATCAAGTTTCAGGGATTGAGAGATTTCAGTCAAGAGGTTATCCTAGAGGTTATTCTTTTGCATTGCATAAATATCCCTTTTTAGTTTCTGGTGTATTGGAGTGGCTAGAGGGAAGTACCTGATTTTTCTGTGTTGTCTTCCAGTATCCTTGATTCTTGAAGACGGTTGTATAATGATATAGCTTTTACAGTGTGCTTGTGATTGTGAAAACCTCGTGTCTGTTGCTCCTTTTATCCAGGGTATGGACAGATGAATTAAAAAAAATGGATAAAAATAAATAATAGGGAGAATAAGGGGTAAAATAAGTTGGGTAGTGAAATACTAGTGGTCAATGACAGGGAGGGCTAAGGGGTATGAGATGTATGTTTTTTCTTTTTTCTTTTTATCTCTTTTTTCTGGATGAAAATATTCTAAAAATGATCGTGGTGATGAATACACAACTATGTGATGATATTGTGAGCCATTTATTTTACACCATGTATGGATTGTATGTGTGTGAAGATTTGTCAATAAAAATATATTTTTTAAAAAGTTTAAGAACAAACAGGATATTTACGTAGTCCCAAAATATTTCCCCCTAAGTACTGATTAATTACAAAAGGAATAAATAGAAATCTTACTGTGGAGTAACCTGGCAAATATCACCTTAACCAAATGATCAAAGTTAACACCAGCAATGATGAGACATGTTAATATCATGAGTCACCTGACATGATGCACGGAGAAGGGCACATTGTCTCTCTGAGATTCTTCCCCCAAATACAAAACCTCCATCTAATCATTAGCGCAAATTGAGAGATATTCTACAAAATACCTGACCATTAGTTTTCAAAAGTGTCACAGTCATGGAAGACAAAGCAAGACTGAAGAACTGTCAGAAATTGTAAGAAACAAAGAAAACATAGCTAAATACAACGTGGGATCCTGGACCAGATCCTGGAACAGAAAAAGGACTTTAGTGGGAAAACTGGCACTATTGAAAGCAAGTCTGTAATTCAGTTAATAGTATTATGCCAACATAAATCTTTTAGTTTTGATAAATGTACCATGTTTTGGCAAGATGCTCACATTAGATAGAGGAAGCCAGGTGTAAGGTATATGGAAACTCTTGGTACTACTTTTGCAACTCTTCTGTAAGTCTAAAATTATTTCAAAATTAAAAAAATTTAAATAATAAAAAATATGTGTAAATGATACACAAATTAGGTCTCTTCTGCTTATATGGCTGAACTGTGCCTTATGGAAACTCCTGTTTGGTACTTTGCACATAGTACATCTTAAACAAACACCATTCCTATGTTTGAAATCTACTCAGAAAGACAAATAACTTCAGACTTATGCTCTTTGAGACCACGGACCATTTCATATTCTTCTCTGTATCCCTCATGCTTGGCATATAAAAAGTACTTAATGAATACCTATTGAACTGAACTATGCTCTGGGTGTGTGTACACACATACATAGAGAGAGAGTAAAAGTAAAACACTGCAACATAAAGACATGAGTTTCTGAAATAGAAGACTCAAATAGAAAAATGAAACATCTCATGAATTCAATTAGCATGTTGTATAAGCTTATATGCTATAAACCCTTCAGGTTTTCTTCTCATCATGATGGGCTTTTGTGCCTTGCACAGAACACATTTGCCTTTGCCACCTGGTGACAGGATTGCAGTTATAGCAGTGGCTGACAGACTCTTCATTTTTCTCCTGTGAGACAACTTCCAAAAAGTGTTCAATGAGAGTTCCCAGAGTATCCACAAAAGAGCACCACTGTGATGGCTCCTGTGAGCTGAAAGAAGCCATAGAGTCCCTAAAAAGGGAAGCAGTGCAGCAGGAAATAACAGTCTGCTTCTTTACACACCCACTTTGTCTTCAACCCAGCATGAATAAGGGAATAGGCACTAAAGAGGGATGTTAACACAAGGCTGAGAATCTTGTCCAGTTTTGCAGAGTGATGGATAGGAAAAGACAGATGGTAGATGGATGACATGGGAGCTATTTTCATCTTTTCTTTTTCTAGAGCCTTTTCTTTTCTTGTGTATCTGAATTTGTTTGTGTGTGGAAGAAATAAAGAAAAAGAGAGAGAAAGACTGGAATCCATTTCTGAATGTGTTACAGACAGACAGTTAGAGGTGTAGATAGAATTAGATATAAAACTGCCTGCTTGCCAATTTTTCTAAGTGAATACATTCACAGATTTCATAGCATTAATGAGCTGCAAAATAATCACACCTTGATGCTGGATGCAGCTCATCTTTACAAATTTGAGATGATTTTAAGTGAATATTAAACCAATAATATAAATTATGCCAAGTTCTCAAAGGTACTTAATCAACATGCATATGGGAAGAGCACATGGTTTGGATGTTGCCAGTTAGATTCACCAGTGTTCATTGCAACTTTGTAATTTATACATGATATGTGTTTTGAGAGTTAAAAATGTGTTTTGGGGGTATGGTAAAAAGAAAATAAGGAAAATTTTTAATTGGCCTACAGGCTAGTACAACTGTTTAAAGTTAAAAAGATGAGGCACAATCTATAGTTGGAATAAGTGGATAATGATGCTCTGAGCTCATTATCTGTAGCTTTGACAAATTTCTGAACTGGGCTAAAAACATTTATCAAATAGTGCCAACATACCTGTACAGTGCTGAATTTTAACAATTCAGCCACAAGCCTGACTTTTTATTGCATTGAGCATTACTGTTTATTGCATTGAGCATAACAGAATTCATTCTCCATTTGCTTTATAATTAATACTAGAGTAGAAGAAAATGATAGCTAAAAATGTATATGATAACAATTGTTATACCAATATAGAAAAGTTTTCAGTAACTGAGAAGCTACTAAATAAATTAAAATTAGTTTTAAAAAAAGCAGTGGTTTATATTTAATCCTAGCCTTCTATATTATGGAGCAGCTAGAAGGAAAAATCTGAGAGGATGGTATGGTAGCCCATGACAAACTCTGAGATCTGTCCTGTAAACTACTTGTTGAAGAGTGCTCTGAATATTATTGCTTTTTTCTTCCTTGCTTTGTATATACGTTATATTATACAATTAAAAAGTTTTTTAAAAAGCGATGGTTTAAAATTTCATATATATACATATATGCATTTTTTTAAATCTGGAAGGAAAACAAAAGAAGAGAAAAAAGTAATGAAAATGTCTGAAAGTATTTATAAGAAGTTGTTAGTGATGATTATCTCTGGGTAGATGGAGTACAGGATTCATTCGTCTTTTTTTTTTTATTTTTCTATAATAAACTTGAATTCCTCTTGTTAAGAGATTTTTTTTAAATCCCACAATGGTTTCCCATTTTAAGCTTCTGAGGGTATCAAAAGTTAAAAATAATAACATTAAGGTTTGTGAGATTGAGCTAAACCTGCAACACTGCTGATATCTATGTGATGCCTATATGTCTTTTGAAAATCAATTTGGCAGTATGCTTCATAACTTGGGAAGATGTTTATGCTCTTTGAAGTACTTACCCTAATCATGAAAATTTAAAAGAAATCTCTGTGTGCAAGTACATATGTTTTGCTAGAAAGAAAAATGTAAGTAAACAAAATGTCTCTTGATATGGAGATGGTTAAAGCGTTATGGGCATCTCCATTTCATGTCATGTGGTTATCAAAAAATTATGAAAACTAAGTAACACATGAAAAACATTTGTAACATAAAATTTATAAACAAAAATTTTACAAGTACCCCCCAAATCCTCCAGGTCAGATAACATGAAAGTTGCTTTCATTATGCAAAAACTTCTAAGATCTCAGACACGCTTTTGTTCCCAGTCACCTGGAAAGGGGATAGGAAAACATGCTGGGCAAGCCAACAAGAAGCAGGGGTAGGGACTACGCTTACACGTTCCTTCTCTATGCTAAGCACATTCACAAAAGTTCATCCTAAGGAAGATATTTTTATCCCCATTTCACAACTGATGAATTTAGAGAAGTTAAGTAATTTCTGCTCATAAAAATGACTGTCTCATGGATTGTTTATTTTGGACATTATCCATGATGCACAATGGATGGAGGTGGCCGAAGGTGCATTGACTGAGAAGCAGAAAGGCGAACTGTGGAGTATAAATATGATGGAATATTGTGTGGCTATTGAAAGGAACAAAGTCGTGAGGCATGCACAAAAACAGTATGGTCTCTTTTAGAAAAAAACATAAGAAAATTGGGGCCTGGATTGTAGGTTCAAACAGTAGTCACATTTAGACTGGAACTGTATTATGGCTAGATTCTGAGATGCTGTGCTATATATGTATAATCTGGTATTTCCCTGGAACTTTGTGTACCTGTGTGACACCTAAGACAGAGAGAGGGAGTTCTGCAGCTCCGAAAATCAGCATTGCTACATACAACTGTTAAAGAAAGCAAAAGAGAGATCTAATTTCAATTAGAGGTAAGAATGAAGACAATCTGATTAGGACTAAGGAATATCAGAAAACAGAATAAAGGATGATAGTATTTGTATTTTAGAACTTCACCTACTGTATGAGACCAGTGGAAAAGATGTTCATTTTGTCCAAAACCTAAATTTTCTGTAGCACACAATCAAACTCAACCTGCTTGATTAGCTCATTTTAGCAACTCATAAACAAGGAGTTCAATGAGAACGAGGGCTTGTAATTCTGTATAGCTTAATGTAGTGCCTGGATATATCCCAGAGTATGTTGGGCAGATAATGAAAAAGTACTGGCAAACACAGACTTCCCTTTGCCTTGACAAGATGGCGGAATATGACTCGTTTACTCGCATCATGCACTTTTGGGATCAGCATCTAGTCTTTCCACTGCTTGAGTTTCTCTCCATAAAGGAGACCTATAATAAAAAAGAATTACTACAAGGGAAACTGGATCTTCTTAGTGGTACTAACATGCTAGACTTTGCTATATATTTATAAAAATAGAACTTTATTCTGATGATATTCCTCATGCCTTGAGAGAAAAAAGAACTAAAGTTGTTGCATAGCCAAAACAGCTCCAGGCAGAAACATAACCAATTATAAAGATGTTTGAAGATCCAGAAATTACAAGGCAAAAGCAGTCAACCAGGCATGGTCAGATGCTATTGACTACCTGGTGGACAAGCTTGTTTTTAGGCAGGAACATTCAGACATACTTTACAGGTGTGCTGGTTTGAAGCTATTATGTGCCCCAGAAAAGCCATGTCCTTTAATCCTCATTCAATTTTCCTGGGTGGGATATTTTTTATTTCCATGGAGATGTGACCCACTCAACTGTGGGTGGTAACTTTTGATTAGATGGTTTCCATGGAGCTGTGTCTCCACTATTCAAGGTCCGGTTGCTTACTGGAGCCCTTGAAGATGGAACCAATCTGGAAAGAGCCAACAAACCAACAGAACCCACATAGCCAGAAACCTTTGGGGATGTGGAAGGTAGGTGCCCTTTGCGGAAGCCCTATGAAATAAGGAGAAAAAGCTAGCAGACATTGCTGTATGCTTTCCAAGTTGAGCGAGAGAAACCTTGAACTTCATTGGCTTTTTTTTGGAGTTAAAGGTTCTTTCTCTGGATGCCTTAATTTGGACATTTTCATGGACTTAGAACAGTAAACAACTTAATAAATTCTCTTTTTAAAAGCCATTCTGTTTCTGGTATATTGCATTCCAGAAGCTTTTACCAACTGAAACGATAGGTATGCAACATTCCAATATGAATGTGGGAATTAATTACTCAGGAGCAGCACAGTCTCTTTACTTTTTTGGAGTGTTGGTTCCAGCAACAGATAGAAATGTTTTGAGCTCACTCTGGGGAAAATTGGTCTCTGAAATCTTAATAAAGAATTGGGATGCAGCCAACTTACACACTTAAAAGAGACCATAGATCAGATGCAGCTTCATTCAGCGTTCCAACATAATTACATTACAATTAGGCAGTATTGTGCTGACCAATTTTTTTTTCTCATATATTTTTGTACTTTTTATTTTTATTTTTGTTTTCTCTCTGTGTTATTCTTTTTCTGTTGTCTTGCTATTTCTTTCTCTAAATCGATGCATATGTACTGAGAAATGATGACCATACACCTATGTGATGATATTAAGAATTACTGATTGCATATGTAGAATGGAATGATTTCTAAATGTTGTGTTAGTTAATTTTTTTTAATTAATAAAAAAAATATATAGGAAATAACTCATTTTAGCAGTAATGGCATCTGAAGAAAGTAAATATATGTCTCACACTGTATATACTTTACATAATTAATATTTTAAAAATATAAAATTGTCAAGTACAGTAAAAAAAAAAAAAAGAGAGACCATAGATAATAATCTATAAGTTCTCCATTCCAGTCTTTTCAGCAGCAAACACGGCTCATTTGCTGTCTCTGTTTGTTTTTTTCAACCACCCCAAAGGCTGTGATAATTTTACTTATCTCTTTCTTTCTCAGCCACACTAACACAATGCAATCCAGACAATGTGTCCTCATATTCTCCACTACCTGCCTACAGCCGTCATAACAAACAAAGATGTTCGAAAACACCGACAGGTGCTAAAATATCTAGTCAGTTATTCAGCAGGAATCTTACACATATAAAGATCCAATTACAGGATTTGTTGAATGCTTATATGTTAACTTTGACTTTGATGGAGCTCAGAAAAAGCTAAGAGAGTGTCAATTGGTTCTTGTGAATGGCTTCTTGGTGGCTTGTCTTGAGGATTTCATTGAAAATGTTCACCTCTCTCTCTATATATATATATATTTTTTTGGGGGGGGGGGGCGGTGCATGGTCTGGGAATCGAACCTGGGTCTCACACATGAAAGGTAAGCATTCTACCATTGATCACTTCTTTATATTTGAGACTAATGTACATCCACCATTGTATTAGCTTTAAAATGTTGGCAGATAAACTGAACCTGACTCCAGAAGGTGCTGAAAGGTGAATTGTGAATTTGATCAGAAATGCAAGACTGGATACCAAAATTGATTCTAAATTAGGTCACTTGGTTATGGGCAACAATGCAGTCTCACCCTATCAACAAGTGATTGAAAAGACCGAAAGCCTTTCCTTTAGAAACCAGATGTTGGCCATGAATATTGAGAAGAAACTTAATCAGAATAGTAGACCAGAGGTCCCTAACTGGGTAATCCAGGACTCTGGCTTCTACTGAAGAACTGTAACAAAAAAGAAAGAAAAAGAAAAGAAAAAACTGTAAGAGAAAGATGAAATAATAAAACCATTATATAAAGTATGACATACATTTTAGAAAGTTAGCATATTGAATATAAATTTTGGAGAATCTGAATAAAATTGATCTTCATTAAAAAAAAAGTATTGGCAAAGTCCCTTGAGAGATTGGAGAAAAAGCACATGGTCATCTCAACTGATGCAAAAAAGGCTTTGACAAAACCCAGCAACTTTTCTAGGTAAAAACACGCAGAAAACTAGCAATTTGTTAGAAAGGAACTTCTTTAACATGAAAAATGGCATATATGAAAAACCCACAGCTAAAGTCATACTCAGTAGTGAAAGAGTAAAGCTTTCTCCCAAAGGTCAGGAACAAGAAATATGGCTACTGTCATTGCTGCTGTCCAACATTGTACTGGAAGTTCTGGCCAGAGCTATTAGGTAAGAAAAAGAAACAACAGGCATCCAAATTGGAAAGGAAGAATTAAAACTATTTCTATTTGTAGATAATATATTTATATTCTATATTTAGAGAAGTCCAAGAACCCACATGAAAGCTACTAGAGTTAATAAATGAAATCAGCAAAGGTGTGGGGTACATGAACAACACTAAAAAATCAGTGGTGTTTCTCTACACCAAAAATAAACAATCTGAAGAGGAAATCAAGAAAGAAATTCCATTTATGCTAGCATCTAGAAGAATAAAATATCTAGGAAGAAGTTTCACCAAAGAGGTGAAAGACTTGCACACTGAAAACTATAAAGCATTGTTGAAAGAAATAAAAGAAACCTAAATAAATGGAATGACATCTCATGTTCATGGATTAGAAGACTTCATATAGTTAAGATGTCACACCTACCCAAAGTGATTTATAGATTCAACACAATCTCAATAAATATTCCAACAGAATTTTTTTTTTTGCAGAAAGGGAAATGCCAATTATCAAATTCATATAGAATGGCAAGGGATCCTAAATAGCCAAAATCATCCTGAAAAAGAACAAATTGGAGGACATACACTTCTCAATTTGAAAACTTTCTTCAAAACTACAGTAATCAAAATAGTGTGGTGCTGATATAAAGATAGACAAATAGACAAATGGTATAGAATTTAGAGTTCAGAAATAAACCTAAGCATTCCTTTGGGTAAGGGAGCCAAGTCCACTCAATGAGAAAATAATAATCTCTTCAATACTCCATCCTGGGAAAATTGGATGTCCATATGCAAAATAATTACATTGAATCCCTACCTCATACCATACACAAAAATTAACTCAAAGTGGATCAACAACCTAAATACAAGAGCTAAAACTATAAAAGTTTTAGGAGAAATACAGGGGAATCTTCAAGCTCTTGTATTAGGTAACGGGTTCTTAGATATGGCACTAAAATCATAAGCAACAAAAGAAAAAAAAGCAAATATCTTATGAGTGGGAAAAGAAACTTGAGCCTTAACTCACACCATATTGAAAAATCAATTTCAGGCAGATTATAGATCTAAATTTCAAAGACAAAAAAAAAGTTTCAAGAGGATAATACAGAACATTTGTATGATTTTTTTTTTTGTTGTTGTTGGTTTCATAAGTTTGGGGATTTTATTTTGGATATTTATTTATTTATTTATTTTTTATTTATTTATTTTTATTAATGGAAAGAAAAAAAAAGAAATTAACACAACATTTAGAAATCATACCGTTCTACATATGCACTCAGTAATTCTTAACATCATCACATAGATGCATGATCATTGTTTCTTAGTACATTTGCATCGGTTTAGAGGAACTAGCAACACAACAGAAAAAGATATAAAATGTTAATATAAAGAAAAGAAATAAAAGTAGTAATAATAATAAAAACAACAACAACAAACAAACAAACAAGCAAACAAAAACAAAAAAAACCCTATAGCTCAGATGCAGCTTCATTCAGTGTTTTAACATGATTACTTTACAATTAGGTATTATTGTGCTGTCCATTTTTGAGTTTTTGTATCTAGTCCTGTTGCACAGTCTGTATCCCTTCAGCTTCAGTTACCCATTGTCTTACCCTGTTTCTAACTCCTGCTGAACTCTGTTACCAATGACATATTTCAAGTTTATTCTCGAATGTCCGTTCACATCAGTGGGACCATACAGTATTTGTCCTTTAGTTTTTGGCTGGATTCACTCAGCATAATATTCTCTAGGTCCATCCATGTTATTACATGCTTCATAAGTTTATCTTGTCTTAAAGCTGCATAATATTCCATCGTATGTATATACCACAGTTTGTTTAGCCACTCTTCTGTTGATGGACATTTTGGCTGTTTCCATCTCTTTGCAATTGTAAATAACGCTGCTATAAACATTGGTGTGCAAATGTCCGTTTGTGTCTTTGCCCTTAAGTCCTTTGAGTAGATACCTAGCAATGGTATTGCTGGGTCGTATGGCAATTCTATATTCAGCTTTTTGAGGAACCGCCAAACTGCCTTCCACAGTGGTTGCACCCTTTGACATTCCCACCAACAGTGGATAAGTGTGCCTCTTTCTCCACATCCTCTCCAGCACTTGTCATTTTCTGTTTTGTTGATAATGGCCATTCTGGTGGGTGTGAGATGATATCTCATTGTGGTTTTGATTTGCATTTCTCTAATGGCCAGGGACATTGAGCATCTCTTCATGTGCCTCTTGGCCATTTGTATTTCCTCTTCTGGGAGGTGTCTGTTCAAGTCTTTTTCCCATTTTGTAATTGGGTTGGCTGTCTTTTTGTTGTTGAGTTGAACAATCTCTTTATAAATTCTGGATACTAGACCTTTATCTGATATGTCGTTTCCAAATATTGTCTCCCATTGTGTAGGCTGTCTTTCTACTTTCTTGATGAAGTTCTTTGATGCACAAAAGTGTTTAATTTTGAGGAGCTCCCATTTATTTATTTCTTTCTTCAGTGCTCTTGCTTTAGGTTTAAGGTCCATAAAACCGCCTCCAGTTGTAAGATTCGTGAGATATCTCCCTACATTTTCCTCTAACAGGACACATATATTTAAAAGTCAATAATTAGTCTCTGTAAAAATTAAGAGTTTCTGTTCATCAAAAGACACTATTAAGAAAATGAGAGGACCAGCCACAAAAAGGAGAAGAAATTTATCACACATATAACTGAGAAAGGATCAATCTCTAGTATATACAAGGACCTACTAGAAATCAACAAGAAAAAGATAAATTACCCAACTGAAAAATAGGCAAGAGAGTTGAATAGGCTTTTCCCAAAAGAGGATATCTATTAGCTTATAAACATATGAAAATTGTCCAACCAAAGAAGAGTAATCAGGGAAATGCAAACTAAAACCACAATTGGATAACACTATCTATGTACACAAATAGCTAAAATTAAATAGACTAACAATACATCTGCTGGCAAGAATATAACACACTGGGAATAGTGCAGGAAAGAATAGTACAACCACAATTTGGCTTCAAAGACTCATAAATCCCATCACCAGCAACTCCACCCCAGCTACCCAATAGAAATGTGTGATATATAGACACTTAAAAAAATGTTCAAAGAAATATTATTTGTTATCTCCCCAAACTGGAAACACCCCAAATAAGCATCAACAGTTGAATGGATAAGTATGTAATGTGATATATTCATTTTCACATTACATGATAAGTATGTAATGTGATATGTTCATTTTCATTGCTATACACATGAATGTATAGCAATGAAAATGAACAAATTATGTCTACATATAATTTGATGGATAAATCTCACAAATATAATGTTGAGTAAAATATGCTAGATACAAAAGAATACATAATGTATTATTCCACTTTTAAAAAGTTTAGAAAAATAAGCAAAATGATACTGTAGTGCTTAGAAAAGTCAGGATAGTGGTTATCTTTGAGAGAACAAAAGTTAGTGATTGAGACAGGATTGCTGGTAATGCTCTCTTTTTTTGAGCTAAGTAGTATTTGTATAGGTGTTTGCTCTGTGGTAATTGATTGAGCTATCCGTTTTGAATTGTGCATTTTTCTGATTGAGAGTTGTATTTCAGCTTTGCCACATCTACTACAAGAATGAAGACCATTCCCATCAGCCAGACTGTCAACATTCCAGAAAATGTCAACATCATGCTAAAGGGATGCACAATTATTGTAAAGGATCCCAGAGGAATCTTGCACAGGGATTTCAACTATATCAAGGTAGAAATCAGTCCCTTTGGGGAAAAAAAATAAGAAGAGGCTTTAGATTGACAAATGGGGAAATAGATACTGGTTACAGTTCACAGTATCCATCGTCGTGTATAGAACATGATCAAGGGTGTTACATGAACTTCCATTACAAAATGGGTTTGTGTATACTCACTTCCCCATCAATGGTTTTATTCAGGAGAATGGATCTCTTTTTGAAATTCAGAATTTCCTGGATAAAAAATATATCTGCAGGGTTCAGATGAGACCAGGTGTTGCTTGTTTAGCATTTCCAGCCCAGAAAGATGAGTTAATTCCTGAAGGAAATGACATTGAACATGCATCAAATTCAGCTGCTTTGATTCCACAAGCCACAATAGTTAAAAAATATGTTATCAGAGAATTTGGGGATGTTATCTATGTCCCTGACAAAGGAACAGTTCAGCAGGCTTAAGAATAAGATTTAAGAGTTGTCCGGCTATGGAAACAACAAGATACCAGACCTATTTGTGATATTTTAAAGATGAAATAAAATTAATCTCTCAAAAAAAAAGTTGTATTTCAAAAGAAATGTTAAAAAAAGAAAAAAGGGCAAAATGATTTTTTTCCCATTCAATTCTACTATGGGGAAAAAAAGTATTGAATATTTATGTGTTAAGCTTGGTGCTCCCTTTCTGATGTCAAGGAAAAAATGTAATACAAAGATGGATGTTATGGTTTCTGTCCTCAAGAAGCTTACACCCTTACGAGGATGAGAGTTATACAAACAAAGTATTACAAAGTAGAATTTAAAAAGCAAAAAATAAGGGTACTGTTGTGTTATTTATCCTAGTTGGAAACCTCAACATTACCTGAAAATTGCATTCTAAAAGCCATTGTTTCAACAGGAAGAATGGAGATATAACAAAGAAAAACAATAAAATTACTTTTCTTCAGTAATTTCAGCAAAAATGAGATGTTTTGTTACTGTAGCCTCAGAATAATAGATTGGTTGATCAAAACAGACAAACACAAGATTGAACCTTTCTGATGGCTCTTTAACTCACACACTTGAGAGCATTTGCATTTATGCTATCATTTTGGTCCTGAAGTTTTCCAAACACTTTTGTTCTGGAAAGATAATTTTATAAATTTTATTAACACTGACATTAACAATATGAAATCTAACAGCTCTAACGTGTTTTCAAAGAATTTTCCTTTGACTTTTGCACATGATGACCTTTATTTTCCTAGCTCTACATAGTACTATCAATAACCCCAGCATTCTTACACACTATTCTCATTTTATTACTCATTGTAATGATAGATATCAAACACAAGTGAAATATGATGTAAAATAAATTCCAGCTCAGTTCCCAAACACCAAGCATGAACAAAAGACTGGTTGAGCTGCCAACCACTCATTGTCTTCTTTTCACATTGCAACAAGAAAGCAGCAGTTTCCTAATATGGAAGTGTTATAGAACCTGTAGCCAGTCTAGCCACTGCTCTTCACATTTCCTATGTATTTAATTATATACAGTTTGCAATATGAAAACCTACTCTAGGTTGCTATGGAAAGATAAGAGAGAGATGTTTAAGTCTTTCTTGGAGGGGCCAGGGGATTGAAGTTCAGAAAAGTTTTCACATTTGATACGGATTTTGGTAAAGGAGAATATCTGAAGGTGTTAGGAGAGGGGCAAACCCCCTCCAATAGAGGATGCAGCAGAAGTAAAGGCAGGAAATAGTGCCATGACAATTCAGAGAATGAAAGTTAAACTGTCATGGCTGAAACATAGGGTTTTTTGAAAGCCAGTTTTAAAAAACTTTTTAAAATAATGCAAATACATATCCATCTCATATAGAACTGGTGTATATTATTTCCTGAGAATAGATACTGCTAGCTTCTCAGTCACTTCTCAAGCTGCATATGTATTTAAATGATTTCACTCCTGTTAAGCTACATTCATTTTCTTCCCATTAGCCATTTTTCCTTCTTTAAAAGAATAACTGTAATTTACAATAGGCACTGGCAGTCTCTGATAAAGGCTAAGCTCTCTAGGCTTCAGTACTTATCTGGTCCAGGAATCGATCTGGAGGTTGTAGGTTTCTGGAAAGTTACTCTAGTGCATGAAACCTTTGTAGAATCTTACATATTGTCCTAGGTGTTCTTTAGGATTGGCTGGAATGGTCCTGGTTAGGGGCTGGCAAGTTATGACAGGTACCAATGTCTAACTGAAGTTTGTGTAAGAGCAACTTCCAGAGTAGCCTCTTGACTCCATTTGAACTCTCTCTGCTACTGACACTTTATTAGTCACACTTCCTTTCCCCCTTTTGGTCAGGATGGAATTATTGATTCCATGGTTTCAGGACTGGACTCATCCCTGGGAGTCATCTCCTACCCGCCAGGGAGACTTTCATCCCTGGATGCCATGTTCCATGTAGAGGGGAGGGCAATGATTTCACTTGCAGAGTTGGGCTTAGAGAGAGAAAATGATGCTGTTTTGGGGGGTAGGGTGGGGGGGAAATGCAGTCTGGGAATCGAACCCAGGTCTCCTGCATTGCAGGCAAGAATTCTACCACTGAGCTGCCCTTGAACCCCTCACTATATATTTTAAATAAGCATACCATGGAAATGGTATGTCTTGGGAAAACACGAATCTAGGATATATAACCAAACTTTAAAAGTCCTAAGAATGAGGTGGAAGTTGTAATTCTCAGAAAGTGTTTTGGGGGAAGAGTTCAATGGATTTAGGTGAGATGGATCAGGTCCTCTATTTTAACCAGAGTTATAGACAACTAATACTGTAGCTTAGATATATATTCTAACAAGCAATGTTTCAAGTCAATAAACTCTTAGACTTAATTCACTCCCACCCCAAAATTATTCCCCAGTGGAAGAGGAAATGGATGAAAAGGTAGTGGAGAGAGGTCCCCTGCTTTAAGCATGCTCAGGACAGTTGACCATCAGTCTTACTAGAATAGACCCTTCTTTGGGATTAAAAGGCAGCTCTGGGTGCAAAGAGCATGTGGCATGATGAACTTCTCCAGGCCAAGGAAATTGTTTGTGTCCTTTTACAAAGCTGGATGACTAAACATCAGGAATCCATCTTTTCCAGCACCAGTAGCCATCCTAATATTTTCTAGAAATGAACAACTGTCTGGAGAGATAACCATTACTCCAATACAACTTCCAAAAACCAAAAAATTATGGGGAAGTGGGCACAGGACTGGATCACACTTTGTGAACTGATTATCAACAAAAAACTTTAGTATTATTTCTTACTTCTCTCGCACATATGGCAGGAGGTGATGAAAAGCATGCCATTTGGTCAAGAAAATTGACTTTATTATGACAGGGTTAAAGCCAGAGGGGTAAAAGTCAGTTGCACAGCTTAAGATTCAAGACAACTACATTCCCACACAACTCACGTATAGAACTTGAGAGAGCAGAAAGATCTGTGTCAGTTGAAGATCTTCAAGGACTTAGTGAAGTGATGTGCAACTTTTCACTTCAACTGGAAAAGCTTTTGTAGTTATAGAGATAGCTGTAAGTTCATTGACAAAGAAACTTTGGATCAGTTCTCCAAGGTTCCCTATTTCAGTGGATGGCCCTAGCATTGATCCAGTTGTCCAAGTTAGAAACCTAGGCAGCTTCCTTGACTCACACGAACTACTGCAATGGTTTCCTAACTAGCCTTCCTGCCATCTACAGACTTTCAGGCACAATCACACTTAGCTAAAAAAGTCTTTCCAAATCATAAATCTGATTATGTCACTCTCTTCTTAAAACTTTTTAGTGGCTTCCTGTTACTCTTGGGCATATGCATGGCCTGGTTCTCACTTACTTCATCATCCTCATCTCTTATCACATTTTCTCTAGTCTCTACACCAGGAGTTGCAAAGAGGAATGTACAAATTCATGCACTGGGTGTGGGGTGAAAATATTCGAACTTCTACTGAAGTAGACAGAAATAGGGACAGAAACTGAAAGAATGTTATATGTAGGAGCATGCCAAGCTAAAGCTACACGCAACTAAGTGGAAGTTAAATGGAAGCAAAAACTTTGAGGAAGACATGGAGAAAGATAGAAGAAAGAGTAGCTAGTTTCTAGAGCTTGTTTCTTGATGGATAGACTCGGTTTTTGATGGATGGTTCCAGTCTGCATGTAGCCTTATAAATACACCCTTCTTTTCCTTGAGGCAATATGAATGGGTCTTCTTTTATTTTCTGAAGTATCTTGAGTGGTGGTTAGGGAGGTGTCTTTCTTCATGCAACCATAAGAATCTAGGTAAAACACTTAATGTCTGTCTATGGAAGATTGGTTAAATAAAGTACTGTACACATTCCTTTGCATTTACTAAAAGGGAATATGTAATGCAAAATTTTGACATGGAAAGTTGTCTACGAGATACAAAGTGGAAAACAGGTCACAAAATGGTAATGCATCACATGCTATTTTTGTTTATATTGTGTGTGTGCATGAATGTATACCTGTAGGTAGAAAAAATCTGGAAAGATTTATAATAAAATATTAGCAGTGTTTATACCTGGGACAAGGGAGTCATGGGTAATTTCACTTTTTGTTTTTCGTTTCTGATTATCTGATGTATTTTTTTTTTTGCTATAAGCATGCATTACTTTTTTTTTGCATGCATTACTTTAATAAGCGTTAAAAACTATGGAATTATTTCCATTTCTAAAAAACAGGAACAATTCAGAATCTCAGACTTTTCCTTATATTTGGTAAGAGAGCTATGAATGACCCAAGAACCACCTAGGGGAAATTAGTGATTTTCATTCGTTTATCAAATATATTATATGCCAGCCCCTGTGCTAGATGATGGACAGATAAATGGGACAAGTCCTTGTCTTTAAGGATCTCACAATCTACCAGGGTAATAAATATGTAAACGAATAGTATAATACAGGTATATTAAGTAAAAGAAAACATATGTAAATCAGGCACAGCAGACACACAAAGAAGAAACTGTTCAAGAAGAGACACTGAAATAATATCTTAAAGGACTTGAAGAATGAGAAGGAAGTATATTCTAGGTAAGAGGAACAGAGTATACTAAGGCTTGGAAGCATGGAATACCACAATATTATACAGTGAATCTAGTCATATATCTTTTGATTTTCTTTAAAATACCAGTAATTTTTATTGTGGATTTTAAATAATCTGAACAGTGTCCAGATGCCAAAAGAAAGAACATTCCGTAGAGCAATATAATGTTAATAAGAAAGTGCTCACAGACATATTTCAAACACATTGATATTTCAAAGTTACTTTACCACCCTGCTATAAAATGTGATCTTTTGTATATTCTGGCTTCTGTTCTGTCTTGGGATGCAAAGTGCTGCTTCTTCAGGATACTGACAAATTACAACATAGAACCTGAACAGGAGTAGTGAAGTGAGTTCAATTCATCATTATGTTTACTTGATATATAACAGGAGATTGTGATATATATCACACACACAAAAAAACCCAACAAAAACAACATGCTGAAATGAACAGATTTAGTGAAAAACTATGTAGGTTAAAAAAAGCTTTTAGCTTCCACTAAAAGCTCAGACAATGGATAAACCAGGATTTACTTAAAGGGCACTATATGACACAAGTAGCTCTGCTCATAGCTGTGTTTTCTGTCTGAAAGTCAGTGCAGGTGGATTTATTGTGATGCAGCAGTTATACTGTACCAGGGAACCAAAAAAAAAGTTCGGAAAATTACAGGATCATCATTTGAAACCAGCCCTACATAAAGTCCCACAAATGGGGCCACATTTAATTGGGTCACTACAGAAGGATGTCTAGCAGAGAAAGTCACCAAGAGCTAGAAGATTAGATGAACTGCACTGCAGACAACAAAAATTAGGGCAGAAGTCTTGGGTTTTCTGCCAAATCCTGAAAAATACATTTCAGCAGACTGTGCAGAGGCATGACCATCTTTTCACCGGTTGCCAAGAGTCTAAATCTAGTTTTTAAAATTTGCAAAGGAAATAGAAGCAAAATGCTAAGAAGCAAGAGCCACCTTGTTTTGGAAAGATAGGCGAGAGTGGTGATAAATCAGTCAAAATATATTTGAGTACCTACTATGCTCCCCTAATATGAATCTTCCTATTATCTCCAAGCTACTATGCTACCTACTAGGAAAAAAGTAAATAAATGTGACAAAACCTGTACCTTTCTATAGTTTACAGCTAACTGAAGAGTCAAGACACACCAAATGTGAAAGAGTCGAATAACAATGCAAGGTAGAATTCCACTCTATAACAAATACTAAAATGAGGTAGTCTGTGGACAATAAGTGCAAGTTCAAAAGAGGAAGATGTGAACTGGGCTGGACCTAGGAGAAAGTCTCAGAGAGGGAGGATTTATGCAGCATCTTGAAGAAAGCTTGCTTTTTGATCCTAAGTCTATCTTTAGCTGTTAGAACTGAAAAATTTCAAGCAAGTCATGTTCTCTGGATTTTCATCTTCATTTACAAAATGGAAGCTTTTAGACTAGTAATTTCTAATCCTTCCCTGTTCCCCAAATTCCATAATTTAAGGATATAAATAAAAAAACAATTAAGGGTGAAATAGTTAAGGGACTATTCAAAATGTGTTTCAGGCATGTCCAGAGAACCTGGAAATGAAAGAAGTGAGCAGTCACTGAAGAAGGGGAAGTAAGCCATATGATATGTTGTCAAAACAAAATCACAGCCTACTTGAATACTATCTGGTAATGTGGTCCAGCAGAAATAACATCTACTAAAAGGCTAGTAGCAGGCAAATGTGTCACAGCAAAATAAATTGCTATGATAGAAATCTAGAGGGCATAATGGGGATACAATAAGATAATCGGCAGTTCTACTTGGGAGCAGCAGGGGATGGGAGATACTAAAAATGTTTTCAAGGAGGTAAAATGAGTAGTTCCCTGGCTGGGCATTGGTAAAGGAGAAGACTGGAAGTTTCAGGAGGACCTTTATGACTGATGCATCCTCTAAACTTCTTCCTACTACAAGACTATCTGGAACACAGCGGATGCTCAATAAATATCTGATTAATTAATTTATTAATGTGAGCTCCATGAAATAAAGCCTTGAACAAAATAGGTTCCAATAACACAATGCCATGATGATAAATTTTTAAAAAATTCATACTTACTTTTATCTTCTCAATCAACTCTTATAAAACAATGTTAATTGTGATCATGTGGGTATCTGAGAAATTTGCATTATTATTAATAATACTGAATAAATGGTAGTAAAAGAAGGAAAGAAGTTGGGTGTGCCAGTTTGAAAGGAAGTATGTACCCTAGAAAAGTCATGTTTTAATCCTAATCCCATTTTGTAAAGGCAGCCGTTTCTTCTAATCCCTATTCCATACTGTATGTTTGAAACTGTAATTAGATCATCTCCCTGGAGATGTGACCCAATCAAGAGTGGTTTAGCCTGGATTAGGTGGAGACATATCTTCACCCATTTGGGCGGGTCTTGATTAGTTTACTGGAATCCTATAAAAAAGGAAACATTTTGGAGAAAGGGGGAGATTCAGAGAGAGCAGAGAAGAATGACAGAGCCGTGAGAAAACCACAAGAGAGAATGCCAGAGAACCACAAAGCAGAGAGTCCACCAGCCAGCGACCTTTGGAGAAGAAGAAGGAAAATGCTTCCCAGACAGCTGGAGAGGAAGCTAGCAGATGATGCTGTGTTTAACAAGTGCCTTTTCACTTGAGAGAGAAACCCTGAACTTCATTGGACATCTTGAATCAAGGTATCTTTCCTTGGATATCTTAGATTGGACATTTCTATCGACTTGCTTTAATTGGGACATTTCCACGGCCTAAAAACTGTTAATTTGCAACTTATTAAATTCCCCTTTTAAAAAGCCATTCTGTTTCTGGTATATTGCTTTCTGGTAGCTAGCAAACTAGAACACTGGGGAAGCATTTCAGTAAAGGGAATAGTTAAACAAAGGTTCAGAGACATGATACAGCCCAGGAAAAGGATATCCTTAGAAGCTGGGGCATAGGAGGTTTAAGGAAAATATAAAGCTGGAGAGTCTGGCAGGGATTAAGTCACAGTCCTACTTAAAATGTGGCTATATAGGCTAGAGATTACCAATCTTTTGACTATGAGAATTTCTTTTTTAATATTAAAAAACTGTACAGATACCAACATGATAGTTATACTTTTAGTGTACATTGAGTAAGAAATTATATAATGAAAAAAAATGGTTACTAGAAAGTTAGTAATTTTAAATAAAATTGTTATTCATCACAATAAATAACAGCTCAGGCTTTTTTTTTTTTTTTTAGTGGGATTTTGTAGACCTTATTTATTCAAAATACGGACAAAGGTTAGTGAACACACAGCTTTATTGATCCCTTTTAACTCCATGCCCTCCCCACAAATTGAGAATTAGTGCTTTTGTGATGGTATTAGCAGCAACAGCTAACACTACTGAATACATGCTAAGTATCAGGTATTGCTCTAAGGACTGTACATATATTAACTCATTTAATTAACACAAGCACATGAGAAAGACACTACTATTATTCTCATTTGTGGTGGAGATTGCTATTTGTCTCCTCATACTTTTATTTTCCTAACAAGTCTGAATTTCCAACTGGGGACATTGTTGCCTTACCATAAATCTGTAATTCCCTGACTCCTTATCTCTGGGGTTGACCATGTGACTTAAGTACAGATCAATGAGAAGCAAATGAAAATGCATGTTCGGGGAAGTCCCTCTAAAAGTTGGAAGAGGGGTGTCTTCCTTCCTGCTTCCAGGATCAAAAATGTGAGAGAGAAAATCCCATCTTGTTGAAGCTAATTTTTATTTTCCCATCATGTATAGCCAAATTTAATTCTGACAGATTTGCCATTTTAGAAAAGAGAAACTGGGATACTGAGGTTAAGTATCTTGCCCAATTGACAACATTAAGTGGCAGAGCTTAACTCAGGTCTTCTTATTGCAGAGCCCACATACTCCAGAACTTCTTGCAAGGAAGCTGTAAGAAATGGGTTTGGCATAGGGAAATAAGTTAAAATGTGTTCTCTTGACCAGTATTGGATGTGTCTGGCTAGGGGAAGGGGGTGGGGTGGGGCAAGCACATTTCTTTGGGTGAGGCAGCTCTTTTTGGCAATTCTGAAGTGGGTTGACAGTTGAGGGTTGTCTACCAGCAGCACTCCCAGTAACTGGGGGAACAAATCCTTCATCCCTAAAAGGATGCTGGGGCCATATTTTCTGCCTACTAAAAAAAGGACCATCTGAAGTATGAGCAAATAAACCCAAGCAGAGGGGAGAGAGAAGAAAAGTCAGAGTCCTGGAATAATCAATTCCTCTGGAGGTACCCGTTTCTACTGCTCCAATAGTACTGTGAACTATCCTAGTATCCTAATAGTTTTTTTTTTTTTTTTTAAACTAGTTTAGGTTGGATTTTGTGACGGAAAGAATCTTGCCTAATGCATGTGTACTTTGTATTTCTATGAGCTGCAGCCTTCCCTAACCTAGTACTATTCAATGACCTAAATACTGAGGAATAAGGTATAAAATAATTCACCCCTCTGCCCAACTCCAGTGTGCTGAACTTTTCGTGAATCAACATATATTGAAGATGATATAGTATGTCTAATAGAGTTTGGGGCTTGGGAAAGGGTCAAAAGGATCATAAAAGAGAAATAAGTAACATGACCTTTGTCTTTTTTTTTTTTTTCCTACATGGGCAGGCACCGGAAATCGAACCCCCGATCTCCCGCATGGCAGGTGAGAACTCTGCCACTGAGCCACCATGGTCCACTTGACTTCTGTCTTTAAAGAGACAAAATTCCTATGGTACAACCTCATTTGCCATTCTATAATAGATGCTATTCCCTAATTAAATCTTTAACATTATTTACTTGCTACTAAACTGTTTCCAGTTATGATTATATTTGTACCTATGCTAAAATGAGCAATTCTCACAAAAAATAGGAATTGACTTTTTAAAATAAAATTTTCTTTTTAGAATAATCTTAAATCTACAGAAAACCTGTGATGATAGGAGGGAATTCCTATATACCCCTACCTGGTCTCCCCCATTAACATCCTATTATTAGTATGTTAGATTTGTCACATTATTATTAGTAGTACTCTATCTACATTTCCTTAGTTTTTATCCAATTTTCTTTTTCTATTCCGGGATTGCATTCAGGATACTAATTACATTCACTCGTAATGTATCTGTAGGCTTCTTTTGGCTGTCAACACTTTTCAGATTTTCCTTGTTTTTGATGACCTTGACATTTTTGAGGTATATTGGTCGTGGTATTTGGTTGGCTACCCCTCTATTGGAATTTGTCAGCTGCTTTTCTCTTGATTAGGCTGGGGTTTGCATCCTAGGAAGGAAGACCACAGAGTGCTATTCTCATCACATCATATCAAGGATACACACTATCAACATGACTTATCACTGTTGATGTTAACCTTGATCACTTGGCTTAAGGAATTGGTTTTTATCTAAATTTGTTTAATACCTAACCAAGAACCACTTACAGGAGAGACCTGATGACAACTGGATTGACCTCATTAGTAGGAGTAGATAGCTTGATGAGTTACCCATCAAAATGGAAAAATATATTTTTTTCCCTGGGTGAAGAGAGGCCTTCAAGGTTCAGCCCAGCATTTCTGAGATGCATGACTTCTTCACTTCTGCATTTGTACAATGGAATAACAGTATCAAATGGCTCTTTTAAGAATCTAACAAGAAAATGTACATGGATGTTTTGTACAACATACTTTTAGATCTGCCAGAATCCCACATGAAAATGAAAACATCCTTGGGAAAAAATTTCTGAGTCAATTACTATTACTTTATAGATTAATTTTCAACTGTTAGTTAAGCAGAGTGAGGCCAATACAAAGCTGAGGAAAGGAGAGGTGGGAAGCCTCCTTATGTTTAATTATTTTCTATTTTTGCACTTGCTCCCTTTTGCCAAACTTTGTCATCTGAAAGTGATGGGAATTTTCTAGACCTTATGAAGCCAGAGCAAAGGCTCATATTTGACATGAACTAAATATTAATCTTTTTGGCAGTATTTATTTCCTGTACAGTATCTATGAGAGGATCTTCGCTCTTTGAAGGTCCAATAATTCTTCCAGGATACTCTAGGACTATGAAGCAAGTAACTATTTTTTAAATGAAAAGGAAGCTTAGAACAATGGTTCAAAGATGACAGTCTTCCTGCCTCAAAAATCATACCACTCTGACATGAATCGAAATACCAATGTTTTTCTTTTGAGGTTTTGTGCTCATGGAAGTTTTGGAACCTGAGGTCTGAAAAAAAATAAGCCAACTACATTCTCTACTTACGCAGATGAGAACCAATAATTTCATTTTTATGTTAGGTCAAAGGAAATATTCAGAGAAGACAAGAGTTGGGGGATTTCTCTGCATCACTATAGTTAAGCTGAATACACAGCAACATTTGGCCTGATGTAACTCAAGGGGCAATGGTGTTAGAGTCCAATGACCTGGATTCGCCTGTCTCAAATAAGACATGGAACTTTACGAAAGTTTCCGAACGTCTTACTGTCTTGAATTCCCCAGGTGTAAAACTGTGTTGAGAGGATGAGACCAGGCTTTCAAAAACAATTTTTAAGACAGTTATTATTTCTAACCCAGAATACGCTTGCTTTCCGTAACAGTGCACTAGTTATCACTCATCGAGGGCACCTTCTGGAAACTCAGCTCGAGGCAAAATCAGCACCGCGTTTGAACCGGAGTTTACCACATTCTGAGGTTCTGTCCATTCATGAAAGCGGTAACCTTGGAAACCTGGCTGTCACCACCCCTTTCAATCATAAAGCTTGATTTCTCCTTTTCTCCGTGTTGTTTTAGATATGTTTGAAAAAACACTATTTTATGCTCTTTTTTTTCCATATCGTTAGCACAAACAAGAAAATTCCCTACTGCGGCAAACACAAAATCTTTCTAGTCGCTCCTTCTAGCCGCTGCTCACCTACTGTTTCCCCTATGAAGTGTTTGCAGCTCCAGATGTCCTAGAATACAAAGCTCTTACCACGGCGAAAGCAGGACAAGAACTCCCAAATCTCAGAACCAGTAGTTCAAGGGAGATAACAAAAATACTCCAAACCAAGTATAAGAGCTACAAAAAACACCAGAAGGGAGAGAATCCTCGCGAGATACAGCCAAAGGGGGCGAGAGGAAGCCTTATTCTCGCGAGAAGAGAGGACATCGGCGGAAACTAGGAAATGGCCCCCTAGGCGACCCGGACTCAGTTAGTGGGCGGGGCCAGAGATAAATCCGCCCCCTTCCGGCTCCTGTCTCCGGCCCACAACCCTGAGGGCTCCGGGTGCGGATAGTTCAGTTCTCCCTGTTCCACCTGGCGGTTGTGAGGCCGGCTTCAAAGCCTCCGAGACGCGCTTTAGCCGGATTTGAGGAGGGGGGGCGGGGAAGGCCCTACAGCTTGCGGCCCCGCCCCCTTCTCCAGCTTGTTCGCGGGCGTAACAGCCCGCCTCCTTCACTAACCGGTCCTGGGGCTGCGTCCCCTGGGCAGCTCAGCAGCCAAGGCCTGCAGGTGTCGGCGGCGAGGCCCCGGGGCACAGCTGGGTTCGATCCCATGGTGGGGTTCGGGGCCAACCGGCGGGCGGGTCGCCTGCCCTCCCTAGTGCTGGTGATGCTGCTGGTGGTGATTGCCGTCCTCGCCTTCAATTATTGGAGCATCTCCTCTCGCCATGTCCTGCTTCAGGAGGAGGTGGCCGAGCTGCAGGGCCAGGTCCAGCGCACCGAGGTAGCCCGTGGGCGCCTGGAGAAGCGCAATTCGGACCTCCTGCTCTTGGTGGATTCGCACAAGAAGCAGATCGACCAGAAGGAGGCCGACTACGGTCGTCTCAGCAGCAGACTGCAGGCCAGGGAGGGCCTGGGGAAGAGATGCGAAGATGACAAGGTAAAGACGAGCCTTTTCCCCTTGGCCTCCATAACGAGCTAGTTTCTTTCTTTCTTTCTTTCTTTTTTCCAGCTCTGGGGATGAGGTGGCGGTCTGTTAGCCGAACCGCGGTTGCCTTATCCCTTCCAGAATTGCAACCCTGGAAGCTTCCCTTTCCCTCAGCAACCTTGTTTCTGCCATACTTTTTCCGGTTTATCACTGCCACCTTTTCCTTCATTCTCCAATCCTTGCAAGAAGAAACTGGTTGTAAGTTCTGGTTCTCAAGAGTGGATTGTGTATGGATGCCTTCTTTTCTCCAAGCTCAGCTGCTGAGCTGGCAGTAGTAATCATCTGACCTGTGTGGTGGCCTTACGTTCACAAACACAAATCTGGAGACTGGCAGGCTTGGTGTGGGAATCCTTTTTCCTTGCACACTGATCAGTATTAAGCATTAAAGAATGGAGTCTCTAACTAGTATACTCATAGTGGTCACCATTTATCTTCCTAAGCAATATGGCTTTTCTTAAATCTTTGTAAGACGATGTATTAAGTAATTAAGACGCAGATATTACTTCTTTTTTGTGATCAAAATATTATGATAGATGGGCCCTGGAGTCATATATAGCCCAATACAATTAATCCATTATTAGATACTCAATATTAATTGTTAATAAAAGCAGCTAAAAAGATAGGATCTAAAAATATGTTCTAAGCCATAGACTCTCATGTCCATGTCTTTGTTGCTTTCAAAATGAAGATTTTATTTTGCAGGAGGTTTTATTTTGAAAGAAAATAAAAATGAAAATCTGGCTCCTTAAATAGCTACTAGGTTAGGTGTTTTAGGCAGATGGAAAGGTATGTAGTTTTAAATTTATAAGCAGATCTGTGGATGAATAGCTTTTGTTTTCAACAGCCTATTTGGAGATATATTACTGGTTTATGATTTCTGCAACTTCTGTTGATACAGCAGTTGTGAACATTTCTGAGCTGGATAGTAGTTGCCTTTCTGTCTGGATTCCTCTTTGGTACTTTTCACGTTTGTGTGTGTGTGTTTTTATTATAATTACAAGTTTTTACTTGGTCAACTACATCATAATCATTTATAATAATCATTATAAGTTAAAATCTCCATGAATTTCCAACTTTGTATTATCATCAGCCTCTGCCTTCTTATTTCATGAAGATTGATACTTGAGGTAAGTGCTTCCCTATAACCCCCTCCTGTTGACGGTAACAGAGACGTCCTTGGAAAGGGGCAGAATAGCTGCAAATTTATGCACATATTACACACTGAACCTTGAAGACTGAACAACTCTCTTGGATGAAAGTAGGGAGAAATCCATGAAATTTGGAGTATTAAAATGAGGTCTTCGGGGCGGTGCAACAGTGGCTCAGTGGCAAGAATTCCCACCTGCCCAGCCGGAGACCCAGGGTTCGATTCCAGGAGCCTGCCCATGTCAAAAAAAACAGAACAAAAACCAAAAACCAATGAGGTCTTCATATTTGGAGTAGTATTCAAGGGAAAGATACATCTTGATTAGTAATTCATACTCTGGATTCCATTTCTTCCATCCATTGGACTGTTACCAGTTTCTTTCAAAAGTTTTTCACTTTTGCCAACTGTTCTAGTTTACTAGCTGCTGGAATGCAATATACCAGAAATGGAATGGCTTTTAACAAGGGGAATTTAATGAGTTGCTAGTATACAGTTCTAAGGCCAAGAAAATGTCCCAATTAAAACAAGTCTGTAGAAATGTCCAATCAAGGACATCCAGGGAAAGATACCTTGGTTCAAGAAGGCTGATGAAGTTCAGGATTTCTCTCTCAAGTGAGAAGGCACATGGCAAACACAATCAGGGCTTCTCTCTCAGCTGAAGGGGCACATGGCAAATACGGCCATATGGTGGCAGCCAGTCTCTCCCCAAGCCAACTTCTCTCCTGGCTTCTGGTTTCATGAAGCTCCCTGGGAGGCATTTTCCTTCTTCATCTCCAAAGGTCACTGGCTGGTGGACTCTCTGCTTGGTGGTGCTGCAGCATTCTCTGCTCTCTCTGAATCTCTCATTCTCCAAAATATTTCCTCTTTTATAGGACTCCAATAAACAATCAAGATCCACCCAAATGGGTGGAGACATGTCATCCCTTAATCCAGTTTAACAACCACTCTTGACTAAACCACATCATCCAGGGAGATGATCTGATTACAGTTTTAAACATACAGTATTGAATAGGGATTATTCTACCTTTATGAAATGGGATTTATATTAAAACATGGCTTTTTGTAGGGGACATACTTCCTTTCAAACCAGCACACCAACTATTTATAGGTGTTCCCAATTTTAAAAGTGGTTATTCCTTTACATATTCCCCTCTCCCAATCATCCAATTTCTATTTTATTTTCACTGCCAACTCCAGGTATTGGTGGTCTATAAGTGCTCCATCAACTTTCTGTTTTTTTGTCCTTGTCTTAATGCTTTTTTAAAATTGTGATATCTATATAACATAAAATTTGTCATTTTAACTATTTTAAGTGTACAATTACATGGCATTAATTACATTTATAATGTTGTGCTACTATCAACACCATCCATACCAAAGCTTTTTCATTACCCCAGAGAGAAACACGGAAACCATTAAACAATAACTCCTCCTTTCCTCTTCTCCTAGGCCCTGCTAACCTCGAATTTACTTTCTATCTCTATGACTTTACTTATTCTAGATATTTCAACTAAGTGGAATTATACAATATTTGTCCTTTTGTGACTGGTTTCACTCAACAATGTTTTCAAGAGTCATCCATGTCATAGTATGTATCAGCATTTCATTCCTTTTTATGGCTAAATAGTATTCCACCTCATGTATACACCACATTTTGTTTATCCATTCATCTGTGGGTGTACACTTGGGCTGTTTCTACCATTTGGCTATTGTGAGTAATTCTGCTGTGAAAATTGGTGCTCAGATATCCATTTGTGTCCCTGTTTTCAGTTCTTTGGGCTATATATATGTGTGTGTGTGTGTGTGTGTGTATATATATATATACACGCCTAAGTTTATATATATTTAACAAAATTTGCCATTTTAACTATTCTAAGTATACAATTACATGGCATTAATTACATTTATAATGTTGTGCTACCATCAACACCATCCATACCAAAGCTTTTTCATTACCCCACAGAGAAACACGGAATCCGTTAAACAATATATATATATATATACACACCAAGTTTATATATATATATTATATATATACACACACACACCAAGAAATGGGATTTCTGAGTCATATGGTAATTCTATTTTCAACTTTCTGAGGAACTGCCAAACTTATTTCCACAATGGCTGCACCATTCTACAGTGCCACCAGCAGTGGCTTCCTATTTTCTCTGCATCTTTGGTAACACTATTTTCTGTTTTTTTAATAAGTGCCATCCTAGAGAGGTATGAAGTGGTATCTTATTGTGGTTATGATTTTCATTTCCCTGATGCCCAGTAATGTTGAGCATCTTTACATCTGCTTATCGGCCATTTGTATATCTTTAGAGAAATGACTACTCAAATCCTTGGCCCAGTTTCAAATCAGATTATTTGTCTTAGTTGTTGAGTTGTAGTAGTTCTTTATATAGTCTGGATATTAAACCCTTATCAGATATATGATTTCTGAATATTTTCTCCCATTTTGTAAGTTGTCTTTTAACTTTCTTGATTATGTTCTTTGATGCACAAAAATTTTAAATTTTGATTAAGTCTGGTTTATCTGTGTTAGCTTCTGTTGCTCATGCTTTTGGTGTCATATCTAATAATCCATTGCCAAATAGAAGATCCTGAAGATTTCCCCGTCTGTGTTTTTTTCTAAGAGTTTTATGATTTTAGCTATTATCATTTGGTCATTAATCCATTTTTGAGTTATTTTTTGCATATGGTGTGAGGTACTACTCTTTTTTTTATTCATCTTCCATTCTTCATTCCTTCCTTTTTCTGAAGATACTCTCTTGAAGTTCACATGTGGCAGTTTTTGTAGTCAGATCCAAAGAAGGGATTCTATTCTCAGTCTTCTGATCGCTCTGTAGTTTGATCTTGTTGATTGTCTTTAGCTTTTTGAAATTTGTCTCCTTTCTTGCTTCTATGGTATTGAATCCTCTGAATTCTCTTCCTATCTTCTTCACTATCTACTGTTGGATTTTTTTTTCCTCTAGCTGCTAATGGACTCTATACTTAGGCTTTTGCTTTCCCCTTAAAACAGTATTTCTTTTTTTTTTTTTTTAATCTAAAAGTAGTATCACATTATTCTAATTCAAATTTCTATAACTACAAGTCATGTTGGGCTTTAGGATTTTTTTGTTGTTGTTTCTTCTCGATGGCCATTTTAAGTTTATTTGAATATTTAAATCAAATTTATTTTTGATTAGCTGACATAGAGTTAAATGAACCCAATTTATATGTATAGTTCAGTGGTTTTTGACAAATGTATATACCCATGCAACTACCACTCAAACATTTTTATTATCCTAAGAAGTTCCCTGGTACGATAAATGACCCCTACTCCTAGTACTGGGTAACTACTACCTGATTGCAGCCATTATGTATTAGTTTTGCCTGTATCCAAATTTCATAAAAATAGAATCATACACTGTATTAGTTAAAATTCTCCAGAGAAATAGAATCAACAAGAAATATTCATAAATATAAAATTTATAAAAGTGTCTCACATAACTGTGGAAACATAGAATCCAAAATCAGTAGAGCAAGCTGTGAAGCTGACGATTCCGATGGAGGATCTGGACAAACTCCACAGGAGAGGCTTGCTGGCCGAAGCAGAAAGAGAGCCTGTCTTTTCTGAATCCTCCTTAAAAGGCTTCCAGTAATTAGATTAAGCATCACTCATTAAAGAAGGCACTCCCCTTGGCTGATGGAATCAGCTGTGGATATAGCATGCGATCATGATTTAATTCTATGAAATGTCTTCATAGCAACAGACAGGGCAGCACTTGCCCAACCAGACGAACAGGTACTACCACCTGGCCAAGTTGACACATGGTCAGCATATACTATGACATACAGCATATACTCTTTTGTGTCAAGGGCCTTTCACTCTACATAAATTAAAGCAGTGTTACTTGAGCATTGTTAAACGGAATACTGTTCTATGAAATGTTCATAGGTGGTCAGGAGAGAAAAGGAAAACTGTTTTGGAGGAGAATGTTAAGTAGTAAATCCTGCTCTTGAAGTTCATAATGCCTGCTAGTATATAAAAGCTCTAAGCCTTTATGTAAAGGAGCCCATTTAATTTTGTTTATATAAATCCTTCTCAATTTATTTGAACACAGATCACTATCTTTATGGTTTACCTATTATTGCAGTACAGAAGAGTGTGGCAAACACACTGATTTGGGAATGCTTTTCTAGATATCTTAATATATAGCATTTGGCTAATAGTCTTTGCAGCTGTCTCAAAAATTTCTCTTACTTGCATGCCAATTCCAGATTTTGAGCTAGCAGTAACATCTTTTTTTTGAGGTGCTTGTGAATGGCTAAAATTGGAGTCAATGAGGAGGGTCTGAGCCTCTTAATAGAAAGGGTGATCTTTCTATGGATGAAATTTCTCTCAGAGGTGTTTCCTTTATTGCCCCCACTTCTTTGATATTTGGCGAAGTATATGGTAGATTAAAAAACATTTCAAGCTTTGAAGGCTGCAAATAAAGGTATAGAATTCTAGCCTGTTTTCCATTTGTGATTTTTGGGAGCAAGATTTTTAACCATTTGAGCCCATTTATCCATTGGTAAAATGGGTATCATAGTACTTACCTCATAGTATTGTTGTGTACATCTGAGATCACATATATTTAGAAGTATTAAGCTTGGCACATTACAAATCAGATTGTGGAAAAAGACAAACCCTGAAGCTTCCTTGTTTTCTATAGCTGATCTAAAATCCCTTTTTTTTTTCCTTGTCTCTCTGGGTCGTGTTGGGTTGTGATTATATTTGGAAGAAGAAGTAAATGTGACAATTGAATGTCTCTGTCATTTTAAATGTGTAAAGGCTCTGGTCTTCAGGATTTTCTTCTGTAGCAGACACTGGTGGTGCTTAATAAAAGATAGTGAACATTGGAGGTACAAGTTTAATTGTTGAGGCTCCCTAACTCCCAACCTTAAGTCAGGCTACTTGGAAATGAGCCTGTGGCCCTGTTGCTGTTCCCTTGTCTACCCAGTGGGCCATCCACACTCCCTTCATCTTTACTGACAAGCCCTGTTTTGTTTGATGTGTATGCTTCACCCTTGTGACTGAGGGGTGAGTTCTGATTGGTCTAAGCCAATTATGGTTATTCCATTATTCTTCCCAATGATTAGTTTAGGAAGAGGCTTATGATCTACTTAGTGAGTTGTGAGGGGAAGTCTGCCAGGAGACTTCTGAGAAAATATTCCTTGTTCCTTTAATCTAAAATCCTCAGCCTAATCATGAGAAAGCATCAGACAAACTTATATTGAGGGATATACTACAAAATATCTTTTAGAAGATTCATACTTGAAGTGCTAGTCTTCTTTTCTGTATCTTATGCATTCGTTGCATTTGCATGTGATACCTGAAATCAGGGTAGCCACAAGGGCCAGGAGAGTTAGTTAATGAGCAGTCGAGGCACAGAAGATGACAGAGTAGAATATTGGCAGTAGAGTATTGTTACTCGTTATGTGGGATAAAAAATTTTTCCTTATTGTTTAAGCCAGTTATGTTAGAATTTCCTTAGTTGCAGCCTGAGGTGTCCTAACATCCCCATTGCCAAAGTGGTATCTACTATAGGTTAAATCTTATATACCTCCAAGGAAATAAATCTTGTCTCTGGTTTTGGGGGTCTTCAATGGCCTTTATTGTCTTTATCTTAAAGTACCAATAATGGTTTTTGGATATCTGGCTAGGTACCTCCTTCACAGCCTCTTACAGATCAGGGTCTTATGGAGGCATGACCGTCACCCTTCCCACCCCACCACACCTCTAATAGATGTTGTACTCAAAGATCCCTTTGCCTTGCTGACCTGCATTAGATAGAATATGGGATGTGTGTGTGAGGGTGCTGGCAAGCTTCTCCTTGCTCAGCTTTTTGTTTTTGAATAAACCTTCAAATTTTATAATAGTTTTAGATCTACAGAATTATTGTGAAGATAGTATAGAGAATTCCTGTATATCCCATATCCATTTTCCCCTATTATTAAAAACTTACATTGGTATCATATATTTGTCACAATTAATGAACCAGTATTGATGCATTATTATTAATGAAAGTCCATATACTTTATTCATGTTTCCTTGATTTTTCTCTGGTGTCATTTTTCTGTTCCAGTATCTCATCCAGAATACCACATTACATTTAGTTGTCATGTCTACTTAGTCTATTCTTGGTTATGACAGTTTTTCAGATTTCATTTTTTTTAATGATCTTGACAGTTTTGAGAAGTGTTGGTCAAGTATTTTGTAGATTATTCCCTCAGTTAGAATTTGTCTGATGCTTTCTCAGGCTTGTAGTTATGGGTGTTGGGGAGGAAGACCACAGACGTAAAGTATCATTCTCATTATTTCATATCAAGGGTACATTTTCTCAATGTGCTTTATTATGTATTGATTTTAACCATGATTACCTGGCTTAAGGTAATATTTATCAAATTTTTCCACTCTGAAGTTACTTTTTTTCTCCCTTTTCATACTGTACTCTTTGGAAGAAAATAGCTATGTGCAGTCCACACTTAATGGAATGATGGGTTATGCTGCGCATCATTAAGGATAGAATGTCTTACATGAACTATCTGGAATTCTTCTAAATTCTTCTAAAATGGATTTGTCCTTCTCCCCAAGTTATTATTTTATTCAGTCATTTATTTATGTCAGTGTAGACTTATGGATATTTATTTTATACTTTGTGTTAAAATCTAATGCTACTTTATTTTGTTGAAGTCTGAATTCAAGGGGTCAGCAGAGTCATGCACCCACTGAAATCCGTAAGGGAGACTCCTTCCTTGCCTCTTCTAGCTTGTGGTGTTTGTGAACAATTTTTGGTGTTCTTTGGTTTGTAGATACATCACTCCAATCTTTGCCTCTGTTTTCACATGGCCTTCTCCCACGTATTCTGTGTTTCTTTGTCTCTCACAAGGACATGAGTCATAGTGGATGTAGGGCCCACCCTAATACAGTGTGGCTGCACCTTACCTAATCATATCTGCAAAAGACTCTATTTCTATATTAGGTCACATTCCTAGGTACCAGGGATTAGGACTTCAAGATATCTTTTTGAAGGGAACACAGTTCAACCCACAACAGACACTTTCTTACTTTTTGGCACTGCAAGATACTCCAGATTCATCTTATATATTTCCTGCCTTAGTCCTAGAATCAGCCATTTCTTCATGGAAGCCTGGCTCTTTTTAATTGGAGAATGGTATTAGAAACCAAAATCTAAGTGCTAGGGTGCTGAACAATAAATGACCTCTCATTGTGTGTGTGCGCGCATAGTACTCATAAACATACAAAATGTGTGTAAAAATCCTGTCACATAGTAGACATTTATTAAATGTTATTTAGACTATGGATTCAAATTCTGGATCTGCAATTAGTATGTGCATAACCTTGGGCAAATTCTCTGTTCCTCAGTTTCCTCATTGTAAATGAGACAATAATAGTAATCTCCCTCACACATTCTTGTGGCTTTAAATGAATACATTCATTAAAGTGCTTAGAGTAGTGTCTGATACATAGTTAAAAACAAGTTTAATCAATGTTAGCTTTTATTTTTCTATATCTACTTCCTTATTTCTTCTCAGTGATCTTTCTAGGATGGAGCTCCTGCCCAAGATCCGGTCCCGACTCTAGCCTTCCTGCCTTACACTTTGCTCTTACATATATGATTTTTTTTCTTTAACATTTCCTGGTCCCTTTCTAGTTAAACTTAGCTTGCCCCTCCCATAATTGCCTTGGCAGACTCCTCGGAGTCTGCTTTGTTCCTCTGTAATTTGAGAATCCATCTTGTACAATTCTAATATGCTGCACATAATAATTCCTACCTTTACCTCTGCCTTACCAGCCGCAATGTAACTGAGTTCTAGCTGTAATTTAATTGCTACTTCATATTATTAATAAACTATTCAAAACTCATACTCCCTCACCAAACTCCCTCCCTTTCCTACCTTCTTATTCCCTATAAATGATGCTAACACAACCATTATTTAAGATTGAGTCTGGAAATATTGGTATCTTTGGTTCCTTCAGAATTTCATATTCAGTGACTCAACATACCTGGATTATTATTGTAGCTTCCTAACTAGTCTCTTTACCCTGTTCTGTATTCCTTTGTCAGTTCTGTCCCTCAAAGTAAACCTTCTCTTCCTACAGTCTTGCTCTCAGAGTTATTCTCTGTTGTTTACTGCATCAAATCAGAATCCTGGTAAGATTGTCTATAGAGAGACTCCAGCTAACTTTATCTCCCACAACCTCTTGATCCAAACTGTTCCAGACAGGCTGTTTGACTTACTTTTGTCTCCCTATTTACCTTTGTATGTTATGCTAATTTGTGTTTCTATGCCTTTCTACTTGTTTTTAGCCTTTTAGCCTCCATTATCCTCAACTCTTTTCTAACTATCTGTTCTACCAGTCTTTTTTCTAGTTTCTGATGCATGTCCACCATAAAGCCCTCTGGGATTAATGACCTAGAGTATGTTTTTCCTATTCTGTACTCAATTTACATTTATTATCTTGATGCCACTAATTTATTTTGTTCTTTTACTGTAGTTTCTTTTTTAATTTTTATTGATATATATTATATATTCACATACCATGTAATCATCCAAAGTGTTAATAGTGTCTTATGTGTTAACCTTGTCTTCTCAACAACATTTTAAGTTCTTTAACCATGTTTTAAATTTTTTGATGTGAATTCCTGATAACCCCTTCCATTAGTGTTGATACATAGTGCACACCCAAAAGTAGGACTTTTGGAGCCAGACAGTTTTGGTTAAGAATTCTGTTATTATCTACCTTATCTTACTTATCTTAAGCCTCTTTACTACAAAATGAGGAGGATAAATGAAATAAAATATGTAAGGTCTTGGCAAGTACAGACCTTGGCATTTAATAATGTTAATTCCTTTCTTTCCTGGGTTCCTTAGTGTAGTTAATCTTAAAGAAAATTGATCTTGTATTATTCTTTTGAAACCCAAATATATTAGTTAAAGTGACAAAAAGTCATATTGAGTACCTGCTGTATTCTGTACTGAATAGCCTTAGAAATATGTTTCAACTTTTTTGTATCCCTTTCTTTTTGCATATTTCTCCATTATCTCTTGCCCCTTTCATAAGGAATAGAGTCATCCCAGAAGGCTCCATGGAGATCATAAAACTTAAGCTGGTTCTTGAAAACTGATGGCAAGGACATTTTTATCCGTAGGTAAAAGGACATTTAAGGAGTTCCCCTCAATCTATTCCATAGAGGTAAAGAAACAATTCTTAAAAAAAAAAAAAAGGCAGTTCTTACAGGTTGAGATTTAGTATTAATTCCCTGAAGTGATAGGAAGTGCTGGTTGAACTGTGACTTCATTAAGTATGAGGAACTACTCTTCCTTCTATTTTGTTGGATGAAGACCTATGATACCCTGTATTAGCTTCTTCCTTAGAAGAGAATTCTTTTGATTAGAAGTCCAGGCTTCCCTTTAGGCACAGGGTGGGTATGCACTGGTTTCTGTATCTCACTGAAATCTTTCTTGGTGCGGACTAACTTTAGCTAACTTTCTTTTCACTCTTTTTTTCTGACAGGGGAGATCCTTTTATATACAGTGTTGACTCACAACTTGCCCAGTTACCTTCATTGTCTGATTCTTCCTGTTTGCCAAACCAGATCCTAAAGTTGACTTAAGAACTTATCTTCAGGAAGTCTTTTCTATTTAATATAAATTATTTACTTTCCTTTTACAATTTCAACTCCACATCTAATTTAAATTCAACTTGTGACAAAATATTTTCTCATTTGACAAAGGCCAAATCAACAAACATGTTTTGCTCTTAAACTTGATTCTATAGCACTTTGTACTGTTGATCTTTCCAGCCTTCTTGAAACTTTTTCCCTTTGGTTTCATTTGATAACACTCATTTCTCCTGGTTTTCCAATCCCTCTCCCATTCAATGTTTGTATACTCTGCACTTCTATCCTTAACCCTATTTTCATTTATTTATTCATGAAATATGTTTGAGCTTCTGTTTGGGTCAATATCTGTGCTAAGCGTTATGGATTTAGCAATGAACAATGGACCTTGCAATTGAGCAAGGAACATGAGTAGAAGACCTAATCTAGTCTGTGGGTTTAGGGAAAACATTCTTGAGAAAGAAAATTTTAAAAAGTTTAGGTCTTAGTGAAGTAACGAATGAGTAAGAGGTTGGGGAGGACTAAGGTTGGAGGGAGATGAGAAGAGGGTTCTAGTTGTAAAATATTGTATATTTCAAAGCACAGAACAGGGGAAAGCATAGAGAGTTCGAAGATGTGAAAGATTGGTATGTGGAGTGGAAGAACTAGAGGAATAATTATAATAATTGATGCTGGACTGGAAGGCTGAAGTCTGATTGTGAAAAGATTTGTGAGCTATGTTAAAGGCAACAGGAAGCCATTGATTGGTTCCCTTCACCCTCTTTTTTGTGTGTTTTCATTTTTATTTTATAATACTCCTTGAGGTATAATTTATGTACAATGAACTGCACCCATTTAAAGTGTGCAATTTGATTAGTCTTGACAGATTTATATACCTCTGTAAACACTACCACGATCAAGATTCAATACATTTTCACCACCCTCTCAGAGTTTCCTTCTGTCCCTTTGCCATCCCTCCTTTTACCCCTGACTCCAGGCAACATCTCTTCTGCTGTCTGCCATTATAGATGAGTTTGTATTTTCTAGAATGCTATATAAATGGAATCATACAGTGTGCACTTTTTTGTGTCAGGCTTCTTTCATTCAGCTATTGTGTCCCACTGAACAAGTGGCAGGACTTTCCCTGAAAGACAAAACAGGGAAAGACCCAACTGGACCTACCCCAAACCACCCCCACTACGTGTCCTGTTGAGATCCCTAAGGAAAAGGTAGTGAATTCCAGGGCGATCAGTCCAAAAGCCTTTTTTAGGGGAACTTATATACAGAGAGCTGCAGCTACCTTGTAACTGACAGCAAAGTTGGCAAGAAGTTCACTTGAGTGTGTCCTTATCTGTGGCACCTTCTCTACAGGTTATATATAGTTGAGGGACAAACCAGTGGCTTGTTTTTAAGTTTTGGGAAGTCATCTTTGTATATATTCTTTTCTCAAAACAAGATGTGCTTGGGGTAGGCAGCATTCAAGGTTATAGCAGCCAAAGCTTGGTGTGCTTCCAGGGAGTTATGGGGAGGGATGCCTTGGGTGAAGAGTCAGGGGTGAGGTCAAACCTCAGTCAGGTAGAAGATGCTCTATGTATCATACAGTCCACCTCCCTGACTGGGCCTCGCCGCCTTCTGCAAGAATCCCTGGGCCATGGGAGGGTGGGGGAGTATAGCTTGTAAAACTATTTTTCCCATTTTTAAGGAGCATTAGAGACAGAACCCATACTAGCAGTATATACAAGTGTGTAGAATAAGTCCAATTGTCACAATACCCAGAAGACTTATCAACAGTGTTTTCCACCAGCTGTTGCAGCCTATAAATCAAGCCTTTATTTAAGATACCATGAATCATCACCCATATGAGTACTTTTTGCAAGTGAGCCAATCTGCTTAAACTTTTTTATCTGAAATATAGACATAACATTCAGCTTTTAATAAGGAACATGTTCCCCCTTGTGCTGTGGTGAGACTGCCCAGGTCCATGCAGTTTTGTAGCACCACTTTATACATAGCATAGTCATAATTTCTTAATTTTGTTTGGAGAGGATGTGCTCAATGTCATTGAGGGCCATTGTTACTTCTGTTACTTTCAGAAGACTTCTCTCTTGAGTATGATATCACTGTCACCTCCTTGGGGAACAAAAACAGAGATCAAGTAATCCCACCAAGAGGATACATACCTGCTCCACCTCCCTCTCCAAATAGCTTCATTTAAGGGAGCTGGGATTGTGTCTGATATAGACTGCATCCAGGAGAAGCTAAGGGTACATCTCTCTATCCATCTGGGAGGAGGTCACGGCCACATGTTTGTGCCAGTTAACCACTGTGTGCCATTAGGGGAAATCAAATAGTTACTGGGGCATTGGCTGTGAGTTGGTAGCAAGTCAGTTATTGCTAGTTAGGACAATGGTTATGGGATTGTTTTCAGGAGAAACATAGCCAGATATCTAGTGTTAATTGGTTCATGGTCTTTTGTGTGGTGTCTCTGTTCCCAAGACAGCGCAGCAGGTCATGATAGTATGTGTACCTGTGGTAGGAGTTAGCCAGCTAAACCCATCCCATAACTGAACACAGGACCTCCACCAGCAGAAGATTGTATTCTTTGGGGCATTGCAGGCTTCTCTTAATGAAGATTTTCTGAAAAAGGTTAGATTATGCCCTAGTGTGTTTAGCTCTAACCCCCATAAATTAACATTTCCTTCAGCTGTTCTTGGATCCAGTGTTAGACAGCCATCACGAAGCAGATCAATCCTCCAGGAGACACTCCATGGTTGTTGGAGGGCATAAGGCCACAAACCCAGCATTCAGATTGGTTAAATGTGTCTGCTATGTTGTGGGCCCAGGCTAAAAACATATTTTCGGTGGTGCTCCAAGCATTAGCATAAACATAAAAGCAAAAAGGTAAGAACTTGTTAGGAGCACAGATTAGGCTATCTCGCCCTTTTGTTACTATGAAACTGGTGTTGGTTCTTTGTTTGGCAATGACCTCTGCCACAGCAGGGACTCACCCTGGCTGACTATACTATACCCTTGGTTCCACCAAAGGAGGGGCTGCCACTTCTGTGTTAACAGTTTTAACAGTAATCCAATGCTCCATTGCCACAGCCATGCTCTTTGTGATGGGACGCTCACCTGGCCATTGGCACTGTGTCTCCTTAGGTCTTCTATTAGCAGTGTTTGGCTTAGCTCTAGGGTGGCAGGGGTCTTCTGCCTTATTGGCAAGAAGATCTCCATCTATCTGTTGAATATTATTCGCTCTAGACCCCCAAGGTATTTTTCTAGAATCTACGGTGATAGGGAGAGCAATCTATAGTGTTATCCCATCTCTGGTGTCAATTATCTTAGGGTAGCTCCAGGCTTCCTCCGTCCATTCACATACTTGTATATTTTTATATTTTTTATAGGTTTGTACAAGAGCTGGTGCTGCATGGATCTTATCAAAAGCTGACTTACGTCCTTTGGTGGGTGCTTCATTAAGATTTTTGAGGGCCTCTGGTAGGACTACTCATCCCTTAAGAGATGTCCATCCTCTTTTTGAAGATGCTGCCAGACTCTCTCCATGGCTTTCTGTAAAAGACTTGAGTCTACAGAGACTAGCAAAATAGCATCTGTATAATGTTCTACGTGTATTCCTGGAAGTGGACCCAAGGTGGCCTTGTCTCTGGCTATTAATCCATGACAGAGAGTAGGAATATGTATATATCCTTAGGGAAGGACCCTCCAATGTAAAGGCAAACACATCCAGTGACTGTTTATCTACTGGTGTATTAAAGAAAGCATTGATTAAATTCGTAGCAGCATGATAGGTCCCTAGACAAGTTATTTATCTCTATTAGGTCAGCTTCTTTTGAGTTATAAGGCAAATGAAACTGCCATGTTATCACCTCCTTCTGTGCCCAGTTTTGTATTAGGGTGCCAGTAAAGTGAGACCCTTGGTAATTAGAAATGATACTGGGCATGCCATACATTGTTACACTGCAGTCAAACACCCCTATTAGGGGATGTTTGGTTGGCCCAGTTGTAGGAGAATGTTTGCATGAAACCACTAACAGTGTCTACACAGGTAAGTGCATAGTGATAGCCTTGGCACCCTGAAAGAGGCCCTTTATAATCCAACTGCCTAATGTCTAAAGCTTTATTTCTCTTATTATATGGCCAGACACCCTGGACAGAGATTTGGGTTGCATTAAAAGGGCTGGCACCATCACTTATTTTAGAAGCCTCTGTATACTGGCATAATGCTGACAGTCTATCTGTCTCCAGCAGGGTCTTGGTGTCAGCTTGCAGATGACAAAGCAGAAAGCAAAGTGATTAGGCACTCACCCCGCTCCACTGCTGCCACTGTGGAGTGGGGAGTCCTAGCCCACCCTGTGGCAGGTTGGGTATGCTGCAGTTACCATAGCCACAGCCAGCTGAAAGCACCGTGGCCAGAATGAGCCTGGAGAATGGCAGAAAGAATGAGGAGAGTCCTTACAGCAGGTCCCTCCTCCCAGAGCCCTAATGTATTTTACCTTATTCTGTTTAAACGGACAAGCTTGCAGAGATGTTTTCCCTAACTCACCCGTTGAGCTGATTACCTCCACCAACTCATCGAATGTACTTTCGCTTTTTAAAACATTCCATGTCTTTGCATCCCTGCATACTGGCAGGCTAAGGTCTTTAGCCTAGGCTCCCCTTCTACCTTCACTACCATATCAGCTACTAGCAAAGTCATGTCTTGATCCAACTATACCTTTTCCTCTACGTTGGGTATTCTGGCTTTAGCTGTTAACTGTGCTTCAGGAGCCACTCTAACTGCCCAGAGCTGGGGCCATTCTCCTTGCTGTCAGCTGCGTTGCCTCTGTTCTAGTTTGCCAGCTGCCTAGATGCAATATACCAGAAATGGAATGGCTTTTAAAAAGGGGAATTTAATAAGTTGCTAGTTTACAGTTCTAAGGCTGTGATAAATGTCCTGATTAAAGCAAGGATATAGAAATGTCCAATCTAAGGCATCCAGGGAAAGATACCTTGGTTCAAGAAGGCTGATCAAGTTTAGGGTTTCTCTGTCAACTGGAAAGGCACATGGCGAACCTGTTGACATCTTCTACCTTCCTCTCCAGACCTCTTGCTTCATGAAGCTCCCCCAGGGGCGTTCTCCTTCATCTCCAAAGGTCGCTGACTGGTGGTCTCTGTAGTTCTCATGTTTCTGCTGTTCTCATCATTTTCAAGCTTTCTCCAAAATGCTTGAAATCCTCTTTTAAAGGATTCCAGTTAAGTAATCAAGACCCACCTGTAATGAGTAGAATCATATCTCCTTCTATTCAAAAGTTAATACCCACAGTTGGGTGAGTCACATCTCCATGGAGATAACCTAATCAAGTTTCCAATCTCTAGTACTGAATAGGGATTAGAAGCAACAGTTGCCCCCACAAGGTTGATTAGGATTCAAACATGGCTTTTCTAGGGTACAAAAATTCTTTCAAACGAGCACAGCCTCCTTGCTTGCTGACTTGGAGCATCACGTGCTCCCAGGGAAGCCTGCAGTTGTCTAAGAGGCTTGTGACAAAGCTATACATAGACCCTTGTGGCCAGCCTGGGATTTCATCACTTGGTTCTTTTCTACCCTAGCCCATTTCTGCAGAATCCTGCCAACTATGCAGATTATTCTGTCCCACAGAACTAGCAGTAGGACTCTCCCCAAAAGAAGAAATAGGGGTAGGCTTAGCTGGGACTGCCCCAAACCACCCACACTGAGCTGGTTGAGAGTCCAAAGAACGAGGCAGAAAATGTCAAGATGATCAGTCCAAAAACATTTATACACAAGAGTGTTGCAGCTACCTCAAGAGGGTCAGTGAGACCAGCCAGAAGTTCATTCAAGTATTTCTGTACTTATAGCAACTGCTCTACAGGTTATGTATGGTTAAAGGATGTACGTGGCTAAATGCCCAGGGCTTGTGTGGAAGTTTGGGGAAACATCTTGGTATGTCCTTTTTTTCTGAAAACAACAAATACTTGGAGTGGTCAGCATTCAGGGGTACAACAGCCAAAGTTTGGTATGCTTCCAGAGAGCTATAGGGAGGGATCTTAACAAAATCAGGTCTTCCAATCCATAAACATCATATTTTTCTGTTTCTTTAGGTCTTCTTTAATTTGGTGCAGCAAGATTTTGTAATTTTTCAACTTTCTAGACTTGTCCATGTTTTTACATATATCCCTAAGTATTTGATGTATTTTGGTTCTATTATAAATGGAATTGCATTTTTATTCCATTTTCTACTTTTCATTGCTGGTATATAGAAATATTATCGGTTTTATTTCTGTATTGTTTTCCTGAGCTAGAACTTGTTAGTTCTCGTGGCATTTTTGTAGATTGTTTAGAATTTTCTATGTACATGATAATGTCATCTGTAAATGAAGTTTTTTTTTTATCCTGGATGCTTTCTAATACATGTGTGTTTTCTTTCTTTTTTTTTTTTTTGCCTTATTGTCTAAGACCTCCAATACAGTGTCGAAAAAAGTAGGGAGATTGGATATCCTTGGAGAAAAAGGGTTTGACAAAATTCATAGTAGAATCTCTCAGCAAGCTAGAAATTGGAGGAAACTTCCTCAAATTTTTGAAGGGATGGGACTTCTGGGGAAGATGGCAGAGTAGGGGGCTCCAGGATTCAGTCCTTCCCTGAAAACAACTATTAAACAGTTTATCTGGAGATGTCTGAAGCAACTATATGGAAACTCCAGAGGCTAGAAGAATGCTGTGTAGCATCCAGGGAAGAGCAGGAGGAATAGGCTATAAATACAGTAAAGAACTATAAATTACTCTTTCTGCATGGTAGCTAATGGTGCCTATCCCCCACTCTTGTGACTGGTTGCCATGGGGTCCAGTCCCTAGTTCCTTCTGTTGACAGAAAGGGACGTGAAAATCCTCTTCCCCAACAACAGGTGTGGGCATAGCTGAATTGGGATCGGTGGGGCCTAGCTCTGAGCACAGCTGTTGTTTCAACCTGTCCCTGACAAAGGCAGTGACAACCATTCTTTCCCACAGAGGTGGTGGTTCTAACCAAATCAGCCACTCTCTAACATCCTCCTCATTGATCAAGCTGGCCTGTAGTGACACTTCGCTTAATTAGATATGTGTCTCTGTAGTTGCCATGTTATTTGCAACAATTCCTATTCATATCAAAATCATCTCCATCATCTAATTAAAGCTGGCATCAACCACAGGTCAGTTCAAGGTTTCTCCGCCTTTTACTCCCACCTCATAGTTGTGGTTTTATTCTTTGAGAATATCAGCTATTTAAGACCCAAATTAAATAATTCTGCAGGTACTGACAAAGTGTTCTCTCTTTTTTATGTCTTTGTAACTCTACTGTTTAATCCCTTTGTAAAACCTTATATGATTGCAGCACAGAAAAAAATATTACTGATGAAAACAGAATGAAGATCCTAGTCAATTTTTAATAAATGTACCTCACATTAGCACAGAAATATGTTTCCATTTACTGATAATACACTAATTCAAAATTATCATGTATTTTATGTTCCTGATCTGAAGTAAATTTTGACTCCATCTCTAATAAACAAATCCATCCATTTTCAAAGACTCTATTAGATAGAATAATTTCCACTTAAAATTATAAATATATCAATTTTTAAAAAAAATTTAGATATTTAAACTCAGATTTTAATTAACTATTTGTCAGTGAAATAGTTCTTAACTATATCATCGATCAAATAATTAGGATTTGCTTGTATTTGCGTTTGTATCTATAAAACTGACTTTTTCATGGTAGGTAAACACTAATTTATGTGAATAAGTGAATTAATGACTAAATTATAAATTGCAAGTTATATTATAAAACATAATGGTAAGATAGGATAAAGAATTTTAATTGATCATACTTTCACGTTTATCCAGAAGGAGTTGAAAATCTGTTTTTTCTCCACACTTCTTTCCTGAATGTATGGTAGGTGACTTTCAAATATCTGACTTAACTCCATCATCTTGCTTTAAATATATTTTATCATCCTGTTTCATTTAAGTCTCAGTGATGCATTTCCAACTCCTCAGAATTCTTAATTATTAAAAGTTGCAGTGAAAAATACATTCTGACTTCTCACACCTCTGTAGTCTATTGTTTTCTTTTTATCAAAAGTTCTCAGTTGGAGGCTTTTTTTGTTATTAACTTTTTTTTGTTGTTTCAGTGGTGGTGTTGGTAGTAGTTGTAGTAGTGGTGGTGGCAGTCGTGCTGATCTTTAATTTTTATTTGGTGATATTTTGTAGAGTTTTTCATTTTTGCTGTTGTTTCCCAGGGTGGGTCATGGTGGCTCAGTGGGTGGAGTTCTTATCTGCCATCCGGAGACCCGGGTTTGGTTCCCAGTGCCTATCCCATATCCACACCCCCTTTTATATTAAATTTAATTCATATGATTGAGGCATGACAATATTTGTCTTTTTGTTCCTGACATTTCATTCAGCTTACAGCTCTTAAGGTTCATTCATGTAGTTGCTTGCCTCACACTTCATTCCTTCTTGTGGCCACTCAGTAGTCCATTGTGTGTATACACCATAGTTCTCCCTTCCATTCCTCAGTTGTACCCTTAGACCACCTCCATGCATTGTGGATCACGAACACTGCCACCAGAGACACCAGTGTGCAAATGTCCATTTGTGTCCCCACACTCAGCTCCTCCAGGTATATACTGAGCAACGGGGTTCAGGATCATATGGCAAACTTACCCTATCCTCCTGTGGAAGGAGGATACTGCCTTCCAAGGGTCTATACCTCTCATTTCCCTACCAGCAGTAAATAGGTACATCTCATTCTCCACATTTTCTCTAGCACTTGTTTCTCTCTGTTCATTTTTTTTTTTTTGCATGGGCAGGTGCCAGGAATCAAGCCCATGTCTCCAGCATGGCAGGTGAGAACTCTGCCTACTGAGCCACCATGGCCTGCCCTCTTTTCGTTTTTAAATAGTTTTATTCACACATCATACAATCCAGCCTAAGTGTATAAACATGCCTTCGCCACCATACTCTATCTGAAGCCATTTCCTTTTTTTCCACTAAGAATCCCTACCTCTTTCCCAATCCTCCCACCTGTTGACATTTAGTTTTGGCATAGTGCCTTTGTTACATTCATTGGAAACATTACAATGTTACCATTGACAATAGACCCTAACTTGCGCTGACTGTACTTTTTCCCATATACCAGGGTCAGATTAATCTTACTGCTACTTTGAGTCTGCTGTCTACTATGGTGTCTATGTCCACCTTGTCTGTGGTGATTGATTGTCACCGCATGGCTTCCTTCAACTCAGTATTCAGTCATACCTGTTGTGTTTAAGGATTCCAGCTCAGTGACAGCAGTTCCCACAGTAATATCTGATCTACAGAGAAGGATGACTACAGAGCTCTTCAGGGATGTTGGAGCTAATCTCACAAATTTATTTCTCAAGGTTCTGGTGAAAGATGTGTCCTCTGGACATTCCTAGGATGTGTGTGCAGGTCTTCCATGATAAATCTCCTCAACATTCTAATTTCTCTAAGCCTCTGGATCCCCTCATCTGCATCATACCAGGGCAGTTCTGGCATTTCAACCTCAGGTAATGTCGGCCACCTTTGGTTCCATGTTTCAGCTAACCATCCAAACTGTTAATGCCCTTTCTAACCCCTTGAGCTACAACATTGAATGCAGAATCTCTGCTTAGTGGGCCCATATTGATAAATTCAGCTTGATCCAACTTTATATTCCTTCCACCATTGTCCTTAATATCCGTTCCCACACATATTCTCTTGATTTTTGTCTATATAATTTGGAAAACTCAGTTCTTTTGGAGTATAGTGTACCTCCTCATGGGTCACACTTTGTACCTCACCTTTTGGGGCCTGTTGGGATTTTAGTGTAGTTATAGGTCTTGAAGCAAAGAGTGGTGATGGGGGTGGGTGGGCCATGAAAAAAAATAGAAATGTCTTTCAAGCCAGTTACCTCAGGGCATTCTGTTGCAGTTTCATCTGGTGAAACAGAATTAGTTGCTCCAGACAGAGGAATAAGGGTTTCCCCAGGGAAGGTGGTTACAGGGTTAGCAGTCACTGAAGGATTAATCTTGTTAGGTAGAAATTGCATGGCAGACTCCTCTGGGGAGATGGAGGTGGGGAAGCTGTTTCCTCAAGGCCGACTGGAGGTCGGGAAGCTCTTTCTTCAGGGCAGTCCGTTACAGATCTATCTAGCAAAGGCTCAGCAGATTCCAGGGACCCTGTCTGCCCATCTTCATCATTATGAAGCCATATATCATCATCCCATATTTCAGGATCCCATTCATTTCCAGTCAGAGCCCTTAATTTGGTAGCAGACACCCTGCAGGGTTGAGATTTTAGTTTACGTTTTAAATCTGCTGTGCGCATGATGAGGCTTTGTGTCTGGTTTTCATAGATCTCAGGTCTGCAATCACAGGAAATAAGATGATCTTTCAGGGCACATGTGGAAATTTTTACATCAGTATGTAATATAGATATGCTAAAGGTGCAAATTTGAAGCCTTCAGCTCATCCCTTTCCCTCATCACTGTATCCAGCATATCTGACAACAAGCAGCCAACACCATTATACCTCTTAATTCCACAAAACTCCATAAAGATGTCAAAAATATTCTCACCCAGAGCATTGCCTTGTATAAGTGTACAATTAGCAGAATCTAATGGCAATATTTTAAAAATTTAATTTGTTAAACATACCAACATACAAACACAAACAGTCTTACCATATGATCATTCCATTTTTGATATATAATCAGTAACTCACAATATCATCGCATAGTTGTATATTCATCATCATGATCATTTCTTAGAAAATTTGCATCAATTCAGAAAAGGAAATAAAAAGAAAACAGAAAAAAAAATCATACATACCATACCTTTCATTGATCACTAGTATTTCAATCTACTAAATTTATTTCAACATTTGTTCCCCCTATTATTTATTTTTAATCCATATATTTTACTTGTCTGTTGATAAGGTAGATAAAACAAGCACCAGACACAAGGTTTTCACAATCACACAATCACATTGTGAAAGCTGTATCATTATACAATCATCTTAAAGAAACATGGCTATTGGAACACAGTTCTACATTTTCAGGCAGTTCTCTCCAGCCTCTCTATTACACATTAACTAAAAAGGTGATATCTATATGATGTGTAAGAATAACCTCCAAGATAACCTCTCAACTGTGTTTGGAATCTCTCAGCCATTGACACTTAGTTTTGTCTCATTTTGCTCTTCCCTCTTTTGGTCAAGAAAGTTTTCACAATCCCTTGATGCTGACTCCCAGCTCATTTTGGGATTTCTGTCCCATTTTGCCAGGAAGGTCCACGCCCCTGTGAGTCATGTCCCACGTAGAGATGGGGAGAGCAGTGAGTTTGCCTGTTGTGTTTTCTGAGACAGAGTGGCCACATCTGAGCAACAAGAGAGATTCTCTGGAGGTGACTGTTAGGCCTAATTTTAAGGAGGCTTAACCTATCCTTTGTGGGGGCTCCGCCTATTGCTTTGGTTGTCCCAACTGCTTGTGAGAATATCAAGAATTTTCCACTTGGGGAGGTTGAGTTTCCACCCTTTCTCGCCATTTCCGCCAGGGGACTTTGCAAATACTTTTTTATTCACTGTTCAAATCACTCTGGGATTTATCAGGGCATCACTCTGGACAACCTTACAAAATCTCATGCCCTACTCAAGGTTCCATGTACTTATGGTGTTCAATTAAGCAGTCCACTTATGTTATATTAGGAAATGCACTAGTCAAAATATAAATTTTGTACCAAATAAACATTTTCTGTGCTTTAGTCTCACACATAAGTTACATTTTAAAAATGAGTTACCATCTATTTTCAATACCCTGCAGTATTGACATTCCTTTGTTCTTCCTCATGCAAAAACATTTTTAAGTTTGAACATTTAGTCACTATCATTATACACTCGAAACATTCCTAGATTGTACCATCTCAGTCTTTATCGTATAACTTTCCTTCTGTTTTCATTTGTGCCCCCAGGCCACCTCCCTCTATCATTCTCACATTCAGTTTCATTCAGTGTTCTAACATTATTGTACTACAATCAGGTAGTACTGTGCTATCCATTTCTGAATTTTTACAATCAGTGCCATTGCACATCTGTATCCCTTCAGGTCCAATTACCCAGTATCTACCCTATTTCTGTCTCCTGATCATCTCTGTTACCAACTGAAATTCTCCAAGTTCCTTCATTAATGTTAGTTCATTTCACTGAGACCATACAGTATTTATCCTTTTGTTTCTGGCTAATCTCACTCAGCATAATGTCCTTAAGGTCCATCCATGTTGTTACATGCTTCATAACTTTATTCTGTCTTAAAACTGCATAATATTCCATCGTATGTATATACCACAGCTTGTTTAGCCGCTCATCTATTGATGAACATTAGGGCTGTTACATCTCTTGGCAATTGTAAATAATGCTGCTATAAACATTGGTGTGCAAGTGTCCATTTGTATCCTTGCCCTCATTTCCTCTGAGTAGATATCTAACAATGGTATTGTCGGAACATATGGCATTTCTGTACTTAGCTTCCTGAGGAACCAGCCAAACTGCCTTCCAGAGCAGTTGTACCACTTTACATTCCCAGCAACAGTGGATAAGTGTGCCTCTTTCTCCACATCCTCTCCAGCACTTGTTGTTTTCTGTTTTATTGATAATGGCCATTCTGGTGGGTGTGAGATGATATCTCATTGTGGTTTTGATTTGCGTTTCCCTAATAACCAGGGAAGTTGAGCATCTTTTCATTTGCCTTTTGGCTCTTTGTATTTCCTCTTCTGAGAAGTGTCTGTTAAAGTCTTTTGCCCATTTTGTAATTGGGTTATTTGTCTTTTTGATGTTGAGTTAAACAATCTTTATATATTCTGGATATTAGACCTTTATCTGATATATTGTTTCCAAATACTGTCTCCCATTGTGTAGGCTGTCTTTTTCCTTTCTTGATGAAGTTCTTTGGTGCACAAAAGTTTAATTTTGAGGAGTTACCATTTATTATTTCTTTCTTCAATGCTTGTGCTTTGTGTGTAAGGTCTAGAAAACCACTTCCTATTATAAGATTTGTAAGACATTTCCCTACGTTTTCTTCTAACACTTTTATGGTCTTAGATCTAATGTTTAGGTCTTTGATCCATTTTGAGTTAATTTTTGTATAGGGTGTGAAATATGGATACTCTTTCATTTTTTTTGCATGTGAATATCCAGTTCTCTAGGCACCATTTATTGAGGAGATTTTTCTGTTCCAAGTGAGTTGGCTTGACTGCCTTATCAAAGATCAATTGTCCGTAGATGAGAGGGTCTATATCTGTCACTCTGTTTGATTTCATTGGTCAGTGTATCTGTCTTTATGCCGGTACCATTCTGTTTTGACCACTGTAGCTTCATAATACACTTTAAAGTCAGTTAGTGTGAGACCTCCAACTTCATTTTTCTTTCTCAGGGCTTTTTAGCTATTCGGAGCACCCTGCCCTTCCAGATAAATTTACTTATTGGTTTTTCTATTTCTGAAAAGTAAGTTTTTGGGATTTTAATTGGTATTGAATTGAATCTGTAAATCACTTTAGGTAGAATTGACATCTTAACTATATTTAGACTTCTAATCCATGAACACGGTATGCCCTTCCATCTATTTAGGTCATCTGTGATTTCTTTTAACAGTTTCTTGTAGTTTTCTTTGTGTAGGTCTTTTGTATCCTTAGTTAAATTTGTTCCTTAATATTTTATTCTTTTGGTTGAAATTGTAAATGGAATTTTTTTCTTGATTTCCCCCTCAGATTGCTCATTCTAGTGTATAGAAACACTACAGATTTTTAAGTGTTGATCTTGTAACCTACCACTTTGCTGTATTTTTTTATTAGCTCCAGTGGTTTTGCTGTGGATTTTTCAGTGTTTTTAACATATAGTATCATATCATCTGCAAACAGTGATAGTTTTACTTCTTCCTTTCCAATTTTGATGCCTTGTATTTCTTTTTTTGTCTTATTGCTCTGGCTAGAACTTCCAACACAATGTTGAATAACAATGGTGATAGATAGTGAACATCCTTGTCCTGTTCCTGATCTTAAGGGGAAAGTTTTCAGTTTCTCCCCATTGAGGATGATGTTAGCTATGGGTTTTTCATATATTCCCCTTATCATGTTGAGGAAGTTCCCTTTTATTCTTATCCTTTGAAGGGTTTTCAACAAGAAAGGATGTTGAATTTTGTCAAATGCCTTTTCTGCGTCAGTCGAGATGATTGAGTGGTTTTCTGCTTTGATTTGCAGATACGGTGTATTACATTAATTGATTTTCTTATATTGAACTATCCTTGCATACCTGGGATGAATCCTACTTGGTCATGGTGTATAATTCTCTTAATGTGCTGCTGGATTTGATTTGCAGTAATTTTGTTGAGGATATTTGCATCTATATTCATTAGAGAGATTGGTCTGTAATTTTCCTTTCTTGTAATATCTTTGTCTGGCTTCGGTATGAGGGTGATGTTGGCTTCATTGAATAAGTTAGGTAGACTTCCTTCCTCTCAGAAGTCACCTGTGTTCGTTTTCCCTGAGGGCAAGACCCAGCATGTTGCCAGACTTTCCTATGAAGCCTCTAGACTCTGTATTTTTCGTATCCTTCCCAGTATGTGGCCCTTGTCTGCCTGTGGGTCCCTCCAGTATAAGGTGATGTGGTACCCTTTAACTTCAGCAGACTCTTTCTGCTGGTGGTGGTGTTGAGACAGAGGAGAGGTTGTAGGCTGGCTTTAATTGCTTCAGTTTTCCAGACCCTGGTGTCTGAATTCTTTGAGAGAGAGATTCCTTCTGAGCTGGGCCCCACCCCTCTCCTGGGGAAGGCACAGCCTTCAGAGAAGCTCTCAGAGAAGCTACCCTTGCTTGGGGCAGTTGCATCCTGAGATGCCTTGCTGTTTTATCCAAAGAGCAGCCAAACCATAGAAACATAGCCACAAAAAAGAAAAGGAAGGAAGTCCTCCTTTTCAGAGCAGGACCCCTGTTCCTCAGGTTTGCCAATCAAGAGCTTAAGTTGGTAAGTTGCTCTGTATATCTCCAGGTCCTGTATGCCCCTTCCTTTCCATCAGGACCCAAACCCTTTCAAGTATTTTGTGCCATCTGTTCCAAAAGAACCTCTGTGTTTTTTATTTTATTTTTTTTCTTTTTCGGTCAGCCCTGCCCCCTCTGTCTGGGTCAAAAACCAGCAACCTCAGCTTTTAATCGAGGTTCAGCTGAGCTGGGGGCCTATTTTTAGTAGGCAGTATTTGTTAATTAATTCTACAATTGAAGCTTGGTTGACCTAAACCCCTTGCTATTAATAAAGTCTCTTTCCTTTTCCCCTCTGGGAACCAACCTATGGGGGAGGGGCACCTGTTGCTGCAGCCTGGGGGACTCACTTTTCTGGGTGGGATTGCAGCAGTCCAGCTTGTCTAGACTGGTGTACACGTGCGTCTGGTCATTGATGTGTCCCCAGTAGTTGCTCTGTTCTGTTCCTGGCTATTTACTACCTGCTCTGAAGGACGAACTAAATTCCATACTTCACTAAGCTGCCGTCTTGGCTCTTTCTCTCCTATGTGAACACTTTTAAGCCGGGGAGTTACTTGGTTATATTGAGCTTAAGAATAGTCTGACTGCGAAATAGAGAATTGATTGAAAGGTTGAAAAACTGTCACAGGGGAAAGTATAACTTTTTTTTTTTTTTTTTTTTAGTCATGCAGATAAGAGATAATGGAGGCTTCAACTAAGCACAGTAATTCTTAACCTGGCAATATCAGTCTCGGAGCATTTTTTTAATGATGGTCATAAAGTGTTATTGGCATTTAGGCATGTAGGCCGGGAATGCTCTGCATTTTAGGGAAAGGTCCTTATATTGCAAAATTGTCCTGCTCCAAATACTAGTAGAACCCTGATGAAGAAACATGGGTCATTGAGGCAAAGAAATGGAGAGAAATAGAACTACCAAGAATTTGCAGATTTGCAGATGTGTGTTGGGGAGTCATGGATGAATCCCTTGTTATGGTTTGAGCAACTCAGTTAATGGTGAGGCTATGACCTGAGAGAGTTGCCTCAGAAAAGTTGTTAGTTTTAGGTAAGTTAAGTTTGAGGAACCTATGAATGGTCAAGCACACTATTGGAACTATGGAGAAAGGACTGGCCAGGAGCAGATTTAATTCTTTTATGGTAGTTGATGTCGTAGGAAAGACCTAGATTGTATAGTGAGAAGAGAAGAGTATGTGAGACAGAGCCTTTCAACATGTAGTTATAATTGCAGGCTTTAATGAAGAAAGAGTAGCCAGAGAGAGAGGAAGAGAAAAGTAGAGTAGTGTGGTATCATTTAGGTCAAGGGAAAAGAGTTTTCAGGAAGAGTCATTAATGTTCATTGCTACTGAGAGGTCAAGCAAATAAGTAATGAGGAGTATCCATTGGATTTAGCTATATGGTGGCCAGTGGTGACTTTTGGCAAGAGCAGTTTAAGTTTAATAGTGGGAATGAAAACCAGAGCAAAAGCCTTGAGTGAACGAAAAGTGAGTCATTAAAGGCTGCAATCACTACAATCTTTTCAAGAATGGTAATAAAAGAGAGGAGTTGATAGCTGACATTGAGAATTAATTATTTAATTTTTAAGGATCAGGAGGGGAATGAGATATATATGTATATATTTAAGGTCATAGGAGGATAGGAAAAACTGATGGGTACAGAAGTAGATAGATAGGTTTATAGATTTGATGGGGTTGTTCTGTTCGGTGTCTTGTTTCCTTTGTGAAGTGGTAGATATGGTCTTCTACTAATAGTGATATGGAATGGAGTGAGAGGGATGAGTTGGAGGTAAGAAGAGAATGGTAAGATTAAAAACAGGCCTTGTGGAGAATGGTTCATATAGTAAGATTGTAGGCAGTGTTGACTCTGCCATTGAGGGTTGATGAATGTGAATTAATACTCCTACTTATCTATTGTTTTTGTGATTTTCTTCAGCTACTCTGAGCAAAGGAAGGTAATTAGTTTAATCTCTAAGAACCTTTAAGGTTCAAGTTCCTTAGTCTAACATTCAAGGTCCTTCATGATCTAAGCTCTGCTTTTATTTTCCGTCTTTTCTCTTACCATGTCTCTGTTTTGCATTCCTGCTGTCCTTAACTAATAAAGATCTTCACATGCATCTTGCTGTTTCATGCTTTCATGTCTCTGCTTTAGTTACTTTCTCTTCCTCTCTCTTTGCTTATTGGCTAAAACAAATCAAGGATCTAAATAAATGGAAGGACATTCCGTGTCATTGGATTGGGAGACTAAATATGTTTAGCATGTCAATTCTTCCCAAAGCAATTTACAGATTCAATATGATTCCAGTCAAAATTCCATCTGCCTTCTTTGCAGAAATTGAAAAGTTAGTCCTCAAATTTATATGGAAAGGTAAGGGGTCTTAAATAGCAAAAAGTATCTTTAAAAAGGGGAGCAAAGTTGGAGGGCTCACACTTCCTGAGTTTAAAACTTATTATAAAACTGCAGTAATCCAAAGAACTTGTACTGGCACAAGGACAGACATACAGATCAATGGAATTGAACTGAGTTCAGAAATAAAGCCTCTCACCTATGGCCAAGTGATTTTTGACAAGAGTGTCAAGTCCACTCAGTGAGGAAAGAATAGACTCTTCAACAAATGCAACTGGGCAAACTGGATATCCTTATACAAAATAATGAAGGTGCACCCGTATCTCACACTGCATACAAAAATTAACTAAAAATGGATCAAAGACCTAAATATAAAAAGCCAAACTATAAAATTCCTAGGAGAAAACATAGGGAAGCTTCTCAGAACCTTGTGTTAGGTAATGGTTTCTTAGACTTTACACCAAAAGCACAAGCAACATAATAAAAAAATAAAGCATTTTTGCAGTTGCCAACAGATGGAAGCACTCAAGTATCCATCAACAGATGAAAGGATGAATAAAATGAGGTATGTAGGTATGATGGAAAATTATTCAGCCATAAAAAGAAATGAAGTTCTGATATGTGTGATAATATGGATGAACCTTGAAAACATCATGTTGAGTGAAATAAGCTGAACACCAAAGGATAAATATTATATGATCTCACTGATATGAAATAATTAGAATAAGCAAATAAGTTACTAGGAGTTGGGGGAGGAGATAGGGAATGGGAAATTAATACTTAGGTGAAGAGTTTCTGTTTGAGGTGATGAAAAGGTTTTGGTAATGGATGGTGGTGATGGTAGCACAAACATTGTGAATGTAAACATCATTGAATTATATATGTGAAAATGGTTAAAAGGGGAGATTTTATGTTATATATATATATTGCTAGATTTAAATAAAAACAAGTATAAGAGTGTACAACACAGTGAACCCAATGTAAACTGTGGACTTTAGTTAATATTTTAATTATAATTAAGAAAAAGACAGAATTTTGATTTATATATATTGTAAATCAAGATCTTTTAAAAAATACTTTAAAATTCTTAAAATGTCAGTGTTTTAGGTTCATGGGTGGCTTGGTAGTAGAATGCTTCACCTGCCATGTGGGAGACCCAGGGTTGATTCCCGGCCCCCAAAAAAGAAAAAAAAAAAAAGTCAGTGCTTGGGATGGTGAAAGTGTTCTGAAATTGATTATTGTAATGGTTGCAAATTCTCAATAAGTAAGAAATCTGTTGATTCGTTCCCTTTAAGTGGTTGAATTGTATGTGAAATATCTCAATAAAGCTATCGTGAAAAAGAAAAGCTTCAATGACTTCTCATTATCCTTGAATTGGAATCCAAAATTTTAATAAGTTCTTAAAATGATCTTTGTTTATCTTCATATCTCCAAACTTTCCTTCTCCTTTGTAAGTTTCTGTGACAGTTATGCATACATGTTTTATCTTTTACTTTCTCAAATATACAATGTGGTTTTCTACCTTGGGATCTTCTTCATGGTGTTCTCTGGATGGAATGTTTCCTTTTCCCCTTGCCCTGTTTACCCTTGATGATTCCTACGTGTATTCCAGATCTCAGTTTAATCATCCATTCTTAAGGAAAGCCTTTTCATAACCTTCAGAATAGGTTAGTTTTTCCCATCATATGCTTCCATTGCAATTCCTTACCCAAAACACTGCACATTTATAATTAATTACTGGCCTTCCTTGTTGGATTTTAAGCTCTGTGAAGGCTGGGATCCTGGATCTCTTGTTTACTGCTGTATCTCTTGACACAGCATTATCTTTCACTTAGTAAGAATTAAATAAATATTTTCTTTGTGACTGATGTAATGAATGATTAAACAAACACTGTAGTTATTCTTTGTGATTCTTCTTTTTTAAAAAAATTATTTTTTTATATATGACACAAAACTTGCCATTTTTACCATTTTTAAGATACAATCCAGTGACATAATTATGTTCACAATGTTGCGCAATCATCCCCACCTTCCATTGCCAAAACTTTGTTGATTCTTAACAGAAAAGACCAAATACTTTGTATCCCAAGGCCTAGCACATAGTCCATACTAAATAAGTGCTTTATAAATGACTGTATAAGTAAATGAATGAGTGAACAAATAAACTTATTTGTGTTGATTCATCTTAGCCAACCAAGACCAAAGACTTTGCTTATTCTCTTTAAAAATTTAAGTGTGAGTATGGATTATACTAGAACTTGCTTAACGAGAGGCTTACTCTTTAATAAATCAAGTAGAAGTTGCAGGTGTGTTTGGAATATTGACTGCATGATTTGTGTGAAATGTAAGAGTAGTAAAAAAAAAGGTTAATTACCTATAAGGTCTAGTATTTGCACAGCAATTAGGAGTACAGACTCTGGACTGGGACTTCCTGGGAGAATATCTTGAATATGCTGTAGGTATATCACCTAACACTGTTTTCTCGCCTGTGAAATGGAGAAAATAATTATGCTCTTTCATAGACTAGTTGTGAGGATCAAATAAGAAAAAACATTTTGAAGCATTTATTGCAAGACTTGGTACAAAATAAGCAATTTAATACCTGTTAATTACTGTTTATGCTATTCCATTTTGATCCAGATGGTTTTAGATGCCAGCTGAAGACATACAATATAGGTGAGTGGTTGCTAAACCTGTCTATCAGAATCACTTTAGCTTTTTAAAATAAAAATTCCTGGGCCGTCCTGGGCATCAGCTGAGCAACTGAGCTGGTAACAGTTATAAAAATTAATTCAGAGAAGCCATGTAGTGGGATGGGGAAGGCATTTAAAAGAGCTTCAGAAAGAGGTGGTAGAAGCAGATTAAGTTTCAGGTATTGGAGGGAGTAAGATTAAAGGAAAATAGTTGTAGCTGGGGTTGAATAAGAAGTGCTATTGGAAAATATCAGATTATAAGATAATTCCTACCTTGAAAAAGAGATAAAGAACATATCCCTTAGAAGGAAGCCACTTAAGTCTATAGTGAAGAAGAGAAAGGGTCCTTCAGAAATGATAGTAAACACATTTTAATAAATTAATATTGAAAAGGCCAAACAGAGCAAAGATAATCAGCTTATTAAAGATGGACATCAAATCCCAGAGAAACGTGTCATTGAAAGGGAAAGTAAAGCCTAAAGCAGTGAAGGTGATCAGAGGAGATAAATGAGAGAGTTCAAAGGAAGTCTTGAATGAGAATTAAAATTATACAAATATGGATAAAGCACAACTTAAAGTAGAAGAATATGTAGTACAAACATATGAAGGATAAAATCTGGTGAGTCATTCAACAGACATTCATTGCCTATGAGTATCAGGCAGTACACCAGGTGCTGGGTCAAAGGGATGAATGAGAGACAGTTTTTGTTCTCATGAAATTCTCATTTCTGATATTCCTGGGGGGAGAGAAGAAATAAGATGACTTTTTTTAAAAAACTTTTTTTTTATTAATTAAAAAAAATTAACAAACAAAACATTAAGATATCATTCCATTCTACATATACAATCAGTAATTCTTAGTATCATCACATAGTTGCATATTCATCATTTCTTAGTACATTTGCATCAATTTAGAAAAAAATAAAGACAACAGAAAAAGAAATAAAATGATAATAGAGAAAAAAAAGATTATACATACCATACCCCTTACCCTCGCTTTCATTTACCACTAGCATTTCAAACTGAATCTATTTTAACATTTGTTCCCCCTATTATTTAATTTTTATTCCATATGTTCTACACTTCTGTTGATATAGTAGATAAAGGAGCATCAGACACAAGATTTTAACATTCACAGAGTCTCATTGTGAAAGCTATATTATTATTCAGTCATCCCCAAGAAATATGGCTACTGGAACACAGCTCTACATTTTCAGGCAGTTCCCTCCAGCCTCTCCACTACATCTTGAACAACAAGGTGATATCTACTTAATGCATAAGAATAACCTCCAGGATAACCTCTCAACTCTGTTTGGAATCTCTCAGCCATTGACACTTAGTCTCATTTCACTCTTCCCCCTTTGGTCGAGAAGGTTCTCTCAATCCCTTGATGTTAATTCTCAGCTCATTCTAGGGTTTTTCTCAGTCCTTTGATGCTGAGTCTCAGCTCATTCCAGGATCTCTGTCCCACGTTGCCAGGAAGGTCCATACCCCTGGGAGTCATGTCCCATGCAGAGAGGGGGAGGGTGGTGAGACTGCTCGTCATGTTGGCTGGAGAGAGAGGCCACATCTGAGCAACAAAAGAGGCTCTCTTGGGGGTGACTCTTAGGCCTAAATTTTAAGTAGACTTGACCTATCCTTTGTGGGGTTAAGTTTCATGTGAACAAACCCCAAGACTGGGGGCTCAGCCTATAGCTTAGGTTGTCCACACTGCTTGTGAGAATATCAAGAATTCAACGTGGGGAAGTTGAATTTCTCCTCACTCTCACCATTTTCCGAAGGGGGCTTGCAAATACTTTTCCAGTCACTGATCAAATCATTCTGGGATTCATCGGGGCATCACTCTGGACAAACCAACAAAATCTCATGTGCTACCTGAGATTCCAAGTACTTATGACATTCAATTAAACTATCTACATGAGTTATACTAGGAAATGCTCTAGTCAAAATATAAATTTTGTAATAAACATTTTTTGCTTTAGTCTAACACATAAGGTGACATTTTAAAGTATTAATTATCATCTATTTTCAGCACCCTGCAATAATGACATTCCTTTGTTCTTCCTCATGCAAAAACATTTTTAAAATTTGTACATTGTACATTTCACTATTATTATACACTCTAGGCATTCCTAGATTATACCATCTCGATCTTTAACATCTATCTTTATTTCTGATTTCATTTATGTCCCCAGCCCTCCTCCCTCTATCATTCTCACATGCAGCTTCAGTCAGTGTTTTAACATAATTACATTACAGTTAGGTAGTATTGTGCTGTCCATTTCTGAGTTTTTGTATCCAGTCCTGTTGCACAATCTGTATCCCTTCAGCTCCAATTACCCAATATCTTACCCTATTTCTATCTTCTGATGGTCTCTGTTACCAATGACATATTCCAAGTTTATTCACTAATGTCAGTTCATATCAGTGAGACCATACAGTATTTGTGCTTTTATTTCTGACTAATCACACTCAGCATAATGTCCTTAAGGTCCATTCATGTTGTTACATACTTCATAACTTTATTCTGTCTTACAGCTGCATAGTATTCCATCTTATGTAAATGTCACAGTTTGTTTAGTCAACTGTTGATGGACATTTTGGCTGTTTCCATCTCCTTGCAATTGTAAATAATGCTGCTATAAACATTGGTGTGCAAATGTCCGTTTGTGTCTTTGCCCTTAAGTCCTCTGAGTAGATCCTAGCAATGATATTGCTGGGTCATATGGCAATTCTATATTCAGCTTTTTGAGGAACCGCCAAACTGCCTTCCACAGTGGTTGCACCATTTGACATTCCCACCAACAGTGAATAAGTGTGCCTCTTTCTCCACATTCTCTCCAGCCCTTGTCATTTTCTGTTTTGTTGATAATGACCATTTTGGTGGGTGTGAGATGATATCTCATTGTGGTTTTGATTTGCATTTCTCTAATGGCCAGGGACGTTGAACATCTCTTCATGTGCCTTTTGGCCGTTTGTATTTCCTCTTCTGAGAAGTGTCTGTTCAAGTCTTTTTCCCATTTTGTAATTGGATTGGCTGTCTTTTTGTTGTTGAGTTGAACAATCTCTTTATAAATTCTGGATACTAGACCTTTATCTGATATGTCGTTTCCAAATATTGTCTCCCATTGTGTAGGCTGTCTTTTTACTTTCTTGATGAAGTTCTTTGATGCACAAAAGTGATTAATTTTGAGGAGCTCCCATTTCTTTCTTTCTTTCTTCAGTGCTCTTGCTTTAGGTGTAAGGTCTATAAAACTGCCTCCAATTATAAGATTTATAAGATATCTCCCTACATTTTCCTCTAACTGCTTTATGGTCTTAGACCTAATGTTTAGATCTTTGATCCATTTTGAGTTAACTTTTGTATAGGGTATGAGATAGGGTATTGTATAGGGTCCTCTTTCATTCTTTTGCATATGGATATCCAGTTCTCTAGGCACCATTTATTGAAGAGAGTGTTCTGTCCCAGGTGAGTTGGCTTGACTGCCTTATCAAAGATCAAATGTCCATAGATGAGAGGGTCTATATCTGAGCACTCTATTCAATTCCATTGGTCAATATATCTCTCTTTATGCCAGTACCATGCTGTTTTGACCACTGTGGCTTCATAATATGCCTTAAAGTCAGGCAGCGTGAGACTCCAGCTTCGTTTTTTTCCCTCAAGATACTTTTAGCCATTTGGGGCACCCTGCCTTTCCAGATAAATTTGCTTATTGGTTTTTCTATTTCTGAAAAGTAAGTTTTTGGGATTTTGATTGGTATTGCGTTGAATCTGTAAATCAATTTAGGTAGAATTGACATCTTAACTATATTTAGTCTTCCAGTCCATGAACATGGTTTGCCCTTCCATCTATTTAGGTCTTCTGTGATTTCTTTTAACAGTTTCTTGTAATTTTCTTTGTATAGATCTTTTGTCTCTTTAGTTAAATTTATTCCTAAGTATTTTATTCTTTTAGTTGCAATTGTAAATGAAATTCGTTTCTTGATTTCCCCCTCAGATTGTTCATTACTAGTGTATAGAAACACTGCAAATTTTTGAATGTTGATCTTGTAACCTGCCACTTTGCTGTACTCATTTATTAGCTCTAGTAGTTTTGCTGTGGATTTTTCAGGGTTTTCGACGTATAGTATCATATCATCTACAAACAGTGATAGTTTTACTTCTTCCTTTCCAATTTTGATGCCTTGTATTTCTTTTTCTTGTCTAATTGCTCTGACTAGAATTTCCAACACGATGTTGAATAACAGTGGTGAAAGTGGACATCCTTGTCTTGTTCCTGATCTTAGGGGGAAAGTTTTCAGTTTTTCCCCATTGAGGATGATATTAGCTGTGGGTTTTTCATATATTCCCTTTATCATTTTAAGGAAGTTCCCTTGTATTCCTATCCTTTGAAGTGTTTTCAACAGGAAAGGATGTTGAATCTTGTCAAATGCCTTTTCTGCATCAATCGAGATGATTATGTGGTTTTTCTGCTTTGATTTTTTGGTATGGCTTATTACATTAATTGATTTTCTTATATTGAATCAACCTTGCATACCTGGAATGAATCTTACTTGGTCATGGTGTATAATTCTTTTAATGTGCTACTGGATTTGTTTGCAGGGATTTTGTTGAGGATTTTTGCATCTCTATTCATTAGAGGGATTGGTCTGTAGTTTTCTTTTTTTTGTAATATTTTTGTCTGGCTTTGATATGAGGGTGATGTTGGCTTCATAGAATGCATTAGATAGCCTTCCCTGCTCTTCAATTTTTCTGAAGCATTTGAGCAGGATTGTACCTAATTCTTTATTCAGTATTTGGTAGAATGCACATGTGAAGCCATCTGGTCCTGGACGTTTCTTTTTTGGGAGCTTCTTAATGACTAATTCAGTTTCTGTACTTGTGATTGGTTTGTTGAGGTCATATATTTCTTCTTGAGTTCATGTTGGTTGTTCATGCCTATCTAGGAAGTTGTTCATTTCATCTACATTGTCTAGTTTATTAGCATACAGTTGTTCATGGTATCCTCTCATTACCTCCTTTGTTTCTGTGGGGTCAGTGGTTATGTCTCCTTTTCCGTTTCTGATTTTATTTATTTGTATCTGCTCTCTTCTTCTTTTGTCAACCTCACTAACTAAGGGTCCATCAATCTTATTGATTTTCTCATAGAACCAACTTCTGGCTTTGTTGATTATCTCAATTGTTTTCATGCTCTCAGTTTCATTTATTTCTGTTCTAATCTTTGTTATTTCTTTCCTTTTGCTTGCTATGGGGTTACTTTGCTGTTCCTTCTCTAGTTCTTCCAAGTGAACAGTTAATTCCTCGATTTTTGCTCTTTTTTCTTCTTATTTTTTCCTGCATGGGCAGGCACCAGGAATAGAACCTGGGTCTCTGGCATAGCAGGGAAGAACTTTGCCTGTTGAGCCACCATGGCCTGCCCTCTTTCTTCTTTTTTCATATAGGCATTAAGGGTAGTAAATTTCCCTTGTAGCACTGCCTTTGCTGCATCCTATTAATTTTGATATGTTGTATTTTCATGTTCATTTGCCTTGAGATATTTACTGATTTTTCTTGTAATTTCTTCCTTGACCCACTAGTTGTTTAAGAGTGTGTTGTTGAGCCTTCATGTATTTGTGGATTTTCTGGAACTCTGCCTATTATTAATTTTCAGCTTCATTCCTTTATGATCTGAGAAAGCTTTTTGTGTGATTTCAATCTTTTAAAATTTATTGGGACTTGCTTTGTGGCCCAGCATATAGTCTATCCTTGAGAATGATCCATGAGTGCTTGAGAAAAAGGTGTATCCTGCTATAATGTTCTTTAAATGCTTATTAAGTCTAGTTTGTTTATTGTATTATTCAAATTCTTAGATTTTTTATTGATCTTCTGTCTAGGTGTTCTGTCCATTGATGAGAGTGGGGACTTGAAGTCTCCTTCTTTTATGGTAGATGTGTCCATTTGTCTTTTCAGTATTTGCCTCATGTATTTTGGAGCACTCTGACTTAGTGCGTAGATATTAGTGATTGTTATGTCTTCTTGTTGAATTGTTCCTTTTATTAATACATAGTGTCCTTCTTTGTCTCTTTTAATTGTTTTACAACTGAAGTCTAATTTGTTGGATATTAGTATGGCTACTTCTGCTCTTTTCTGTTTGTTATTTGCATGAAATATCTTTTCCTAACCTTCCACTTTCAACCTGTGTTTATCCTTGGGTCTAAAACGTGTCTGTTGTAGACAGCATATAGATGGGTCCTCTTTATCAATCCATTCTGCCAGTCTATGTCTTTTGATTGGGGAGTTTAATCAATTAACATTTAGTGTTATTACTGTAAATCAGTACTTTCCTCTACCATTTTGTCTTTTGGATTTTATATGTCATATCTAATTTTTCTTATTTTTACCTTTACTGATAGTCTTCATTTCTACCCTCTTCTGCACACCTCTCTCTCCTGCCTTTTCCTGTCTGTCTCTGCTGTTCCCTTTAGTATTTCTTGCAGAGCCAATCTCTTGGTCACAGATTTTCTCAGCGACTTTTTGTCTGAAAATGTTTTAATCCCCCCCCCCCCCCATTTTTTTTGGCATGGATAGGCACTGGGAATCAAACCTAAGTCTCTGGCATGGCAGGCAAGAACTTTGTAGGTCACTGTGGCCTGCCCTCCCCATCATTTTTGATGGACAGTTTTGTTGGGTATAGAATTCGTGGTTGGCATTTTTTCTCTTTTAGTATCTTAGGTATATTAAACTCCTGTCTTCTTGCTGTCATCGTTTCTGTTGAGAAATCTGTGCATAGTTTTATTATGCTCCCTTGTATGTGATGAATTGATTTTCTCTTGCTGCTTTCAAAATTCTCTCTTTGTCTTTGACATCTGACATTCTGATTAGTAAGTGTTTTGGAGTACATCTATTTGGATCTATTCTGTTTGGGGTACGCTGCACTTCTTGGATTGGTAATTTTAAGTCTTTCATAAGAGTTGGGAAATTTTCAGTGATAATTTCCTCCATTAATTTTTCTGCTCCTTTTCCCTTCTCTTCTCTAACTGGGACACCCACAACAGATATGTTAGTGTCCTTCATCTTGTCATTCAACTCCCTGAGCCCCTGCTCATATTTTTCCTTTCTTTTCCCTATATTTTCTTTTGATTGTCAGAGTTCAAATGTCCCATCCTCCAGTTCACAAATCCTATCTTCTGCCTCTTGAAATCTCACATTGTTGGTTTCCATTGTTTTTTAAAATCTCTTCTACTGTGCTTTCATTGCCATAAGTTCTGTGATTTGGTTTTTCACACTTTCAGTTTCTTCATTTTGTTCATCCTTTGCCTTCTTTGTATCCTCCCTGAAATCATTGATTTGATTTTTAATGAGGTTTTCTGTCTGTTCCATCATTCTGAATGGTTTCAACTCCTGTATCTGATTTGAATTGTTGGTTTGTTCCTTTGACTGGGCCATATCTTTAATTTTCCTAGTATGATTTGTTATTTTTTGCTGGTACCTAGACATTTAATTTCCTTAATTAATTTATTCTGTAGATTGTTTTCACTTTTTTTACCTAGGATTTTCTTGCTGACTTTGTTGTCTATCTGTTCTTTGACATTCAGTTTAGCTTATTATAGACCTCTAGCTTAGGTTTTATTTAACAGATCAGAATTTTTCAGTTCTTGTTTTCTTTTTTTCTTTCCCTACCTGTATGGTACTGTTTTAGTTTGCTAGCTGCTGGAATGCAACACACCAGAAACAGATTGGCTTTTAATAAAAGGGGGTTTATTTCGTTAGTTCTTTAGAGGAAAGGCAGCTAACTTTCATCTGAGGTTCTTATGTGGGAAGGCACAGGATGGTCTCTTCTGGCCTTCTCTTCAGGCCTCTAGTTTCCAACAACTTTCTCCGGGGTGATTTCTTTCTGCATCTCCAAAGGCCTGGCTGAGCTGCAAATGCTGAGATGAGGTGTGCTGAGATGAGGTAATCTGAGTTGCTTGGGCCGTGCTGCGTGTGCTCTCTCATTTTAGCACCAACCAATGAAGTCAAACATCATCCATTGCAGCAGGCATGCCTCCTAGCCAACTGCAGATGTAATGAGCAATGGATGAGGTTCATGTACCATTGGCTTATGTCCACAGCAACAGAGCTAGGTGCCTTCACCTGGCCAAGTTGACAACTGAATCTAAGTACCACAGGTACCTTTTTTTGTTTTCCCTTAGGGGGTGTCTACTTAGGTATTACAGACCCTAGTCAGCTTTTCCCAGATGAAATTGACCTCCTTTCTGGAAGAAAGAGTCACCTGCATCTGTTTTCTCTGAGGGTGAGACCTAGCAGGTTGAAAGACTTTCCTATGAAGGCTCTAGACTGTGTTTTTCATATCCTGCCCAGTATGTGGTGCTTATCTGCCTGTGGATCCCACCAGCATAAAGTGATGCAGTGCCTTTAACTTCAGCAGACTTTGTCTGCTGGGGGTGTGGTTGAGACAGAGGAATGGTTGTAGGCTGGATTTAATTGCTTCAGTTTTCCAGACCCTGGTGTCTGAATTCCTTGAGGAAGGGATTCCACCTGAGTTGGGCCCCACCCCTCTCCTCCAGACAGCCTCCAGATAAGCTCTCAGACAAGCTTAATTCCACCCTTGACTGGGGCAGTTGGAGCCTGAGAAGCCTTGCAGTTGTTTCCAAAGAGCAGTCAAGCTGTAGAAAGAGAGCCACAGAAAAGAATAGGAAAGAAAATCCTTTCAGAGCAGGACCCCATTCCTTGGGTTTGCCAGTCAAGAGCTTAAGTTGTTGTTGTTCATTGCTCTGTGTATCTCAGGTCCTATGTACTCCCTCCTTTCCTTCAGGGCACACACCCTTTCAAGTATTTTGTGCCGTCCAATCCAGAAAAAAACTATTTTTTTTTTCTTTTTCCATCAGCCCTGCCTCCTCTGCACCAGTGCAGAAACCAGCAACCTCAGCTTTTACTCAAAGTCCAGCTGAGCTTGGAACCTATTTTTAGTAGTCAGAATTTGTTAATTAATTCTGAAATTGGAGCTTGGTTGAACTAAGCCCTTGCTGTTAGTAAAATCTCATTCCTTTCCCCTCTGGGAACCAGCCTGTGGGGAAGGGCGCTGGCCTCTGGGTCTTGGGGGTCTCCTGGTTCTAGTGGGCTTGCAGCTGGTCCCGCTTTTCCAGACTGGTGTACACTGCGTGTCTGGTTATTGATGTGGCCCCAGCAGTTGTTCTGTACTTTCCTGGCTATTTACTAGCTGCTCTGGAGGTTGAACTAAACCCCATACCTTACTAAGCCACTATCTTGGACCAAAAATTGTATATATTCTTTTCCTTCTTTCTCTTTTTATCCTTTAAATGACTCTTACTAGTACATTTAAATTCTGTACCCTCCTCCAGACCTCCCTTTTCTGTCTTTTTTTTTCAACTGGCAGAACCCTTTTAGTATTTTTTGTACTACCTGTCTCTTTTGACAAATTCTTTCAGGATTTGTTTGTCTGTGAACTTTTTAATCTCTCCCTCAGTTCCCCCAGCCCCAGCCCCCACCCTCAGTTTTCAAGGACAGTTTAGCTGGATACAGAATTCTTGGCTGGAAGTCTTTCTCTTTCTGATCTTAAATATATCATACCACTGCCTTCTTGCCTCCATAGAGCCAGTTGCGTAGCCTGAACTGTTTTATGTAGATACCCTTTTATTTAGAAGGTTGTTTTTTTTCTTGCTGCTTTCAGGATTTTCTGCTTCTTTTCAGCGTCTGGCAGACTGATTAGTATGTGTCTTGGGGAAGGCCTGTTTGGATTTTTTCTATTTGCAGTTCATTGTACTTCTTTGATTTGCATATTTATGTCCTTTAAAAGGGTTGGGAAGTTTCCCCCCTTTATATCCTCAACTATTCTTACTATCCCTTTTCTCTTCTCCTGTGGGACACCAATGATTCTTATATTTGTGTGCTTTGTTTTGTCCATCATTTCCCTGAGATCCAATTCATATTTTTCCATCTTTTTTGCCATTTGCTGTTTTGAATTTTCACAATCCTTTGTCTTGTCCTCTGGTTCACTTATTCTTTCTTCTACCTCTTCAAATCTACTGTTGTATGTCTCAAGTATATTTTTTATTTGGTCTACAGCATCTTTTTTTTCTATTTATTCTTTCAAATTCTTCTTTATGCTCTTTTAATGTCTTCCTGAGCTTCTTTATGTCATTAACCATCCCATCTATTTTATTTAGGACGGTTATATGTATATCTTTGATTAGTTGTTTCAAAGTCATTGTCTCCTCCTATGTTTTAATTTGTTCGTTAGGCAGGGCTCTATCTGGCTGCTTCATGATATGCTTAGTGATCTTCTATTGTCTTCCAGGCAAATAAATATCTTGATACGTTTACTTTGGAAGTGGATTTCCTACAGTAATCTAAAGCTTTGTATTTGTGATATGGATATGGAGCAGGATGTGGCATGCAAGACGTGCAGTAATGAGTTGCAGTATAGGTGTTGGCACAGATTGGGTACACTACACTGGTGCCTGTGATCATGGGGTGTGGTTGTGAAGTTGTGGAGGTGCAAGAACCGAAGGTATGGGGTGCAACTCAGGGAGGCCTTGGAGCACAGGAACAGGGTGCAGCACTGGGCACAGAGGGGTAGAGTGTAGTAGGAGGTGGATGGAGAGGCTGTATGGATGCATGGGGGCTGGAGTGCAGGTAGGATGTGGGTGGGCGCATGGACGTGGAGGTTGTGGGTATCAGGGTGTTGGGTAGGTGGTACAAAGTTTGGGGCATGATAAATAAAATCAGAAAGAAAGATAGATGTTAAAGATTGAAATGGTGTAATCTAGGAATGCCTAGAGTGTATAATAATAGTGACTAAATGTACACATTTTAAAAATGTTTTTGCTTGAGGAAGAACAAAGGAATGTCATTACTGCAGGGTACTGAAAATAGATGGTAATCAATATTTTAAAATCTCACCTTATGTGTGAGACTAAAGCAAAAAATGTTTATTTGGTACAAAATTTATATTTTGACTAGTGCATTTCCTAATATAACTTAGGTAGATAGTTTGATTGAACACCGTAAGTACTTGGAATCTCAGGTAGGACATGAGATTTTGTTGATTTGTCCAGAGTGATGCCCCGATGAATCCCGGAGTGATTTGATCAGTGAGTGGAAAAGTATTTGCAAAGCCCCCTTTGGGAATGGTGAGAATGGGGAGAAATTCAACTTCCTCAAGTTGAATTCTTGATATTCTCACAAACAGTGTGGACAACCAAAGCTATAGGCTGAGCCCCCAGTCTTGGGGTTTGTTCATATGAAACTTAACCCCACAAAGGATAGGTCAAGTCTACTTAAAATTTAGGCCTAAGAGTCACTCCCAAGAGAGCCTCTTTTGTTGCTCAGATGTGGCCTCTCTCTCTAGCCAACACAACAAGCGATCTCACCACCCTCCCCCTCTCTACGTGGGACATGACTCCCAGGGGTGTGGACCTTCCTGGCAACGTGGGACAGAGATCTTGGAATGAATGGAGACTCAGCATCAAGGGATTGAGAAAAACCCTAGAATGAGCTGAGACTCAGCATCAAGGGATTGAGAAAACCCTAGAATGAGCTGAGACTCAGCATCAAGGAATTGAGAAAACCTTCTCGACCAAAAGGGGGAAGAGGGAAATGAGACAAAGTGTCAATGGCTGAGAGATTTCAAACAGAGTTGAGAGGATATCCTGGAGGTTATTCTTACGCATTAAGTAGATATCACGTTGTTATTCAAGATGTAATGGAGAGGCTGGAGGGAACTGCCTGAAAATATAGAGCTGTGTTCCAGTAGCCATGTTTCTTGAGGATGATTGAATAATGATATAGCTTTCACAATGTGACTGTGTGATTGTGAAAACCTTGTGTCTGATGCTCCTTTTATCTACCTTGTCAACAAATGAGTAGAACATATGGAATAAAAATAAATAATAGGGGGAACAAATGTTAAAATAAATTTAGTTTGAGATGCTAGTGATCAATGAAAAAAAAGTTTGGGGCATGGGGGTGGAGACAGAGTGTGGGTATGTCCTTGTGCAGTGGGAGATGTCCAGAGGTCCCTTGATGTGGATGTCAGAGGATTTAGGGGTAGGCACAGGTCACCAAGGTTGTGGGACTTGGGGTGGCGTGGGGAGGCTGGCGCCAGGTGGGCAGTGGCCTGGCATCGGTGCATACGTATAGAGGGAGTTGGAGCATATATACATGCTTGGCAGGGCAGGGCCTGTGTAGCACAGCCTCGCCTGTGAGTTCCTGTCAGGTGTGGGAACAGGGTGATTGTGCTGGGGGATGAGACAAGTGTGCACTTTTGTCGGACAGGGGGTTGGGGTGCAGGGGTCAAGAAGTCAGTGTATGAATATGGGGGTGTCCATGAGCAGGGATATTGTAACTGTGGGTCTGGGGGGGCAGGGACCTTGTATGCACATGCACAGACCTCAAGGGCAGCAGGCCGGGATTGCCCCTGCATGGCATGAGGGTGGATGTGGCTTGGCTGTACAGGTCAGCGCTTGCCCAGAGCTGGGGAGTATGACTGACGGATGTGCACATGTGCATGTCTGGGAGGGCCATAAACTTATGTACAGGTGTGCAGAGCTGGGGGCGGGGGGCACAGCATGGGATTGCAGGACTGTGTGGGCTGGTGTGGGTGTAGCCTGGGTATGAAGGGATGTACTGGTGACTACTTGAAGGGATGTACTGGTGACTACTTGAAGGGCCAGGGAGGGGGAGGTGGATCTTGGGAGGGGCAGGGCAAGACTGCATTGTGCAGGAGACATGGGCTGGGCTGGGGCAGGCATGCACGCCCTTGGGGTGGGGCGTGGGGTGGGGGTGCTTGGAGCTTGGGATGTTATGGGTGGGTGACGGGGTTCAGGTGTGCAGGCTGTAAGGTGAGTCATAGGTCACAGGGCTGCTCCAGCAAGCATAGCATGTTCAAGGAATGTGGCTTGGCTTACTTCCTAGTCTCCCTCTCCCCATCCGTGCACTCCTGAGGGCTCTGGGGTCTGTTTGGGAAGGGGCGTGTTAGGCTGTTTGCACTAGCCAGAGGGTCTCCAGTTCCCTGCTTCTTAGTTATTCACCTTTTGCAATCAGGGCCTCCCTATGTGGTGTAGAAGTCCCTTCCAGGTCACTTACACCCTGGAATCGCCATCTCAGTCACCTACCCATCCCTTCTGTAGCTGTTCCTTGGAGCTGGGGTGATTTCAACCTATCCTATTCTGCCATCTTCCCCAAACTCCCCACATACTTTATAATTCCATTTACATAACATTCTCTTTTTTTTTTTTTTTTTTTACATGGGCAGGCACCGGGAATTGAACCCAGGTCCTCTGGCATGGCAGGCAAGCATTCTTGCCTGCTGAGCCACTGTGGCCCACCCTACATAACATTCTTGAAATGACAGAATTACAGAAATGTAGAAAAAATTAGTGGTTGCCAGGGGTTAGGGATGGTAGGGGCAGGATGTGACTATAAAAGTAGATCATGAGAGAGAAGTTTGTGATGAAAGAATTGTTTTGTATTTTGATTATGGTGTTGGTTACACAAATCTCCACGTGTGATAAAATGACATAGAACTATAATATACTTTATGTCAATGTCAATATTCTGTTTTTGATCTTATACTATAGTTAGATAAGATATATCACCATTGAGGGAAACTGGGTCAAGAATAGTCAGCATCTTTTAATTCTTTGTAACTTCCTGTGAATCCGTAATTGTTTCAAAATAAAAAGTTAATAAAATTGTTCATTAGAGATTGAGGTGGTATTTATTGTAATCATTTTACCACTCACTGTGCTGGTCTGATTGGCATGAATTTACCTATGTCCCTCAAGGTAAAGTGACTTTCAGAATAGGCAAGAGAACCCATTTATAGTGATACTCTACTTGCATTTTATAATTAGGTGAAACCTGTTCGAAACAAGAACTGAGACCCAATGATTCTTCGTGTATGAGGTCCTGGCTTATCCCAGACCTTACTTTAATTTTCAAATCTCAGATTTCCTTAATTTGAGTCATATTTTGGTATACTTTTAAGTTCTTAATGTATTCTTGTACTGGTTCCTGGAAGACAGTGACCATGGCTCTGATCCTGTGTGGTAACTGTTATTCTATGGGAGCTTAATCAGCGTTAATTACTTTTAAAAAATTTATTGTAGTTGCATATATAACATAAAATTTCCCACTTCAATCATTTCTTTTGTTTTGTTTAACTTTTTTTTTGTATAGTATAACATATATACAAAGCAAAGAAATAAGAAAGCAATAGTTTTCAAAGTACTCTTCAAAAGGTGGTTACAGGATAGATCCCAGAGTTTGTCATGGGCTACCATACGATCCTCTTATATTTTTCCTTCTAGCTGCTCCAGAATATAGAAGGCTAGAGGGCTTAAATACTTTCTTTGTCATCACAATTAACTTTTTTTCCTTCTTTTTTTTTTTTGTGAACAATAGGATATGTACAAAAAAGCTATAAATTTCAAAGCACAGCATGACAATTAGTTGTAGAATGTATTTCAGACTTTGATGTGGGTTACAATTTCACAATTTTAGGTTTTTACTTCTAGCTTCTCTGAAATACTGGAGACTGAAAGAGATATCAATTTAATGATTCAGCATTCATATTCATTTGTTAAGTCCTATCTTCTATGTATAATTCTACCATTACCTTTGTTCTTTCCATACCTCTCTTTGGAGTTGTTTGGGCTAGGGCAATTCTAAATTTTTGATATTGGAAGGGTCAGTCACTCATATGGGATAGGGAGATGGAACTATCTGATGTTCTGGAGAGGCTGGGCTAGGTTTCAGAATTTACCTAGACCAGGGACCCATCTGGAGATTGTAGGTTTCTGACAAGTTACTCTAGTACCTGGAACCCTTGTGGAATCTTATATATTGCCCTAGGTGTTCTTTAGGATTGGCTGGAATGGTCTTGGTTGGGGCTTGGCAGGTTATGACAGGTAGCGAGGTCTACCTGAAGCTTGCGTAAGAGCAACCTCCAGAGTAGCCTCTCAACTGTATTTGAACTCTCTCTGCCACTGATACTTTATTAATTATACTTCTTCACCCCTTTTGGTCAAAATGTAATTGTTGATCCCATGGTGCCAGATCTGGATTCATCCCTGGGAGTCTTTTCCCATGTCACCAGGGATCAATCATTTTTAAGTATAGAATTAAGTGGTATTAATTACATTTGCATGGTTGTGCTACGGTCATCACCATCTATTACCAAAACTTTTTTCATCATCCCCGATTACTTTTGATTCAGTGTTCCTAAGCATTGAATTTTTTTTCTTAATATAGAGGTAGTGAGAGGGCTTTTCTGTTGCAATTTTGAAAAAGCTTATCCTTAGGCAGTAGTCAACTCAAGCTTAAAAAGTTTGAAAGTTGTTACATTATCTATCAAGTAAAATGAAGATTCTTGTGCAAATTTAAAATGAATGTGCCTCTAATTCTTTTGAAAGAGTTGGGGTAAAAATACCTTAATTAGAGCAGGCCATGGTGGCTCAGCAGGAGTCAGAGTTCCTGCCTACCATGCCAGAGACCCGGGTTCAATTCCCGGTGCCTGCCCATGCAAAAAAAAAAAAAAATATATATATATATATATATATATATAGACCTTAATCAGACTTTTTCATTATGCAGTTATGCTCAAACTCAAAGTGAATAGGAACATAAAATAAATGTGAGAAAAAAACTACATATTCTTTGGTAAAATGAAACCTTAATTTTTTTTTTCAGGTTAAACTACAGAACAACATATCATATCAAATGGCAGACATACATCATTTAAAGGGTAAGCAACTTAATTACAGATTAAAGATATAAAAAATTGCTTAATGTTGTGTTATATATAATATATGTGAGTTAAAATTTAAGGTCTGAATCTTAATCTTATACTGTAGACAGGGTTCATGCAATGAAATGTTGTTAAAAGAATCCTCAAAGAAAAGTGAGCTGTGGCTCGGGGCCGTAAAAATCTTAGGGAAAAAATGAGGGATGATCTCTTTGTTCTGTATCCAATCTGTGAAATAACCCATTCAGGACTACGGATACTTTGGACAGGTCATCCAAACTTAATGCTTTAGTTACCTTGGGAACAGAAAGAAACTTGTCTTATACTTTCATATATAGTGACTTACAGATTTACTTAGGTGGAATGATAGGAGGTATACTAAAGCTTCAAAGAAAAAAATAGGTAAGGAGAACACGCTCTATGGTCTGTTTACACTACTTGACACCATTGCTGGCCTTTGGAGTGTGGGGTTTGAGAACCATCCCTCTTCTCACTCAGCCCTTTCATTCCAACATATTTTATTTTAAAAATTGTGCATTCACTGGCTCCAAGTTTATATATGTGGATAAGAATGATGCATGCACTCTAATTTCATACGTATCCTTTTTTTTTCTTTTCGTAAATATCCTTTTATCCCATAACATTTTAAGCCTCATTAGGTAGAATTAAATAGTCTACTTTTATCATCCTCTTGAAGAAGCCAACCTGAGCTGGTTTTGTGGTTTAGCAAAGTTGTGCCTCTCAGCTAACAAAACCATTATGATGTATTATTTGATATTATAACCCTTAAATAGAAATTAATAATTTTGTACCATCTGTGATTTAGAATAGCTTTGACTTCCTGTTGGAAATGCTGCCTGGGTATACAGATTTGTTTTTCTTGCATTTGTGTTCATGTTCTATTCTTTTTGATGCACGGAAATCTACTAGGTAGCACAAAAAATGCCACACTGTTGGTGCTGCTACTAGTTTGCAGTTTTTACAGATGATTCTACTTGTCGTCAGAGTGTATTTTTTATTAAATAATAATAGATCACTTGGATTAGAAGTCCTATGGCTTCTGCTAGTATGTCATAGAAAATGACTATCCATGCTTTTGAGTAAAAATCTTTATTTTACCCAATGTATTGAAGTATATCGTAAGATGTTTTGAAATTTTTTATGATACTCTTCAGCAGAGTAAAAGACTTTGATTTGAACTAATAACTGGATGAAGTTTTTGGTTTTGATTCATTCACTGAAGCTTGGGCTTTTTAAGATTGAATTTCATTATTGTAACTTTTGTACCTTGTGGAAGTATTTCTTTTGAAACAAATTTCATGACAAGTTGATTATAAAATCCAGATTTGACTCTTTTCATTGAAATTAATACTTCATATAATGGAATTGAAAGACACTAAGACTTTTAAAAAACCTTAGGGTGGTTAATGTTTGCTTACAAATAAAGGTAGTGAAAATTGATTTTTAATCTCTGAGATTATAAATTAGCATTCTTATTTATAGATTTATTTTGTGATTTATTTTGAATGTCTCATCTTATTTTTATGCCTATTTCTGAAAGAAAATTTGAGGTCAAATTTTTATGGAAGTAGTTTTTTTTTGCTTTAAAAATTGGTTCTTGAAATGCTAGTGATCATTGACAGGGAGAGGGTAAGGGACATGGTGTACATGAATTTTTTTCTGTTGTCTTTTTACTTCTTTTTCTGAATTGATGCAAATGTTCTAAGAAGTGACCATGATGATGAATATACAACTATGTGTTGATATTGTGAATTACTGGTTATGTATGTAGAATGGAATGATCATAAGAATGTTTGTGTTTGTTGCTATATTTTTTAAAAGTTTAAAAATTAATTTAAAAAAACCTGGTTCTATGGTGGTATGTACATATGATGGAATATTGTATGGCTACAGAAAGGAATGAAGTCATGAGGTATGTGCAATGAGGGGAATGTACCTTGCGGACATTATATGGTGCAGAATAAGCCAGAAACAAAAGAATAAATATTATATGGTGTCTTTTAGAAAATAATTATAAGGAAATTGGGGCCTAGATTTTAAGCTGCTATAGTGGTCACATTAGTGTGGAGCTGTAAATGTTATTTCTAGGTTTTGTGATGCTGTGCTATATATGTATAACTTGGTATTTCCCTAGAACTTTGGGTACATATGTGACATCTCAGACTCAGAGTTGGAGTTGTGCAGCTCAGAAAATCAGCATGCTATATACAGCAGTTGTTAAAGAAATCAAAAAAGAGATCAGGCTTCAATTAGGGATAAGAATGAAGCTGTTCTGATTGGGACTAGAGTAAATCAGAATACAGGATAAAGGATGATATTGTCTGTGTTTTAGAACCTCACCTACTGTATGAGACCAAAGAAAAAGAGATTTATTTTGTCTAAAACTTAAATTTTCTATAGAACATAGTCTAACTCAACCTGTCTAGATAGAGCATTTAAACAACCCAAATATGTGGAGCCCAGAATGAAAGTGAGGGCTTGTAATGTTGTGTAGCTTAATATAATATCCAGATACATACCAGAGTATGTTGGACAGATAATAAAAAGTACTGGCAAATTCCCTTGAAGGACTGGAGAAAAAATATGGAGCTATTAACCTTTCCCACCAAGGAGACCCCTATACTCTGTCAAACATTAGGGACTCCCAAGTCAGTAGGCCAATCTCTTGATCTTGAACTTTGCTCATTAGAAACTTATTTTTGTAGTAGGGAAGCTAAGTTACCTATCGTTATCCTTAAGAGTTACTTCCAGCAAACCTCTTTTGTTGCTTACATGTGGCCTCTCTCTCTCTAAGCCCAACTCAACTCTGCAAGGAAAATCATCTCCCTCCTACGTGGGACATGACATCCAGGGGTGAAAGTCTTCCTGGCAACGTGGAACATGACTCCCAGGGATGAGCCTGGCCCTGACACTGTGGGATCAACAACACCTTCCTGACCAAAAAAGGGGAAAGAAACATAACAAAATAAGGTTCAGTGGCTAGAAGAGTTCAAAATAGAGTCAAGAGGCTATTCTGGAGGCTACTCTTAAGCAACCTTCAGATAGATATTGCTGATTACCATGGTTTGTCAAACCCAAACCAGCACCATTCATATGAACCGTAAAGAATGCCTAGGGCTCTATCTGAGATTATACAAAAGTTGCATGCACTAAGATTACTTTCCAGAAACCTACAACCTCCAGATGGTTCCTAGACGATGTAAGTTCTGAAATCCAAAGGTGTCAGCCTCTCAAGAACATCAACTAGTTCCATCCTCCTGTCCCATATTGTCTACACCCCTTTCCAATATTAAAAAGTTAGAATGGACATAGTCCAAATATTTCTCAAGATTGGGAGAAGGATCACAGGAGAAGGAGTTAAAACAGAGAAGATTGGACTTAAATGAGTATGACTGCTGAATCATTAGACTGATACTTATTTTAGTCTCCAGTGTCTTGGAACAGCTAGAAGGAAAAATCTGAAATTGTGAAACTGTAACCCACACCAAACTTTGAAGTCTCTGTAACCCACACCAAACTTTGAAGTCTGAAATTGTGAAACTGTAACCCACACCAAACAACTTGCTGCAACATACTTTGAAATTTTTTGCTTTTTTGTATATATATTTTACAATAAAAACTTTAAAAAAATACTGATTCCAGTCAACCCATTTCTTAACTATAATCTTGTGAAAAACAACTCCACTATTCCCTAACATGCCTTAGTTCTACTATCAAAGGAAGTCCATCCTGTTCAATAACTACTGTATCTGATCTCATGTTTTTATGTTACTCTGTGGAACCTACTGTAATGACCTAGAACAGCTACACTAGACACAGAGAATCTCTGGGTTCAAATAAAGAGAATACACTGCAATCAATCACATTAAAATTGTGAAATAGGAACATTTTGTCTTTAGTTTTGCTTTCTAGTTTGCTTACTTTCCCCTTTCAAGTCTTTGTATTGACTGCTTAAGGTACCTGTTTTCTCCCTGCTTTTTAAATGTTGGGTATTCAAATGGGAAAGATTCTGATGTTTTACATCATCTAAAACTCATTTGTATGATGTTTTATTTTTCTTCATCAATTGCATTTTAAGCCTCTTTTTTTGCAACTTAGAAATAAAGGCTGTATTTCCTGATAAAAGAATTTTAAGTATTGTCAGTAGGAAAGCAGAGAGGCCATCTGAAATCTTGAAATCAATGTAATCAGATTTATTTGGAAGGTAAACTTACCTACTTCAGTTATTTAGCTCTGTAGGAAAGAGATCTGTAATCTTTCACTTCCCTTTTTCCTGAGAAGAATGAGTCCTAAAAATCACCATTTGAGGTCCATTCCCTGATTCCTGCTAAGAAGTTGCTGATATTTTTTTCAGTTGTGGTAACTTTCAGATCTAGAACCTATCCAGACTGAGCACAAGTTCATTGCACTGACCGGTTCTGTCTCTTAGTTACAAGGCTTTTTGTCACTGCCACCTGCTGAGATTTCATTGTCCCTGTAGAATCATCATCGCTGGGGTTAGAGTGTCTCCTGTCCCCAGGCTTCTGTATCTTAGAGGTTGGAACCAGGGATCAGGTAACAAGTGGAATGTGCTGATCAGGATTACTTGGCCTCAGGTCCAGTCATTACTTTTATCTGGAAAATACTAAGATCAACATGTTTACATAATAGGAAATTAATAGAGTAAAAAGAGAAATTAAAAAATGTGGCTTGAATATGTAAAAATAACATTAACTACAAGCATTTTATGTGAATCACTTTTTATACCTGATTATTATACTATGCAATAGTTATTATTGTGCATATTGTTAAAGCTTTAATTTACACACATTGTCAAATGTTTATTGTGACTTCTAAATTTATATTTGTTGTAACCACAGTTGTAATTCTACAAATAAAATTTAGAAAGTAGAGAAAAAGTAAATGCTCAGACTCCTACCACCAAACATAATTTATTTGATATATTTTGGTTCTCGTCTTTTTACACAGGTACGGATATAAAAAATAGGTTTACATCCTGCTTTTAAAAAGCTTATATCCCAAGCATTTAGTCTTTAAAGTAACAAGACTATTTCTACAAGTCTTTTGTGAAAAGTATATGTTATAGTATAGTATTTTGGTACATTATGGTTAGATATTATATTTTAGTCATAATAGCTGTTGCTTATATAGTATAGATTTCTGTTCCCATTTATAAAAATTAGGACTTTTATAATTACTACTTATGTTAATTGCTAAGGCTGTTAGCTAATTTTTAAATAATCTATCCAAAAAACTCTTCTCTGCCTACATTTATCTATAGGCTCCAATGATGAGGGAATGAAATCTAGAAAATGTGGGGCCAGTGATTATGGATTAAATGTTACAAAAAGCATCTGGCCCACGTTTTAATTTACTATCCAGCTTTGGATTTCATGTAATCCATTACAATTAGAAACTTCTTCCCTAATCCAGAAATTATAAGATTTGAAAAGGAAATTTTAGTGTATTTGGACCTACTTCAGTAGCAAAATTAGAAATGAAATAACGTGATGAGTCCCTAAATTGGGAGTCAAATGTGATTTAAAATGAAAAAGAAACCTTGTATTTTGTATCCTTAGCCATCATATCTAAAAGATATGAATTTTTTTTACTTCTATAAAGCAGATAGGTATAAAGAGAAAGGCATTTAGTATATATATTCAGAATGTGAAAAGATTAGTAATTTTTAATATTTCAGATAGCTATAAATACCACTAAAGTGATATTGTTTTAAAAATAAATTTTATTGCCCATTAATATATTATAAATGCAACTAAATTTTGTACCAATTATATAATTTAACTCCTTAAGAGTTTAAGAGAGAAAAATTGAGAAGTATGTTTATTGCCATAATTTCTCAATAGAAAGCATTAGATTGGGTAAACTATTCCTTTGGTTTTTACCTTTTGTTAATAGAGCAACTTGCTGAGCTTCGTCAGGAGTTTCTTCGGCAAGAAGACCAGCTTCAGGACTATAGGAAGAACAATACTTACCTTGTGAAGAGGTTAGAATATGAGAGGTAAGATACTTCATGCAATGAATATTTCTAAATATGAAATAGCTGTCTGACTTTTGGGCTTAATTCATTTCCTGCTTTCTGATTTCTGTTTTGCTTTCCTTCTCTTTGTTTTCTTAGAACTTAAATTTTTAAAAAGTTTTCTTTAGATGCCTCTTTGAAATACATATTCTTTTATTGTGATATGTTAACACCATGAATATATCTTAAAAGTCATGTTGTGTCTATATCTACCAATGTTGTAGGATTCATTTTGAGACAGAAAATCTTGCAAGCTTTGTTTTATTGAATTGAATGTGACAAAGACTGAAAGAAGATTCTGTGGTTCTCTTGGAAGGGCATCTAGGAGATGAAGATAGTACTGGAAGATGTACCTGGAATAGCTGAGTGTTGCTGCTTCTCCTGCTTTGCACATCAGTGCCCTTGCTTTCATTTGGTGATGAGGTTAGGGAACCTCTTAGGGTCCGTTTTTTTTTTTTTTTGTTTTTTAGTGATCACTCTTTAAAAGTCTTAATTATATATATGTATTTTTTTAATAAATCTTCACGCACATACATTCTATACATGGTATATAATCAGTGGCTCACAATATCATCATATAGTTGTGTATTCATTACCATGATCGTTTTTTTAGAACATTTGCATCACTCCAGAAAAAAATAAAAAGAAAAAAACTCATATATATCATACACCTTACCTCTCACTTTCATTGACCTGTAGTGTTTCCATCTACCAAATTTATTTTACCCTTTGTACCTGCCCATTATTTATTTAGTTTGTTAGTTATTTTTATCCATATTTTTTACTCATCATTCCATACCCTAGATATAAGGTGCACCAGACACAAGGTTTTCATAATCACACAGTCACATTGTAAATGTAGTATCTTTACTGTTTTTTTTTTTTTTTTAAATAAATGTTATATCTTTATACAATCTTTTTCAAGAATCTAGGCTCCTGGAACACAGCTCAACAGTGTTAGGTACTTCCCTCTAGGCACACCAATATACCATAAATTAAAAAGGGATATTCTATGTAATGCATAAGAATAACTTCCAGGATAACCTCTCGACTCTGTTTGAAATCTCTCAGCCACTGTATTTTATCTCATTTCTGTCTTCCCTCTTTTGGTCAAGAAGGTTTTCTCAATCTCTTTATACTGGGTCCCAGCTTATCCTGGAGTTCTCTTCCACGTTACCAGGAAGATTTACACCCTTGAGAGTCATGTCCCATGTAGAAGGGAGGAAAGTAAGTTAACCTGCTGAGCTGGCTTAGAGAAAAAGGCCACACCTGAGCAACAAAAGAGGTTTTCTGGGGGTGACTCATAGGCCTCATTTTTAAAAAAATTTATTTATTAATTAAAAAAATAAAGAAAAAATAAAACAACATACATAATCAGTAATTCACAATATCATCACTTAGTTGCATATTCATCATTTCTTAGAACATTTGCATTAATTCAGAAAAAGAAATAAAAAGACAACAGAAAAAGAAATAAAACGAAAACAGGAAAGAAAAAAAAGATTATACCTACCATACCCCTTACCCCTTGCTTTCATTGATCACTAGCATTTAAACTAAATTTATTTTAGCATTTGTTCCCCCTATTATTTATTTTTATTCCATATGTTCTACTCCTTTGTTGACAAGGTAGATAAAAGGAGCATCAGACACAAGGTTTTCACAATCACACAGTCACATTGTAACAGCTGTATCATTATTCAATCATCCTCAAGAAACATGGCTACTGGAACACAGCTCTGCATTTTCAGGCAGTTCCCTCCAGCCTCTCCTTTACATCTTGAATAACAAGATGATATCTACTTGATGCGTAAGAATAACCTCCAGGATAACCTCTATACTCTGTTTGGAATCTCTCAGCCATTGACACTTCGTCTCATTTCCCTCTTCCCCCTTTTGGTCAAGAAGGTTTTCTCAATCCCTTGATGCTGGGTCTCAGCTCATTCTAGGGTTTTTCTCAGTCCTTTGATACTGAGTCTCCGTTCATTCCAAGATCTCTGTCCCACGTTGCCAGGAAGGTCCACACCCCTGGGAGTCATGTCCCACGTAGAGAGGGGTAGGGTGGTGAGACTGTTCGATGTGTTGGCTGGAGAGAGGGGCCACATCTGCGCAACAAAAGAGGCTCTCTTGGGGGTGACTCTTAGGCCTAAGTTTTAAGTAGACTTGACCTATCCTTTGTGGGGTTAAGTTTCATATGAACAAACCCCAAGACTGGGGGCTCTGCATAGGCCTCATTTGAAGTAGGCTTTGCCTATCCTTAACAGGAATAAATTTCGTAGGGACGAACCCCAAGATTGAGGGTTCAGCCTGTTGATTTGGTTGTCCCCACTACTTGCAAGAATATTGGAAATTCTCCAAATGGAGAAGCTGAATATTTCCTCCTTTTTCCCCATTCCACCAAGGAGACTTTGCAAATACTTCTTTATTCACTGCCCAAATCACTCTGGAATTTATTGGGGTAGCAAACTAACCTGGACAAACCAACAAAATCTCATGCCCTATTCAAGATTCCATGTACTTTGGTGTTCAACTAAACTGAACATACAAGTTAGATTAAGAAATGCACCACCCAAGATATAAATTTTGTACCAAATAAACATCTCTCCCTTTACAAAAGTTGAAGTTTTAAAATGTGGTAAAAAAACTCTATTATAATCTTTAATCACTTTCATGGCAAAGGATATTTTTTAGAGCTGCACTCCGCAAATTAGAAAGAATTGCTCTGTTTTAAAGTACCATTTGTTTCTTGCTCATATATCAATGTGCTATACTTATGTATGTATGTATTTTAACTTAACAGTATCCAAACTTCTCCATCTTTCTGTAGGATTAAAAATGTAGTATATTTAGAGGCAATATATTATTCCAACATATTAAGGTATTAAAGCTTGTTTAATTCTTGCTTGTTCACTGTTAGAGTTTCCCTTTTTTTTTTTAAACTGTTATAACTATCACAGTATAAAAATCTTTATACACAAAGGGTCCATTGCCCCCTTTTGTTATTTCAGTGGTGCCTATTCTCAAACATAGAATTCCTGAAACAGATTATTTTATCGGTGTTGTTTCTCTTTGAGCATAGATGAAATATTACTTTCAGAAATCATAGTACTAATTTGTAATGTAGGTGTTTTTCATAGCCTCAATATTTTTTTTTATATTTCTAATTTAATTTTCTAGTAAAGGTATAAGGTATAACTATATATACATATACAAAGTATAATTTACATTTTTAATGCTGAAACAGCCTTTTTCTGTGTAGAATTAATCATCATTATACGTGGATTCCATGTTTGTAAATTTGCCTACTCAGTAAAATATACTTGTGGCCTCCAAATCATTTTAAATGGACTTTTGTGGTCATCTCTGGACATCTGCAGAGTGGCAAAAAATTTGAGTTGCCCAAAGCACATGTTACCTGCTGAGGTTGAACAAGGAAATGCTTTGCTTTCTTGTTTCAGCTTTCATACTGTAAACAAGTATCCTTTTTCATGGTATATATAGTACTACATTTTTTATATTTTTGCTTTTTTTATTGGTGAATTTGCTGTTTGAAATAACCCCCAAGTAGAGCGCTGAGGTGATGTCTAGTGTCCGTAAGTTCAAGAAGGTTGTGTAGTGCCTTACAGAGAAAAATACATATGTTAACAGCTTCATTCAAGCACTAGTTATAGTATTATTGGCTATGAGTTCAGTTTTAATGAATAAACTATATATTAATAAGATAACTTTAAATAGAAGCATGCATAAAACAAGATTACATATTAATCAGTTGACAAAAGTGATGACACCACAGGCACACAGAAACCTAAGCAGTGATTCAGTATTTGTTAATTCAGAGTTTGCGGTGACTTGATAGACTGTAATTACCACAAATAATGAGAATCAAAAGGACTTAATGGTTATTTTTGTCTTTTTGCATGAATGCTATATTTATAGCCTTTGACTTCTTGTCCCATGGAAAGTCATCATTTTTATTTCTTTTGTTCCTTTACATTTTCTCTTGAGGGTACCAGTCGTTTAGCTTAGACTTTTATTATTGTGCTTAAAGTGCTAAGTACTAGATGAGTCATATGCTGCCATTCCTTGCCAGATGAGTCATATGCTGCCATTCCTTGCCAGTTCTCGTGATTTTGGCTTTTCTATTCTATTACTATATATTGGTAGTCACAGATTTCTACAGTATTTTTCTCTTTTGTGGTTGAAATTGGCTCTTGCGGTTGTTTCTCTATAAATGCGAGTTGTAAAATTAATAAAAAATGAATTGTTTTAATCTTTCTAATTTCCGTTTTCTCAATTGTTAGCTTTATCAGTATTCTTTATCCTGTAATAAATGTTTAAATGTTTTTAAATTTTTGACTTCGTTCTAGTTTTATGTCTGCTCCGTCATTCCTTGTCCACTCTCCTCTGTTAACTAAAAGTTTTATCTTTAGGAAAGTATTTCAGCTTCTAGACAGTTTGAGAATCCAATCTAAGATAATATAATCTAAAAGAGTGACTCTGTAATTTAGTTTTCAGTGTGGACAACAGATAAAGAAATTAAGAACACAGCATGAAGAAAATATTAAAAAGTTAGCAGACCAGTTTTTGCAGGAACAAAAGGTAAGTTTTAATAAATATATTTAATTCAAAATATGTTCTTGTTAGAAGAATTTAATTTGGAAATTATTTTGTGAAGCATATTTTTAAGTATTAAAGCCTGCCTAGTTCCAAAATGATTTACAGTGGCTTTATTGCTGAGTAAATTGGACATAAGCAAAAATGTAATCTGAACTCTTAAAACTAATCTTGAGGTAAGATACCTTTTACCTGTTTTTTAAAACTAATTTTTGCTGTTATTATATTTTTCAGATTGTAAAATGGATATTTTACTAAAATTGGCTACTGTCTAGAATTTTATACATTTGAAAAATAGAAAAAAATTGAGACAGTTTTTCTTTATCAATCTCTGTTATTTGAACATCCTTACTTAAAATACAGAAATGAAGCACTAGCCACTATAACGAATTTTGATTAATATTGTAGGGGATGGCAATTTTTTGGATTAATTTATCCATTTAAACTTGATATGTATTATGAAGGCTTTGCTAGAAATACAGAGAATTTTTTTGAAGATTGCTAGTAGTTATTAAGGACATGATTCATTTCCTATACCCTATAATTTCATCTGGCTAGTCATGTTTTGCATTGTCTTGTTATTTAAAGTAAAAGGAGATTTAATAGTGAAAGGTGTTTTTCTTGCTCTTTGGTGGCATCTCACCTAAAGGTCTAGAAATTGGAAACCAGGTTTACCATTAGCTATTTCACTATTTGAAGCATAATAGTAAGGATATTGTTTTCTCTTTTTATTTTTTGAATCTGCAAAGTAGGATAGCTATTACCCGTCCACAGTTTATCCCTGTAGAAATGTGAGGATGAATTGGGTGAAAGAAGGTAGGCTGGAGAGAGCTCATAAAGTAGTGGGCATTGAAGGCAGTCGGACGGTACTGTGGAGACACTAGGGGGACAGAGGAGCATGGTAGGACACAAAAGGAAGGGGAACAGAAATTTGCTATGGCAAGTGTAAGTCCAAAATATAAATAATGGGGTAAATTTGCTCTTTTTTGTTCTTCTCAAGGAGAACAGATGAGAACTTTTCTTTTCTTAGTCAAATGTAGTTCCGTCTCTAAAACACTAGGCTATTTTATCACTTGACTAATGTCCTCTTCAATCCCTCTCTGCCATTATCCTGCCCTAAATGGAACAAGGCAGAACAAGAATGGAGGTTTCTAGAGAACTTCTTTCTAGAGTAAATCACTGACCCTTATCCTTGCAATCTTCCTACCCTTCAGGCTCTCTTTGAGTCTACTCCCCACCCTCCATTTTCTATTCTTCAACTCCTATGACAAATTGGTTCTGTGAAATCTGAGATGTTTTTTCATAGGAACAAATCCAATGTTAGCTATGTGAAATAAGGTTAAGTAGTGTTTAGGGATATATGTATTTTGAGACCAACCACATGCCTATCTTAGAAAGTACTGAGAAGGTATCTGCAAACTAGAGCTACAGGAAAGATCCAGCCTGTTGCTTAGTTTTGTAGTGCCCATAAGCTAAGAATGGTTTTACATATGTAAATGGTTTTAAAAATCAAAAGAACAAAAATATTTTTTGAAATGTGAAAATTATAAAAAATTCAAATTTCAATGACCATACATAAAATTTTATTTGAACTCAGCCACACTCCACTCATTGGTTTAGTGCTTTCGTGTTGCAGAGGCAGAGAAGCTGTCACAGACCAGATACTAAGGAGACTGTAGGATTAAATGCAGTGTAGTTTCTTGAAGTGGATCCTGGAACAGAAAAGGGACTTAGTGACAAAACTGGTGAAATCTGAATAAAGTCTAGAATTTAGTTAATAATAATGTACTAATGTTGGTTTCTTAGTTTTGGTAAATGTACCATGAGATGTTTGCATTGGGGAAACTGGGCAAGGGATGTAAGGAAGCTCTGTGTATTATCTTTGCAACTTTTCTGTAAATCTAAAATTATTTGAGTGTTAAAAATTTATTTAAAAAAATTAGGAGTCACCCTTATAGAATCCCTAGCATTACAAATAGAAAAATTCTTAGTGTAAGAATTTTTAATATTGTCATTTCATGTAAAGGTACCGTCATGTAAAGGTACTGTCATTAATAATGCATCAAAGGCACATCTTTGTTAATTATTTTAAATGGAAAATTATTTTTAAACAATAGCATCTGACTTTTGCTTTTTGTTTAATATCTCTTGTTTTATCCACACCTGCAAAAATACTGGATTACTACAGAAATAGTGTTATGGTATAGAATTACAGTGAGAATACAGAGATTCTAGGTGACTTCTCAGGCTGTTCCTCATGAATTTTCTCATCTTTGGCCTTCATATTGACGTGTTCACAGATTTCAGTTTATTTCACTTAACATTGATTAATCTCTCAGAACTTATTCTAGCTTACCAAATTCACAGAGAGTGTATAGTGAGGCAGTGTAACATGATTAAAAGTATGGGATTTAGAGTCATAAAGACCATGATTTGAATCCCCTTCCCACAGTTCTCTAGCTTTGTGCACTTGGACAAGCTAACTTAACTTCTTTAAGCCTCAGTTTTTTTGTTTTTATTTTTTAGTTTTTCCTCAAGCTGTTCATTTATTTCTACTCAAAGATAGATATGGAAACAGTTTGTAATCTGTAAAGCATGGTGCAGATGTTTGCTGTTTATCTGTCAGGTTCACTGAAATACTTATACCTGATTGTTAAAGCATCCCTTCCTCTCCTTTATTGTGATAAACTCTTAAGATTTGATTCTTGTTTCTCTAGATTTCTTATAGGTATTTTAGTACTATTATGTTTTTATACCATTACTAATAATTATATTACATAAGCTTTAGAGTTTACTATGTATGCGTTGAACATTAACTGGAGGGACTTATATGGCAACCAAGTTTGTGCACTTGTCTCCTTGCCTCTCCCGATTTTCCATTGAAGTGATTTGACTAATATAAGCCTATACCACCAAGAGAAATGAGTCAAGTTTAACAATATACCTGAAGATTCAAGTTTCCAGGAGATGACATGGTTAGGAGCAGATGGGAAGGAGCGCTGGCTGGTTTATTGTCCTGCCTTTCCTTGCTGTGCTTGGTTGGCCAGTGCTCCTAAGAAAAAGTGTGTCTGTTTTCCACCCTTACCCTCTCTACTTGGGGAAAAGGCTCACAGTGTCAGTAGCTATCTGCCACACTTGAGCAGGCACCCATGAGCTCATCTCCTCCTGTATGCCATCCTGCTTGATTCCAGCACATTCCTCCAGAGAATTCACCCTGTTCATAGCACCCAGGATGATGCTGAATGGTAGGACTCCATAGCAATCCACAGTACTCAGCAGACTATCTTTCTTGCAGGATCACTTCCTCAGTATAGTATAGAGAATTACCTCTACCTAATATTATAGGTCATTTACTATAATTAGAGGCTTTAAAAAGTATTAATTATTCTTTGACTTCATTATCAGGTATGAAAACAGAACAGAAATTAATATGATGTTCCAGAAATTAATATGATGTTCAAAATTTAGACCTATTGTATATGTTTTAAATGATGATCTGTTTCAGGACATTTAATTAATAGTTGTGTTAATGGTTTAGCATTTTGAACTGAAAAATATTTACTGTTACTAAATCTTTATCTATCAGCAAGAGACGCACAGGGTTCAATCAAATGATGGCAATGATTTGAGTATAAATGACCATGCAGTACCTAAAAATATTCCAAAAGTAGCTGAGAATGCTGCTGATAAGAATGAAGAGCCTTCAAGCAATCATATTCCACGTGGGAAAGGTATTATTATTTTGTTTTGTGTTAGTAGGATACTGACTTTTTCTTCCCATTTTGATGTTATAAAGAATATTGGTTTGATATTAGTTTGCTTCGATTAGGTGTCTGTATTGTTTAAATTTGAATCCTTTAATAGAGGAGAAAAACTGAGTTACATCTATGTCCATAGTAAGATATAAAGATGTTCAGTCAATGTAGTTTATTGCCTTAGGAACTGTTTGATACATTCCAAGAACACATTTTCAATTAATTTAAGGAAAAATAAAGAATTGTATCTTTTTGTTACTTGGGCAGAACAAATCAAACAAGGTGGTGATGCAGGAATGCCTGGGATAGAAGAGAATGACCTTGCAAAAGTTGAAGATCTTCCCACTTGTAAGTAATAATTAGAAAATTCAACTAAAGGGATCATGTTATTCTTCAAGTGACTCCATTTTCTTTTTTTAAATAACACTTGGGAAAATGTACAGATATTTGGATAATTGATATTTCCAGTTAATTAACTACCCATTGATTGTCAGGATTTTTTTGGATGCAATTTTTATGAACTTTTTTGCTAAAAGGTGTAAAATACTTTTTTGCTTTGATAAATTGAGTGAGTCAAACACATTTGAACATTTTCTTGATAACTCAGGGTTATTAGAATAGTTGTGCTGTGCTAGAGCCATTCATGTTTACAGAAGTACAAATGGCCTTTTTTTTTTCATTTTAAATGTTCTCAGAATGTTGTGGTGTTGGTGTACTTTAATGTGGCATAGTAATACTCTTATTTAGGAAATAAGTAATACTCTTATTTAGGAAATAAATAAGAGTAATACTCTTACTTAGAAATGATTTAGGTTTGGGGGGCTTAACTTGTCCTTTTATGAATTACCTCATGTTTTTTAATAGTTTTTTTACTTTTTCTTTTCTTCTATTATGGCAACTTCTGTTCAGGCTTATTTCTTTCTTTATTAGTGGGTTTGTTTCTTATTATCCATTTTCACTTCAAGTCTCTCAATGCTGCTGTCCTAATCCCATTCAGTTTTTCTTTTTTTCTTCATGTTTCTTCTTTGTTTGGTTTGCCATTTCTATGTTTCTTGGCTTTTATAGGTACTTCCTCCACCAAATACCAGTTCATTATGGTGGAAAAAGCAGAATTAACAGCATGTCTTTGCTTCTTCATGGTTGTTTTTATTTTGTATGTATCTCAGTGATTACTTCTACAGTTACAGCTAACATATGTGGCTGAAATTGCTGAGGGTCTAAGGTTTAAATCTATGAACTATTAATCCTTTCATTTTTTTTCTTCTTACTGGTAGTTAAATATTAATTCCCTTGTTTTCCATGTTATTTTTTGAACATTTTTTTAATTGTGGAATGTAACATATATACAAAATAGCAATACTTTACACAGTATTTGTAGCAATTAGTTATAGAATTGATTTTGAAGTGTGGTATGGGTTTACAGGTCCACAATTTCAAGTTTTTCCTTGTTGCTGCTCCAAAACACTGGAGACTAAAAGAAATATCAACCCAATGATTTAGTAGTCATACTCATTTGTTAAATCCTATCTTCTGCTTTAGCTCCTCCTTCTCCTTTGATCCTTCTCCCAATCTTTAGCGATATTTGGACTATGTCTGTTCTTATTTTTTATGTTGGAAAGGGGTATTGACAGTATGGGACAGGGGGATGGAACTAGTTGATATTCTTGGAGAGGCTGGCACCTCTTGGTTTTAAGACTTATCTGGCCTAGGAACCATTGTAGGTTCCTAGGTTGTAGGTTTCCGGAAAATAATCTTAGTGTGTGCAACTTTTGTAAATGTGTGCAACTGTTGTATAATCTCAGAGCCCTAGGCATTCTTTAGGGTTAATATGGACGGTGTTGGTTGGGGTTTGACAAATCGTGGTAATTAGTAGTATCTAGTTGAAGGTTGCTTACGAGTAGCCTCCAGAATAACCTCTTAACTCTGTTTTGAACTCTCTTAGCTACTGAACCTCATTTTGTTATTTTTCTTTTTCCTCTTTTGGTCAGGAAGGTGTTTATTTTCCTCCTTTTGGTCAGGAAGGCATTGTTGAACCCACAGTGCCTGTGTAAGGCTCATCCCTAGGAATCATATCCCAGTTTCCCAAGGAAACTTTCACCCCTGAATGTCATATCTCACATAGGGGAAGGGTAATGATTTTACTTGCGGAATTGGGCTTAGAGAGAGAGAGAGAGAGGCCGCATGTGAGCAACAATAGAGGTTTTCTGAAAGCAGCTGTTAAGCAGAAATATAGGTAGGCTTAGCATCTCTACCACAGAAATAAATTTCATAAAAGCAAGCCTCAAGATCAAGGGCTTGGCCTTTTGACATGAGAGTCCCTAATGTCTTAGAAAATATCAGTGGTTTCCCCAGTGGGAAAGTTTAATAGTTCCATATTTTTTCTCCATTCCCTCAAGGATCTTTGCCATTTCTTTTTTTTTTTTTTTTTAATTAATTAAAGAAAAAAAAAGAAATTAGCCCAGCATTTAGAAATCATTCCATTCTACATATGCAATCAGTAATTCTTAATATCATCACATAGATGCATGATCATCATTTCTTAGTACATTTGCATCGATTTAGAAGAAGAACTAGCAAAACAACAGAAAAAGATATAGAATGTTAATATAGAGAACAAAAATAAAAATAATAATAATAGTACAAAAAAAAAGACAAACAAACGAACAGACAGACAAAAAAAAAACCTATAGCTCAGATGCAGCTTCATTCAGTGTTTTAACATGATTACTTTACAATTAGGTATTATTGTGCTTTCCTTTTTTTTTATTAGTTTTTATTTATTTTATTTTTTTATTTTTTATTTTTTGATTAATGGAAAGAAAAAAAAAAGAAATTAACACAACATTTAGAAATCATACCGTTCTACATATGCACTCAATAATTCTTAACATCATCACATAGATGCATGATCATCGTATCTTAGTACATTTGCATCGGTTTAGAGGAACTAGCAACACAACAGAAAAAGATATAAAATGTTAATATAAAGAAAAGAAATAAAAGTAGTAATAATAGTAAAAAACAACAACAACAAACAAACAAACAAACAAGCAAACAAAAACAAAAAAAACCCTATAGCTCAGATGCAGCTTCATTCAGTGTTTTAACATGATTGCTTTACAATTAGGTATTATTGTGCTGTCCATTTTTGAGTTTTTGTATCTAGTCCTGTTGCACAGTCTGTATCCCTTCAGCTTCAATTACCCATTGTCTTACCCTGTTTCTAACTCCTGCTGAACTCTGTTACCAATGACATATTTCAAGTTTATTCTCGAATGTCCGTTCACATCAGTGGGACCATACAGTATTTGTCCTTTAGTTTTTGGCTGGATTCACTCAGCATAATATTCTCTAGGTCCATCCATGTTATTACATGGTTCATAAGTTTATCTTGTCTTAAAACTGCATAATATTCCATCGTATGTATATACCACAGTTTGTTTAGAGGTGCTGTCCATTTTTGAGTTTTTGTATCTAGTCCTGTTGCACAGTCTGTATACCTTCAGCTCCAATCACCCATTATCTTACCCTGTTTCTAACTCCTGCTGAACTCTGTTACCAATGACATATTCCAAGTTTATTCTCGAATGTCGGTTCACATCAGTGGGACCATACAGTATTTGTCCTTTAGTTTTTGGCTAGACTCACTCAGCATAATGTTCTCTAGGTCCATCCATGTTATTACATGCTTCATAAGTTTATTCTGTCTTAAAGCTGCATAATATTCCATCGTATGTATATACCACAGTTTGTTTAGCCACTCGTCTGTTGATGGACATTTTGGCTGTTTCCATCTCTTTGCAATTGTAAATAACGCTGCTATAAACATTGGTGTGCAAATGTCCGTTTGTGTCTTTGCCCTTAAGTCCTTTGAGTCGATTCCCAGCAATGGTATTGCTGGGTCGTATGGCAATTCTATATTCAGCTTTTTGAGGAACCGCCAAACTGCCTTCCACGCTGGTTGCACCCTTTGACATTCCCACCAACAGTGGATAAGTGTGCCTCTTTCTCCGCATCCTCTCCAGCACTTGTCATTTTCTGTTTTGTTGATAATGGCCATTCTTTCTGGTGGGTGTGAGATGATATCTCATTGTGGTTTTGATTTGCATTTCTCTAATGGCCAGGGACATTGAGCATCTCTTCATGTGCCTTTTGGCCATTTGTATTTCCTCTTCAGGAAATACAACAGATAGGTGTCTGTTCAAGTCTTTTTCCCATTTTGTAATTGGGTTGGCTGTCTTTTTGTTGTTGAGTTGAACAATCTCTCTTTATAAATTCTGGATACTAGACCTTTATCTGATATGTCGTTTCCAAATATTGTCTCCTATTGTGTAGGCTGTCTTTCTACTTTCTTGATGAAGTTCTTTGATGCACAAAAGTGTTTAATTTTGAGGAGCTCCCATTTATTTATTTCTTTCTTCAGTGCTCTTGCTTTAGGTTTAAGGTCCATAAAACCACCTCCAATTGTAAGTTTCATAAGATATCTCCCTACATTTTCCTCTAACTGCTTTATGGTCTTAGACCTAATGTTTAGATCTTTGATCCATTTTGAGTTAACTTTTGTATAGGGTGTGAGATACGGGTCTTCTTTCATTCTTTTGCATATGGATATCCAGTTCTCTAGGCACCATTTATTGAAGAGACTGTTCTGTCCTAGGTGAGTTGGCTTGACTGCCTTATCAAAGATCAAATGTCCATAGATGAGAGGGTCTATATCTGAGCACTCTATTCGATTCCATTGGTCGATATATCTATCTTTATGCCAATATCATGCTGTTTTGACCACTGTGGCTTCATAATATGCCTTAAAGTCAGGCAGCGCGAGACCTCCAGCTTCGTTTTTTTTCCTCAAGATGTATTTAGCAATTCGGGGCACCCTGCCCTTCCAGATAAATTTGCTTATTGGTTTTTCTATTTCCGAAAAATAAGTTGTTGGGATTTTGATTGATATTGCATTGAATCTGTAAATCAATTTAGGTAGGATTGACATCTTAACTATATTTAGTCTTCCAGTCCATGAACACGGTATGCCCTTCCATCTATTTAGGTCTTCTGTGATTTCTTTTAACAGTTTTTTGTAGTTTCTTTATATAGGTTTTTTGTCCCTTTAGTCAAATTTATTCTTAGGTATTTCATTCTTTTAGTTGCAATTGTAAATGGGATTCGTTTCTCGATTTCCCCCTCAGTTTGCTCATTACTAGTGTATAGAAAAGCTGCAGATTTTTGAATGTTGATCTTGTAACCTGCTACTTTGCTGTACTCATTTATTAGCTCTAGTAGTTTTGTTGTGGATTTTTCGAGTTTTCGACGTATAGTATCATATCGTCTGCAAACAGTGATAGTTTTACTTCTTCCTTTCCAATTTTGATGCCTTGTATTTCTTTTTCTTGTCTAATTGCTCTGGCTAGAACCTCCAACACAATGTTGAATAATAGTGGTGATAATGGACATCCTTGTCTTGTTCCTGATCTTAGGGGGAAAGTTTTCAATTTTTCCCCATTGAGGATGATATTAGCTGTGGGTTTTTCATATATTCCCTCTATCATTTTAAGGAAGTTCCCTTGTATTCCTATCTTTTGAAGTGTTTTCAACAGGAAAGGATGTTGAATCTTGTCAAATGCCTTCTCTGCATCAATTGAGATGATCATGTGACTTTTCTGCTTTGATTTGGTGTATTACATTAATTGATTTTCTTATGTTGAACCATCCTTGCATACCTGGGATGAATCCTACTTGGTCATGATGTATAATTCTTTTAATGTGTTGTTGGATACGATTTGCTAGAATTTTATTGAGGATTTTTGCGTCTATGTTCATTAGAGAGATTGGCCGGTAGTTTTCTTTTTTTGTAATATCTTTACCTGGTTTTGGTGTGAGGGTGATGTTGGCTTCATAGAATGAATTAGGTAGTTTTCCCTCCACTTCGATTTTTTTGAAGAGTTTGAGGAGAGTTGGTACCAATTCTTTCTGGAATGTTTGATAGAACTCACATGTGAAGCCGTCTGGTCCTGGACTTTTCTTTTTAGGAAGCTTTTGAATGACTTATTCAGTTTCTTTACTTGTGATTGGTTTGTTGAGGTCATCTATGTCTTCTTGAGTCAAAGTTGGTTGTTCATGTCTTTCCAGGAACCCGTCCATTTCATCTAAATTGTTGTATTTATTAGTGTAAAGTTGTTCATAGTATCCTGTTATTACCTCCTTTATTTCTGTGAGGTCAGTAGTTATGTCTCCTCTTCCATTTCTGATCTTATTTATTTGCATCCTCTCTCTTCTTCTTTTTGTCAATCTTGCTAAGGGCCCATCAATCTTATTGATTTTCTCATAGAACCAACTTCTGGTCTTATTGATTTTCTCTATTGTTTTCAATTTCATTTATTTCTGCTCTAATCTTTGTTATTTATTTCCTTTTGCTTACTTTGGGATTCGTTTGCTGTTCTTTCTCCAGTTCTTCAAAGTGGACAGTTAATTCCTGCATTTTTGCCTTTTCTTCTTTTCTGATATAGGCATTTAGGACAATAAATTTCCCTCTTAGCACTGCCTTTGCTGCATCCCATAAGTTTTGATATGTTGTGTTTTCATTTTCATTCGCCTCTAGGTATTTGCTAATTTCTCCTTTCACCCACTCGTTGTTTAAGAGTGTGTTGTTGAGCCTCCATGTATTTGTGAATTTTCTGGCACTCGGCCTATTATTGATTTCCAACTTCATTCCTTTATGATCCGAGAAAGTGTTGTGTATGATTTCAATCTTTTTAAATTTGTTAAGACTTGCTTTGTGACCCAGCATATGGTCTATCTTTGAGAATGATCCATGAGCCCTTGAGAAAAAGGTGTATCCTGCTGTTGTGGGATGTAATGTCTTATAAATGTCTGTTAAGTGTAGCTCATTTATAGTAATATTCAGATTCTCTATTTCTTTATTGATCCTCTGTCTAGATGTTCTGTCCATTGATGAGAGTGGTGAATTGAAGTCTCCAACTATTATGGTATATGAGTCTATTTCCGTTTTCAGTGTTTGCAGTGTATTCCTCACGTATTTTGGGGCATTCTGGTTCGGTGCGTAAATATTTATGATTGTTATGTCTTCTTGTTTAATTGTTCCTTTTATTAGTATATAGTGTCCTTCTTTGTCTCTTTTAACTGTTTTACATTTGAAGTCTAATTTGTTGGATATTAGTATAGCAACTCCTGCTCTTTTCTGGTTGTTATTTGCATGAAATATCTTTTCCCAACCTTTCACTTTCAACCTATGTTTATCTTTGGGTCTAAGATGTGTTTCCTGTAGACAGCATATAGAAGGATCCTGTTGTTTAATCCATTCTGCCAATCTATGTCTTTTGATTGGGGAATTCAGTCCATTAACATTTAGTGTTATTACTGTTTGGATAATATTTTCCTCTACCATTTTGCCTTTTGTATTATATATATCGTATCTGATTTTCCTTCTTTCTACACTCTTCTCCATACCTCTCTCTTCTGTCTTTTCGTATCTGACTCTAGTGCTCCCTTTAGTATTTCTTGCAGAGCTGGTCTCTTGGTCACAAATTCTCTCAGTGACTTTTTGTCTGAGAATGTTTTAATTTCTCCCTCATTTTTGAAGGATAATTTTGCTGGATATAGGAGTCTTGGTTGACAGTTTTTCTCTTTTAGTAATTTAAATATATCATCCCACTGTCTTCTAGCTTCCATGGTTTCTGCTGAGAAATCTACACATAGTCTTATTGGGTTTCCCTTGTATGTGATGGATTGTTTTTCTCTTGCTGCTTTCAAGATCCTCTCTTTCTCTTTGATCTCTGACATTCTAATTAGTAAGTGTCTTGGAGAACGCCTATTTGGGTCTAATCTCTTTGGGGTGCGCTGCACTTCTTGGATCTGTAATTTTAGGTCTTTCATAAGAGTTGGGAAATTTTCAGTGATAATTTCTTCCATTAGTTTTTCTCCTCCTTTTCCCTTCTCTTCTCCTTCTGGGACACCCACAGCACGTATATTTGTGCGGTTCATATTGTCCTTGAGTTCCCTGATCCCCTGTTCAAATTTTTCCATTCTTTACCCGATAGTTTCTGTTTCTTTTGGAATTCAGATGTTCCATCCTTCAAATCACTAATTCTATCTTCTGTCTCTTTAAATCTATCATTGTAGGTATCCATTGGTTTTTCCATCTTTTCTACTTTATCCTTCACTTCCATAAGTTCTGTGATTTGTTTTTTCAGTTTTTCTATTTCTTCTTTTTGTTCAACCCATGTCTTCCTCATGTCCTGCCTCAATTTATCGATTTCGTTTTTGAAGAGGTTTTCCATTTCTGTTCATATATTCAGCATTAGTTGTCTCAGCTCCTGTATCTCATTTAAACTATTGGTTTGTTCCTTTGACTGGGCCATATTTTCAATCTTCTGAGCGTGGTCCGTTATCTTCTGCTTGCGTCTGGGCATTCAGTCAGATTTCCCTGGGTGTTGGACCCAACAGTTTGGAAGATTTTTCTGTGAAATCTCTGGATTCCGTTTTTCTTGTCCTGCCCAGTAGGTGGCACTTGTGGCACACGTTTGTCTCACATGTTTGGAAGGGATCCCCCCGGTCACCGTTCTCCGCGGCCTGGGGATTTCCGCTCCAATTCTCTCTGTTGGTCTGGGGGACTGCGCGTGGTGGGGGCGCTAGCCGCCGCGGCTTGAGGGGACCCTGTGGCTCCTTTATTAATGCCCCTATTGGTGTTTGGTTGGACCCAGTCCCTGCCACTGTCGGAAATTCCCTCCTCTCCCTGGAGGGGTGCTGGTCGCCGGCCGCCGTGTTCCGGGGGACTCATCCCCAGACCAGGAAGCCGCCCGCGGGGTAGGGGCGTCGGTCGCTGGCCACCTTGGCCTGGGGAACTCGCCACCGGACTGGGAAGCCGCCCGCAGGGGAAGGGTGTCGGTCGCCGGCCGCCACGGCCTGGGCAACTTGCCACCAGACCAGGAAGCTTCCCGCGGGGTAGGGGCGTCGGTCGCTGGCCACCTTGGCCTGGGGAACTCGCCACCGGACTGGGAAGCCGCCCGCAGGGGAAGGGTGTCGGTCGCCGGCCGCCACGGCCTGGGCAACTTGCCACCAGACCAGGAAGCTTCCCGCGGGGGAGGGGCGTCGGTCACCGGCCGCCGCCGCCTGGGGAACTCGCCCCCGGACCAGGAAGCCTCCCGCGGCGGAGGGGCGTCGGTCGCCAGCCGCCGCGTCCTGGGGAACTCGCCACCGGACCAGGAAGCCGCCTGCGGGGGAGGGGCGTCGGTTGCCGACCGCCGCGGCCTGGGGAACTCACCACCGGACCAGGAAGCCACCCGCCAGGGAGGGGCGCCGTTTGCTGGCCACCATCGCTTGGGTAGCCCTCTGATCCTTGACTCGTAGCCGGTCCAGGAAGCTGCCCACAAATGAGGGGCACCGGCCGCCGCGGCCTGGGAAACTTGCCTATCCGAGACTCTCAGCTGGCCCCGGAATGTCTACTTTTGCCTATGTGCATCTTTACCAGTTCCTCGCCAATACTTTTTAATTATCTGCTCAACATGCTCTGGCATGTATCTGGACATTACATTAAACTATGCAGCAATTACTAGCCTTCATTCCCATTCTGAGCTCCATATATTTGGGTTGTTTAAATGATCTATCCAGTCAGGTTGAGTCAGAGTGTATGCTATAGGAAATTTAGGTTTTGGACAAAATAAACTCTCTTCCTTTGAACTCATAGAGTAAGTGAAGTTCTAAGATACTTTACCCTGTGTTCTGATTTACCTTAGTCCCAACCCAACCTGCTTTGTTCTTATCTCTAATTGAAGCCTGATATTTTTTTCAGTTGCTTTAACTGTTGTTGTGTGTGGCAATGCTGACTTTCAGACCTGCAGAACACCCACTCTGAGTCTTAGGTGTCACACAGGTTTCCAAAGTTTCAGGGAAATACCAGGTTATACATTTATAGCACAGAGCTTACAATCTTGGTGCTAATTTTCTTCTAAGTATTTTCTAAATGAAACCATACACTATTTGCTCTTTTATTTCGGGCTTATTTTGCATCACATAATGTCCCACAGGTTCATTCACAACATTGCATCCTTTACAACTTTGTTCCTTTTATAGCAGCGCAGTATTCTATCATATGTGTATACCACACTTCGCCATTCTGCTTCTCATTCAGTATATCCTTCAGCCATCTTCATCCATTGGGCATCATGTATAATGTCTGTATCTCACATTATCCTCACTTAGTGGTATAATCATCTACACTCTGAATTTTAAACAATTTTCATTGTTTCCAAGAGAAAAATAACTGATAAACACACCCTTACCAAATAGAAAATCCAAACCTCCCCTTAACTTTTGTCCCCACCCCCCACTTATTTACCCCTGGTGCTGTTGATGTCTTCCTGTTAAACATAGCCCATAGCATGCAGTAGCAGTTTTCCCCATACCCCGATATTATAAAATCTTTTATACAAGAGTCAAACCTTTGAAGTTGTTCATGTAAGAACTTGCTTATATTTGTAGTGTTAATTGGTGGGATACATGGCTCTATACAACCCTTTCCAATCATATTCACCTTCAATATGACAGTTTTACTTATGGACCCACTAATGAACTGCTTTCACTTCTATCCATTCCCTTACATTTAAGTTCCACCTTGTTAGCTAATCATTCACTCATCTCTAGCTTCTTTGCATTTCTGGGTCTCCTATATTCTGTATTATAAGCCTCTGAGTTTACCTTTACCAAAGTCATAAAAACGAAATCATACAGTATCTATCCTTTTGTGTCTGGTTTATTTTACTTAGCATTATGTTTTGAAGTTTCATCCAACTTGTCATGTGCTTCAGGACCTCATTTTATCTTACTACTGTGTAATATTCCATCATGTGTATATACTACATTTTGTTTATCCACTTGTCTGTTGATAGGCCTTTTATTTCTTTTTCCTGCCTGATTGTTCTAGCTAGAATGTCTAGTACAGTGTTGCATGACAGTAGTGCCAGAGGGCATCCTTGTCTAGTTCTCCCTAACTCCCATGTCCATGCACACCTACACCATGCCCCACTGTGCCCCAGCCTCTGTGCACCAAATCCCATGTCCTGATCCCCACAGCCCTGCACTCCATGCCTGCACCTGCACCCTGCCCATGCACTTGCCCCCCATGCAACCATGCCACACCCACCCACTCCCTTTACCTCTCTGTGCACCACCCCCTGCACAATGTGCACCTTCACAGTTCCCTCATTCCCATTCTAGGCTTTACTGATCTACCGCCTGCTGCTTCCTGCCTCTGGGTCCCCCATGTTGCGCTTCAAGACTGCCTGAGCTGCACCTTGAACTGCACCTTACCCCATGGCCCCTATGTTGCTTCCCCACAACCCTGCACCCTGCTCTCCATGCTCCTTGCCACCAACATAGGATCCCTGTCCTGTGACTAGTCTTGCACTCTGCCCTGCCGTCACCCCACCCCATGCCCCACATCCTACTCCATGCCTGTCTTGCAAATGCAAAACCTTAAACTACTGAGGAAAATCAATTTTCAAAGTAACACTATCAAGATATTTAAGTGCCTCAAAGCCAACAGAAAATCATGAAGCATATGAAGATGTAAACATATATGGCCCAATCTAATGACCAAATTAAAACAGTGGAGGAAACACAAACTTTGGGGTAAGTATCAAGGATATTAGTACACCTATACTAGATAAATTGAATGAATTAGCTAATGACATAAAGGAAATAAAAAAGACAGTTGAGCATAAAGAAGAATTTGAAAGAATAAGTAGAAAAATAGCAGATATCACAGACATGAAAGATACTGTAGACTAAATTAAAAAAAATACTAGAAACACACAAAAAAACAGATTTGAAGAGTCAGACGAAAGAATAAGGGAAGTAGAGGACAGGACATTTGATTTCAAATGCACAGAAGAGCAAATGGCCAAAAAGATGGGAAAATTTGAATTGCATCTTAGGGAAATAATAAACATGAAGTACACAAAGTATGAATCATTGGTGTCCCAGAAGGAGAAGAGAAGAGTGAAAGGATAGAAAGATTAGTTGAGGAGATAATGGGAGAAAAATTCCCAACCCTTATGAAAGACATGAATATGCAAATCAAAGAGGCCCAATGAACCCTGAATAGAATAAATCCAAGTAGATCGACTCCAACACATATACTAATCAGTCTATCAGATGTTGAAGAGAAGCAGAAAATCCTGAAAGCAGTAAGAGGAAAGCGATCCACTATATTCAAGGTAAATCACATAAAAGTGAGTTTGGACTACTCAATAGGCACTGTGGAGGTGAGAAGGCAGTGACAGAATATATTTAAGATCCTGAAAGAAAAAAAAAAAGATCCTGAAAGAGAAAGACTTCCAACCAAGAATTCTTTTTTTTTTAGTTTTAAAGATCAGATTTATTTGGAGAAAACAAACAATCCACAACCCAAAGGATGGGGATTTTACATTGCAAAACATTTCCCAGGTATTAAGTCTACAGATTACAAATCATTTTCAAATCTGATTGTACTAGCTAGAATTTCTAGTACAAATTTTACATGGATTTCAGTAGCTGGATATAAATCAATCTGTTTCTGTTTTAGCAGTGGGGAGGAGTGTAGGGGGATGGGAAAGCACATTTATGGATACAACTATTTAGACGAAGAGTAAACATGAAGAGGGCAAGCCCTACCTTTTCATCTTCTACAGCAAATAGTTAAAAAAACTAACGAAAACCTTTCACCCTTGGGTATCTTTCTCTAAGAGCCTACTTACCAGCTACTAACCAATCTATGCCAATAATTTAAAATTCACTCTTGAATACCTTTTATGTCTACTGGGTACATGACTCATTTTGTCCACTATTGCAACACATGTGAATCAACACCTTGTATAGCTTGGACAGCGTCTAACCTAGGACTGATGCAAGAAAGGTTTGCAAACAAAAGACCAAGGTGTCCGTTCTCTGCAAGTACCAATACTGCCCGTGGTGGCAAGGACACCATTTACCAAGCCGACCCCTATAGAAGGTGCACACAGAAGCCAAGAAGTTAAGCTATTTTGTTGCAAGAGAAACCAGGACCTTGTTAAATAGTTCTCCATCATTTATTCTCTCAAGGGAAGCTTAAAAAGAAAAAACACTGCGCATTGATCTAGGCCACATTATAAATCTAAACTGTTGGATTTCATTAGAGAGAGGAGGAAATTTGTTAAAAAATGATGTAAAAATAGATGAATCAAGGTTGGAATCAATGCTCCTGATTTAACTGTCCCTATTTGTCCACCCTTATTCACCACCTGAGACCTTTAATCCTGGAGTTTTCCGACTTGTAAAAGGAGTCAAAGAAGCAGGAGCAGGAGCAGGAATGGATGAAGGGAAGAAGAGTCAAACTTCAAAGAGCTAATTTGTTTGAGAAAAGCAGTGATTCCTCAGTTGACAGCTCTTAATGGCTGAAACATAAAATATTTAAGAGACTATATTAATAGAAATGGTTTTGTGGGAGATGATAGTGAAGAGTAGTATGAGGAACTTAAGACAATTATTAAGAGACTCAATTTTTAAAGCTTCTAGGTTTCAAATGAATGTGAGTGTATAGGATAGTGTTTACAAAGGACAAAATCAGGACATAAAAAAGACCTGAGAATTCCCACAACTTTAAGTGTTTCCTGCTCCAGGAAGTAACCTTATATGTTTTTACTGGAGGGCACACCATTTCCCTATTACCTAGTATAAAACAATTCATCACCTCCCAAAGCTTCTTTTTAAACCATGTCTTTCTCATTTATTTATTTTGGTCACAGAGCAGTCCTATTCTTTCATGCCCTGCGGACTCACTCCCAGTTAACCCCCTGGGGGGCTAAAAATGAAGTGATTATTTGTAGGCTGTTCCCAAAAACTCAAATTAAGAAGAGGGGCTGGCACCCTCCTGGAGACTAAAATGACTGCAAAAACTATTTAACCTATCTTTCTAAGGATGGAAAATTTATTTAGATAATGTTTCAGAATTCATATATGTCGCAATAAGATAGTAAGAATCAGGAGGTAGAAATCTCATATTCTTCCTTGTATCCACCCTACTGTTCAACTAGATTCCAGACATTGAATCACTGTCATTACCATCTGCTAAATGGGGGTCCCTAGGAACAAATCACGGAAGCAACTTTGCATGTTGTCATAAAAATGCACAACTTTTCCTTTAAAAGTTGTATATCTCTCTCTGGCTACAGTGGTGATCCTCCAGTTAATTCAATACTTTATAGGCTGCAGTAGCATGCAAAATAATTTCATTTATTTAAAAAAAAGACAAGAAAGGTCTCCAGGAGATGGTGTGTTTTGCTTTGTCTTGTCTGAATAGAGGTTTGATTTGCTCTTGAACGTTCCAGATGGAGTGAGACTAGGAGAAATCAGAGGATGTAGAGGTTTATTCGGTGTATTCCACCATACCATCTTGAATATGCCCGATCTCATCTAGCTAAGAAGTCTGTACCCACACAAACTGTCCTTCAGAAGTGAGGGAGAGATTAAAACTTTCACAGACAAACAGATGCTGAGAGAATTTGTCAACAAGAGACCAGTCCTACAAGAAATAACTAAACGGAGTTCTGTTGGCTGAAAAAAAAAATGTCAGGAAAGGGAGGTCTGGAGGAGGCACAGAATTGAAGAGTAGCAGTAAAGGTAACATAAAGGATAAAAAAAGAGAAAGAGGGAAAAGAATATATAGATTTGATGTAATCCAAAGAATAAGATGGTAGATTCAAGAAAGGCCTTTAGAGTAATAATTTTGAATGTTAACGGACTTAAAGATACAGGTTGGCAGAATGATGGATTAAGAAATATGATCCATCTATATGCTGTTTACAAGAGACTCATCTTAGACACAAAGATATAAATAGATTGAAAGTGAAATGATGGAAAAAGATGTTCCACGCAAGTTGTAATAAAAAAATAGCCTAAGTAGTTATCATATAAAATAGACTTTAAATGTAAAGAAATCCTAAGAGACAAAGACGGACACTACATATTAATAAAAGGGACAATTCATCAAGAAGAATTATCAATCATAAATGTTTATGCTCCCAGCAAGGAGCTCAGAAGAACATGAGGCAAACATTGGCAAAACTGAAGGGAACAATAGTCCTTTCAACAGTAGTAGTGGGTAACGTTAATATACCAGGTAGAACAACCAGATAGAGGATTAACAAGGAAATAGATAACTTAAACAGTTTTGATAGATGAATTAGACCTAACAGACATATATAGATTGTCACACCCCAAAAGACTAGGATTATACATTCTTCTCCAGAATAGATCATATACTGGGGCACAAAACAGGCCTTTATAAATTTAAAAAGATTGAAATTATTCAAAATACTTTCTTTTATCACAATGTGGAATGAAACTGAAAATCAGTAACCACCAAAAAACCAGACTTTCCACAATTATGTGGAGATTAAATAACACTCTTAAACAAGGGTGGGTCAAAGAAGAAATTGCTAGAGAAATTGGTAACTATCTGGAAATGAATGAAATGAGAATACAACATATCTGAAGTTATGGAAGGTAGCAAAGGCAGTGCTGAGAAGGAAATTTATTGCCCTAAATGCCTATTAAAAAAAAAAAGAGCAAAAAATATAACCGCTCACCTCACCTCAAAGCAAATAGAAAAAGGGAAATAACAAAGATTAAAACAGATTTAAATGAATTGGAGAACAAAAGAATAGTAGAAAAAATCAATAAAACCAAAAGTTGGTTCAGCAAATAGTTACAGAAAAATCCCAGAATTTCTAGATGCTACAAAATACTGTAGACTAGAAGGGCTATTAATATAGTGATTCAACAGCCATACTTGTTTGTTAAACCCCATTTTTTATGTTATATCATCTCCTTTTCCTTTAATTTTTCTCCCAATCTATGGAGATCTTTGGGCAGAGCTACTCAAAGTTACAGGGAAATACCAGCTGATATACATATAGCTCAGTGTCTCAGAATCCAGAAATATATGTACAACTTCAGACCAAATGTGGCTGCTATAAGAGCCCACAATCTAGGCTCTAGTTTTCTTAGAAGTATTTTTGAAGAGAGACCTTAGCATATTTTATTTGTTCTTTTGTTTCTGGCATATTTAGCACAACGCATTGTCCACAAGGTTTAAGAAACATCTCTGTTAAACAGCATATAGGATTATATTTTTAATCCATTCTGCCAATGTGTATCTTTTAATTGTTGAATTTAGTCTGTTAACATTCAAAGTTATTGCGGTAAAAGCAGTTCTTCAATCTACCATCTTATCCTTTAGTTTTTATTTGTCAGATCTATATGTTCTTTTTCCTCCCTCTCTTTTTATCCTTTAGATTACCTTACTGGTACTATTCAATTCTGTGCCCTTCTCTAGACCTCTCACTCCTCTCCTTTTTTTTTTCCCAGCTGACAGGATTCTCTTAAGTATTTCTTGTAGAGCAGGTCTCTTGTCTTAGTTCTTTTTTTTTTTGTATTTGAAGATTTTAATCTCTCCCTCACTTTTTTTTTTTTTTAATCTCTCCCTCATTTTTGAAGGACAATTTGACTGGATAAAGAATTCTTGTCTGGTATAATTTCTTGTTCAGAATCTTAAATATATCATATCACTACCTTCTTGCCTCCGTTATGCTTGTTGAGTAGTTCGAACTCAGTCTTATGTATTTTACCTTGTATGTAGTAGATCACTTTTCTTGTACTGCTTTCAGGATTTTCTGCTTCTCTTCAGCATTTGACAGACTGATTAGTATGTGTCTTAGAGTAGGCCTATTTGGATTTATTCTGTATGGAGTTCATTGGGCCTCTTTGATTTGCATATTTATATCTTTTATAAGTGTAGGGAAGTTTTACTTGATTATATCTTCAACTAACCTTCCCATTCTTTTACTTCTCTTTTCCTCTGGGACACCAGTGATTTCTGCACCTTTTGTTGTCTGCCATTTCTCTAAGATCTAGTTCCATTTTTTTCCATCTTTCTTGCCATTTTTTTCTTTTGTGTGCTCTAGTTGAGTTGTTCTGTCTCCTTTCTCACTTATCCTTCCTTCTGCTACTTTGAATCTGCTATCATGTGTCTCTAGTATATTTCTAATTTGGTCTACTATATCTTTAATGTTTGTGAGATCTACCATTTTTAAATTAATTCTTTCAGAATCTTCTTTATGTTCTGCTTGTGTCTTCCTGATATCCTTTATTTCTTTGCAAATGTCCTTGAGTAGTTGTTCTGTATTCTGTATCCCCTCTGGTGTTTTGATTTGGTTGTTTGGCTGGGCCATTTCTCCTGGATCTTTGAATGCTTTGTAATTTTTCTTTTGTGTTTGGGGTATTTAATTATCTTTATAAGGTTATTTTGCAAATTGGTTTCCTTCACTCATCAAAAGTTTTGTATTTAGTTGTTTTTGCCTTGAAGGTACCATTTTGTACTAGGTTTATCAGTAATTCCATGCCAAACTATGGCCCAGATTTCATATAGAGGGTACAGTTCTACTTGAGGGTCTATTAAAAGCTAAGCAGTGGAGGAAGAGGAGCGAAGATGGCAGTTCAGTGAGGTATGGGATTTAGTTTGTCCTCCAGAGCAGATAGTAAATAGGCAAGCACAGTACAGAACAACTGCTGGGGACACATCAGTGACCACATACAGAGCATACACCAGTCTGGACAAGCAAGACCAGCTGTGATCCCATCCAGAACCATGAGTCCCCCAATTCGTGGATGCTGGCACCCCTACCCCACAGGCTGCATCCCAGAGGGGAAAGGAAAGAGTCTTTAATAGCAGCAGGGGCTGAGGGCAACCGAGCTCCAATTGTGGAATTAATTAACAAATTCTGACTACTCAAAATAGGCCCCCAGCTCAGCTGAACCTCAAGTAAAAGCTGAGGTTGCTGCTTTTTGCCCCAGGCAGAGAGGGCAGGGCTAATGGGAAAAGACAAAAAAAAAATAGACATTTTTTGGTTTGGAAAGCACAAAATACTTGAAAGAATCTAGGCACTGAAGGAAAGGAGGGGGCACACAGGACCTGGAGATACACAGAGCAACTTACCAATTTAAGCTCTTCATTGGCAAACCCAAGGAAAGGGGGTCCTGCTCTGAAAAGGATTCTTTTTTTCTTTTCTTTTTTGTGGCTTTGTTTCTATGGCTTGACTGCACTTTGGATACAGTTGCAGGACTTCTCAGGCTCCAACTGCCCCAGACAAGGGCAGAATTAAGCTTGTTTCAGAGTTTGTTTAGAGACTGTGCCTTCCCCAGGAGAGGGGTAGGGCCCAGCTCAGGTAGAACCCCTCCCTCAAGGAATTCAGACCCCAGGGTCTGGGAAACTGAAAAGATAAAACCCAGCCTACAACTCTCCTCTGTCTCAAGTACACCCCCAGCAGGGAGTGTCTGCTGAAGTTAAGGCACCACATCACTTTATGCTGGTGGAACTGCAGGCAGACAAACACACATACCAGGCAGGATAGGAAAAACGCAGAGTCCAGAGGCTTCATAGGAAAGTCTTCTAACCTACTGGGTCTCACCCTCAGGGAAAACTGAAGCAGGTGACTCTTTCCTCTCGAGAGGAGGCCAGTTTGGTCTAGGAAAATCTGACTGGGGTCTATAATACCTAAGTGGACCCTCCTAAGGGAAGAAAATAAAAAAAGCACCATACAGGCAGGGCAAGAAACAAGAAAACAACTACTGAGAAATTCTGATCTGTTAAACAAAACCTAAGCTAGAAGTCTAGAATAAGCTGAACTCAATATCAGAAAACAAATCAACAGCAAAGTCTTCCAGCAAGAAAATCCTAGGTGAAAAAGTGAAAACAATTTCCACAGTAAACTAATTAAGGAAATTAAATGTCTAGACACCAGCAAAAAATAATGAATCATACTGGGAAAATTGAAGATATGGCCCAGTCAAAGGAACAAACCAACAATTAAAAAGATATGGCCCAGTCAAAGGAACAAACCAACAATTAAAATGTTTCAGCAGGAGTTGAAACATTTAATTCAGATTGTTCGAACAGATGTGAAAAAGCTCTACAAAAATCAAATCAGTGAATTGAGGGAGGATATAGAGAAGTCAAGGAATGAACAAAAAGAAGAAATGGAAAGTCTGAAAAAATGAATTGCAGAACTTATGGGAATGAAAGGAACAGTAGAAGAGATGAAAACAAAAAAACAGTGGAAACCTACAATGTTAGATTACAAGAGGCTGAAGATAGGATTTTAGATGTCCCATCCTCCTGTTATGGACAAGCAAAAAAATATATAGGGAAAAGAATGGAAAAATATGAGCAGGGACCAGGGAATTGAATGACAACATGAAGCACATGAATATACATGTTGTTGTGTCCCAGATGGCGAAGGGAAGGGAAAAGGAGGAGAAAAAACTAATGGAGGAAATTATCACTGAAAATTTTCCAGTTCCTTTGAAAGACTATAAATTACAGATCCAAGGAGTGCAGCATACCCCAAACAAAATAGATCCAAATAGACATACTCCAAGACACTTAGTAATCAGAATGTCACATGTCAAAGAGAAAGAAAGAATTTTAAAAACAGCAAGAGAAAAGTGATCCATCACATACAAGGGAAGCTGGATAAGACTGTGCATAGATTTCTCAGCAGAAACCATGGAGGTGAGAAGACAGTGGTATGATATATTTAAGTTACTAAAAGAGAAGAACTGCCAACCAAGAGTTCTAAATCCAGCAAAATTGTCCTTCAAAAATGAGGGGGAAATTGAAACATTTTCAGACAGAAATTCACTGGGAGAATCTGTGACCAAGGAACTGGCTCTACAAAAATATAAAGGGAGCATACAAACAAGATAGGTAAAGACAGGTGAGAGAGGTGTAGAGAAGAGTGTAGAAAGGAAGACTATCGGTAAAGTTAAAAAGAAGAAAAATTAGATATGACATATAAAATCCAAAATGCAAAATGATAGAAGAAAGTACTGCCCTTACAGTAATAACACTAAATGTTAATGGATTAAACTCACAAGTCAAAAGGCATGGACTGGCAGAATGTATTAAAAAATAGGGCTCATCTATATGTTGTCTGCAAGAGACGCACTTAGACCCAAGGATAAACGTAGATTGAAAGTGAAAGGTTAGGAAAAGATATTTCATGCAAACAACAATAAGAAAAGAGCAGGAGTAGCTATACTAAAATATCCAACAAATTAGACTTCAAATGTAAAACAATTAAAAGAGACAAAGAAGGACATTATGTATTAATAAAAGGAACAATTCAATAAGAAAACATAACAATCATGAATATTTATGCACTGAGCGAGAGTGCTCCAAAATACGTGAGGCAAACACTGGAAACACTGAAAAGAGAAATAGACACATCTACCATAATATGTATGGTATTACATTTTCAATTCCCTGCTGTCATCAGTAGACAGAACATCTAAACATAGGATCAATAAAGAAACAGAAAACTTGAATAATACAATAAATGAGCTAGAATTAACAGACATTTATAGAACATTATACCCCACAACAGCAGGATACACCTTTTTCTCAAATGCTCATGGATCATTCTCAAGGATAGACCATATGCTGGGTCACAAAGCAAGTCTCAGTTAATTTAAAAAGACTGATATCATACAAAACACTTTCTCAGATCATAAAGGAATGGAGTTGGAAATCAATAACAGGCAGAAGGTCAGAAAATTTACATATATATGGAGGCTCAGCAATGCACTCTTAAACAACCATTGTATCAAGGAAGAAATTACTAGAGAAATCAGTAAATATTTCGAGGTAAATAAAAATGAAAACACAATATATCAAAATATATGGGATGCAGTAAAGGCAGTGCTAAGAGAGAAATTTATTGTCCTAAATGCCTATATCAAAAAAGAAGAAAGAGCTAATTTGAGGAATTAACTGTACACTTGGAAGAATGAGAGAAAGACTAGCAAACTAACCCCAAAGCAAGCAAAAGGAAAGACATAACGAAGAATAGAGCAGAAATAAATGAATTTGAGAACATGAAAACAATTGAGAAAATAAAAAAAGAAGTTGGTTCTATGAGAAAATCAGTAAGATTGATGGACCCTTAGCTAATAAACTAGACAATGTAGATGAAATGGACAACTTCCTAGAAAGGCATGAACAACCAACATGAACTTGAGAATAAATAGACGACCTCAACAAACCAATCACAAGTAAAGAAATTGAATTAGTCATTAAGATCTCCCAAAAAAGAAAAATCCGGGACCAGATGGCTTCATATGTGCATTCTACCAAACATTCAAGAAAGAATTAGTACCAGTTCTACTCAAACTCTTCAAAAGAATTGAAGGCTACCTGACTCACTCTAGGAAGCCAGCATCACCCTTATGAAAAAGCCAGACAAAGATACTGCAAGAAAAGAAAATTATAGAACAATCTCTCAAATGAATAGAGATGCAAAAATCCTCAATAAAAATTCTTGCAAATCGAATCCAGCAGTACATTAAAAGAGTTATCACCATGACCAAGTAGGATTCATTCCAGGTATGCGGGGATGGCTCAATATAAGAAAATCAGTGAATGTAACACACCATGTCAATGAATCAAAGCAGAAAAACCACATGAGCATCTCGATTGATGCAGAAAAGGCGTTACAAAATTCAACATCCTTTCTTGTTGAAAACAGTTCAAAGGATAGGAATAAAAGGGAACTTCCTCAACATGATAAGGGGAATGTATGAAAAACCCACAGCTAACATCATCCTCAGTGGGGAAAAACTAAAAACTCTCCCCCTAAGGTCAGGAACAAGACAAGGATGTCCACTATCACCATTGTTATTCAACATTGTGTTGGAAGGTCTAGCCAGAGCAATTAGACAAGAAAAAGAAATACAAAGCATCAAAATTGGAAAGAAAGAAGTAAAACTCTCACTGTTGGCAGATGATATGATGCTATATGTTGAAAACCATGAAAAGTCCACAGCAAAGCTACTAGAGCTAATAAATGAGTACAGCAAGGTGGCAGATTACAAGGTCAGCACTCAAAAATCTGTAGTGTTTCTATCCACTAGTAATGAGCAATCTGAGGGGGAAATAAAAAAAAAAAATTCCATTTACAATTACAATCAAAAGAATAAAATATTTAGGAATAAATTTAACTAAGGATACAAAAGACGTATAAAAAGAAAACTACGGAGTGCACGGGTAGTTCAGTGATTAGAATGTCCGCCTTTTGTGTGGGAGACCCAGGTTCAATTGCCGGACCATGCACCACCTCTCCCCCACCCCACCCCCAAAAAAGAAAGAAAACTACAAGAAATTGCTAAAACAAATCACAGAAGACCTAAATAAATGGAAGGGCATACCGTGTTCATGGATTGAAAGACTAAATATAGTTAAGAGTCTACCTAAATTGATTTATAGATTCAATGCAATAGCAATTAAAATCCCCAAAACTTACTTTTCAGTAATAGAAAAACCAGTAACCAAATTTATCTGGAAGGGCAGGGTGCCCCAAATAGCTAAAAATATCCCAAGAAAGAAAAATGAAGTCGGAGGTCACTCACTACCTGACTTTAAGGTGTATTAAGAAGCTGCAGTGGTCAAAACAGCATGGTACTGGCATAAAGATAGATATATTGACCAATGGAATCAAATAGAGTATTCAGATATAGACCCTCTCATCTATGGACCATTGATCTTTGATAAGGCAGTCAAGCTAACTCAACTGGGACAGAACAGTCTCTTCAATAAATGGTGCCTGGAGAACTAGATATCCACAAGCAAAAGAATGGAAGAGGATCCATATTTCATACCCTATCCAAAAATTAACTCAAAATATATCAAAGCCCTAAACATTAGATGTAAGATCATAAAACTTTTAGAGGGAAATATATTACAGATCTTATAATGGGAAGCAGTTCCCTAGATCTTACACCAACAACACAAGCATCGAAGAAAAAAATAGATAAATTGGGTCTCCTCAAAATTAAACAGTTTTATGCATCAAAGAACTTTGTTAAGAAAGTAAAAAGGCAGCTTTCACAATGGGAGACAATATTTGGAAACGATATATCAGATAAGGGTCTAGTATCCAGGATATATAAAGAGATCTTTCAACTCAACAACAAAAAGACAAACAACCCACTTACAAAATGGGCAAAAGACACGAATAGATACTTTTCAGAAGAGGAAATACAAATGGCCAAAAGGTACATGAGAAAATGCTCAATTTCCCTGACTATTAGGGAAATGCAAATCAAAACCACAATGAGATATATCTAATACCCACCAGAATGGCATGAGGCAGAGCAAAGAAATGTGACTATTTCAGGTTGTTGAAAATAGATGGTAATTCATATTTTAAAAATGTAACTTATGTGTGACACTAAAGCAAAAAATGTTTATTTGGTACAAAATTTATATATATATATATTTTTTATTAATTAAAAAAAGAATTAACAAACAATTAGAAATCATTCCAATCTACATGTACAATCAGTAATTCTTAATAACATCACATAGTTGCATATTCATCATTTCTTAGTACATTTGCATCGATTTAGAAAAAGAAATAAAAAGACAACAGAATAAGAATTAAAACAATAATAGAAAGAAAAAAAACAAAAAAAACAAAAACAAAAAACCTATACCTCGGGCGGGCCGCGGTGGCTCAGCGGGCAAAGTGCTTGCCTGCTATGCCGGAGGACCTCGGTTCGATTCCCGGCCCGAGCCCATGTAACAAAAAACGGAAAAACAAAGTACAATAAAACAAGAAAAATGTTTAAAGATGTTTCCCTTTCTTCCTTCCTTCCTTCCTTCTATCCTTCCTTCCTTCTCTCTGTCTTTCCTTTAAAAAAAAAAAAAAAAAAAACCTATACCTCACATGCAGCTTCATTCAGTGTTTTAACATAATTGCATTACAATTGAGTAGTATTGTGCTGTCCATTTCTGAGTTTTTATATCCAGTCCCGTTGTACAGTCTGTATCCCTTCATCTCCAATTATCCCTTCTCTTTTTTTTCTTTTTTTAATTAACGGAAAAAAAGAAATTAACCCAACATTTAGAGATCATACCATTCTACACATGCAATCATTAATTCTTAACATCATCACATAGATGCATGATCATCATTTCTTAGTACATTTGCATTGGTTTAGAAGAACTAGCAACATAACCGAAAAAGATATAGAATGTTAATATAGAGAAAAAAATAAAAGTAATAATAGTAAAATCAAAACAAAACAAAACAAAACAAAACAAAAAACCTATAGCTCAGATGCAGCTTCATTCAGTGTTTTAACATGATTACTTTACAATTAGGTATTATTGTGCTGTCCATTTTTGAGTTTTTGTATCTAGTCCTGTTGCACAGTCTGTATCCCTTCAGCTTCAGTTACCCATTGTCTTACCCTGTTTCTAACTCCTGCTGAACTCTGTTACCAATGACATATTTCAAGTTTATTCTCGAATGTCCGTTCACATCAGTGGGACCATACAGTATTTGTCCTTTAGTTTTTGGCTGGATTCACTCAGCATAATATTCTCTAGGTCCATCCATGTTATTACATGCTTCATAAGTTTATTCTGTCTTAAAGCTGCATAATATTCCATCGTATGTATATACCACAGTTTGTTTAGCCACTCTTCTGTTGATGGAGATTTTGGCTGTTTCCATCTCCTTGCAATTGTAAATAACGCTGCTATAAACATTGGTGTGCAAATGTCCGTTTGTGTCTTTGCCCTTAAGTCCTTTGAGTAGATACCTAGCAATGGTATTGCTGGGTCGTATGGCAATTCTATATTCAGCTTTTTGAGGAACCGCCAAACTGCCTTCCACAGTGGTTGCACCATTTGACTTTCCCCCCAACAGTGGATAAGTGTGCCTCTTTCTCCGCATCCTCTCCAGCACTTGTCATTTTCTGTTTTGTTGATAATGGCCATTCTGGTGGGTGTGAGATGATATCTCATTGTGGTTTTGATTTGCATTTCTCTAATGGCCAGGGACATTGAGCATCTCTTCGTGTGCCTCTTGGCCATCCGTATTTCCTCTTCTGAGAGGTGTCTGTTCAAGTCTTTTTCCCATTTTGTAATTGGGTTGGCTGTCTTTTTGTTGTTGAGATGAACAATCTCTTTATAAATTCTGGATACTAGACCTTTATCTGATATGTCGTTTCCAAATATTGTCTCCCATTGTGAAGGCTGTCTTTCTACTTTCTTGATGAAGTTCTTTGATGCACAAAAGTGTTTAATTTTGAGGAGCTCCCATTTATTTATTTCTTTCTTCAGTGCTCTTGCTTTAGGTTTAAGGTCCATAAAACCACCTCCAATTGTAAGTTTCATAAGATATCTCCCTACATTTTCCTCTAACTGCTTTATGGTCTTAGACCTAATGTTTAGATCTTTGATCCATTTTGAGTTAACTTTTGTATAGGGTGTGAGATACGGGTCTTCTTTCATTCTTTTGCATATGGATATCCAGTTCTCTAGGCACCATTTATTGAAGAGACTGTTCTGTCCTAGGTGAGTTGGCTTGACTGCCTTATCAAAGATCAAATGTCCATAGATGAGAGGGTCTATATCTGAGCACTCTATTCGATTCCATTGGTCGATATATCTATCTTTATGCCAATACCATGCTGTTTTGACCACTGTGGCTTCATAATATGCCTTAAAGTCAGGCAGCGCGAGACCTCCAGCTTCGTTTTTTTTCCTCAAGATGTTTTTAGCAGTTCAGGGCACCCTGCCCTTCCAGATAAACTTGCTTATTGGTTTTTCTATTTCTGAAAAATAAGTTGTGATTTTGATTGGTATTGCATTGAATCTGTAAATCAATTTAGGTAGGATTGACATCTTAACTATATTTAGTCTTCCAATCCATGAACATAGTATGCCCTTCCATCTATTTAGGTCTTCTGTGATTTCTTTTAGCAGTTTTTTGTAGTTTTCTTTATATATGTTTTTTGTCTCTTTAGTTAAATTTATTCCTAGGTATTTCATTCTTTTAGTTGCAATTGTAAATGGGATTCGTTTCTTGATTTCCCCCTCCGCTTGTTCATTGCTAGTGTATAGAAATGTTACAGATTTTTGAATGTTGATCTTGTAACCTGCTACTTTGCTGTACTCATTTATTAGCTCTAGTAGTTTTGTTGTGGATTTTTCCGGGTTTTTGACGTATAGTATCATATCATCTGCAAACAGTGATAGTTTTACTTCTTCCTTTCCAATTTTGATGCCTTGTATTTCTTTTTCTTGTCTAATTGCTCTGGCTAGAACCTCCAACACGATGTTGAATAATAGTGGTGATAATGGACATCCTTGTCTTGTTCCTGATCTTAGGGGGAAAGTTTTCAATTTTTCCCCATTGAGGATGATATTAGCTGTGGGTTTTTCATATATTCCCTCTATCATTTTAAGGAAGTTCCCTTGTATTCCTATCTTTTGAAGTGTTTTCAACAGGAAAGGATGTTGAATCTTGTCAAATGCCTTTTCTGCATCAATTGAGATGATCATGTGATTTTTCTGCTTTGATTTGTTGATATGGTGTATTACATTAATTGATTTTCTTATGTTGAACCATCCTTGCATACCTGGGATTAATCCTACTTGGTTATGATGTATAATTCTTTTAATGTGTTGTTGGATACGATTTGCTAGAATTTTATTGAGGATTTTTGCGTCTATATTCATTAGAGAGATTGGCCGGTAGTTTTCTTTTTTTGTAATATCTTTACCTGGTTTTGGTATGAGGGTGATGTTGGCTTCATAGAATGAATTAGGTAGTTTTCCCTCCACTTCGATTTTTTTGAAGAGTTTGAGGAGAGTTGGTACTAATTCTTTCTGGAATGTTTGATAGAATTCACATGTGAAGCCGTCTGGTCCTGGACTTTTCTTTTTAGGAAGCTTTAGAATGACTAATTCAATTTCTTTACTTGTGATTGGTTTGTTGAGGTCATCTATGTCTTCTTGAGTCAAAGTTGGTTGTTCATGTCTTTCCAGGAACCCGTCCATTTCATCTAAATTGTTGTATTTATTAGCGTAAAGTTGTTCATAGTATCCTGTTATTACCTCCTTTATTTCTGTGAGGTCAGTAGTTATGTCTCCTCTTCCATTTCTGATCTTATTTATTTGCATCCTCTCTCTTCTCCTTTTTGTCAATCTTGCTAAGGGCCCATCAATCTTATTGATTTTCTCGTAGAACCAACTTCTGGCCTTATTGATTTTCTCTATTGTTTTCATGTTTTCAATTTCATTTATTTCTGCTCTAATCTTTGTTATTTCTTTCCTTTTACTTGCTTTGGGATTCGTTTGCTGTTCTTTCTCCAGTTCTTCAAAGTGAACAGTTAATTCTTGCATTTTTGCCGTTTCTTCTTTTCTGATATAGGCATTTAGGGCAATAAATTTCCCTCTTAGCACTGCCTTTGCTGCGTCCCATAAGTTTTGATATGTTGTGTTTTCATTTTCATTCGCCTCAAGGTATTTGCTAATTTCTCTTGCAATTTCTTCTTTGACCCAGTAGTTGTTTAGGAGTGTGTTGTTGAGCCTCCACATATTTGTGAATTTTCTGGCACTCGGCCTATTATTGATTTCCAACTTCATTCCTTTATGATCCGAGAAAGTGTTGTGTATGATTTCAATCTTTTTAAATTTGTTAAGACTTGCTTTGTGACCCAGCATATGGTCTGTCTTTGAGAATGATCCATGAGCCCTTGAGAAAAAGGTGTATCCTGCTGTTGTGGGATGTAATGTCCTATAAATGTCTGTTAAATGTAGCTCATTTATAGTAGTATTCAGATTCTCTATTTCTTTATTGATCCTCTGTCTAGATGTTCTGTCCATTGATGAGAGTGGTGAATTGAAGTCTCCAACTATTATGGTATATGAGTCTATTTCCGTTTTCAGTGTTTGCAGTGTATTCCTCACGTATTTTGGGGCATTCTGGTTCGGTGCGTAAATATTTATGATTGTTATGTCTTCTTGTTTAATTGTTCCTTTTATTAGTATATAGTGTCCTTCTTTGTCTCTTTTAACTGTTTTACATTTGAAGTCTAATTTGTTGGATATTAGTATAGCCACTCCTGCTCTTTTCTGGTTGTTATTTGCATGAAATATCTTTTCCCAACCTTTCACTTTCAACCTATGTTTATCTTTGGGTCTAAGATGTGTTTCCTGTAGACAGCATATAGAAGGATCCTGTTGTTTAATCCATTCTGCCAATCTATGTCTTTTGATTGGGGAATTCAGTCCATTAACATTTAGTGTTATTACTGTTTGGATAATATTTTCCTCTACCATTTTACCTTTTGTATTATATATATCGTATCTGATTTTCCTTCTTTCTACACTCTTCTCCATACCTCTCTCTTCTGTCTTTTCGTATCTGACTCTAGTGCTCCCTTTAGTATTTCTTGCAGAGCTGGTCTCTTGGTCACAAATTCTCTCAGTGACTTTTTGTCTGAGAATGTTTTAATTTCTCCCTCATTTTTGAAGGATAATTTTGCTGGATATAGGAGTCTTGGTTGACAGTTTTTCTCTTTTAGTAATTTAAATATATCATCCCACTGTCTTCTAGCTTCCATGGTTTCTGCTGAAAAATCTACACATAGTCTTATTGGGTTTCCCTTGTATGTGATGGATTGTTTTTCTCTTGCTGCTTTCAAGATCCTCTCTTTCTCTTTGATCTCTGACATTCTAACTAGTAAGTGTCTTGGAGAACGCCTATTTGGGTCTAATCTCTTTGGGGTGCGCTGCACTTCTTGGATCTGTAATTTTAGGTCTTTCATAAGAGTTGGGAAATTTTCAGTGATAATTTCTTCCATTAGTTTTTCTCCTCCTTTTCCCTTCTCTTCTCCTTCTGGGACACCCACAGCACGTATATTTGTGCGGTTCATATTGTCCTTGAGTTCCCTGATACCCTGTTCAAATTTTTCCATTCTTTTCCCGATAGTTTCTGTTTCTTTTTGGAATTCAGATGTTGCATCCTCCAAATCGCTAATTCTATCTTCTGTCTCTTTAAATCTATCATTTAGGTATCCATTGGTTTTTCCATCTTTTCTACTTTATCCTTCACTTCCATAAGTTCTGTGGTTTGTTTTTTCAGTTTTTCTATTTCTTCTTTTTGTTCAGCCCATGTCTTCTTCATGTCCTCCTTCAATTTATCGATTTCATTTTTGAAGAGGTTTTCCATTTCTGTTCATATATTCAGCATTAGTTGTCTCAGCTCTTGTATCTCATTTGAACTGTTGGTTTGTTCCTTTGACTGGGCCATATTCTCAATCTTCTGAGCGTGGACCGTTATCTTCTGTTGCTGGCATCTGGACATTTAGTCAGATTTCCCTGGGTGTCGGACCCAACAAGTTTGTAAGATTTTTCTGTGAAATCTCTGGGTTCTGTTTTTCTTATCCTTCCCAGTAGGTGGCGCTCGTGACACACGTTTGTCTCACGTGTTTGGAAGGGATCCCCCCAGTCACCGATCTCCGCGGCCTGGGGATTTCCGATCCAATTCTCTCAGTTGGTTCCGGGGGCCGTGCGTGGTGGGGGCGTCAGCCGCCGCGGCTTGAGGGGACCCTGTGGCTCCTTTATTAATTCCCCTATTGGTGTTTGGTTGGACCCAGTCCCTGCCACTGTCTGAACTTCCCTCCTCTCCCTGGAGGGGTGTTAGTCGCCGGCCGCAGCAGCCCGGGGAATTCGCCCCCGGACCAGCAAGCCGCCCGCGGCGGAGGGGCGTCGGTCACCAGCCGCCGCGGCCTGGGAAATTCCCTACCAGACCAGGAAGCCACCGCAGGGGAGGGCCACCGCGGCTTGGGTAGCCCTCTGATCCAGACTCGTAGCCTGTCCAGGAAGCCGCCCGCAAAAGAGGGGCGCCGGTCGCCGCGGTTTTGGAAACTTGCCTCTCCGAGACTCTCAGCCGGCCCGGGAAGGAGGGAGGGAGGAGCTCCGGCCGCCACAACTGCCGCTGCTCTGGAAATCGCGCGCCGCTCGGGGATCTCACCGCAGCCGAGTCTCGCAGTCAGACTAGCCAGTCCAGACTGGGGTACGCTGTGTGTCCATTCCCTGCTGTGGCCCCGGGAGCTGTTCTGCACTGTTTCTGTTCACCTAGTAGTTGCTCTGGAGGAGGAACTAAGACGCACGTACCTTACTAAGCCGCCATCTTGGCCCCGCCTGATGTGTGTATTTTTTCCCTGGTTCCCAATGAAGAGGACCAGGATAAAATATAGAGAGTTAGAACTCCTTTAATATCATAAATCATTATTATGATATGATTTGCAGTCTTCTCTGCCTCTAATTTTTTCCCACAGTTTTATTGTTGGGGGGCTCATAATTGCTCTTGGTTCTCTTAATTTGTTTGAGAGCTATGCATGGACATTAACCTAATGCTTCCTTATCTGAGGATTTATTCTATTATGTAGAAACAGCAGTGATCATCAGAAATTTGTTTATGAAGACTAATTGAATACCACATAGAAGTTACAGAGAGGGTTAGTTCATTAAACTCGTTATATGTATAATGTGATATGTAGTCACTGAAAATGATGATGTATTTTTTAACAGACTTCTTTTTTAGTGAAAGAAGGTTGCAAGAAAGCCAGCATTATATAAAACTGTTTTTGTGGAGGGAAAATTAAATACATGTGTGTATATAGAAAAAAGTTCAAAGAACCATATGCAAAGTTGGAGGTCAGCAGTTTTAGTTACCCTTTAAGTGCACTAGCATTTTCCTAAAACTTCATTTATCTTGATACCATTAACTGTAGCTACTACTTCTAACCCTGGGAAAACCCCTCCATCTTATCCTTGGAATGGATAAATCACCTTTCCTGATAGTTCCACGAAAATAAATCTGGAGTTTCTTAATGGGAATTTTTTTTCAAGAAAACGAAAACAGAAAGAAAATAAAAAGTCAGAATAAAGGCATAGAAACTGAAGTTCTTGCAGAACATAAGTTACTTTTTCCTAAGTAGCAAAATTCTATCTACCAGGTTAGCTTAGCTGACACATTTATGGAGCTATAAATTATGCAGATTCTTGCTGCAAGTCTTTACCCAGATCTATTTATTTAACCAAACCTATAAAATTCAGAGATTTGATTCACATTTGGAAAAATTGAATGACATAAAATATTAAATAAAATTCAGATTATAATTATAAGATAGTACATATGATATCCTAATTTTGCTTAAGGTATGTAATATAATGAACAGAAATAAAATATTAGAGTGATATTCTTCAGATGGTAACAGTGGTTATCTCTAGGTGGTAGAATTACAGTTTATTTTAATTTCTTTGTGTTTTTCCATATTTCTAAATATTGTGTTGGAACATGTATCACATTATTAAGAACACCTTTATAAACTTATAAGGACTCTGTATTGCTAGTCTGTCACAAGTATATAAGTTCTGTACTCCTCTGGGTATTTTATAAAGACACTTTTTAATCCAACTTAGTTTTACCTATGTAATCATATCTTTGCCTCTAGATAGTCAGCTTGCTCTTGAGCAGAAGGCATTGTTGTATAAAGCTAAGGGTATGAATGGCCACTTCTTGGTTAGTAATGGAAACATTCTTTTTGTCTTCTAGTTTGGGTACTGCTGGCACCAGCTAGGATCCCATAGTGATTAGCAAATTTGTAGACTGTGGCTGACTTTTCTTTTAGATTGTATCTGCCACATGATTGGTATGCTCAGAGTCTGTTAATAATTAAAAACTAGGTGTTGTAATGTGCCCCATGAAGGCAAGACATGAATAATTGGGAAAACCGTGTGCATGTGGGTATATTGGGCTTTTTGTGCAAATTTCCTGTAAACCTAAGTCTGCTCCAAAGGAAAGTTTACTCTCTCTCTCTATATATATATACATAAAACATATTGTTGAGTGAGCCCATCCATCAAAATGGCGAAGTGAGATAGTTCAAGGTCCCATCCCTTCCACTGAAGCCTTGAACAACCAAGAAAAACTGGCAGAGACTGCTTTCTCAAAGCCCATAAAACAATGAAAAGACTGTAATAACAGGGCTAGTCCTGAACTAAGAAAAGACTATTTTAAAATGGTTGGCTCTCATGACACCTGGATTGCACCTCTGACACCCCTCATCAGTTTGTCATGGAGCCAGTCTGGGGTCTCACTGCAGACACCTGAAACTGGAGGGAGTAGAGTAACCCTCATCAGGGAGCATGTATGTTTGGCATAGTCTGTCTGGTAGTGGCCTGAGGGACTCACTGCCCTTGAACTTGCCTTGCTTGTCAAAAGCAACTCTCACAGAGTGTTCCTAAAGAATGAGTTGACTAGAGAACAGGACATTTGATTTTGAACACTCAAAACAGCAATTGGCAAGAAATATGGAAAAATTTATTTGGATCTCAGGGAAATGATGGACAAAACAAAGCACAAAAATTCAAGAATCATTGCTTTCCTAGAAAGAACAGAGTAAAGGGCTAGGAAGATTAATTGAGGATATAATGGGGGAACACGCACAACCCTTATAAAGGACATAAATATGTAAATCAAAGAAGTTCAACAAACTCCAAATAGAATAAATCCATATAGGCCTTCCCCAAAACATACTAATCAGTCTGCCAAATGTTGAAGAGAAGCAGAAAATCCTGAAAGCAGCAAGAGAAAAACAATCTACTACATACAAGGGAAATCACATAAGACTGAGTTCAGACTGCTCAGCAGGCACTATGGAGGTGAGAAGGCAGTGGTATGATATATTCAAGAACCTGGAAGAGAAAGACTTCCAGCCAAGAATTCTGTACCCAGTCAAATTGTCCTTCAAAACTGAGGGAGAGATTAAAATTTTCAAAGACAAACAAATCCTGAAAGAGTTTGTGAACAAGATACCAACCCTACAAGAGATACTAAAAGGAGCTCTGCCAGCTGAAAAAATAAAAAAAAGAAAAGACAGGAGAAGGAATTTTGGAGGAGGGCACAGAATTTAAGTATATCAGTAAGGGTAATTTAAGGATTAAAAAAAAAAAGGAAAAAGAATATATATATCTCACAAATAAAACCCAAAGAATAAGATGGTGGATTCAAGAAACACCTTTTCAGTAATAACTTTGAATGTTAATGGACTAAACTTACTGATTAAAAGATACAGATTGGCAGAATGGTTTAAGAAATATAATCCAGATATATGCTGCTTAGAAGACACTGTCTTAGACCCAAGGATACAAATAGATTGAAAATGAAAGGATGGAAAAAGATGTTCCATGCAAGTTGTAACCAAAAGAAAGCAGAAATAGCTATACTAATAGCACACACAGTAGACTTTAAATGTAAAGACATCATAAGAGACAAAGAAGGACACTATATATTAATAAAAGGAACAATTCACGAAGAAGAAATAGCAGTCATAAATATTTATGCTCCCAATCAGGGAGCTCCAAAGTACATGAGACTGACATTGGCAAAACTGAAGGGTGCGATAGACATTTCAACAACAATAGGAGATTTCAATACACCACTGCCCTCTACAGATAGAACAACCAGACAGAGGATCAAGGAAATAGAGAACTTAAACAACTTGATACATGAATTAGACCTAACAGACATATATAGGTTATTACACCCCAACACATCAGGACATACATTCTTCTCTAGTGCTCATGGAACATTCTCTAGGATAGATCATATGCTGGGGTACAAAACAGGTCTTTATAAATTTAAAAATGTTGAAATGATTCAAAGCACCTCCTCTGGTCACAATGGGATGAAGCTGTGTATCGATAATCACCAAAGAATGAGAACTTTCACAAATATATGGAGGTGAAATAACACACAGTTTAACAACCAGTGGGTCAAAGAAGAAGTTGGTAGAGAAATCAGTAGCTATCTGGAGATGAATGAAACTGAGAATAGAACATATCAGAATTTATGGGATGTGGCAAAGGCTATGCTGAGAGGGAAATTTAATGCTCTAAATGACTGTATTAAAAAAGAAAAAATAGCAAAACCTGAGGACTTAACTGCTCACCTGGAGGAACTTAAGAAAGAACAGCAAACATGTCCAAAAACAAAGAGAAAAGAAGAACAGAAATTACAAAGATTAAAGCAAAGTTAAATAAATGGGAGAACAATAGAACAAATAAGTAAATAAATAAAAAAGAAAGAAAGAAAAGAAAACAGGAGCTTAAATTGTGAGTTCTTACAGCAGTCACATTTAGTCCAGAGTGGTTATCATTATTTTTGGATTTTGAGAGACTGTTTTGTATATGTATAACAAGGTATTTAGAGATAACGAACCTCATCAGGTTGGGATTAAGGTAATTCAGAACATCTCGGTAAGGAAGACTGTCTATATTTTAGAACTTTACCTACTCTTTGAGACCAAAGGAAGAAAGGTTTATTTTGCCCAGAACCTAAATTTTCTGTAGCACATAATCTAACTCAGTCTGTCTGGATAACTCATTTAAACAGTCAAGACACAGGGACCCCAGAATAAGAATTGGGGCCTTTAATATTGTATAGCTTAATATAATGCCTGAATACATCCCAGAATATATTAAGCAGATAATCAAAAAGTATTTGCAAAGTCCCTTGAGGATTAGGAGAAAACTTATGGCACTATTAAACTTTACTACCAAGGAAACCTCTGATAATGTGTCAAACATTAGGGACACCCAAATCAATAGGTGAAGCCCTTGATCTTGAGACTTGCTCTTGTGAAGCTTATCTATGTAGTGGAGAAGCTTAACCTATCTATAGGTATGCTGAAGAGTTACTTCTGGAGAACCTCTTTTGGTACTCTGATGTGGCCTCACTCTCTTCTCTAAGCCCAACTCTGCAAGTGAAATCATTGCCCTATCCCCATATTGGATATGACATCCAGGGAGGAAAGTATCCCTGGCGGCATGGGGGATGACTCCCAGTGATGAGTCTGGCCTTGGCACATTGGGATCAACAATGCCATCCTGACCAAAAGGGGGTAAAGAAGCATAACAATTAAGGTGGGGGTAAAGAAGTATAACAATTAAGGTATCAGTGTCTGAGAGAGTTCAAATAGAATTGAGAGGCTACACTGAAGGTCACTCTTAGGCAAGCTTTAATTGAACGTTGTTGTCTATCATAACTTGCTAAACCCTGATCAAAACCATTCCAGCCAATCCTAAAAAACACCTAGGGCAATATATAAGATGCTGCAAATGTTCCATGCAGTAGGATAACTTTTCAGAAACCTACAACCTCTACATGGGTCCCTGGACCAGATAAGACCTGAAATGTAGAGGGGCCAGCCTCTCTAAAACATCAGCTAATTCAATCTCCCTACCTCATATTATTGACAGCCCCTTCCAGCATGAAAAATTTAAAATGGACGTAGCCCAAACCCCCTAAAGAGTGGAATAGAAAGATCAATGGTGGAGTTATACGGAGAAGATAGGATTTAACAAATGACCAGGATTGCTGAATTACTATATTGATGTTTCTTTTAGTTTCCAGTTTCTTAGAGCTGCTTGAAGTAAAAACCTGAAACTGTCAAATTTTATCCATACTAAACTGTGTGTTTTTGTATAAATTGTTGCTCTGTGCTTTGAAATTTATGCTTTTTTTGTATATATGTTATTTTTCTAGAAAATAAAAATAAAAAATAAGTCGATTGTGATGATAAATATATATATATATTCCTTCTAACCTCCAATGTTCTGCAGTAGCTGGAAAGAAAAATCTAAAATAATGTTATGGTAGCCCATGACAAACTCTGGGGTCTGTCTCACTGAAGAGTGCTTTGAATATTATTGCTTTTTCTTTCTCTGCTTTGTAAATATATGTTATATTATACAACTAAAAAGAATGAGGAAGAATTTAAAATTAAAAATAAATGCAAACAAAGAAAAAATCCTGCTTTAATTATGGTAGTGATAGCTGTTGTAACAAATAAAAACCCAAAGCTTCAGTGTTTTAATACAATAAAAATTTATTTTAACACACACAAATGAAATAAATGGAAACAAGACAGTTTATCAACAAAAGACCTGCCCTACCAGAATTGCCCAGGGAGTTTTGCAGGTTGAAAGCAGGAGACAGTGGTTTAGAGGGGTGTGAAGAAACGAATATTATCAGTAAGGGTAACTAAATGGGTAAATGCAAAACCTGTAATCTCAATAGCACTGTATCCTCAGTATACAACTCTAATCTTTAATTCCTGTAAGAGTCGGAATACAATTATATTTCCTCATAATGGATATGCAAAATATAAAGTGGTAAAGCAGGACAAAAATAACACGAAGAGGGGAAATGGAGAGTCATGGGAGCAGAGCGCATGTGTGTTATTGGACCCAAGTTGGCATCTGTGCTGGTTTGAAATTGTTATGTGCCCCAGAAAAACCTTGTTCTTCTAACCCTGATTAAATATTGTAGGGTGGGACTCTTTGATTAGATTGTTTTCATGGAGCTATAATCCACTCAATTTTGGGTATAGCCTTTTGATTAGATGAAGATGTTTCTCTGCCCATTCATAGTGAGTCAAGGTTGGTAAAAGATATTCCCTGAAAAACAGTAACCAAAAAAGTGTTGGGGTATCTATACCAATATTGGAGAAAATAGACTTAAAGTCACAAGCTCTAATAAGAGCCAAAGATGGACACAATATTTTAACAAAAGGGGCAATCCACCAAGTAGAAATAACAATCGTAAATATTTACATACCTAACCATGGTGCCCTAAAGTATATAAGGCAAATACTGGCAAAACTTAAGGGGGAAATAGACACCTCTACAGTAATAATTGGAGTCTTCAATATACCACTTTATTCAGTAAATAGAACATATAGATAGACTATCAGTTCGGAAGCAGAGACCTTGAGTGATTTGATAAATGAACTAGATCTAACAGACATACAAAGAATACTGCATGACATAACAGCAGAATATACATTCTTCTCAAGTGCACATGATCTTTCTCCAGGATAGACCACATGTTGCATCACAAAATAAGTCTCAATAAATCTTAAAAGACAGAAATTATAAAAAGCATCTTAGCTCATCATAATGAAATGAAGCTGGAAACCAATATCAGATGGAGAACTTGAAATCCTTAAATATTTGAAAGCTAAATTATACACTCTTAAACAATCGTTAGGCAAAGAAGAAATTGCAAGGGAAATAACTATCTTGAGGCAAATGAAAATAAGAATGCAACATATGAAAACTTATAGAATGCAATGAAAGCAGTTCTAAGATGGTAATTTATATTCTTAAATGCTTATATTTAAAAAGAAGAAATAGCTAAAATCAGAGACCAAATAGCATACCTGGAGAAACTAGAAAAAGAAGAACAAACTAATTCCCAAGCAAGCAGAAGGAAAGAAATAACAAAGATTAGGGCAAAATTAAATGAAATTGAGAGGAGGGCCCAAGATGGTGACTTAGTGAGGTTTGGAATTTAGTTCGTCCTCCAGAGCAGCAAGTAAACAGTTGGGAATAGTACAGAACAACTCCTAGGGCCACATCAGTGACTGCAAACACAGCATACGCCAGTCCAGAAAAGCTGGACCAGCTGCAAGCCCACCCAGAACCGTGAGTCCCCCAAGCTGCGGAGGCTGGTGCCCCTCCCCCCACAAGCTGGTTCCAAGTGGGGAAGGGAAAGAGACTTTACTAGCAGCAAGGGGTGGAGCCCAACCAAGCTCCAGTTGTGGAATTAATTAACAAATTCTGACTACTGAAAATAGATCCCCAGTTCTGCTGAACCTCGAGTAAAAACTGAGGTTGCTGGATTTGCCCTGGCCCAGAGGGGCCAGGGTTGATGGAAAAAGAGAAAGAAGCAACAACACGTTTTTTGGATCTGACAGGACAAAATACTTGAAAGGGTTTGGGCTCTGAAGAAAAGGAGGGGGCACATAGGACCTGGAAATACATAGAGCAGCATAAAAACTTAAGCTCTTGATTGGCAAACCCAAGGTATGGGGATCCTGCTCTGAAAAGGATTTTTTTTTTTTTCTGTGTTTTTGTGGCTATGATTCTACGGCTTGACTGCTTTTTAGATACAACTGGAAGACTTCTCAGGCTCCGACTGCCCCAGTCAATGGCAGAATTAAGCTTGTCTGAGAGACTAAAAGGCTGATCAGGTGAAAGGAAGTAATTCCTTGGAAACTGTGCCTTCCCCAGGAGAGGGGTGGGGCCCAGCTCAGGTGGAATCCCTCCCTCAAGGAATTCAGACCCCAGGGTCTGGGAAACTGAAAAGATAAAACCCAGTCTACAACCTCTCCTCTGTATCAAGTACACCCCCTGCAGGGAGAGTCTGCTGAAGTTAAGGCACCGCATCACTTTATGCTGATGGGACTGCAGGCAGACAAGTGCCACATACTGGGCAGGATAGGAAAAACACAGACTCTAGAGGCATCATAGGAAAGTCTGTCAACCTGCTGGGTCTCAGGGAAAACTGATGCAGGTGATTCTTTCCTTGTGAGAGGAGGCCAGGCTGGTCTGGGAAAATCTGACTGGCGTCTATGCTATCTAGATAGATCCTCCTAAGGTTAAAAAAAAAAAAAAAGGCACCATAAAAGCAGGGCAAGAAACGAGAAAACAGGAACTGAAAAATTCTGATCTAGTAAACAAAACCTAAGCTAAAGGTCTAGAATAAGCTGAACTGAATGCCAAAGAACAGGTAGACCACAAAGTCATCCAGCAAGAAAATCTGAGCTAAAAAAATTGAAAACAATCTACAGAATAAACTAATTAAGGAAGTGAAATGTCTAGACACCAGCAAAAAATAACAAACCATACTAGGAAAATTGAAGATATGCCCAGTCAAAAAAACAAACCAACAATTCAATGAGTTACAGGAGTTGAAACAATTAATTCAGAATGTTCAAACAGATGTGGAAAACCTCATCAAAAATCTAATCAATAAATTGAGAGAGGATATTGAGAAGGCAAGGGACAAACAAAGAGAACAAATAGAAAGTCTGAAAAAAAAAATCACAGGACTTATGGGAATGAAAGCCACACTAGGAAGAGATGAAAAAAAAAGGAAACCTACAATGTTAGATTCTGAGAGGCAGAAGATAGGATTAGTGAACTGGAAGGTTGGGCATCTGAATCCAACAAGCAAAAGAAAATACAGGGAAAACATGAGCAGGGACTCAGGATATTGAATGACAGTATGAAGCACATGAATATACAAATTCTGGGTGTCTCAGAAGGAGAAGAGAAGAGAAAAGGAGGAGAAAAACTAATAGAGGAAATTATCACTGAAAATTTCCCGACTCTTATGGAAGACTTAAAATTACAGATCCAAGTTCAGTGTCCCCCAAACAGAATAGATCTAAATAGACATACTCCAAGACACTTACTAATCAGAATGCCAGATGTCAAAGAGAAAGAGAGAATTTCGAAAACAGCAAGAGAAAAACAATCCATCACATACAAGGGAAGACCAATAAGACTATATGTAGATTTCTCAGCAGAAACCATGGAGGCAAGAAGCCGTGGGGTGATGTATTTAAGGTACTAAAAGAGAAAAACTGCCAACCAAGACTTCTATGTCCAGCAAAGTTGTCCTTAAGAAATGAAGGGATAATTAAAACATTTTCAGACAAAAAAATCACTGAGGGAGTTTGTGACCAAGAGACTGGGTCTGCAAGAAATAATAAAAGGAGCAGTGGAGACAGATAGGAAAAAACAGGAGAGAGAGGTATGAAGAAGAGTGTAGAAATGAAGACTATCAATAAAGGTAAAAAAGAAGAAAAATTAGATATGACGCATAAAATGCAATAGACAAAATGGTAGAAGAAAGTACTGCCCTTACAGTAATAACAGTAAATGTTAATGGATTAAACTCCCCAATCAAAAGACATAGACTGGCAAAATAGATTTAAAAAACAGGATCCATCTATATTCTGTCTACAGGAGATGCATTTTAGACCCAAGAATAAACAGGTTGAAAGTGAAAGGTTGGGAAAAGATATTTCATGCAAACAACAATCAGAAGAGAGCAGGAGTAGCTACACTAGTAACCAACAAATTAGACTTCAAATGTAAAACAATTAACAATGACAAAGGAAGACACTATGTACTAATAAAAGGAGCAATTCAACAAGAAGACATAACAATCATAAATATTTATGCAATGAGCCAGAGTGCCCCAAAACATGAGACAGAAACTGAAAACACTGAAAAGAGAAACAGACACCTCTATGATAATAGTTGGAGACTTCAATTCACTGCTGTCATCAATGGACAGAACATCTAGACAGAGGATCAGTAAAGAAACAATTTGAATAATACAACAAACAAACTAGACTTAGTAGACATTTATAGAACATTAAACCCCGCAGCACCAGGATACACCATTTTCTCAAGTGCTCATGGGTCATTCTCAAGGACAGACCGTATGCTGGGTCACAAAGCAAGTCTCAATAAATTTAAAAAGATTGAAATCATGCAAGGCACTTTCTCAGATCATAAAGGAATGAAGTTGGAAATCAATAACAGGCAGAGGACCAGAAAATTCACAAATATATGGAGGCTCAACACACACTCTTAAACAACCAGTGGATCAAGGAAGATATTATAAAAGAAATCAGTAAATGTCTCGAGGCAAATGAAAATGAAAACACAAGGGAGAAGGCAAGGGACAAACAAAGAGAATAAATCGAAAGTCTGAAAAAAAAAATCACAGGACTTATGGGAATGAAAGCCACACTAGGAAGAGATGAAAAAAAAAAAAAGGAAACCTACAATGTTAGATTCTGAGAGGCAGAAGATAGGATTAGTGAACTGGAAGGTCGGGCATCTGAAATTTATCAAAATTTATGCTATGCAGCAAAGGCAGTGCTGAGTGAAATTTATTGTCCTAAATGTCTATATCAAAAAAGAAGAAAGAGCAAAATCGAAGAATTAACTTTTCACTTGAAAGAACTAGAGAAAGAACAGCAAATTAACCCCAAAGCAAGCAAAAGGAAAGAAATAATGAAGATTAGAGCAGAAATAAATGAAACTGAGTGCATGAAAACATTCGAGAAAACCAGCAAAACCAAAAGTTGGTTCTATGAGAAAATCAATAAGACTGATTCCCCCTTAGCAAGGTTAACAAAAAGAAGAAGAGAGAGGAAGCAAATAAATGAAATCAGAAATGGAAGAGGAGATATAACCACTGACCCCGCAGATAAAAAGGAGGCAATGAGAGGATACTATGAACAATTTTATACTAATAAGCTAGACAACATAGATGAAATGGCCAACTTCTTAGAAAAGCATGAACAACCAGTACGGACTGGAGAAGAAATAGACAACCTCAACAGATTGATCAGAAGTATAGAAATTGAATCAGTCATTAAGAAGCTCCCCAGAAAGAAAAGTCCAGGACCAGATGGCTTCACATGTGCATCCTACCAAACATTCAAGACAGAATTACTACCAATCCTACTAAATACTAAACTCTCTAATGAATACAGAAGGAAAAATTCTCAAAAAATTCTTGCAGATCGAATCCAGCAGCATATTAAAAGAATTATGCACCACGACCAAGTAAGGTTCCTCCCAGGTATGCAAGGTTGGTACAACATAAGAAAACAATTTATGCAATAAACCATATCAATAAATCAAAGCAGAAAAACTGCATGATCATCTCAATTGATGCAGAAAAGCCATTTGACAAAATTCAACGTCCTTTCTTGTTGAAAACTCTTCAAAGGATAGGAGTAGAAGGGAACTTCCTCAACATGATAAAGGGAATATATGAAAAGCCCATAGCTACCATCATCCTGAAGGGGGAAAAACTGAAAACTTTTCCCCTAAGATCAGGAACAAGACAAGGGTGTCCACTGTCACCATTGTTATTCAGCATTGTGTTGAAAGTTCTAACCAGAGCAATTAGACAAGAAAAAGAAATACACGGCATCAAAGTTGGAAAGGAAGAAGTAAAACTCTCACTGTTTGCAGATGATATGATGCTATATGTCGAAAACCCCCCAAAATCCACAACAGACTAATAGAGCTAATAAACGAGTACAGCAAAGTGGCAGGCTCCAAGATCAACACTCAAAAATCTGTAGTGTTTCTATACACTGCTAATGAGCACCCTGAGGGGCAAGTCAAGAAAAAAAATCCCATTTACAGTTGCAACCAAGAGTGTAAAACATTTAGGAATAAATTTAAGGATACAAAAGACCTGTACAAAGAATACTACAAGAAATTGCTAAAAGAAATCACAGGAGACCTAAATAAATGGAAGTGCATAGTGTGTTCATGGACTAGAAAACTAATAATAGTTAAGATGTCTATTCTACCTAAATTGATTTATAGATTCAATGCAATACCAATTAAAATCCCAAAAACTTACTTTTCAGTAATAGAAAAACCAATAACCAAATTTATCTGGAAGGGTGGAGTGCCCTGAGTAGCTAAAAATATCCTGAGAAAGAAACATGAAGTCGGTGGTCTCCCACTACCTGACTTTAAGGTGTATTATGAAGCTACAGTGGTCAAAATACCATGGTACTGGCATAAAGATAGATATACTGATCAATGGAATATTATAGAGTATTCAGATATAAACCTTCTCATTTATAGACAATTGATCTTCGATAAGGCAGTCAAGCCACCTCACCTGGGACAGAACAGTCTCTTCAGTAAATGGTGCCTGGAGAATTGGATATCCACTTGCAAAAGAATGAAAGAGTATCCATATCTCACACCCTAATACAAAAATTAACCCAAAATGGATCAAAGACCTAAATATTAGATCTAAGTCTTTAAAACTTTTAAAAGAAAAAGTAGGGAAATAGCATAAAACTTATGATAGGAGGTGGTTTCCTATATTTCACACTCAAAGCACGAGCATTGAAGAAAGAAATAGATAAATGAAAACTCCTCAAAATTAAAGAGTTTTGTGCATCAAAGAACTTTGTAAAAAATATAAAAAGACAGCCTACACAATAGGAGGCAATATTTGGAAATGATGTATCAGATAAGGATCTAGTATCCAGAATGTATAAAGAGATTGTTCAACTCAACAACAAAAAGACAAACAACCCAGTTACAAAATGGGCAAAAGATATGAACAGACACTTCTCAGAAGAGGAAATACAAATGGCCATAAGGCACATGAAAAGATGCTCAACTTCCCTGGCTATTATGGAAATGCAAGTCAAAAGCACAATGAGATATCATCTCACACTCACCAGAATGGCCATTATCAATAAAACAGAAAACGACAAGTGCTGGAGAGGATATGGAGAAACACTTATCCACTGTTGATGGGAATGTAAAATGATACAACCACTATGGAAGGCAGTTTGGCTGTTTCTCAGGAAGCTAAGTATAGAATTGCCATATGATCCAGCAACACCATTGCTAGGTATCTAATCAGAGGACATGAGGGTCAGGACATAAATGGACATTTGCACACCAATGTTTATAGCAGCATTATTTGCAATTGCTAAGAGATGGAAACAGACCAAATGTCCATCAACAGGCGAGTGGCTAAACAAGCTGTGGTATATACATATGATGGAATATTATGCAGTTGTAAGAAAGAATAAAGTCATGAAGCATGTAACAACATGAATGTACCTTGAGGACATTATGCTGAATGAGATTAGCCGGAAACAAAAGGACAAATACTGTAAGGTCTCACTGATATGAACTAACATTAATGAATGAACTTGGAGAATTTCAGTTAAGAACAGAGGTTATTAGGAGATAGAAAAAGGGTAGAGATTGGGTAATTGGAGCTGAAGGGATATAGATTGTGCAGCAGGACTCATTGTAAAAATTCAGAAATGGATCGCATAATGCTACCTGATTGTAGCACAATAATATAAATTCACTGAACAATGCTGAATGTGAGAATGATAGAGGGAGGAGGGCTGGGGGCACAAATGAAACCAGAAGGAAAGATAGATGACAAAGACTGAGATGGTATAATCTAGGATTGCCTAGAATGTACAATGATAGTGGCTAAAAGTACAAATTAAAAAATGTTTTTTGCATGAGGAAGAACAGAGAGATGTCAGTATTTCAGGGTGTTGAAAATAGATGGTTACTTGTATTTAAAAAATTCCACTTCTATGTGAGAGTAAAGAAAGAAATGTTTATTTGGTACAAAATTTATAATTTGTGTGGTTCATTTCCTATGTTAACTCATATAGGCCATTTAATTGAACACTGTAAGTGCATGGAACCTTGACTAGGGCCTGAGAGTTTGTATGTTTGACCAGAGTGATGCCCTGATAAATCCCAGAGTGATTCTAATAGTGAATAAAAAGCTATTTGCAAAGTCCCCATGGAGGAATGGTGAGAAAGGGGGAAAATTCAGCTTCCCCATTTCAAGAATTTCTGATATTTTTGGAAGCAGTGGGACAACCAAATCAATATGCCAAGCCTTCAATTTTGGATTTTTTTTTATGTGAAACTTATCCCCACAAAGGATATACTAAGCCTATTTAAAATTAGGCTGAAGAGTCACCCCCAGAGAAACCTCTTTTGTTGCTCAAATGTGGCCTATCTCTCAGCCAATACAACAAGTAAATTCACCACTGTCCTTTTCTCTACTTGGGATATGATTTCCAGGGAGGGCATAAACCTCCCTGGCAACTTGGGACAGAAATACTAGAATGAGCTGGGACTCAGCATCAAGGGATTGAGAAAACCTTCTCGACCGAATGGGCAAAGAGAGAAATGAGACAAAATAAAGTGTCAGTGGCTGAGAGATTTCAAACAGAATCAAGAGATTATCCTGGAGGTTATTCTTACACATTTTACAGATATCTCCTTTTCAGTTTGAAGTGTGTTTGAGAGGCTAGAGGGAAGTGACTAGAACTTTAGAGCTGTGTTCCAGTATACATTCTTGAGGATAAATGTATAATGATATAGCTTTCGCAGTGTGACTATGTGATTGTGAAAACCTTGTGTCTGATGCTCCTTTTATCTACGATAATAACAGATGAGTAAAAAATATGGATAAAAAATGAATAATGGGGGAACAAATATTAAAATAAATTGTGTAGATTGAAAAACTAGTGACCAATAAAAGGGAGTGGTAAGAGTTAAAGGGAAAAAAATTGGGGGAATAAAGTTTAAAATATATTCAGTAGATGGAGATACTAGTGGTCAATGAGAGGGAGGGGTAAGATGTATGGTATGTATGCGTGTTCTAGTTTGCTAGCTGCCGGAATGCAATATACCAGAAATAGAATGGTTTTTAACAAGGGGAATTTAATAAGTTGCTAGTTTAAAGTTCTAAGGCCGAGAAAATGTCCCAGTTAAAACAAGCCTATAGAAATGTCCAATCAGAGGCATCCGTCCAGGGAAAGATATACCTTGGTTCAAGAAGGCCAATGAAGTTCAAGGTTTCTCTCGCAAGTGAGAAGGCACATGGCGAACACAGTCAGGGCTTCTCTCTCAGCTGGAAGGGCATATGGCGAACACAGCATCATCTGCTAGCTTTCTCTCCTGGCTTCCTGTTTCATGAAGCTCCCCGGGAGGTGTTATCCCCATCTCTAAAGGTCTCTGGCTGGTGAACTTCTGCTTCTTGTGCCTATGTCATTCTGCTCTGCTCTTTTTGAATCTCCTTCATTCTCGGAAATGTTTCCTCTTTCATAGGACTCCAGAAGCTTATCAAGACCCACCCAAATGGGTGGAGACATGTCGTCACCTAATCCATCTTAACAACCACTCTTGATTAAATCAATCTCCAGGAAGATGATCTGATTACAGTTTTAAACATGCAGTATTGAATAGGGATTATTCTGCCTTTATGAAATGGAATTTATATTAAAACATGGGTTTTCTAGGGGACATACATACTTTCAAACCAGCACAATGAGTTTTTTCTTTTTCTTTTTATTTCCTGTTCTGCTGAGATACAAATGTTCTAAAAAATGATCATGGTGATGAATATGCTACTGTGATGATACTGTCGAGCCATTGATTGTACACCATGCATGGAATGTTTGTATGTTAAGAATGTTCATGTTTTTATGTTGTTTTGGTTTGAAAATAAAATATTAAAAAATGAAATTGGAAATTTAAGAACAATAGGGACAATTAACGAAACCAAAAATTTTTTTTTGAAGATCAATAATACTGACAAATGTTTAGGTAGACTAAGAAAAAAAGAGAAGGTACAAATAAGTAAAATTAGAGGGGAAGATACTACTCACTGCAGAGAAATAAAAGTGTTCATACGGGGCTACCATGGCAGGCAGTGCAAAATGGCAGTCCTTAGTGAGGCATGAAATTTAGTTCATCCTCTAGGGCAACTAGTAAATAGCCAGAAACTGTCTGGAGCAACCATTTGGGGGACTGCCATGACCAGACACACATCATACACCAGTCTGAAACAGGTGGAATGGTTGAGATCACAGAGCAACACTGTCTCCCAAGTTGCAGAAGGTGGTGCCCATCCCACACTGCTATAGCAGGCTGAATCTTGTCTCTCCTGGGTGGGAAACAGAAGCCCTTTATACTAGAAGCAAGGCGTAGTATCGCTCAACCAAGCTCAGTTGCAGAATTAATGATCAAATTTGGATTGCTAATTGCTAGCTCTTAGCAAAGATAAACCTGGAGTAAGCACAGAAGGAATTGGGAGTCTTTTCCTCTGCAGACAGGAAGAGGGGTTGACGGAATAAAGACAGAGTAAAGCAAAAGAAAAACAGGCTTTTGGAGTTGGATAAGCTCAGAATACTGGAATAAGGTTGGTCCCAAAGAAAGGGGGCACACAGAACTAGATACCAACTCCAACTCTTGATTGGCAAGGGCTAGTTGGGGTGGGGCTGGAGTTCAACTATGAAAATGATTTTTTTCCTCTCCATTTAAAAAGCAATTTTTTTTTACAGCTCATTATATAGAACTGTAGGCATTTCAGGGTTCAGCTCTGTCACAGGCAAGGGCAGAATTAAAGTATTTCTGAAAGGTAAAGTAACTAATCACGTTAGGAGACAATTCCCTGAAGGGCTAATCTTTAGGCAGTCTTTACTGGGAGCAGTGGAAACTATTTCAGCCAAGCCCCAGTTGTGGTTTTGCTTAACAACATGGGACTGCTAAATACAAATTCTGGGCACAGATAAACACAGAGCAAGCAGAAAAGGTATCATGAGGTCTCTATCAGTAGAAAAGAAGGGGCTGATGGGAAAAAAATAAAAATAAATATTAGGGTTCTAGAGCCAGCTGAGCTTAGATTTCTGGAAAGGGGTTGTGCCCCAATAAGGGGTTGTAGACCCTGCGTTCCAACTGTGGCTCTTCATTGGTGAACTTTAGGGGCCAGGGACTGGCTGTGAAAAGGGATCTCTCTTTTTTTTTAATTTTCATTTTTGAGATTATTGTAATATCAGGTATTTTCAGTTGTCAAAGGACCCAGGCAAGGGTGGAGTTTAGATTGGTCTGAGAGATGAAATAACCACTCAAATGCAGTAGAGAATTCCTCAGAAGGCATGACTTTCCCAGGAAAAGGGAGGGCAGCCCAAGTGGCAGCCCTCCTCCAGATAATTCAGACCCCATGGGTTGGAAACAGAAACCGCTTAAGCCTGCCTTCTTCCTTAGCCTCTGTGTCAGTCACACCTGTGGTACAAACAGGGACAGCTGAGTATTAAAGGCACTGCATCACTTTATACCTGTGGACAGCTATGTGCTGACAAGTGCCACCTTCTGAGCAGGATAGGAAAAGCACAGAGTCTAGAAGCTTCACAGGAATTTCCTACTGAGTCTCATCCTCATGGATACTTGCTACTGATTATACAATTCTGGCCTGTCTTGTCTTTGAAAATCTGATTGGGTTCAATCATATCTGGGGAGATATTCCTCAGAAAAACCTGTCATATAGACAGGACAAGAACCAGAAAAATTAGAGCTGAAAAATTCCGATCAGTTAAACAGAAGCTATGCTAGTGGTCTTGAATAAGTTCAACTCAGTGCCAAAGAATGGATAGAGAACAAAGCCAAACAAGAAAACCCTAGGTAAAAATGTGAAAATGACCTCCAGAATAAACTATTCAAGTTAATCAGATGCTAGACACCAGCAAAAAATTATGAGTCATATTAGGAAAAATGAAGATATGCCTAGGCAGAGGAACAAACTAATATTTCAAATGAGATAGAGGAGTTTGCAACACTAATTAAGGATGTTCAAACAACTATACTAAATAATGTCAAAAACCATATCAATGAGTTGAGGGAAGATATGGCAATAGAGATGAAGGATATAAAGAGGACATTGGGTGACCATAAAGGGGAACTCAAAAGCTTGAAAAACAAATAGCAAAACTTATGGAAAACTAAAGGCACAATAGAAGACATGAAAAACACAATGGAGACCTACAACAGCAGAGTTTTAGAGGCCAGAGAAAGCATTAGTGAACTAGAGGACAGGACAACTGAAATCCTACACACAAAAGATCCAGTAGGGAAAAGAATGGAAACGTATGAGCAAGATCTCTGGAAACTGAATGACAATGTAAAGCACCCCAATATACATGTTATGGGTGTGTCAGAATGAGAGGAGTAGGATAAAGGGGCAGAAAGAATAATGGAAGAAATAATCACTGATGATTTCCCATCTTTTCAATGATATTAAATTATACAGTCCAGAAGTGCAATGTAACCCAAACAGAATAGATTTGAATAGACCTACTACAAGACACTTACTAACAATTAGGTTGTCTAATGTCAAAGAGAAAGAGGGACTTCTGAAAGCAACAACAGAAAAGCTATCCATCACATACAAGGGGAGCTCAATTAGACCACATGTGGATTTATCAGTAGAAATCATGAAGCTGAGAGGGCAGTGGTATGATATATTTAAAATAGTAGAAGAGAATGACTACCAACCAAAAATTCTGTATTGGGCAGAACGGTCCTTCAAAAATGAGGGAGAGTTTAAAAATATTTTTAGACATTCAGACACTGAGAGAGTTCATTAACGAGACCTGATGTACAAGAAATACTAATGGGAACACTTCAGATAGATAGGAAAAGACAGGAGAGAGGTGTTTGGAGAAGAATTTAGAGACGAGTGTATAAATGAAAACTATCAAGAAGGAAAAAAGGAGAGAGAGAAAATAAGATATAAATATAAAATCCAAAGGACAAAATGGTTAAAGAAAGTTCTTCATTTGCAGTAAAAACTTTACATGTTAATATATTAAATTCCCCAGTAAAAAGAAAGACTGGCAGAATGAATTAAAAAATAGGACACATTTATGTGTTGTCTCAAGAGATTTGCTTTAGACCCACAGACAAAAATAGGTTGAAAATAAACAGTTGGAAAAAAGATATTTCACAGAGACCACAACCTAAATAGAACAGGGGTAGCTATGCTAATATTTAACAAATTAGACCTCAAATGTACAACAAGAGACAAAGAAGGATATTATGTACTAATAAAAGGGTCAATTCTTCAAGAAAACCTAACAGTCATAAATATTTATGCAGTGAGCAAGTGTTTTCCAAAATACATGAGGAAAACACTGACAACACTGAAGTGATAAGTAGGTACTTTTAAAATAATAGTTGGAGACTTCAATACAGTGCTCTTATCAGTGGATAAAACATCTAACAGAGGATCAATAAGAAAACAGAAATATGGAATAGTATAATAAATAAAATTAGACTGAACAGAACTTTATAGAGCATTACACCCCACAGCAGCAGAATACACATTTTCTCAAATGATTCTTAAATAATCATTGCTTATTCTCCAGGATAGACCACATGTTGGGTCACAAAGCAAGTCTTAATAAGTTTTGAAAGATTGAAATTATATAAAACACTTTCTCAGATCATAATGGAATGAAGTTGGAAATCAATAACTGTTAGAAGGCTGGAAAGTTCACAAATATATGGATGCTAAACAACACACCCTTAAACAACCAGTGGGTCAAGAAAGAAATTACAAGAGAAGCCAGTAAATATTTTGAGGCAAATGAAAATGAAAGCAAAACATATCAAAAGTTTATGGGATGCAGCAAAGGCCATACTAAGAGGGAAATTTATTGCCTTAAATGCCTATATTAAAAAAGAAGAAAGAGCAAAAATCAAGGAATTAACTTCACCTGTAGGAAGAACAAAGAACAGCAAACTAACCCTAAAGTAAACAGAAGGAAAGAAATAGCAAAGAGTAGAGTGGAAATAAATGAAATTGAGAGCATGAAAGCAATAGAGAGAATTAACAAAACTAGAAGTTGGTTCTTTAAGTAAATCAATGGACCCTTAGCTCAGCTGATTTTAAAAAAAAAGGAAGAGAGAAATGATGTAAATAAAATCAGAAATGGGAGATTTGACATAACTACTGACCCCACAGAAATAAAGGAGGTAATGAGAGAATGCTATGAGCAACAATATGCTAATAAACTAGACAATGTAAATGAAATGGACAACTTCCTAGCAAAGCATGAACAAACGACATTGACTCGAGAAGAAATAGATGATATGAGCAAAACAATCATAAGTAAAGAGATACAAGCAGTCATCAAAAACCTCCCAAAGCTCAGGACCAGATAACTTCACATGTGTATACTACACATGTGAAAGAATTAGTACCAATCCTGCTCAAACTCTTCAAAAAATTGAAGAAGAGGGAAAGCTACCTAACTTTTCTATGAAGCCAGCATCACCTATACCAAAGCCAGGCAAAGATACTAGGAGAAAAGAAAATTATGGACTAACATGTTATTGAATATAGATGCAAAAATCCTCAGCAAAATACTTACAAGTCAAACCCAGCAGCACATTAATAAAAGAATTATGCACCATGACCAAGTGAGATTTACTCCAAGAATGCAAGTCTGGTTCAACACGAGAAAGAAAATCAATTAATGTAATAAATACATCAATAAATCAAAGGGGAAAAAACCTCATGATCATCTCGATTGATGCAGATAAGGCATTTGACCAAATTCAGCATCCTTTCTTGATGAAAACACTTCAAAGGGTAGGAATAGAAAGGAACTTCCTCAACACTATTAAAAGAATATATGAAAAAACCTACAGCTAACATTATAATAGTCAATGGGGAATAGACTGAAACCTTTCCCTCTTAAATCAGGAACAAAACAAGAATGCCCACTGTCATCAGTGTTGTTCAGCATTCTGCTGAAAGTTCTAATTAGAGGAATTAGGTAAGAAAAAGAAATGAAAGGCATCCAAATTGGAAAGTAGGAAGAGAAGCTTTCACTGTTTGCAGATGACATGATAATCTATGTAGAATATCCCCCCAAAATCTACAGAAAGCTACTGGAACCAAGAAATGAATACAGCAGAGTGGCAGGGTACAAGATCTACATGCAAAAATCAGTAGTGTTTCTATGTAATAGTAGTGAGCACTGTGAGGAGGAAATTTTTAAAAAGTTCCATTTATAATAGCATCCAAAAGAATAAAATATTTAGGAATAAATTTAATCAAGGCCGCTTGTGTATAGAGGACCTATACACAGAAAATTTAAAATTGCTTAAAAAAACAAAACAAAACAAAGAAGACCTAAAGAAATGGGAGGACATTCTGTGTTCATGGATTGGAAGACTAAAGAAAAGATGTCAGTTTGACCCAAATTAATTTATAGAGTCAATGTAATATAAATTAAACCCAACAACTTATTTTGCTGAAATAGAAAAACCAGTAACCAAATTTATTTGGAAGGGTAGGGTGCCCGAATAGCAAAAAATATCTTGAGAAAGAAGAATGAAGTGGGAGGTCTCACACCACCTGACTTTAAAACATATTACGAAGTTACAGTGATCAAAACAGCATGCTACTGGCATAAGGATAGTTATATTGGCCAATGGAATCAAATTGAATGTTCAGAAATAGACCCTCCCATCTCTGGACAATGAGACTATGTATGATAAGGCAGTCAGACCACTTCAAATGGGACAGAAAAGCCTCTTCAATAAATGGTGTTTGGAAAACTGGATTGAAGATTAGAGGTGCTGCAGACCAAATTGGAAATATGCTTGAGACACACAACAGCAGATTTGAAGAGGCAGCAGAAAGAATAAGCAAACTAGAGGACAGAAAAACTGATTTAGAACACCCAGACACTCAAAACAGCAAATCAAGAAAAGGATGGAAAAATTTGAATTGGATCTCAGGGAAATGATCAACAAAACAAAGAGCACAAATATGAGAGTCATTGGTGTCCATGAGGGAGAAGAGAAGAGTAAAGGGCTCGGAAGATTAGTTGAGGGGGAAACTAATGGAGGAAAACTTCCCAACCCTTATGAAGGATATAAATATGCAAATCAGAAGAAACTCAGCAAACTCCAAATAGAATAAATCCAAATAGGCCTTCCTGAAGACACGTACTAATCAGTCTCCCAAATGTTGAAGAGAAGCAGAAAATCCCTAAAGTGGCAAGAGAAAAACAATCTACTGCATACAAGGGAAATCACATAAGACTGAGTTCAGACTGCTCAGCAGGCACTATGGAGGCGAGAAGGCAGTGGTATGATGTATTTAAGATACAGAAAGAGAAAGATTTGCAGCCAAGAATTCTGTACCCAGCCAAATTGTCCTTGATAATTGAGGAGGGGAGGGGAACTGAGGGAAAGATTAAAATGTTCATAGACAAACAAATCCTGAAAGAATTTGTCAAGAAACTGGCCCTACACGAAATACTAAAGGGAGTTCTGCCAGCTGGAAAAGAAAAAAAAAAAGAAAAGACAGGAGAGGAAAGACTGGAGGAGGATACAGAATTGAAGAGTACCAGTAAGGGTAATTTAAAAGATAAAAAGAGAAAGAAAGGGAGAAAAGAATGTATGTATATATCTGACAAATGAAACCAAAAGGATAAGGTGGTGGAACAAGAAATGCCTTTTCAGTAATAACTTTGAATGTTAATAGACTAAATTTACCAATTAAAAGATACAGATTGGCAGAATGGATTAAGAATATAATCCAGATATATGCTGCTTACAAGAGACTCATTTTAGACCCAAGGATACAAATAGGTTGAAAGTGAAAGAATGGAAAAAGATATTCCACGTAAATTGTATCAAAAGAAAGCAGGAGTAACTATACTAATATCAGACAAAATAGACTTTAAATGTAATGACATCAGAACAAATAAAGAAGGATACTATATTTTAATAAAAGGGACAATTCATGAAGAAGAAATAACAATCATAAATGTTTATGCTCCCAATCAAGAAGCTCCAAAGTACATGAGACAGACATTGGCACGACTGGAGGGAGCGATTGATGTTTCAACAATAATAATAAGAGACTTCAGTACTACCCACCACTTCCTCTATGGACAGAACAACCAGACAGACGATCAGCAAGGAAATAGAGAAGTTAAACAACTTGATAAAAAATAAAGAATAAAGTTATAAAGGATGCAACAACATGGATGAACCTTGAGGATATTATGTTGAGTGAAATTAGCCAGAAACAAAAGGACAAATACTATATGGTCTCACTAATATAAGTTAACATAAATAAATGCACTTTGAAAGTTAAAGTTGAGAACACAGATTATCAGGAGATAGAAAGAGAGTAGAGATTGGCCATCTGATCCTGAAGGGGTACAAAGTGTTCAACGAGATTGATTGTAAAGATCCAGACATGGATAGTACAGTACTACCTGATGGTAGCACTATATTCTAAGTATACTGGAAAAAAGATATGTATTAGTATGGTTGAAAGAGAAAGGTAAGGGGGCATGTATATCACCAGAAGGAAAGATAGAAAATAAAGAATGGGACTATATAACTTAGCAAAACCTAGAGTAATCAGTGATGGTGATTAAATGTACAAATATAAGACTTTTACATCAGGAAAAATGAATGAATGTCAATATTGCAACATGTTAAAAATGTGACTGGTATGGAAAAAATACAGTCAATGCAAACTAAAGTTTAAAGTTAGCAGTAACGTTGTAATGTGCTTCTAGTAAAAGTAACAAAGACAGTATACCAAAGCTAAACATCAATAAGAGGGAGATTTAAGGCAGGGGAATGGGATTCTTGTTGTTGTTATTTCTCCTTTTTATTTTTAAATATTTTTTAGTCTTCTTTTTTTTCCCTCTTCCTCTTTCTTAATGGAAAAAAATGAATTGTCCTCGTATAGATTGTGATGGTGAATGCATAATATGTGATTATACTGGAAATCCCTGATTGCTTACTTAGGATAGATTGTATGATGTATGAATAAAACTGTTTAAAAAAGAAAGTGAAAGATACAAGTGCTAGAGAAAAGATGGAGAGAGGGATGTACATATTCAGTGTTGATAGGAAAGTAGAATGGTGCAGCCCATCTGGAGGGCTGTGTCATTGTTTCACAGGAGGCTATGCACAGAGTAGTCATATGATCCCATAACCCCATCATTAAGTATGTAGTTGGAAAAACTGAAAGCAGAGACATGAATGGACATTAGCACACGGGTGTTTATGGTGGTGGTATTCATGATTTTCAGTGGATGAAGGTGGCCTAAGGGTACATCCAACTGATGAACAAAAGGACAAACCATGGTATATACATACACTGGAGTATTGACTGACTGCAATAGGAATAAAGTTGTGAAGTATACAACTAGGTGAATGGACCTTGTGGGCAATATCTTGAGTGAAATAAGCCAGAAGAAAGCATATTGCATCACTAATATGGACTGTTTATCATGTAGAAACTCTGAGAACGGCATCTGAGAGCATAGGTTATCAGGGAAGGCTTATTGTAAAGGTCCTAGACAAATATTCCTGAGTTATAACAGTTATTTCTAAATTCTGAGATGCTGAGCTCTTTGTGTATAATCTGGCTGTTCCCTAGACCTTCGGGTATCTGTGTGACATCTGAAACTCAGAGCAAGAGTTTTACAGCTATGAAAGTCTGTGTTACTCCCCATGGCAACTGTTTTAAAAAGCTGAAAAGGAGATCAGACTTCAATTAGAGATTAGAATGAAGCTTATCTGGTTAGGACTAAATCAAACTAAAGGGGAGAAGATGATATTGACTGTGTTTTAGAACTTCAAATTCTATGTGAGACCAAAGAAGTTTTGCATCAAAGTTTGTTTGGTACAAAATTTATATTTTCTGTAGCACAGTACCTTATTCAACTTGTATGGTCAGTTTACACAGACACCATAATTACACAGATCTTGAATAGGGGTGAGATCTTGTCCGTTTGTATAGGTTAGTATGATGGTCTGATACATCCCAGGGTAATTTCGGCAGAGAATAAACAGTATTTGCGAAGTCTCTTTGAGGGACCAGAGGAAATTGTGGGAATATTAATCTTCCTCACCTTGGAAATTCCTGATATTCTCACAAGATTGGGGGACTACAATTTTAATAGGCTGAGCCATTGATCTTGGGGTTTACCCTAATGAAAGTAATTCCTGCAAAGGAGAAGCTAAGCCTGCTGATAATTATGCCTAAAATTCATCCCCCGGAGTACCTCTTTTATTGCTCAGATTTGGCTTTTAAATCAACTCTACCCTCCTCCCTATATGGGACATGACTCCCAGGGATATGCATGTACCCAGCCGCATGGACATGAGAAAGCCTTCTTGATCAAAGGGGAAAGATAAATGAGATGAAATAAAGTTTAGTGGCTGAGAGATTTCAATAGCGTTGAGAGTTCATTATGGATGCATTCTTATGCATTGTATAGATATCCCTTCTTTAAGAGGTTTTAATGTATTCAAATAGCTAGAAGGAAATACATGAAACTGCTCAACTGTAACCCAGTAGCCTTGATTCTTGAAGATAGTTGTTTAATTATATAGCTTTTTTTTTCTAGGATTATTCTTTTTTTATTATGAAAAATAACATATATACAAAAAAGCAATAAATTTCAAAGCATGTGGCAACAAATAGTTGTAGAATAGATTTCAGAGTTTGGTATGGGTTACAACTCCACAATTTTAGTTTTTACTTCTAGTTGCTCCAAGACATGGAGACTATAGGAAACATCAATATAATGATTCAGAATCATACTTATTTGTCGAACCCTAAATCTTCTCTGTATAACTCCACCTTCTCCTTTGATCTTTCCCAATCTTTAGGGTTATTTGGGCTATGCCCATTTTAACTTTTTCAGATTGGAAGGGGCTGTCGATAATATGGGATGGGGGATAGAACTAGGTACTGTTCTGGAGAGGCTGGCCCCTCTCCATTTCAGGACTTATCTGGTCTAGAAACACATCTGAATGTTGTAGTCTCTGAAGAGTAATCACAGTGCATGGATCCTTTGTAGAATCTTTTTTTTTAAATTGAGCTTTTCTTTTTTGTTTTCAATTTTTTAATTTTTTAAAAAAATATAACAACAGAGACAAACACTCTTAACTTATGATCATTCCATTCTACATATATAATCACTAATTCACAATATCATCACATAGTTGCATATTCATCATCATGGTCATTTCTTAGAACATTTTCATCAATTCAGAAAAAGAAATAAAAAGACAACAGAAGAAAATTTGTACATACCATACCGCTTACCGCTCCCTTTCATTGATCACTAACATTTCAATCTAAATTTATTTTAACATTTGTTTTCCCTATTATTTATTTTTATTCAATATATTTTACTTGTCTGTTGATAAGATAGATAAAAGGAGCATCAGACACAAGGTTTTCACAATCACACAGTCACATTGTGAAAACTATATCATTATGCAATCATCTTCAAGAAACATGGTTGCTGGAACACAGCTTTATATTTTCAGGCAGTTCCCTCCAGCCTCTCCATGACACCTTGACTAACAAGGTGATATCTACTTAATGTGTAAGAATAACCTCCGGGATAACCTCTCGACTCTGTTTTGGAATCTCTCAGCCATTGACACTTTATTTTGTCTCATTTCACTCTTCCCCCTTTTGGTTGAGAGGGTTTTCTCAATCCCTTGATGCTGAGTCTCAGCTCGTTCTAGGATTTCTGTCCCATATTGCCAGGAAGGTCCACACCCCTGGGTGTCATGTCCCACATAGACAGGGGGAAGGAGTGAGTTTGCTTGTTGTGTTGGCGGGAGAGAGAGGCCACATCTGAGCTACAAAAGAGGTTCTCTCGGGGGTGACTCTTGGGCCTAATTTTAAATAGGCTTGACCTATCCTTTGTGGGGTTAAGTTTCATATGAACAAACCCCAAGATTGGAAGCTCAGCCTATTGCTTTGGTTGTCTGCACTGCTTGTGAAAATATCAAGAAGTCAACTTGGAGAAGTCGAATTTTCCCCTTCTCACCATTCCCCCAAGGGGACTTTGCAAATACTTTTTTATTCACTGTTCAGATCACTCTGGGCTTTATTGGGGCATTGCTCTGGACAAAGCAACAAAATCTCATGCCCTAACTCAAGGTTCCATGTACTTAGTGTGTTCAATTAAGCTGTCTATATAAGTTATATTAGGAAATACACTAGTCAAAATATAAATTTTGTGACAAATTAACATTTTTTGCTTTAGTGTCACACATAAGTGAAAATTTTAAAATATTAATTACTATCAATTTTCAACACCCTGCAGTAATGACATTCCTATGTTCTTCGACTTGCAAAAACATTTTTTAAATTTGTGCATTTAGTCGCTCCCATTATACACTCTAGGCAATCCTAGATTATACCATCTCAGTCTATTTTTCTTTCTGATTTCATTTGTGCCCCCAGTCCTCCTCCTTCTGTCATTCTCACATTCAGTGTTTAATATAATTGTATTACAGTTAGGTAGTATTGTGCTATCCATTTCTGAGTTTTTACAGTCAATCCTGTTGCACAATCTGTATCCCTTCAGCTCCAATTACCCAATATCTTACCCTATTTATATCTCCTGATGGTCTCTGTTACCAATAAAATTCCCCAAGTTTATTCACTAATGCCAGTTTATTCCAGTGAGACCATACAGTATTTGTCCTTTTGTTTTTGGCTAATCTCAGTATAATGTCCTTAAGGTCCATCCATGTTGTTACATGCTTCATAACTTTATTCTGTCTTATGGTTGCATAATATTCCATCGTATGTATATACCACATTAGCCACTCGTCTGTTGATGGACATTTTGGCTGTTTCCATCTCTTTGGAATTGTAAATAATGCTGCTGTGTGGGAGTTCTCTCTGCTAGGTCTCCCGCTTGGGGTCTTCCTCCCGGTGGCTAAAGGGGGAGATTGAGGCCACAATCCCCGGGGGCTCGAAGGTGTGGAGGGCGCGCGAGATAAATAACGACTCACAGGAACTAGTTGGGCTGGCGAGGCACGCACACTAGAACGTTTATTAGAGGAAGTATACCAGCTTATATAGGGTGAAGCGTCTAGGGGAGGGGTGAGCGAGAAGGGCTCAGAGCAATTTTTTGATTGGTTGGGACGGGTTTTATTGCCATAAATGGAAGGCTCAGGCAGGCGGGGGGTTTAGAGGAAGGGCTGGTTTTGCATCCTCACTTGAAGGACCAATGGGATGGTTAGAAATATGCTGTAAAGAGTTGCTAGGTAAAGAGCTGGAGGAACGGGGACCGAAGTGATATCCGGCAATTCCTCCCTTTTTCTTTATATTTTGCGGAGGAAGGGTTGGAGGGGAAATGAGGTGGAGGGGGCGCGTTGCCGGGCATAGAGCGACCAGAAAGCTAGGAGGGAAGCAGGCTCCCAGGAAGTGTCGCGAAGGGCAGTACAGACCCATACTCGCGGACTTCCCCCTGAGACCCTCGCCAGCCGGACGATTAGGTGTCAGGGCGGGCAACACTGGCTAACCAGACCTGAGCTTGGCGGCGCTCCTCCGGGCAGGCGGTGCCCCTCATTAGTTGTAGGGTAGCAAGAGCGAGTAGTTGGGTTTTTTGCCGGTCGGCGGAAACACGCCGGGCTAAACACACAATAATTAGGATGAGTAAAATTAGAAGAAGGAGTAGAATACTATAGAAAATTAGATTTGAAGGTTGAAAGAGTGAGGAGAATTTTGCTGCTAACTCGGAGAGAAGGGTGGTTGAGAGTTTAGGGACGGTGGTTTCTTGCAGGGTAAGAATTTTGGCTTGGAGCTGGTGGGTACGGTTCCAGAAGGACTCGTTATAGGCAGTAAAGATCCAATCGCGAAGGGTAAGGCGGGGTTGAGACCTATTTACAGGTATTGGGGTGATACAGAGGTGGGAGAAGGGGTAGCATCCATCACATGTGGAAGAAGCGAGTTCGTAGAGCGCTTCGATATCTAGCGCCATTAAGTCGATTTGGTGTTGCAGGTGGAAGATAGCACGGTGTTGTAGAAGGTTGATGGCGTCCTGGTTGCCGAGGGCGCGGGCGGCAGTTAGGGTGATGTTTTCGAGGACATTGGCGGTGGTGGAGGTTTGGGTAAGCGCAACAGCGGCGGTGGTGGCGGTGGCCACGGATGTGATGAAGGCAGCCGTGATGGCGGCGGTGACCCCGAAATCTCTTTTCGCTCTGCTATGTAGAGTTTCTGCAGGGACTGAAAGAGAGAGTTGCGGGGCGACCCAGATGGTGACATTGACAGGAATCCAGAGTAGGCGGGGCTGTAGGACTAGAAAGGCGTAGGGGAATGAAATGTTCCAGAAATTTGCAAGGTAGCAGGAGTATTGGAAGGGTGGGAAGGTACAGAGCAAGAAGGCGAAAGGCGGTTGAACGAAAACGTGGGTGTATATAGTAATGTTGGGGCCGGGCGTTATATTAAAGGGCGATGGTTTTGACGCTGAAGAGTCTGGTGGTTTTATGGTTGCGTTTGTTATTGTGCAGTTTTCGAGGCAAATGAGAGGTCGGAGGTTAAGGCTTGCCCAAGACCCGCATAGAAACATGTCTGAGAAGGTGGGAACGGAGGTTGCATAGGCGACTAGTCCGGCCTGAACGCCAATCATGGGGACATAAAATGCAAAGGAGGAGTTGGGTAGAAAAGGCAGGGAGGAGTTATTAACACGGTCGAAAAGGATGGGGGTGGGAAAGTGACAACTGTACCAAGTAAGATGAGTGATGGGGAGGGATTTGCGCTCACGGGTTAAAGCCGGGTGGGGGGTAGAACAAGGCCAGCTAGGGGGTGAGGCATATGGATGTTTTGGGGAGCTGTATGTGCCAGCGGGTTTGGTGCCGTTAGTGGGGGAAGAGGTTAAGTTGAGGTATGGCATAGAGCCATTTTGGCGGTAGTGCTCAGCAGAGGGCCATGAGGCGCCAAGCAGCGTTAATGAAGTCCAATTTTTGCTTTTGTCAGTGGGGCGATAGGTTTCCGAGATGTTGACAGAGGTGATATTGAGGCAGTTAATGAATGGAGGGGGGCATGAGGAAAGATTGGAGTTTTTGCCATTGATATCAGTGAAGAACAAGAGAGCGGGAGCGGGTGGAGTGAGTGAGACATTAAGGGGGGCTTGAGTAGGCAAAAGGTGGGGATTGCAAGGAAGGCCTAGAGAACAAGAAGAGTGAAGTAGAGTGGGGAAGAACGGACTGTCCGGTGTGAGGAAAAGAACTCCTGGCAGGTTTTGCACTGCAGCCCAGAGTTCGACGGCTTGACCTGTGGAGGCAAGGGCGAGCATGGCAATAAGGATTTGAATGAGGGTGGGAGGGGTTTGAGGGCAGTTTCGGCGGGCCCTCGCATATAGCTGCAGAAGCTGTTCAGGTGTGGCAATGTTGCTTTGCTGGTTTTGCTGAGGTGTGTCTCCCAGGGACATCTGGGCAGTCTGGTGAGCTAGGTTTCTCATTCTGCGGCGAAGGTGCCTGCTCGGTCGCCGTGGCAGGTCTGACGTTCCTTCCGGGGATCCAGATTGGCTGCGGCGCATTTTCTGGAAAGATACAAGCAAACCCGCGCCCTTGGGCGAGGAGAGGGGCTGGCCCTTCCCATGTGTTAGTGGCCGGGTCGCGCCAGCGAACCAGCGGGGCTGGCGTGGGCCTGTGAGAGGGTCCCCAGTGTTTATGTAGGGGAGATAGGCCCTCTTGATCGAATGTGAGGAGATTTAGATGTATGAGGGAGGCTGTGATGAGGTCACTCGGTGAGGACCGGGGGTGGTTTGTCTTCTCCTTTTGTATTTGAATTTTTAGCCCGCAGTGCACGGCCTCCACGATGGCCTGCCCTTGTGGGTTATAAGGGATGCCAAAGTGGTGAGTGATATTGTAGAGGCGCAGGAAGACTGCAAAGGAGGCGCTGCGGTAGGCAGGGCCATTGTCTGTTTTGAGGTCCCAAGGGACCCCCATAAACAGGATTCCTTGGCGCAGTGCTTTGATGCAGTGCTTGGCGGTTTCCCCTGCAAGGGAGATAGCATAGCACATGCTTGAGTAGGTGTCGATAATTACATGGACATACTTAAGGCGCCCGAAGGAAGAGAAGTGTGTGACATCCATTTGCCATCTAGCATTGGGCTTGAGGCCGCAGGGATTGACCCCTTGCGGCTGCAGGGGCCCAAGTGGCGCAAATGGTGCGCAAGTGGCGCAGCTCCGGACTAAGCGTTTGCAGGTTGCTTTTGGAAGGCCACAGAGGTGGTGTAAGGAGGTTGCCGAGAAATGAAATTTTGAGTGCAGCAATTTGGCTGTATTGATGGCCTCAGTGAATGTATTGACAGCGGAGATAGACACTGCCTGATCAGCCGCTTCATTACCAGCAGCAAGGGGCCCGGGAAGGCCAGAGTGGCTGCGGATGTGGGCAATGAACCAAGGCGCCTGCCGGCGCTCTGTGAGGCTTTTTAGGCAGGTTAAAGCGTCATCTATGGCGGTTGATTCGGGGAAAAAGGTGGCAAAGGCGATGACGCGGCAAACTTGGTGTAGAGACTGTCTGTGAAGATATTTAGTGGCTGTTCTGGGTAGTTGTGGAGTGCATGTGTGACGGTGAGGATTTCGCCGACTTGGACAGAGTGGTTATTGATCTGTGTAAAATGGTCAGGCTCATTCTTGCTAGGATGGAAAGCCAGAAGAGCAAATTTGGCTTTAGGTGCATCAGTGAATATTGTGATCGAGTTAGGAAAGGGTGAGGATGAGGGGTATGGGTGGAAAGGGCTCTGGAAAGGAAGTTGGGAAACGCCCTGAAGTAGGCGGTGGCTGGGATAATGATTATCAAAGTTGCCAGAGAACCCTTCTAGAAGAACTTGCATACTGGCATTGTCACGGATTAAAAGATCGGTTTGTTTAGCATTTAACGGCCAGACAATGGTGTTGGGCTGGACTCCGAAAATTTGGAGGGCCAGAGTAATTAAGTCTGTAGCCAGTTCGATCCACAGTTGGACGGCTGGGCAGATTTTTTTGAGCTTGCTTTTAGCAGGGTGCACCCAGAGTAAGGGGCCGTCCTGCCAGAGCAGCCCCGAAGGAGTGCCATAGGTAGGTAAGACCAACGCCAGTAAGGGCCGGTTGGAATCAAATCTATCGAGGCGGCAGTTATGGAGAGACTCGTTGATCGTTTGGATGGCCATTTTTGCCCCGGATGTGAGTCGGATGGACCGCCCAACTGCTGTGGGGGGTTTTTCTCGAATTTGTAGGAGTTGAAATAGAGGTTGGAGTTCAGCGGTGGTGATTGGTAAGGCCGAACGGACCCAGTTAATTTGCCCGCAGAGCTGTTGCAACTCCGTAAGGGAGACTCGTTCTGGAATGGCTAATTGCGGGGTGGTAGGGGCAACGTGTTTGTCAATTGTGAACCCTAAGAATGAGAACGGAGGGTTGGTTTGGACTTTATCTGGCTGGACCTTTAGGCCCAGAGCTGCTAGGTTGGTTTTCAGTAGGTCAAGTGCTAAATGAAGCTTTTCAGGCTCGTCTGAGGCTAAGAGAATATCATCCATATAATGGATAATGTGGGCTATGTCGCGGACGGGGGCCACGGCAATGTTGACATAGTTCTGGCAGATGGTTGGACTGTTGCGCATACCTTGGGGAAGTACTTTCCACTGGTAGCGCTCGGCTGCACCGGCAAGGTTAGGAACTGGGACCATGAAGGCAAATCAGGGTCGGTCCCGCTCATGCAGCAGAATAGAGAAGAAGCAGTCTTTAATGTCTATAGTGGCTATGTGTAGATGGGAAGGGATGGCCACTGGGTGCGGGAGCCCGGGCTGCGGAGAGCCCATGGGCAGAATGTGTTTGTTAATTTCCCGCAGGTCTTGTAGGAGCCTGAACTTATTTGTGGATTTTTTGTGAATGACGAACACAGGTGAGTTGTAAGGGCTGGTGGAAGGCTCGATATGACCAGCTTCCAACTGTTCTAGGACGAGGGCTTTAAGTGCAGCCAGTTTATGGGGAGGCAAAGGCCACTGCTCCACCCAGATGGGCTCCTCTGTGTCCCATTGCAGAGGGGTGGGTGTAGGAGGTGTTACGCGAGCAGTGGCGCAAACTATTGGGGGGGCTGAGTGGTGATAACTGCCCCCGCGGCTGCTAGGATGTCCCGGCCCCACAGGATTTGGTTAATAGTAGTTAGGAAGAGAGGCCGGAAGGTGCCTGAGCGGCCTTCATCATCTTCCCATTTTAAGGGGAGAGCGGCGCATAGGGAGGGGGCAGAGCCCGTGGCGCCGATGACAGAGGGTCCCTTTTCTACCGCCCATGTTGCCATTAGGTGCGCTGGAAGACATGATATTTCAGGGCCAGAGTCGACAGTGCCGGTATACCAGCGGTGGTTTATTTTAAGTGTGCGGGTGGGTTTGTTGGGCGTGATGGGAACTGTCCACATTACGGCTTGGGGCCTGGTTTGGCCCGCGCCTGCGCCTCTTGGGGGCGGGGCTGAGGCAGGCCCCTTTTGGAGTTTAAAGGCGGCTGCCGAGAGGAGGAGCGGCAGCCCCGGGCCCAGTGGTAGCCCTTGTTGCAGTGAGGGCAGGGCGTAGGAGGTTTGCGCTGGGGCCTGTGTGAAGGGGGGTTAGTATTTGGGCACTCTTTGGCAAAATGGCCGGTCTTGCCACACTTGAAACAGCCTGAGGTGAGAGACATGGTGGTGGCGATGGCCTGGGCTAGGGAGGAGGCAGCAAAGTCGACGTTATTGCACGCTAGGACCCAGTCGTGCAACCCTTTTTCTTTTACTGGGATGAGCGCCTGCTTACAGGCGGGGTTTGCTCCCTCAAAGATAAGCTCTTTAGCAAGCGCTGTCTGAGCTTGCTCGCCAGTAACTTTGCACTCACAGGTGTCAGTGACTCGTGAGACAAAGGAGGCAAAGTCCTCGTCTCGGCCCTGGGTAAGTTTAGCAAATTTTTCTGGCTTAGCAGCGGAGCATGTGCGGAAGGCTCGTAAAGCTACTTCCCTTAATTGGAGCCAGAAGCCTGCTGGGACCTGCGAGTATTGAGCGGGGAGGGTGAAGGGGCCCGTCCCAGTGTAGGCCTCTGCCGGGAGGTTAATTCCGGAGGCATGGTTGGTGATAATTTGTTTCTCTACTTCTGAGTGAAAATGGGCCTGCCAGTCAATGTATTGACCGGGGGTGAGAATGGCTCGTGCTAGCGAGATCCAGTCAAAGGGGGTGCATAACTGTTGAGATAGTTCTTCTAGGAGATGAGTAGCATATGGGCTGTTAAGACCATCCTCTTTTACCGCCTTACGAAGACGCTTAACTTCGTCGGCATTAAAGGGGTACCAAGGGAGAGGGCGCTGGGGGGTGGCTTGGACGTTCATCGGGAAGCAGGAGATCGGGTGCTGGGGAGCGGGCGGTGTGCAAGCGAAGGGGTTGGTGAGAGCAAGGGGTTTGGGGCTCATCTCCCACGCAGAGCCATGGGAGGGGTTCCAGGGATTGGCGGCACTTGCGACGGGCGCGGATGGCGGCCAAGGGGCTGGGTCAGTGGGTGAGGTGGTATCACAAAATGGCGGACAGGGCGGAGTAGAGGCGCAAGATGGCGGCTGGGAATTTCCCTCAGCTGAGGTGGGAGGGGGGCACTTCCCTTCCTCTCTTGGCGCGGAAAGGGGAAGTGGCGCGCCAGAAGGCGGGAGGGCGGGGTAAAGGCAATTCCTGTTTTTAGCTGGGGAAGAAGGAGGAAGTTCGCCATTTTTTGCCAGCCTTGAGGTTGCTTGGTTTAGGGGGACTGAGTTCAAGGGCATTGTTTAACTGTTCGACTAGAGACTCGGTGTCTGATTCGGAATCAGAATGAGTGTCTTCTGCGCTACGCGGGTGCTGCGCAGACATGGCCTCCCGTGAGGTGCTGCCGGATGGGGGCCGCGAGCCTTGAAGGCAGGAGCGGATGGTGATTAGCGTGGGCAAAAGGCCGGGGGGAAAACGTTTGCCCTCATGTTCCATGGCTAGTGTGACTCGATCGATTAGGCGATCATAGGTACCGGGGTCCCAGAGGGGGCTTGTGGTGAGCCACGGGTTAAATGGTAGTAGAAGGTCCCAATAGACCTGGAGCTGGCGGACGGAGACCTTACATTTATGAGTGTCTAGGAGGGCTGCTAACGCTCGGACTTGAGGCGCCTGGCGTGCTGTAAGTCGGTTCCCCATTTTTGGTAATGGAGGAGGGTAGGGGAATGGTGAGCAGAGTGAGGCACCCTACAGCGCACCGGAAAATTATAGTGAGCGCTGCTCTCTGCGGCACAGTCCAAGCTTGTGGGGCTATTTCCGCTAGGATTATGGCAAACACTAAGGCTAAGGAGGCAATTAAGAGAAGCCAGTAAATCATATAGTACTAGGGCTGGGGTAAATTCAGAAGTAAGACTGTCCTCAGGAGAGAGGACTTTGGGGCCGTTGAGGTCGGGGCCCTTACCTTGCGAGCGGCGGCGAACGGGGCCGGAGAGGAGACGAGAAGAGGGTGCCCCACATTGGGCGCCAACTGCGGGAGTTCTCTCTGCTAGGTCTCCCGCTTGGGGTCTTCCTCCCGGCGGCTAAAGGGGGAGATTGAGGCCACAATCCCCGGGGGCTCGAAGGTGTGGAGGGCGCGCGAGATAAATAATGACTCACGGGAACTAGTTGGGCTGCGAGGCGCACACACTAGAACGTTTATTAGAGGAAGTATACCAGCTTATATAGGGTGAAGCGTCTAGGGGAGGGGTGAGCGAGAAGGGCTCAGAGCAATTTTTTGATTGGTTGGGACAGGTTTTATTGCCATAAATGGAAGGCTCAGGCAGGCAGGGGTTTTAGAGGAAGGGCTGGTTTTGCATCCTCACTTGAAGGACCAATGGGATGGTTAGAAATATGCTGTAAAGAGTTGCTAGGTAAAGAGCTGGAGGAACGGGGACCGAAGTGATATCCGGCACTGCTGTAAACATTGGTGTGGAAATGTCCACTTGTGTCCTTGCTGTCATGTCCTCTGAGTAGATACCTAACAATGGTATTGCCGGGTCATATGGCAATTCTATATTTAGCTTCCGGAGGAACCACCAAACTGCCTTCCACAGCAGTTGTACCATTTTACATTCCCACCAACAATGGATAAGTGTGCCTCTTTCTCCATATCCTCTCCAGCACTTGTCGTTTTCTGTTTTATTGATAATGGCCATTCTGGTGGGTGTGAGATGATACCTCGTTGTGGTTCTGATTTGCATTTCCCTAATAGCCAGGGAAGTTGAGCATCTTTTCATCTGCCTTTGGCCATTTGTATTTCCTCTTCTGAGAAGTGTCTGTTCAAGTCTTTTGCCCATTTTGTAACTGGGTTGTCTGTCTTTTTGTTGTTGAGTTAAACCATCTCTTTTTATATTCTGGATACTAGAACTTTATGTTAAATATCATTTCCAAATGTTGTCTCCCATTGTGTAGGCTGTCTTTTTACTTTCTTGACAAGGTTCTTTGATGCACAAAAGTGTTTAATTTTGAGGAGTTCCCATTTATTCATTTCTTCAGTGCTCGTGCTTTGGGTGTAAGGGCTAGGGAATCGCCTCCTATTATAAGATTTATAAGATATCTCCCTACATTTTCTTCCAACAATTTCATGGTCTTAGAGCTAATGTTTAGGTCTTTGATCCATTTGGAGTTAATTTTTGTATAGGGTGTGAAATATGGATCCTCCTTCATCCTTTTGCATATAGATATCCAGTTCTCTAGGCACCATTTATTGAAGAGACTGTTCTGTCCCAGGTGAGTTGGCTTGTCTGCCTAATCAAAGATCAATTGTCCATAGATGAAAGGGTCTATATTTGAACACTCAATTTTATTCCATTGGTCAGTATATCTATCTTTATGCTGGTACCATGCTGTTTTTACCACTGTAGCTTAATAATACACCTTAAAGTCAGGTAGCATGAGACCTCTGACTTCATTTTTTTTCCTCAGGATACTTTTAGCTATTCGGGACACCCTGCCCTTCCAGATAAATTTGGTTATTGGTTTTTCTATTTCTGAAAAGTAAGTTTTTGAGATTTTAATTGGTATTGCATTGAATGTGTAAATCAGTTTAGGTAGAATTGACATCTTAACTATATTTAGTCTTCCAATCCATGAACATGGTATGCCCTTCCATTTATTTAGGTCTTCTGTGATTTCTTTTAACAACTTCTTGTAGTTTTCCTTGTATAGGTCTTTTGTCTCTTTAGTTAAATTTATTCCTAAATATTTTACTCTTTTTGTTTTAGTTGTAAATGGAATTTTTTTTTTTATTTTCCCCTATTGTTCATTGCTAGTGTATAGAAACACTACAGAATTTTGAGTGTTGATCTTGTAACCTGCCACTTTGCTGTACTCATTTATTATCTCTAGTGGTTTTGCTGTGGATTTTTGGGTTTTCGACATATAGTATCATATCATCTGCAAACAGTGAGAGTTTTACTTCTTCCTTTCCAGTTTTGATGCCTTGTATTTCTTTCTCTTGCCTAATTGCTCTGGCTAGAATTTCCAATTCAATGCTGAATATAAGTGGTGATAGTGGACATCCTTGTCTTGTTCCTGATCTTAGGGGGAAAGTTTTTCCCCATTGAGGATGATGCTAGCTGCTGGTTTTTCATATATTCCCTTTATCATTTTGAGGAAGTTCCCTTCTATTCCTATCCTTTAAAGTGTTTTCAACAGGAAACGATGTTGAATTTTGTCAAATGCCTTTTCTGCATCAATCAAGATAATCATGTGGTTTTTGTGCTTTGATTTGTTGATATGGTGTATTACATTAATTGATTTTCTTATGTTGAACCATCCTTGCATACCTGAGATGAATCCTACTTGGTCATGGTGTATAATTCTTTAAATGCTCTGCTGGATTCGATTTGCTAGAATTTTGTTGAGGATGTTTGTATCTATATTCATTAGAGAAATTTGCCTTTTTAAAAAAAATATCTTTGTCTGGCTTTGGTATGAGGGTGATGTTGGCTTCGTAGAATGAGTTAGGTAGCTTTCTCTCTGCTTCAATTTTTTTGAAGAGTTTGAGTAGGATTGGTACTAATTCTTTCTTGAATGTTTGGTAGAATTCACATGTGAAGCCATCTGGTCCTGGACTTTTCCTTTTGGGGAACTTCTTATTGACTGATTCAATTTCTTTGTGATTGGTTTGTTGAGGTCATCTGTTTCTTCTTAAGTCAAATTGGTTGTTCATGCCTTTCTAGAAGTTGTCCATTTCATTTACATTGTCGAGTTTATTAGCATAAACTTGTTCATAGCATCCTCTCATTACTTCCTTTATTTCTGTGGGGTCAGTGGTTATGTCTCCTCTTCCATTTCTGATCTTATTTATTTGCATCCTCCCTCTTCTTCTTTTTGTCAGTCTTGCTAAGGGTCCATCAATCTTATTGATTTTCTCATAGAACCAACTTCTGGTTTTCTTGATTTTCTCAATTGTTTTCATGTTCTCAATTTCATTTATTTCTGCTCTACTCTTCATTATTTCTTTTGCTTTAGGGTTAGTTTCCTGTTCTTTCCTCATTCTTCCAAGTGAACAGTTAATTCCTTGATTTTTGCCTTTTCTTCTTTTTTGATGTAGGCGTTTAGGGCAATAGATTTCTCTCTTAGCACTGCCTTTGCTGCATTGCATAAATTTTGATACATTGTGTTTTCATTTTCATTTGCCTCGAGACATTTACTGATTTCTGTTGTAATTTCTTCCTTGACCCACTGGTTGTTTAAGATTGTGTTGTTGAGCCTCCATATATTTGTGAATTTTCTGGTACTCTGCCTATTATTGATTTCCAACTTCATTCCTTTATGATCTGAGGAAGTGTTTTATATGATTTCAGTCTTTTTAAATTTATTGAGACTTGCTTTGTGACCCAGCCTATGGTCTGTCCTTGAGAATGATCCATGAGCACTTGAGAAAAATGTGTATCCTGCCTTTGTGGAGTGCAATTTTCTATAAATGTCTGTTAAGACTTGCTCATTTATTGTATTGTTCAAATTCTGTTTGTTTATTGATTTTCTGTCTAGATGTTCTGTCCATTGATGAGAGTGGGGAATTGAAGTCTCCAATTTTTATGGTAGATGTTTTTATTTTTCTTGTCAGTGTTTGCCTCATGCATTTTGGAACATTCTGGTTCGGTGCATAAATATTTATGATTGTTATGTCTTCTTGTTGAATTGTTCCTTTTATGAGTAGATAGTATCCTTCTTTGTCTCTTTTAACTGTTTTACATTTGAAGTCTAATTTGTTGGATATTAGTATGGCTACTCCTGCTCTTTTCTGATTGTTATTTGCATGAAATATCTTTTCCTAACCTTTCACTTTCAACTTATGTTTATTCTTGGGTCTAAGATGTGTTTCTTGTAGACAGCATATAGATGGGTGCTCTTTTTTAATCCATTCTGCCAGTTTCTGTCTTTTGATTGGGGAATTTAATCTATTAAGATTTAGTGTTATTACTGTATGAGTAGTACTTTCTTCTACCATTTTGCCTTTTCGATTTTATATGTCATGTCTAATTTTTTTTTCTTTTTGCCTTTACTGATAGTCTTCATTTCTACATTCTTCTCCACACCTCACTCTCCTGTCTCTCTAGTGCTCCATTTAGTATTTCTTGCAGTGCCAGTCTCTTGGTCACAAATTCTCTCAGTGATTTTTTGTCTGAGAATATTTTAATTTCTCCCTTATTTGTGAAGGACAATTTTGCTGGATATAGAATTCTTGGTTGGCAGTTTTTCTCTTTTAGTAATTTAAATATATCATCCCAATGTCTTCTCTCCTCCATGGTTTCTACTGAGAAATCTGTACACGGTCTTACTAGATTTCCCTTGTATGTGATGGATTGCTTTTCTCTTTCTCTTTGACATCTGTCATTGTGATTAGTAAGTGTTAGAGCACATCTATTTGGATCTATTTTCTTCGGGGTATGCTGCACTTCTTGGATCTGAAATTTGAGTCTTATAAGAGTTGGGAAACTTTCAATGATTATTTCCTCCCTTAGGTTTTCTCCTCCTTTTCCCTTCTCTTCTCCTTCTGGGACACCCACAACAAATATATTCATGTGCTTCATTTGTCATTCAGTTCCCTGAGTCCCTGCTCATATTTTTCCATTCTTTTCTGTATATTTACTTTTGCTTGTCAGATTTCAGATGTTCCATCCTCCAGTTCACTAATCCTATCTTCTGCCTCTTGAAATCTGACTTTGTAGGTTTCTTTTGTTTTTTTCATCTCTTCTACTGTGCCTTTCATTCCCATAAGTTCTGTGATTTGTTTTTTCAGATGTTCATTTCTTCTTTTTGTTCATTCCTTGCCTTCTTTATATCCTCCCTCAATTCATTGATTTGATTTTTGATCAGGTTTTCCACACTGTTAGAACATTCTGAATTATTTCAACTCCTGTGTCTCATTTGAATTATTAGTTTGTTCCTTTAACTAGGCCATATCTTCAGTTTTCCTAGTATGATTCGTTATTTTTTGCTTGTGTCTAGGCATTTAATTACCTTAATTAGTTCATTCTGGAGATTGTTTTCACTTCTTTTACCTGTGATTTTCTTGCTGGATGACTTTGTTGTCTATCTGTTCTTTGACACTCAGTTCAGCTCATTCTGGACCACTAGATTAGTTTTGTTTAACAGAGCAGTATTTTTCAGTTCTTGTTTTCTTGTTTCTTACCCTGCCTGCAGGGTAAGTTCTTGTTTCTTAGTGCCTTCCCCCCAGCACCCCCCCCCCCCCCCCCCGCCTTAGCAGGGTCTACTTAGGTATTATAGATCCCTGCCAGATTTTTCCAGACCAAACTGGCCTCCTGTTAGGAGCAAAGAGTCACCTGCATTAGTTTTCTGTGAGGTTGAGGATGAAAGCAGGATGAAAGACTTTCCTGTAATGTCTCTGGACTCTGTGTTTTTCCTATTCTGCCCAGTATGTGGTGCTTGTCTGCCTGCAGTTCCCACCACCATAAGGTGATGCAGTACTTTTAACTCTGGTAGACTCTTCCTGCTTGGGGTGTGGTGGGGACAGAGGAGAAGTTGTAGGCTGGCTTTAGTTGCTTCAAATATCCAAACCCTGGTATATGAATTCCTTGAGGGAGGGAATCTACCTCAACTGGGCCCCACCCCTCTCCTGGGAAAGGCACAGGATCCAGACAAACTCTCCAAAAGCTTGTTTCTGCCTATGCCTGGGACAGTTGCAGCCTGAGAAGCCTTGTAGCTGTATCCAAAGGCAGTCCAGCCTTTGTAGAAACACAGCCACACAAAAAAAAAAAAAAAAGAAAGAGAAAAAAAACATCTCAGAGCACGACCCCCTGTTCCTCAGGTTTGCAAATCAAGAGCATAAGTGGTATGTTGCTTTGTGTACCTTCAGAGCCTATGTGCCCCCTCCTTTTCTTCAGAGCCCAGACCCTTTCAAGTATTATGTGGTATGGGATCCAAAAAAACTTTGTTTCTTCTTTTCTTTTTTCTTTTTCTGTCAGCCCTGCCCCCTCTTCGCCAGGGCAGAAATCAGCAACCTCTGCTTTGACCAGGTTCAGCTGAGCTGGGGGCCTATTTTTGTAGTCAGAATTTGTGAATTAATTCCAAAGTTGAAGCTTCGTTGCGCTCAGCCCCTGCTGCTGGTAAAGTCCCTTTCCTTTCCCCTCTGGGAAGCAGCCTGTGGGGGAGGGGCGCCAGCCACCGCAGCTTGGGGAACTCAGTGTTCTGGGGGGTTCGCAGCCGGTACAGTTGGTCCAGACTGGGGTATGCTGTGTGTCCAGTCACTGATGTTGCCCCAGGAGTTGTTCTGTACTGTTCCTGGCTATTTTGTAGCTGTTCTGGAGGAAAAACTAAATCCCATGCCTTGCTTAGCCACCATCTTGGCGCTCTCTAATTATATAGCTTTTAATGTGACCATGTGCTTTCTTTATCCAATGATATGGACAGATAAGTAAAAAAATTACAATAAATAAGTAATAGCAGGAGATAAAGGGTATAGGATTTTGTATGAGTTAGGGTTCTCTAGAGAAAAAGAATCAACAGAAAATGTTCGTAAATATAAAATTTATTAAAGTGCTTCACATAACCGTGGGAATGTAGAGTCCAAAATCCATAGGTCATGCTGTGAAGCTGACGATTCCAGTGGAGGGTCTGCACAAACTCCACAGGAGAGGCTCGCCGGCCACAGCAGAAAGAGAGCCTTTCTCTTCTGAATCCTCCTTTAAAGGCCTCTAGTGATTAGATTAAAGCATTAATCATTGCAGAAGTCACTCCCCTTGGCTGATTACAAATGGAATCAGCAATAGATGCAGCTGACGTGATCATGATTTAATTTTATGACATGTCCTCATAGCAACAGACAGTCCAGCACTTGCCCAACCAAACAAACAGGTACCAGTACCTGGCCAAGCTGACACGTGAGCCTGACCATGACAGTCCACCCCTTGTCAACTTGGCAGCTATACCCGTCACCTTAAGCCATACCTAATTTCTAAAACAATAAAAGACACATTTTTTCCCCCTCACCTAAAAATACTCAAATAGCCTGCATATAACCAGAAACACATTAAATCTCCCTGGAATAGTTGCAAGTCCTTGGGTAATATTCTTTCTTTAACTTGATATCTTATAACCTATATAGTATAACACGAATGAAACAGCCTTACAGCCCTCATGTCTGTTACTGATCATGTGATCATAGTTCATATTTATCACTACCTTCTTCCACTACATGTTCCATGTTCCTTTTAACCTCAGCAAGCACTTCAGATGGCCGTGGTTCTTTGCCTGGTGGAGTGACCCAAACCTTCATTCCTGAAGTTTCAGAGACATTGGTAGTCCTGTCTGAATTGGGTTGTTGTAGTTCTCCATTGATTTTAATCACAGGACATGGTAGTACTAAAAGACGCCCTAGGGGATCACCTATATTCCAGGAAAACTCTTCATTACCTCCATTGTGTAGCTGAAGTCTTATTTCCCCCTAATAGTCAGGGTCAATCACCCCAGCCAATAATGTAATATCCTTCTTGGCTTGTTGATCCATGGGCATGAGTAACCCAAAGTGAGCAGGTGGCAGTGTTAGATTCCAGTTCAATGGAATCATTGTTGATTCTCCTGATAGAAGCACTCCCCCTTTTGAAATTAAAACCTGTAGACCCACAGAATTCAAGGTTACAGGGACAGGAAGCAAGAATTTTCCTAGTGGATCACTAGAGGTAATAATGAGTGGTGCCACTCCCATTTCCACCCCTTGGTTCCTGGTCCCATGGATCTGGCTATGGGAGAAACAGCACCATACAGTGGACGCTGATTCAGACTATACACAGCTTCCTGGAGGACATTACCCCAGCCCTTCAAGGTATTGCCACCGTAATTGAGTTTTCAAAAGGCCATTCCACCATTCTATCAATCCAGCTGCTTCTGGATGATGGGGAACATGGTAAGATCAGAGAATTCCATGAGCATGTGCCCATTCCCACACTTCATTTGCTGTGAAGTGTATTCCTTGATTAGAAGCAATGCTGTGTGGAATACCATGATGATGGAAAAGACATTCTGTACGCCCTTGGATGGTCGTTTGGGCAGAAGCATTGTGTGCAGGGAAAGCAAACCCATATCCAGAGTATGTGTCTATTCCTGTTAGAACAAATATCTGCCCCTTCCATAAGGGGAGTGGTCTAATGTACTCAACCTGTCGCCATGTAGCTGGCTGGTCACCTTGGGATATGGTGTCATATCAGGGGCAGGGTGATGGTCTCTGCTGCTGACAGACTGGGCACTCAGCAGTGGTTGTAGCCAGGTCAGCCTTGCTGAGTGGAAGTCAATGTTGCTGAGCCCATGTATAACCTCCATCACTACCACCACGACCACTTTGTTCATGAGCTCATTGGCCAGTGACAGGAGTTGCTGGGGAAAGAGGCTGACTGGTGTCCACAGAACCGGTCATCTTATCCACTTGATCATTAAAACCTTCCTCTGCTGAAGTCACCCTCTGGTGCACATTCACATGGGACACAAACATCTTCATGTTTTCAGCCCACTCAGAAAGGTCTATCCACATACCTATTTCCCAGACCTCTGTATCACCAATTTTCCAATTATGGTCTTTCCAAGTCCCTGACCATCTGGCCAAACTGTTAACAATAGTCCATGAGTCAGTATACAAACGTACCTGTGGCCAGTTTTCCTTCCAAGTACAGTGAACAACCAGGTGTACTGCTCGAAGTTCTGCTCACTGGGAGGATTTTCCCTCACCACTGTCCTTCAGGGACACCCCAGAAAGGGATGGTAGTGCTGCAACTGCCCACTTTTGGGTGGTACCTGCATATTGTGCTGAACCATCTGTAAACCAGACCCAAGTTTTCTCTTCCTCAGTGAATTCCTTGTAAGGAAAAAGTTATAGCTCTGGTCTGAGAAAGAGAAGGTAATGTGGCAGGAGTAGAGTCCATGGGCATCTGGCCACTTCCTCATGTAACTTACTTGTGCCTTCAGGACCTGCTGTGGCCCTATCTTGTGAATGCCATTTCCATTTTATGATCCAGTGATTGCTGTGCATGGCCAACATTATGACTTTGTGGGTCAGACAACACCCAGCTCATGATAGGCAACTCAGGTCCCATGGTAACTTGGTGACCCAAGGTTAAGCGTTCGTTCTCTACTAAGGGCTAGTAGAAGGTCAAAAGCTGTTCCTAAAAAGGAGAGTAGTTATCTGCAGCAGATGATAAGGCTTTGCTCCAAACTCCTAAGGGTTTGTGTTGTGATTCTCCTATTGGGGCCTGCCAAAGGCTCCAAACAGCATCTCTCTTTGCCACTGATACTTCCAGCACCATTGGATCTGCTGGATCATATGGTCAAAGTGTGGTCAGGACCTGAGCTAAAACTCCATTGATCACCTGACCTCCATAAGCCCCAAATCTTACTGGTGAACCAGAGTGACATTTTGGGTGTGGGATAGATGTCACTTCTGAACCAGGGTCTAATAACCCCCCAAATATCTGATCATTTCCTTTTCCTCATTGCACAGTTAGCCTGGTAAAAGGCCGTCAGTCTCCTTGGGGAAGGCTTGGAGGAAGATTAATAGTATAAATTTGTAGCTGTGTAACAGGGTTCTCCCCCAAAGGGACTTGGCCTCCCCTTCATTCAAGGGGCTCTGGGTCTGTACACTATCTCAAGTCTGGAAATTGATTAAGGGGCTGTGACTCTATGTTTTTGTAGTATAAGTTAGACTTCTGTTCACTTGAGTTAGAACTCTTTTGTTTATATATCTCAAACAAGAATTTAGTAGACTGCCCATCTATTGTGTATCTAGGTATTCCATGATTTACTAGTGTGCTGGTTTGAAAGGATGTATGTCCCCTAGAAAAGCCATGTTTTAATATAAATCCCATTTCATAAAGGTAGAATAATCCCTATTCAATACTGTGTATTTGAGACTATAATGAGATCATCTCCCTGGTTGATGTGATTTAGTCAAGAGTGGTTGTTAAGCTGGATTAGGTGATGACATGTCTCCACCCATTTAAGTGGGTCTTGATTAGTTTCTGAAGTCCTATAAAACAGGAAACATTTTGGAGAGGGAGATTCAGAGACAGCAGAGAATGCTGCAGCACCACCATGAAGCAGAGTCCACAAGCCAGCAACCTTTGGTGATGAAGAAGGAAAACGCCTCCTGGGGAGCTTCATGAAATCAGAAGCCAGGAGAGAAAACTAGCAGATGACGACGCCATGTTCACCATGTGCCCTTCCAGCCAAGAGAGAAGCCCTTACTGTGTTTGCCATGTGCCTTCTCATTTGAGAGAGAAACACTGAACTTCATCGGCCTTCTTGAACCAAGGTATCTTTCCCTGGATGCCTTAAATTGGACATTTCTATAGACTTGTTTTAATTGGGACATTTTCTCGGCCTTAGAACTGTAAACTAGCAACTCATTAAATTCCCCCCTTTAAAAGCCATTCCGTTTCTGGTATATTGCATTTCCGGCAGCTAGCAAACTAGAACAGTAGCCATGAGAAGCAGAGTCCACCAGTCAGCGAACTTTGGAGATGAAGAAGGAAAATGCCTCCCAGGGAGTTTCATGAAACAGGAAGCCAAGAGAAGAAGCTAACAGATGACGTCATGTTCACCATGTACCCTTCCAGATGAGAGAGGAATCCTGACTATGTTCACCATGTGCATTTCCAGATGAGAGAGAAACTCTGACTGTGTTTGCTATTTACCTTCCACTTGAGAAAGAAACCCTGAACTTCATTGGCTTTCCTGAACCAAGGTATCTTTCCATGGATGCCTTTGATTGGACATTTCTATAGACTTGTTTTAATTGGGACATTTTCTCGGCCTTAGAACTGTAAACTAGCAACTCATTAAATTCCCCCCTTTTAAAAGCCGTTCTGTTTCTGGTGTATTGTATTCTGGGAACTAGCAAACTAGAACAACTAGCCATTTGCCACAAATCTCTGCAAGTCAGGTTATTTTGACTCCTGCTTTGAGTTTGCTGTCTGATATAATAGCCATGTTCACCCAGTCTTTGGAGATTAAGTGCTGCTACTTGGTTTCTCTCAACTCAGGATCTGGTCACTCCCGCTGTGTTTAAGGATTCCAGATCAGTGACAACAGTTCCCACAGTAATATCTGACCTACGGAGAAGTGCAGCTACAGAGTTCTTCAGGGATTATGGCAGTAGTCTCACAAATTTATTTCTCACTGTTCTGGTAAAAGGTTCATCCTCCGGACATTCCCTGGGGTGTAAGAGCAGGCTTTGCTTGATAAATCCACTCTAACATTCCAATCTCTCTAAGCCCCTGGATCCCCTCTCCTACATTATAGCAAGGCAGTTCTGGCATTTCAACCTCAGGTAATGTCGGCCACCTTTTGATCCATATTTCCGCCAGCCATTCAAACTGTTAATGTCTTTTCTAACCCTTTGAGGTATAACATTGAATGCAGAATCTCTGCTTAGTGGGCCCCTATCAATAAATTCAGCCTGATCCAGCCTTATATTCCTCCCACCATTATCCCACGCCCTTAAAATCCATTGCCACACATATTCCCCCGATTTCTGTCTATATAAATTGGAAAACTCACATTTTCCTTTTGGAGTATAATGTATCTCCTCATGTGTGATACTTTGTACCTCACCTTTAGGAGCCTGTTGGAACTTTAGTCTACTTATAGGTCTGGAAGAAATGAGGGGTGGTGAGGGTGTGTCATGAAAAAAATTAGAAGGATCTTCCCAGCCATTTGCTTCAGGACATTCATTTGTAGTTTCATCGGTTGAAACAGGATTAATTACTCTAGGGTTAAGCCCTTCAGGTAGAGGTTGGGTGGCCAACTCCTCAAGACAGGCTGAAGGTGGGGTAGCTATATCCTCAGTCCAGACTATTACAGGGTTATCTAGAGAAAACTCAGCATGACCTAGGGTTTCAACCTCGCCACTGACATTATCAATCCATATGTCACCATCCCAGTTTTTAGGGTCTCACTCCTTTCTAATCAATGCCCTCACTTTAACAGCAGACACCATGGAAGATTGAGATTTCAGTTTATGTTGTAAAGTTGCTACTCTGACAATAAGATTCTGAGTCTGATTTTCAGAGCTCTCTAGTCTACAGCTACAGGAAATAAGATTTTCTTTCAGGACACTCCTAGAACCATTTACATCTGTCAGACGGCGCTTAAGCTTCTCATTTGAAGCCTTAAGCCCATCCCTTTCACTCATTAATGTATACAGTGTATCTAACAACAACCAGTCAACATCTCTATACCTCCTGTTTCCACAAAACTCTGTAAAGGTTTCAAAAACATTATCCCCAGAGCCTGGCTTTGTACAAGTGAAGCATTTGAAGAATTAAATGGTGACTATCTCTTTTGCTGACTCACCCCATGGATTGGCAGTATCATTCTGATTATGGGAATCAGTGTTCTTAGTGCCTTTGAGTCCAGTCAGAATAGAAAACCATTCATAAAAATCCATTTTTAATATTCTGTTTCTTAAGAACCATTCCTGGTACCAAGCTGTATCAGTTAGGGTTCTCTAGAGAAACAGAATCAACTAGAAATACTCATAAATATAAAATTTATAAAAGTGTCTCACATGACCGTGGGAATGTAGAGTCCAAAATTCGTAGGGCAGGCTGCGAAGCTTATGATTCCGATGGAGGGTCTGCATGAACTCCAATAGGAGAGGCTCGCTGGCTGAAGCAGCAAGAGAGCCTGTCTCTTCTGAATCCTCCTTAAAAGGCTTCCAGTGATTAGATTAAGCATCACTCATTGCAAAAGACACTCTTCTTGGCTGATTACAAACGGAATCAGCTGTGGATGCAGCCGGTATGATCATGATTTAATTCTATGACATGTCCTCATATCAACAGACAGGCCAGCAGTTGCCCAACCAGACAAATAGGTACCACCGCCTGGCCAAGTTGACACATGAATCTGACCACGACAGATATCTTGGGTGTTCCTTTTTATTTTTATTCCTATTTTCTTTTGGAGTAGTGAAAATGTTCTAAAACTGTTTGTGATGATGAATGCACAACTGTATGATGATACTGTGAACCAGTTATTGGTGTACACTTTGGATGACTATATGGTATATGAATATATCACAGTAAAATTGTATAGAAGAGAAGATACTATCTACAACCTTGTGCCAACAAATTAGACAACCTAGATGAAATGGGCAAATTCCTAGAAACACACAAACAACCTACACTGACTCTGGATGAAATTGAAGACCTCAGTTTACCAATTACAAGTAAAGATATTGAGCATTCATCAAAAATTTCCCAAGAACGGGAAACTGAGGACCAGATGGCTTTACAGGTGAATTCTACCAAATATTCCCAGACTTAATACCAATTCAGAATAACAATTCTTCCAAAATGTCACACAGGGAGACCACTACCTAATGTACTCTATGAGGCCAACATCATCTAATGCCAAAGCCAGCTAAAGATAGTACAGAAAAAGAAAATTACCAACCTGTCTCTCTTATGAATATGATGCAGAAATCCTCAACAAAATACTTGTAAACTGAATCCAACAAGACATTAAAGAAATTATACACCATGATCAAGAGGGTTTTATCTGCAGTATGTAAGGGTGATTCAATGTGAGCAAATCTATTGATGTAATATACCATATTAACAAAATGAAGGACAGAAAACCACATGATCATCTCTTTTGACGCAGAAAAGGCATTTGACAAAATCCAACATCCCTTCTTTATAAAAACACTTAGAAAAATAGGAATAGAAGAAAATTTCCTCAACATAAAAAAGAATATATATGAAAAAAAACCCCACAGTTAGTATTATACTCACTGGTGGAACGTTGAAAGCTTTCCCTCTAAAATCCAGAACAAGACACTGTTGCTCACTATCCCGCTGTTATTCAACATTGTGGTAGAAGTTCAAGCTATAGCAGTTAGGCAAGAAAAATAAAAGGCATTGAAATTGGAATGGAAGAAGTAAATTTGCAGACAACATGATCCTATACATAGAAAATCCCAGAAAATTTACATCAAAGCCAATAGAGCTAGAAATGCATTCTGCAAAGTGGCGTGGTCAAGATCAACATGGAAAAATCAGTAGTGTTTCCATAAGTAGTGATGAGCAATCTGAGGAGGAACTCAAGAAAGAATTTCCATTTACAATAGCAACTAAAAAATTAAATATCTAGCTATAAATTTAAACAAGGATGTAAAGGATTTATACACAGAAAAGTACAAAACAATTGCTAAAAGAAATCTAATAAAACCTAAATAAATGGGAGGAGATTGTATGATCACGATTGAAGACTAAATATCATTAAGATGTCAATTCTAACCGTATTGATTGACAGATGCAACACAATCCCAATCCAAGTTCCAACAGCCCATTTTGCAGAAATGGAAAAGCCCATCATCAAAGTTATTTAAAAGAGTAAGGGGCCCCTAATAGTGAAAAATATCTAGAAACAAAGAAGTTGGAGGACTCCTGCTTCCTAATTTTAAAGCATATTACAAAGTTACAGTAGTCAAAACAACATGGCATTGGCACAAGGATAGATATATATAGCAATGGAATTAAATTGAGAGTTCAGTAATAGCCCCTCACCTCTATCCCCAGTTGATTTTTGACTAGTCTGTCAAGTTCAATCCACTGGAAAAAATAATCTCTTCAACAAATGTTGCCTGAGAGAATTGGATATCCTTATCCAAAAGAATGAAAGAGGACCCCTATCACACCATATACAAAAATTAACTGAAAATGGATCAAAGACCTAAATATGAGAACCAGGACTATGAATGTTCTAGAAAAATGTAGCAAAACATCTTCAGGATCTTGTGTTAGGCAGTGCTTCTTAAAGTTTACACCCAAAGTATAAGTGACAGAAGAAAAAAAATAGATAATGGGACCTCCTCAAAATTAAAAGCTTCTGTGCATCAAAGGAGTTTGTCACCAAAGTGTAAAGGCAACCTATTCCATGGGAAAAAAGATTTAGAAATCACATACTCTATAGGGTTTAATATCCAAAATATTTGGAGAAATCCTACAACTCAAGAATAAAAGACTGACTACCCAATTAAAAAATGTGCAAAAGACTTGAGTAGACATTTCTTTAAAGAGGATAGACAAATAGTCATAAAGCACATGACAAGATGTTCACCATCACTAGCTGTTAGTGAAATGCAAATCAAAACCATAATGAGGTAACATTTCACAACCACTAGAATGGCTACTATTAAAAAAAATAGAAAGCTACAAGTGTTGGAGAAGATTTGAAAAAATAGGAACATACTCATTGCTGATGGGAATGTAAAGTAATGCAGCTGCTGTGAAAGGCAGTTTGGCGGTTCTTCAGGAAGCTAAGTATAGAACTATCATGTGATCCTGTAATCCTACTACTAGGTATATACTCAGAAGAATTGAAAGCATGGACCCAAACAGAACAGCAGCTTTTATTCATTGTTGCCAAGCGTTGGAAGCAACCCATGTGTCTGCTAACCAATGAATGGATGAACAAAATGTGGTATACATACAATAGAATGTTATTTAGCTGTAAACAGCAGTGATGTCCTGATGGACATGACAACATGGATGAACCTCGAGGACATTATACTGATTGAAATAAGCCATACAGAAAGGACAAATGTTGTATAATCTCACTGATATGAGCTAATTATAATAATCAAACTCACAGAGTTAGAATCTATTATATAGGTTACGAGGGTATAGATTGGGCTTAAAGAATGGAGTGTGGATGCTTAATTTCTATATAATTTCTATTTGGGTTAATTCTAAAGGTTTGAAAATGGATGGTGATAATGGTAGCACATTCTTGTGAGTATAATTAACAGCCCTAGATTGTATAAGTTAACATATTTTTAAAGGGGAAGGCTTAAGGGCATGTATCTTACTATAGGTTAAATTATAAAGCATAGAACTGTATAACACAGTGAACCCTATTGTAGATAATGGACTATAGTTAGTAGTACAAGTATAAGAATGTTCTTTAATGAATTATAACAAATATAGGACAATAATACAAGGTTTTACTAATAGGATGATATATAGGAAAAGTATACCTAATGTATATTATGGATGATATTTAATAGTACTATTTTAATAATCTTTCATCAGTTGTAACAAAGGTAACTATTGTAAAAAACAATGAAACTACAAAAAAAAATGCTGTCATCAATTGTAACAGATGTTCCACAAACCAATGCAAAGTGTTGGTGGTGGGGTAGTATATGGGAATCTTGTATTTTGTGTATGATTGTTCTGTAACCCTACAACTTCTCTAATAAAAATATATATATGCCATTAGTTATATTTTATAGATGTGGCTCTCTACTTTTTTCTCTTTATCTGTTTTTCTTCTCTCTAGTTTCCTTATTTGCTCTCTGCCTTTCTGTCATGTTAAACTGCCCCAGGATGTGGTGGAGTCAGTGGTAGTGAGTAAAAAAATCATCTCTTTCTCTATTGCCATCATTTCTTAAGGGAGAACAGAATCCTAGTTATAAGTATGCACATTCTTGTTTGGTAAAGTCTTTACAAAAGCTTAAAGTCTTCCTCTTCAAAAATAAAGTCTCAAGTTGTTTGTTCAAGCATCTTTAAATTTTATTTAAAATCTGAACACCTTTAGAGTAGTATATATTTTTGCGTTATCTAATCTGTAAACTCAATTTTCATATCTTCTGTGCATATAAAAAAAGGCTCACTGTTGACTAGCCCTGTAATTGAAGAGATTCATTTATTTGTTCATGAGATATTGAGGATACAGGGATAACAAAACAGAGTTTATACCATCATGAGCTTATATTCTGATCAGATTTATTGGTTACCAAAATCTTTGGAGGACAGCACAAGCTATCAGTGGAAACATAAGTGAAATAGTTCACAGACCATGTAGAAGGATTACAAAATTAGAATAAACGTCATAAGATTAGTGCAATATAAATAGATTAATGGTGGTTGGTTTGGGGGAACCATAATATCAATGGGAATAATATGGATTTTTTTTTTCTTTTAGCTTTAAAGAAGCTCCCTGTTTCAGTTTCTAAACACGAAAGTCATCAAGGAATCTCTCATCTTCCAACTGGACAACCTCTCTCTCCAAATGTGGGTCCAGGTAGGAAGTCTTATTCTTAGAATTCCATTTGAAAATCAGTTTGTTGGTTAGGTAAATAAAATCTTGTGAAGTTCTTCGTTAAAGTATGGCCTTAATTTTATGTTTTTATGCCTTAGATTCACAAATGAACCACAATCAGAATCCTGATACTTCAAAACAGATGTCTTCTAATGCTCTTCAGCATTTAGTTCCAGGCTCAAACTTGGAACGTGAACCCAGAGCTCAAACAGATATGCTAAAGCAGAATACCAGGGATAGAGTTGGTGATTTCCATAAATTGAAGCAAAGTAAGAATCAGTTGATGAATATTATGCTAAAAGAATTTCTTTAAATATATGTTTACAAGTATGAATTAAAGTATTCATTATTATAATATTGAACTAGTGAATATGTATTGAAATTATGTGTATATAACTAGAAAGTATGATGGTGATAATATTTAAAAGAAAATAATATAAATGGATAGAAACTAAGACTTCTAAAAACTCATGTTCTCTTGAATAGGGCATGAGATTCTGTAGGTTTGTCCAGAGTGATGCCCTGATAAATCCCAGAGTGATTTGAACAGTGAATAAAAAAGTATTTGCGAATTCCCCTGGGGGAATGGCAAGAAAGAGGAAAATTCAACTTCCCCAAGTAGAGAATTTCTGATATTCTCACAAGCAGTGGGGACAACCAAAGCAGTAGGCTGAGCCCTCGATCTTGGGGTGTGTTCATGTGAGAGTTAACCCCGCAAAGTATAGGCTAAGCCTCCTTAAAATTAGGCCTAAGAGTCGCCCCCAGAGAACCTCTTTTGTTGCTCAGATGTGGCCTCTCTCTCTCATCCAACATGACAAGAAAACTCACTGCCCTCCCCGCCTCTGTTGTGGGACATGACTCCCAGGGGTGTGGACCTTCCTGACAGAAATCCTAGAATGAGCTAGGACTCAGCATCAAGGGATAGAGACAACCTTCTTGACCAAAACGGGGAAGAGTGAAATGAGACAAAATAAAGTGTCAATGGCTGAGAGATTCCAAACAGATTTGAGAGGTTATCTTGGAGATTATTCTTACACATTATACTGATACCACCTTTTTAGTTAAGGTGTAATGGAGAGGCTGGAGGGAATTGCTTGAAAATGTAGAACTGTATTTCAGTAGCCATGTTTCTTGAAGATGATTTTATAATGATATAGCTTTCGCAGTGTGACTGTGTGATTGTGAAAACTTTGTGTCTGATGCTCCTTTTATCTACCTTATTGACAGAAGAGTAAAACATATGGATTAAAAATAAATAAATAATAGGGGGAACAAGTATTAAAATGAATTTATTAGATGAAAAAAAAGACTGATGTTCTCTGGTGTTAATAAATTCCAGGTGAGTCGAAAACAATATTTTTTAAATGTTGTTCGTATTTATGACTGAAAACTTCTTTGGAGAAGTAAGAAAAGATATATCTTGTTAGGCTAATGAATTAAAAATTTTATAGGAGGGAGAGAAGAGAAATAGTTTTCAAAAATGCAGCATTCTGGGAGAAACATAGACCAGAATACATTGTCATGGTGGAAGGTTCAATGTTGCTTTCTTTTCCATTCCTTCCAACTGCAGTTTGCATCAATTAAGTGGTAGGGAAGAAAGAAAGAAAAAAAAGAATGGATTCATATTGCTGTTAATTAAGTATGGCTGCTTCATCATTTCAAAAGTTTGCTTTTGATAAATAATGCCTGTTAACCTACATAGTTCTCTAATTGGTGGACTTTAGGAAATATAAAAAAAATTCTGGTAGTAAAGAGAATTGGGGGCAACTCTCTTAAATTGTTTTTCCCTGCTTGTGCTTCTAATGGTTTCTTTCCTTCTTTAACTTCTGAACAGACAATTTCTCATAGCTCCAGTTTGAATTGGCTTGCTTTTTATGATGATTTCTATGGCAGCAACTGTTCAGACCAGTGTTTAAGCAGTTATTTGTACACAGGTTGTGTAAACTGCAAAGAGTTAACATTTGGCAATTTATTCAAGTTGTTTTTGGTGGTTTTATAATACTTATTCATATTTCTGCATGTATATGAATATATAGTTTGCATACATTTAATTGATTTGCCTTCCTTTATATTTTAAAGCATAACTGTGTATCTTGCCTAAAATATATGAAAAATAGCTTTATTTATAAGAATGTTAAGTTTTAAATACAGTTTAAAATGTTTCCTTAAAATCCTGTTAGGAGATTGGCCTGTAAACTTATCAAAAGGGCGGAATGAAATATCTCAATTTGATCACTTAAGATATGCTTCTAAGCTTACAGTGTATCCCATAAAAATTTTTTTGTTACATTACCAATTTTTTAATTTTGATTTTTACCAATCCATGGATAAAATATGTCATTAGAAGATAATTGCCAGAAAATTATTACTCCCTGTGACTTATTTTCAAAGGAGCCTATTGAGTTTTAAATTCCCCTCCAAATTTTTTTCCATTTGGCATTAATGTAGAGTTAAAATCAATGAATGCATTAATTTTGTGGCTTACTTTTTGACATTATTTCTTAAATATATATTTTAATAAGGATTAAGTTGATAATTTGTGTCATATTCCTTAAATATATTTTTTAATATCAAATAGTTGCATACTTGTCATTTAAAATATATATACTTGACTAGTTTTCTCTTTCCTGGTACCTATTGTCAGATTGTTCTCTCGAAGTTTTGCAGTGCCACTGGAGATGTTTAAGTATGTTGTCTAGAAGTTTTGCAGTATCTATTTCTCAATTAAAAAAATTGATTTTTATCTTTTATAATGTATTAAGAATACTTAAAGATGTTTTAATAAACATTTACATTCTGGTGGCCTGTTTTTATGTGAAAGAAAGAATGCTGGATTTTGTCAAATGACTTTTCTTTGTCAATTGAGATTATTATGTGTTTTTTCCCTGTTAGTATATTAATGTTGAACAACCTTGCATACCTGGAATAAAACTCACTTGATCATGGTGTCTAATTCTTTTAACGTGCTCTTGGATTTGATTTGCAAGTATTTCGTTGAGGATTTTTGCATCAACATTCATTAGAGAGAATGAGCTGTAGCTTTCTTTTCTTGTAGTATCTTTATCAGGCTTTGGTATTAGGGTGATGTTGGCTTCATAGAATGAGTTAGGTAGTGTTACCTCTACAGTTTTTTGCAAGAGTTGAGCAGGATTAGTATCAATCCTTCTGGGAATGTTAGGTAAAATTCACTTGTGTAGCCATCTGGTCCTGGGCTTTTCTTTTTTTTTTGAGGTTTTTTTTTTTTTTTTTTTTTTTACCTTTTTATTATTATTATTATTTATAACATATATACAAAGCAAAGAAAAAAAAAGCAATAGTTTGTAAAGCACTCTTCAGCAAGTCATTATAGGAGTTTGTCCTGGGCTACCATAACATCATCTCAAAGTTTTCCTTCTAGATACTCCAGAACATTGAAGGCTAGACAGAATGTATATTTTTTTATCATCAGTTTTTTGTGAAAAATCATGTATATACAAAAAAGCAATAAATTGCGAAGCACAGCACAACAATTAGTTGTAGAACATATTTCAGAGTTTGGCATGGGTTACAATTCCACAATTTTAGTTTTTTTCTTCTAGCTGCTCTAAGATATTGGGGACTAAAAGAAATATCAGTTTAATGATTCAGCAATCATATTCGTTTGTTAAACCCTGCCTTCTCTGTATAACTCTACCAGTACCTTTGATCTTTCTGTCTCCCTCTTTAGGGGTATTTGGGCTATGGCCATTCTAACTTTTTCATGTTGGAAGGTAATATGGGGTGGGGAGATGGAACTAGCTGATGTTCTGGAGGGGCTGGGTCTTCTAGGTTTCAAGACTTATCTGGTCTTTTGGGGGAAGTTTTTTGATGACTGTTTCGCTGTCTTTACTTGTGATTGATGTGTTGAGGTCTTTTATATATTCTTGAGTCAGTGTAGGTTGTTTATGTGTTTGTAGATGATTGTCCATTTCATCTAAGTTGTCTAATTTTTTTGGCATTCAGTTGTTCATAGTATCTACTTATATATAGTCCTTTTTATTACAGCAGGGTTGTTGATAATATCCCCTGTCTTATTTTATTAATTATTCGCATCTTCTCTCTTTTTTTATTAGTCAGTTTGATTAAAGTTCTGTCAATTTTGTTGCTGTTTTTAAAGAACCAACTTTTGGTTTTATTGATTCACTCTATTGTTTAATTTTTGTTTTCTATTTCATTTATATTCACTCTAATCTTTCTTTCCTTCCTTCAGTCTGCTTTGGGTTAGTTTCTTCTTCATTTTCTATTTCTTCCGGTTTTGAGTTTAGGTCTCTGATTTGAAGTCTTTCTTTTTCAGTGTAAGCATTTAGGGGTAGCTATATATTTCCCACTCAGCACTGCCTTTACTGCATCTGTTAAGTTTTTCATCTGTTGTATTTTCGTTTTCATTCACCTTAAGATATTTTCTTATTTTGCTTATGATTTCCTCTTTAACCCATTGGTTGTTTAAGAGTATGTTGTTTAATTTCCACAGATTTGTGAATTTTCTCTTTCTTCCTCTTTTATTGATTTCCAGCTTTATTCTGTAGTGGTCTGAGAATGTACATTGTATGATTTCAACAATTCGTTGAGACTTCTTTGTGACCCAGCATATGGTCTGTCTTGGAAAATGATCCATTTGTACTTGAAAACGATGTCTATTCTGTTTTGTTGTATCCCTCTCCTTCCTGCCTTTCGGGGGTGCAGTGTTCTATACATGTCAGTTAGGGCTACTTGTTTTAGAGTATCATTCAAGTCTTGGAATTTCTTGTTGATATTCTGATTAGATGTTCTATCCATTGTTGAGAGTAATATATTGAAATCTCCCATTCTTATATGTTTTGGTTTGCTAATGCTGCTAGAATGCAATATCCCAGAAATGGGTTGACTTTTAAAATGGAGCTTTGTTAGTTTATGAATTGACAGTTTTAAGGCCATGGAAATGTCCCAGTTATCAACAGGATGATACCTTCTCTGAAGAAAGGCCACTGGCATCTGTCACTTGGGAAGGCACATGGCCAGCAGCTGCTGGTCCTTCTTTCTTGGGTTTTGTTGCTTTCAGGTTCTGATTTTAGTGGCTCTTTCAATTTCTGTGGGTCCTTGGGTTGCTTCTCCCAAGGCTTTTCTCTCAGCTTCTCTGGGTATTTCTTTTTCTAAATGCTCTTGGATTTTTCTTTTATCCTCTCATAAAGGACTCCATTAAAAGAACTAAGACCCACCTTGAATGGAGCAAGTCACATCTCAACCTATCACAAGGTCCCACCTACGATAGGTCTCCACCCACAGGAATGTATTACAAGAACATGGCCTTTTCTGGGATACATAACAGCTTTAAAGGAGCACACTCCACCCTCTGAACCCCAAAAAGACATGTTCCTTTCTATATGCAAAATACATTCATTCCATCATAACATCACAAAAGCCTTAAATCATTTCAGTAACAATATTAAGTTCAATGTCTCATCAAAATTAGTTACAGTTGTAGACTGTCCTAAAGCAAAATTCTCCTTAAGCTATGAACCTGTGAAACTTAGAAGTTATCTGCTTCTAATATACAAAGTAGGGACAGTCATAGGATAAAGTTCCCACTTCCATAGGTAGAAATTAGAAGGAAAAAAGGGTCACTGGACCCAAACATTTCTGAATACCTGCAGAGCATATGTCATTAAATTTAAGGTCTGAGAATCGTCTGTAGTATGACACTTTTTTTCCTTGGAGCTTGAGAGAGCAGCAGTCCTACCTTCTCTGAGGACCTATGCTGCGACTTTGCTCTTTCTGAACACTGGGATACGGGCTCTGACATCTCCAAACATTGGGAGACAGCCATATTCTCTGTTCCACCTTCAGGCATTGAAGTAGCAGCTAGACTCTGTGCATTGCCTATAGGGCAGAAGTCCTGAACTCCCTGAGCTTTTGTTTATCTGAAAATGTCTTAATCCTGTAAAATTAAGATCTGTAATCTTTCTTACAGTCCTGTAAGAAAGAAAGTCTCGTCAGATATAAAATTCTTGGCTGACAGTTGTTTTCTTTCTTTCAGCATTTTTAGTATTTCAGTCCACTGCCTGCTTGCCTCCATGGTTTCTGATGAGAAATCGGAACTCAGTCTAATCAGGACTCACATATACTTAACATGTTGCTTTTCTCTTGCTGCTTTCAGAACTGTCTCCTTATCCTGTGCATTCGATAGTGTGACCATTATTTGACGGGATATACTTTTCTTCATATTTATCCTGTTTGATGTTGTCTGGGATTCTAAGATATGGATATTCATGTTTTTTGCTAAGTTTGCTAAGTTCTTTGTCAGTATTTCTTTCAACATTCCTTCTGTCCCTTTCTTCTTCTCGAACTCTCATAAGGCATATATTGAGGCACTTAATGGTGTCCTAGAGGTGTCTTAATTATTTTTTATTGTAATATTTCTTTTTTCTTTTTACTACTTAGCCTGACTCATTTCAGTTATCTTGTCTTCAAGTTCATTGATTCTTTCTTCTGTCAGCTCCAGTGTGCTCTTGAACCTCCCCTGGGCATTCTTCATTTCAGTTAGTTCTGTTTAGTCGCTTTTTAAAGTTTCTTTCTCTTTACTAAGACTCTCATACTGCTCATTCATTGTTTTCCTGATATCCTTTAGTTCTTTCTCTGTATTTTTATTCATGTTGTAGAACATTTTTAAGATCATTTTTCAAAGACTTTCTTTGGTATCCACATTCTTCTCTTCATTGGTGTTTTCAGTTTTTTTATCCTCTTCTTTACTATGGACCATCATTTTCTGTTTCTTTTTCTTGAACTGTTGCACACTGTATATTTTCATTTTTTTTTTTTCTAACATGGGCAGGCATGGGAATCGAACTTGGGTCTCTGGCATGGCAGGCGAGAATTCTGCCACTGAGCCACCATGGGCCGCCCCATTTTAATATTTTAACTCTGAGATTTATTCCCTAACATGTATGTTACTTATCACTAGTAACCAACTAGTGATAAGACAGATTTTCTTGAGCCTCAGCCCTCCTATCAGGAAGATCTGCTCAAGATGAATACAATTGTACAGGGTTTTCCCTGTCTTTCTGGGCCTCTGTCTTTTCCTGTGCTTTTGCTTGTTAGTTATTTTGGGGTTCCCCTGTTCACAGAAGTTTGGTTGTCCCCTCTGTTTCTGCAGAGGTAGACCTCCCTCTTCCAAGTGTCTGAAGTACTCAGGCCTTTGTCCCCCGACTGTATGCTGTATATATATTTTCTACTCTTTTCATTGTCTCAAGCTGCCTCCAGTTTCTCTTCTAGACAGATAATCCACTACTTCCCTAAGTTTTTATGTTTTTCCATTTCTATTATCTTTTTAAAATATTTTGCTATTTTATCCTGATTTTGTTCTTCATTAAGGAGCATTAAGAACATTTTTTTTCTATGTGGGTTATTAATTTTATCATCTGTAATTTTATCATTCAAGGTAGGTAAAAGAGAACATTTGGAATAGCAGATGAGGGATATGACTGTTCATTAGGGAAATTAAGGGTTATAGGAACATCTAGTCATTAGTTGAATTTGAAGAATGTGATCTTGTGTTAAGTGAAATTTACCTGTTTCCAAGACTTTGTTAAATTATAGTTTGCAGAGATTGAAAACTGATAACTGTGACCATATCTACCAAACATTTGCATTTTGTCCACATAGTGTTTTCTTAAAATCTGAAATCTTTGCAAATATTTTAAAAATAGGATATTTAACATAAAATACTCAATATCTGGAATTTCTTAAATTAGAATATTTGACAACAGTCACTAGAATTGGAATTCACTTATGACTGTTTCCTTTAGAATGAGGCTTGCCTTGTCCAGTTTTCTATAGCCCCTTCCTGACATAATATATCCATGTAAGTTCCTTTTCTGATGCATTAGGCATTGGAGTTTGTGACCCCTTTCCCCAGAATATGAGAATATAGAAGAGATGTCTTGTAGTTGATTCTGTGCAGGAGCTTAGCTGTTTGGGACTCAAGGCATTATAAAAGGTAAATGAAGTTAGGCTAAGCTTGAGAGGAAAATATTAACCATGAGATTTAGCAGATAAGGAGATTGTAGACTGAGAAGAGATACTGAAAAATGATAATTGAGATGGTGGGCTTGAGAGAAGAAATAGTACATTGAAAATACCAGAGATAGAGCTATGTTTTCATAATGAGACCTTGTTGATGTATGGAAAATATAAAATAAAAATATACCAAAGGTATGTGAAAGAGATCAACTATTTCAAATGATGGTAAAAGTGTAAAAAGGTAATGAATATATAGCACTTGATTCTGAGTTAGAACTAGTTGAAAATTTTAGTGAAAATATGAAATAATTGACTTTTAAGTATCAGGGGGAAACCCTAGAATTAATACAGTGATAACCAGGAGTTTGGGCAGTTTGAGATTTAGTATTTTTGTTTTATACCTTAATGTATCATATTTATATTGATATATTTATATAGATGAGATATTTTGTAAATTTAATTTTGTATTGCCAAATCATGTAGAAATGGGTTGAATTTTTTTTTTTTTTTGCTGTGTTTTGCTATATTTGGGAGATATATTTGGATTGTTTTAAATTGTAAAGGTAGAATGTAGGCTATATGACAGCACAAAATATACTCTGTAGGATATTTTTAAATATCCAGGAAGGATGCTTCAAAGAAATAGTCAGACATCCCCATAGTACTTGAAACTGAGAATCCATTAGCAGCCCATCTGTTTGCCAGTTAAGAGGGACATACCATATATATTTAGATATCTTGAATAGAGGAAATAGTTCATTTCAAATATCAGCCCTATACTGAAAGTCATAAGGGAAGTTACTGCAGCAACAGGTAGTGATTGTTGATCTAGCTTCAGAGTAAATAGCAGCAGAGATACATTTATTTAGCAGTGGTTAACAATTCAACATTGGAGAGGCAAGCTAGTATATCATAGAGTAAAGGCTTTTATTTTATATATGCATTTTTTAGAGCGTTGTTCCAGTCTTCTCAGGCAAAAGAGACAGAGGAACCTTAAAGACAATAATATTCCTCAAACTAGAGAAAAGTCCTAAAGCGCTGTATTAACTGGGTAAATGCTGAATCAAAAAACGCCATTTCAGAAATCATAGAAGCTCCCAGTGCTTTTGCTTGCAACCTCTCCACCCTCTCCAAAATGCAGGGTGGCGCCAGCTTGTGCTCCCATTGGGGGTCCTTGGATCTGTTCCGGAGGGATCAGGGTAACCCCTATGTGCATACTGGGGTGCCTGTATCTCAGTGCTGTCTATTAGGAGGAAGTCTGAAAAACTGAACTAGGGCATTTGTCTGGCACTTGCCTTCCTAAGTTTGTCCTGAAGACAGGGAAACACATTGTAGACAGTAAAGCAGTATAAGAAAAAGTTAAGTCAAAGTACCATGGGACAAAGGATTTTCTGCCTTAATTCACATAAGACTGCACCAGGAGGGGGTGAAAGTCTATTTCAAAAGGTCTTTATTAGAACACCTGTAAATTTTAAACTGCCTAATTCCAAAGGCAATAGAAAACACAAGCCCAGGAAAGAAGCAGACCTCCCAGCTCTAGACAGGCTCAGGAAAGACCGAAAAGACCCTGGACTTTAGTCTGTCTGGGGCTGATCTTGATAAGAGGGCTAAACTCTGAAGGAGACCAAAGCAGAACCAATTTCCAAAGACAGTGGAAGGTATTTTTACTTCGATTTGTTTGTTTTGACTAGCTTCTGGCATTCAAGAAAATCTCTTTCATATTCCTAACTGGATACAAACCTAAGGAAAAGACTACTCAGGGACTGAATCCTATTGTTTATACTTTAAAATATTAAAATGTACAGTGTAGAACAAAAGATTTCAAGACAAAGAAATAGGAAATGGGGTACATGGGTGGTTCAGTGGTAGAATACTCACCTTTTATGCGAGAGACCTGGTTTCAATTCCCAGACCATGCACCCAAAAATAAAAGAAAAAAGAAATGGAAAATAATGACCCATCTTAAGGAATATGAGAAAAAAATCAAGAAATGTCAATGTAGAGGACCAGACTTTGGACTTAGTGGACAAAATTTCTTTTAAAAAATGAACCTCAGTATGCTCAAGAAGAAAAAGGAAAACATTGAGAAAGAGCTAAAGGATTGAGGATAACAATGAGTGAATAATATGGGAATCTCTTTGAGATTCTCAGTAAGAACAAACAGAAACATGGGTGTTGAAAAGCATAATAACTGAAATGAAAAATTTCCTAGAGGGTTTCAAAAGCAGATTGCAGGTGACAGAAGAAAGAACCAGTGGACAAGACTATTATACTGATGCAGGCTGAAGAGCAAGGGGAAACAAAAGAATATTAAAGAGCAAACTGAGCCTAAGACAATGGTGAGATATCATCAAGTATACCAATACATGTATGTGGGAGTCCCAGAAGAAGAAGAAAGAGAGAAAGGGGCAGAAGGAATATTCAAAAAATTAATGGCATGAATAGGGGCCCAGATGGTGGCTTATCAATGTGCACATTTTAGTTCATCCTCCAGAACAACTACTAAATAACCAGAAACAGTACAGAACAGCTCCTGGGGCCACATCAGTGACCAGACACACAGCATACCCCAGTCTGGACCAGCTGGATCAGCTGCAAGCACCCCCAGAACTGTGAGTTTCCCAAGCTGCGGTGGCCGGCACATCTCCGCCACAGGCTGCTGCCCAGAGGGGAAAGGAAAGAGACTTTAACAGCAGCAGGGGCTGAGCCCAACCAAACATCAATTGTGGCATTAATTAACAAATTCTGACTACTGAAAATAGACCCCCAGCTCAGGTGAATCTGGTCAAAGTGGAGGTTGCTCATTGGGCTGACGGTAAAAGAAAAAAAAAAAGAAAGAAAAGAAACAGAGGTTTTTGTGGGTGTGTTTCTACAAAGGCTTGACTGCCTTTGGATACAGTGGCAGGGGTTCTCAGGCTGCAACTGCCCCAGGTATAGGCAGAAACAAGCTTGTTTGAAGGCTTGTCTGGAGCCTCTGTCTTCCTCAGAGGAGAGATGAAGCCCAACTCTGGTGGAATCCCTCCCTCAAGGAATTCGGACACTAGAGCTTGGTAGTTTGAAGCCATTAAAACCAGCCTACAACCTCTCCTGTGTCTCCACCATGCCCCCAGCAGGGAGAGTCTGCCAAAGTTAAAGGTACCACATCATCTTATGCTGGTGGGACCCACAGGCAGGCAAGCACCACATACTGGGCAGGATAAGAAAAACAGAGTCCAGACTTTTCACAGGAAAGTCTTTCAACCCGCTGGGTCTCAGCCTCAGGGAAAACTGATGCAGGTGACTCTTTCCCCCTGATAGGAGGCCAGTTTGGTCTGGGAAGATCTGGCTGGGGTCTATAATTCCTGCGTAGACCCTCCTATGGGTGGGGGAGAAAAGGCACCATACTAACAGGGCAAGAAACAAGAAAACAAGAACTGAAAAATTCTCCTCTGTTAAACAAAACCTAAGCTGGAGGTCCAGAAAAAGCTGAACTGAATGTCAAAGAACAGATAGACAACAAATCCATCCAGCAAGAAAACCCTAGGTAAAAGAAGTGTAAGCAATCTCCAGAATAAACTAGTTAAGGTAATTAAATATCTAGACACCAGCAAAAAAAATAACATCATACCAGGAAAATTGAAGATATGGCCCAGTCAAAGAAACAAACCAACAATTCAAATGAGATACAGGAGCTGAAACAATTAATTCAGAATGTACGAACAGACATGGAAAACCTCATCAAAACCAAATTAGTGAATTGAGGGAGGATACAAAGAAGGCAAGGAATGAACAAAAAGAAGAAATGGAAAGTCTGAAAAACCAAATCACAGAACTTATGGGAATGAAAGGCACAGTAGAAGAGATGAAAAACAATGGAAACCTCCAGTGGTAGATTTCGAGAGGCAGAACATAGGATTAGTGAACTGGAGGGTGGAACATCTGAAATCCAACAAGAAACAGAAACTATAGGGGAAAAAATGGAAAAGTATGAGCAGGGACTCAGGGAACTGAATGACAATGTGAAGCGCACGAATATACGTGTTGTGGGTGTCCCAGAAGGAGAAGAGAAGGGAAAAGGAGGAGAAAAACTAATGGAGAAGATTATCACTGAAAATTTCCCAACTCTTATGAAAGACTTAAAATTACAGATCCAAGAAGTGCAGCATACCCCAAATAGAATAGATCCAAATAGACGTAATCCAAGACACCTAGTAATCAGAATGTCAGAGGTCAAAGAGAAAGAGAGAATCTTGAAAGCAGCAAGAGAAAAGAAATCCATCACATACAAGGGAAACCCAATAAGACTATGAGTAGATTTCTCAGCAGAAACCATGGAAGCAAGAAGACAGTGGGATGATATATTTAAATTACTAAAAGAGAAAAACTGCCAACCAAGAATTCTATATCCAGCCAAATAGTCCTTCAAAAATGAGGGTGAAATTAAAACATTTTCAGACAAAAAATCACTGAGAGAATTTGTGACCAAGAAACCAGCTCTGCAAGAAATACTAATGGGAGCACTTTTAAAAAGACAAAAGAGAGAGGTGTGGAAAAGAGTGTAGAAAGGAAGACTATCAGTATAAGTAAAAAGAAGGAAAATTAGATATGACATATAAAATCCAAAAGGCAAAATGGTAGAAGAAAGTACTATCCGTACAGTAATAACAAAAAATTAATGGCAGAATACTCCCCAAATTAGCAAAACACATGACTACATACATTCAAGAGGCCAAAGAAACCCACAGCAGAATAAATTAAAAGAGAGCCATGGCAAACACATAGCAATCAAATTGTCAAATGCGAGGGACAAGGAGAGAGCTCCAAAAGCTGCAAGAACAAGCAACCAAGTATTTACAAGGGATCCCAAAAAAGATTAAGTTTGAGTTGTTGTCAGAAATCATGAAGTCAAGCAAGCAGCGGACAAAATATTTAAAGGAAAGTATTGAAAGAAAACAATTGCCAACCAAGAATGTTATATCTGGTGAGACTCTCCTTCAAAAATAAGAGAGAGATTAAGATATTTCCTGAGAAACATAAGCTGTGTGAGTTCATTACTACTAGACCTGCCCCCACTAAAAGGAGTTCTTCAGGCTGAAAGGAAAGTACACTACATAGTAGATAAAAAAGCAGCATAAAGAAATAAAGACTTCTAGTTAAAGTAACCATATGGGTCATTATAAATGCCGGTATAAAAATGGGAAAAAGACTTGAACAGACAACTCTCAGAAGAGGAAATACAAATGGCGAAAAGGCACATGATGAGATGTTCAACGTCCCTAGCCATTAGAGAAATGCAAATCAAAACCACAATGAGATATCATCTCACACCCACCAGAATGGCCATTATCAACAAAACAGAAAATGACAAGTACTTGAGAGGTTGTGGAGAAAGAGGCACACTTATTCACTGTTGCTGGGATTGTCAAATGGTGCAACCACTGTGGAAGGCAGTTTGGCAGTTCCTCAAAAAGTGAATATAGGATTGCCACATGACCCAGCAATACCATTGCTAGGTATCTACTCAGAGGACTTAAGGGCAAAGACACAAACGGGACACTTGCACACCAATGTTTATAGCAGCATTATTTACAATTGCAAAGAGACAGAAACAGCCAAAATGTCCATCAACAGACGAGTGGCTAAACAAACTGTGGTATATACATACGATGGAATATGCAGCTTATGCAGCTTTAAGACAGAATAAACTTATGAAGTATGTAACAACATGGATGGACCTTGAGAACATTATGCTGAGTGAGGCTAGCCAAAAACTAAAGGACAAATACTGTATGGTCTCATTGATATGAACTGACATTAGTGAATAAACTTGGAATATTTTGTTCGTAACAGAGACCATCAGGAGATAGAAATAGGGTAAGATATTGGGTAATTGGAGCTGAAGAGATACAGACTGTGCAACAGGACTGGATACAAAAATTCAGAAATGGACAGCACAATACTACCTAACTGTAATACAATTATGTTAAACACTGAATGAAGCTGCATGTGAGAATGATAGAGGGAGGAGGGCTGAGGACATGAATGAAATCAGAAAGAAAGATAGATGTTAAAGATTGAGATGGCATAATCTAGGAATGCCTAGAGTGTATAATAATAGTGAAATGTACAAGGTACAATTTAAAAAATGTTTTTGCATGAGGAAGAACAAAGGAATGTCATTATTGCAGGGTACCGAAAATAGATGGTAATTAATATTTTAAAATATTACCTTCTGTGTGAGACTAAAGCAAAAAATGTTTATTTGTTACAAAATTTATATTTTGACTAGTGCATTTCCTAATATAACTTATGTAGATAGTTTGACTGAACGCCATAAGTACTTGGAATCTCAGGTACATGAGATTTTGCTGGTTTGTCCAGAGTGATGCCCCGATGAATCCCAGAGTGATTCGATCAGTGAGTGGAAAAGTATCTATCTGCAAAGCCCCCTTCGGGGAGTGGTGAGAATGGGGAGAAATTCAACTTCCCCAAGTTGAATTCTTGATATTCTCACAAGCAGTGTGGACAATCAAAGCTATAGGCAGAGCCCCCAGTCTTGGGGTTTGTTCATATGAAACCTTGTGTCTGATGCTCCTTTTATCTACCTAGTCAACAAAGGAATAGAACATATGGAATAAAAATAAATAGTAGGGGGAACAAATGCTAAAATAAATTTAGTTTAAATGCTAGTGATCAATGACAGAGAGGGGTAAGGGATATGGTATGTATAACTTTTTTTCCTGTTATCATTTTATTTCTTTTTCTGTTATCTTTTTATTTCTTTTTCTAAATCAATGCAAATGTTCTAAGAAATGATGAATATGCAACTAAGTGATGATATTGTGAATTACTGATTATGTATGTTGTTTTATTTTGTTTCTTTATTTTTTTAATTAATAAATAAATTTTTTAAAAATTCAAAAAAAAAAAGGAATGCAAAAGCGTCTACTCAAGGCAGAAGTTGTGTTATATAGAGGCTGTAGAGGTTGAAGTATATTAGCATCATCCTGGAGAAAAAGGACATTGTAAAGAGTGAGGTAGGGAAACATGATAAAAATAAATAAAGATTTACAGTGACTATAGGTATTATAAAAAAAAAATGCCGGTATAATTTTATCATATTTTTTGTTATGTAACTACACGTGTTTCAGTTTCTTTAATGTGAGTGCATTAAAAATAGTGATAAATCTATGGTTTTAGACATACAATGTACAAGATATAGTTTATAACAAATATTAAAGAAAGGTGGGGAGGACTGAGGGGTATAGGAACTGTTGTAGTTTGCTAGCTGCTGGAATGCAATATACCAGAAACGGAATGGCTTTTAAAAAGGGAAATTTAATAATTTGCTAGTTTACGGTTTTAAGGCTGAGAAAATGTCCCAATTAAAGCAAGTCTATAGAAATGTCCAATCTAAGGCATCCAGGGAAAGATACCTTGGGTCAAGAAGGCCAGTGAAGTTCAGGGTCTCTCTCTCAAGTGAGAAGGCACATGGTGAACACAGTCAGGGTTTCTTTCTCTCATCTGAAAAGGCACATGGCGAACACAGTGTAATCTGCTAGCTTTCTCTCATGGCTTCCTTTCATGAAGCTCCCCGGGAAGTGTTTTCCTTCTTCATTTCCAAAGGCTGCTGGCCGGTGGACTCTCTGCTTCTTGTGGCTATGTCGTTCTGCTCTCTCAGAATCTCCTGGCTTTCTCTCTTGTCATTCTCTTTTATAGGATTCCAGTAAACTAATCAGGACCTACCCAAATGGGTGGAGACACATCTCCACCTAATTCAGTTTAACAACCACTCTTGATTGAGTCACATCTCCAGAGATTATCTAATTATAGTTTCAGGCATACAGTACTGAATAGGGATTAGAAGAAACGGCCACCTTTACAAAATGAGATTAAGATTAAAACATAACTTTTCTAAGGTACATGCATCCTTTCAAACCAGCACAGAAACAGCGTATGTGTATGCTATTGATGTTAAGTTGGTATCAAATCAAATATGATTTTATAGGTTTAGGATGTTAAATTTTAAACCCATGGAAACCACAAAGAATATATAGGAAACAAAACAAATGGGAAGCAACTTAAAATGGTACAATAGAAAAGCAAATAACTATGAAAACAGGCATTAATGGAAGAATTGAGAGTAAAAATAAAAGGTATAAGAGTTACAAAAACAAAATAGCAAAAGGCAGAATATCCTGAATTCTTTATATGTAAATAGATCTCCACGCAGAGACTGGCAGAATGGATAAAAAGGCATAACCCAAGTACACACTGTTTACAAGAGACATTACATGAAAAAAACATAAATAGGTTGAAGGTAAAAGGATGGAAAAAATTATATAATACAGCCAATAGAGTTAGAGTGGCTATATTGATATCAAATAAAATAGACTTCAAACTAAAAACTGTTGAGAGGGGGGAAAAGGTCATTATATACTGATAAAGGGGTTATTCAACAAAAAGATATAACAATTATAAATATATATGCATGTAACAGCAGAGCCCCCAAATATATGAAGCACATATTAACAAAATGAAGGGAGAAAAAGATAGTTCTACATTAATGGTAGGATATGTCAATGCACCATTTTCAGTACTGGAGGGGACATCTAGACCAAAGATCAATAATAAAATAGAAGACTTAAAAGACACTCTAGGGTGGGCCGCAGTGAGTTCTTGCCTGTTGTGCTGGAGACCCCGGGTTCATTTCTTGGTTCCTGCCCATGTGAAAAAAAAAAAAAGGACACTTTAGCTAGACCTAACAGACATATATAGAACACTTCACCCAAACGGCAGTAGAATACACATTCTTCTCTACTGTGCATGGATCATTCTCTAGGATAGACCATGTTTTAGGTCACAAAAGAAATCTTAATAAATTAAAAAAACATTGAAATCATTCAGTGTATCTTCTCCAACCTCAATGAAATGAAGCTAGAAATCAAAAGCAGAGGGGGAAATGGAAAGTTCCCAAAATATGGAGATAAAATAACATACTCTTAAACAACTAATGTATCAAAGAAGAAATCAAAAGGGAAATTTAAAAACATCTTCAGATGAATGAAAATGAAAATACAAAATACCAAAACTTATGGAAAGTGGCAAAGGCTGTGCTGAGAGGGAAATGTATAGCTCTAAATGCTTATATTAAAAAAGATCATCTCAAATCAGAGACCTAACTTCAAAACTGGAGGATCTAGAAAAAGAACAGCAAGCTAAACTTATAACTAGGATAAAGATAAGAATAAGTTATCAAAACCTCCCATAAAAGAAAATCCCAGGACCATGTTGCTTCACAAGTGAATTTTGTCAAACATTCCAAGAGGAATTAAATCCAATCCTGTTCAAACTCTTCCAAATATTTGAGGAGGAGGGAACATGCCCAAACTCATACTATGAAGCCTTCATCACCTTCAGACCAAAGTTAAAGATATGACAAGAAAAAAAAATTATACATCAATATCCCTTATGAATATAGATACAAAAATCATCAACAGATACTTGCAAATTGAATTCAAATGCACATTGAAATAAGTTTACACCATGATCAAGTGGGATTTATCATAGGTATGCAAGGGTGGTTCAACTTAAAATCCAATTAAGGTAATACAACACATTAACAGAAGAATGGAAAAAAATCACATGATTTTACTTCAGTTGATGCAGAAAAGGCATTTGAAAAAATCCAGGACACCTTCTTAGTAAATACACTTAGAAAACAGAATAGAATGGAACTTATTCAACATGATAAAGAGCATATGAAAAACTCACAGCTAACATCATACTCAAGGGTGAAAGACTGAAAGGTTTCCCTCTACAATCAGGAAAAATTAAAATGATGTCCACTGTCACACTGTTATTCAGCATGGTAATGGAAGTTTTAGTTAGAGCAATTAGGCAAGAGAAAGAAATGAAAATCCTCTGTATTGGAAAGAAATAAGTGAAAATTTCCCTATTTGCTGATGTCATGATCCTTTATACAGAAAATTCTGAAATATCCATAACAAACCTACTCATACTAATCAGTACATTCAGCAAAAAACAGGGTATAACATCAATAGGCAAAAATCAGTAGTGTTTCTATACACTAATAATAATCTGAAGAAGAAATGAAGAAAAAAATTCCATTTACAGTAGCAACTAAATATCTAGAAATAAATTTAACCATTGAAGTAAAGGACTTGTACAAGGAAAACTACAGTACATTGCCAAAAGAAATCAGAGAAGATCTAAATATATGGAAGGGCATTCTCTGTTCATGGATCAGAAGACTAAATATTGTTATGATGTCGGTTCTACCCAAAGCAATTTATAGATTCAGTGCAATCCTACTCAAAATTCCAACACTCTTCTTTGCAGAAATGAAAAAAACAATAATTAATTTTACATGGGAGGGTAAGAGTCCCCAAATAGCAAAAAAATCAACTTGAAAAAGGAGAACAAATTTGGAGGACTTATACTTCCCTATACTAAAATTTATTACAAAGCCACAGTAATCAAAATGTCGTGGTGCTAACACAAGGAGAGATATAGAGATCAATGGAATGGAAGTGCAAGTTCAGAGATCAACTCTTAGATTTATGCCCAACTGATTTTTAACTTAGGGTACCAAGTCTGCTCGGTGAGAAAGAATAGTTTTTCCAACAAATTGTGTTGGCAGAATTGGATACCATATGCAAGTGTATGAAGGTAGACCGCTATGTCACAACTCATGCAAAAATCAACTCAACTTGGATTCAAAGACCAGAGGGCCATAAAATTCACAAATATATGGAGACTCAACAACACACTCTTAGACAACCAGTGGGTTAAGGAAGAAATTACAAGAGAAATCAGTAAATATCTCGAGGCAAATAAAAATGAAAACACAACTTATCAAAATTTGTGGGATGCAGCAAAGTCAGTGTTAAGAGGGAAATTTATTGCTCTAAATGCCTATGTCAAAAAAGAAGAAAGAGCAAAAATCAAGGAATTAATTGTTCACTTGGAAGAACTAGAGAAAGAACAGCACACTAACCCGAAAGCAACCAAAAGAAAAGAAATAGCAAAGATTAGAACAGAAATAAATGAAATTGAGAACGTGAAAACAATCGAGAAAATCAACAAAACAGAAGTTAGTTCTTTGATAAAATCAATGAAATTGATGGACGCTTAGCAAGGTTGACAAACAGAAGAGAGAAGATGCAAATAAGTAAAATTAGAAATGGGCGAGGAGACATAAGCACTGACCCTTCAGAAATAGAGGAGATAATGAAAGAATTCTATGAACAAGTTTATGCTAATAAACTAGACAATGTAGATGAAATGGACAACTTCCTGGAAAGGCATGAACAACCAACTTTGAGTCAAGAAGAAATAGAAAACCTCATCAAAGCAATCACAAGTAAAGAAATTGAATCAGTCATTAAGAAGCTCCCCAAAAAGAAAAGTCCAGGACCAGATGGCTTCACATGTGAATTCTACCAAACATTCAAGAAAGAATTAGTACCAATCCTGCTCAACTTTTCAAAGATATTGAAGAGGAGGGAAGGCTAACTAACTTATTCTATGAAGCCAGCATCACCCTTATACCAAAGCCAGACAAAGATACTACAAGAGAAGAAAATTACAAACCATTCTCTCTAATGAATATAGATGCAAAAATCCTCAACAAAATTCTTGCAAATCAAATCCAGGAACACATTAAAAGAATTATACTATGACCACATTGGATTCATCCCAGGTATGAAAGGGTGGTTCAACATAAGAAAATCAATTAATGTAATACACCATATCAATAAACAAAGCAGAAAAACCACATGATCATCTCTATTGATGCAGAAAAGGCATTTGACAAAATTCAACATCCTTTCTTGTTGAAAACACTTCAAAGGATAGGAATAAAAGGGAACTTCCTCAACATGATAAAAGGAATACATGAAAAACTCATAGCTAACATCAAACTCAGTGGGGGAAAACTGAAAGCTTTCTGCCTAAGATCAGGAACAAGACGAGGATGCCCACTGTCACCATTGTTGTTCAACATTGTGTTAGAAATTCTAGCCAGAGCAATTAGACAAGAAAAAGAAATACAAGGTATCAAAATTGGAAAGGAAGAAGTGAAGTTCTCACTGTTAGCAGATGATATGATAGTATACGTTGAAAACCCTGAAAAATCCATAGCAAAACTACTAGAGCTGATAAATGACTACAGCAAAGTGGCAGGTTCCAAGATCAGCACTCAAAAATCTGTAGTGTTACTATACACTAGTAATGAGCAACTTGAGCGGCAAGTCAAGGAAAAAATCACATTTACAATTGCAACTGAAAGAATCAAATATTTAGGAATAAACTTAACTGAAGAGACAAAAGACCTATAAAGAAAACTACAAGAAATTGCTAAAAGAAATCACAGAAGACATAAATAAATGGAAGTGCATAGAATGTTCATGGATTGGAAGACTAAATATAGTTAAGATGTCAATTCTACAAAATTGACTTATAGATTCAATCCAATACTAGTTAAAATCCCAAAAACTTACTTTGCAGAAATAGAGAAACCAATAACCAAATTTATCTGAAAGGGCAGGGTGCCCCGAATAGCTGAAAATATCCCAAGAAAGAAAAATGAAGTCAGAAGTCTCACGCTGCCTGACTTTAGGGCATATTACAAAGCTATAGTGGTCAAAACAGCATGGTACTGGCATAAAGATAGATATACTGACCAATGGAATCGAATAGAGTGTTCAGATATAGACCTCTCATCTATGGACAATTGATCTTTGTTAAGGCAGTCAAGCCAATTAATGTGGGACAGAACAGTCCCTTCAATAAATGGTGCCTAGAGAACTGGATATCCACATGCAAAAGAATGAAAGAGGATCCATATCTCACACCCTATACAAAAATTAACTCAAAATGGATCAAAGACCTAAACATTAGATCTAAGACCATAAAACTTTTAGAAGAAAATGTAGGGAAATATCTTATAAATCTTATAATAGGAGGCGGTTTCCTATATCTCGCACCCAAAGCACGAGCATTGAAGAAAGAAATAGATAAGTAGGAACTCCTCAAAATTAAACACTTTTGTGCATCAAAGAACTTTGTCAAGCAAGTAAAAAGACAGCCCACACAATGGGAGACAATATTTGGAAATGATATATCAGATAAAGGTCTAGTGTCCAGAATATATAAAGAGATTGTTCAACTCAACAATAAAAAGACAAAGAACACAATTACGAAATGGGCAAAAGACATGAACAGACACTTTTCAGAACTGAAAATACAAATGACTAAAAGGCACATGAAAAGATGCTCAACTTCCCTGGCTATTAGGGAAATGGAAATCAGAACCACATTGAGATATCATCCCACACCCACCAGAATGGCCGTTACCAATAAAACAGAAAACGACAAGTGCTGCAGAGAATGTGGAGAAAGAGCCACACTTATCCACTGTTGGTGGGAATGTCAAATGGTACAACCACTGTGGAAGGCAGTTTGGTGTTTCCTCAGGAAGCTAAGCATAGAAATGCCAAATGACCCAGCAATACCATTGCTAGTTATCTATACAGAGGACATGAGGGGAAGGACACAAATGGACATTTGTACACCAATGTTTATAGCAGCATTATTTACAATTGCCAAGAGATGAAAACAGCCCAAATGCCCATCAACAGACGAGTGGCTAAACAAGCTGTGGTATATACATGCGATGGACTATTACACAGCTATAAGACAGAATAAAGTCATGTAGCATGTAACTATGTGAATGGACCTTGAAGGCATTATGCTGAGTGAGATTAGCCAGAAACAAAAGGACAAATACTGCATGGTCTCACTGATATGAACTGATATTAATGAATGAACTTGGAGAATTTCAGTTAAGAACAGAGGTTATCAGGACTTAGAAAGAGGATAGAGATTGGGTATTTGGAGCTGAAGGGATACAGATTGTGCAACAGGATTGATTGTAAAAATTCAGAAATGGATTGCATAATACTACCTGATTGTAGCACAATAATATAAGTACACTGAACAACACTGAATGTGAGAATGATAGAGGGAGGAGGACTTGGGGCACAAATGAAACCAGAAGGAAAGATAGACAACAAAGACTGAGATGGTATAATCTAGGAATGCCTAGAATGTACAATGGTAGTGACTAAAAGTACAAATTAAAAAATGTTTTTGCATGAGGAAGATCAGAGATGTCAATATTTCAGGGTGTTGAAAATAGATGGTCACTTGTGTTTTAAAAATTCAACTTCTATGTGAGACTAAAGAAAGAAATGTTTATTTGGTCCAAAATTTAGAATTTGTGTAGTACATTTCCAAATGGACCATTTTATTGAGTACCATAAGTACACAGAACCTTGACTAGGGCATGAGATTTTGTAGGTTTGTCTAGGTTAGTGTGATGCCCCGATAAATCCCAGAGTAATTTGAACAGTGAATAAAGAAGTATTTACAAAATCCCCTTGGGGGAATGGGGAGAAAGAGGGAAAATTCAACTTTCCCATTTGGGGAGTTCCTGTTATTCCTGCAAGCAAGTGGAGACAACCAAATCAACATGCCAAG